>NC_092746.1:45569096-46225763 GCF_047496795.1 Chiloscyllium punctatum
ATAGACAAGCAGCTTGTCAGGTTTGGCAGTAATGAACACTCATGGTCAAGAGGCATGACTGGGAATCAGTCAGGGCACTGGTCTATCACCACCCAGGAAGGATGGGGAGATGTCCAAGTGACAAGCACATTAGGGTTGAAAAGGTTAAAAATTTTGGGGGGGATTTTGGAGTGGCTATAAGGCATTGAATCACTGATTTCCCTACTGTGCAGATAGAGGCCATTTGGCCATTGAGTCTAAACTGACCTTCCGAAGAACATCTCATCCAGACCCATTCCTGTAACCCTGTATTTACCATGGACAGTACACCTAACCTGCACATCTTTGGACTCAGGGAGGAAACCAGAGCACCTGGCAGAAACTCGCGCAGGTAGGGGGAGAACATGCAAACTCCACAGTTATCCAAGGTTGGAATTGAACCCAGGTCCCTGAATTAGCACTGTGCCACAGTGCTGCCAATTGAGAAAAGATATTGTATTCAATACTGTGAGTGGTAGATCATGAGCCTTGTGCAAGGTAGATGCAATGGCGAGTGAGTGTGAAGACGGAGAGAGAGTAGATAGTGGCACTTAATCTTATGCAGTGCGGAATATCGCTAAGCTTAGTACAGCCAGTGACCATGGACACTGCACTGATCTGGATGGCTACTTCAGACTGGTTTGGCAGTATTTGACAGTGCATAGTTGGGGTTTAAATATGGCATCTGTGCGGTGAATGCTGGAAGGTTCCAGCTCTGATGAGTATTTTGGTCCTGCTTATGCAAGATTGAATGTTAATCTGGTGCATACTCACATGAGGTGAGCTGTGGAAAATTGTATGAGAAACATTACTTGGGAAACCGTCTTGTGAAATTCCATGAAATTGACCTTTAGCTGACATTGACACAAAGTCAGCCCAAACAACGTTTCACATCTCTTGCTGAGAAGCTGAATAGTTGTTGAGACTCCCTTTGCAATTAAACCTGAAACGTACTGAATTTATCCATCAGTTGTGGAATTGTTCTTTAACCATCCAAACTCTTGAACATCCAAAGGAACTCCAGAACACCAACTTTGCTCAGGGAAACTAGCTTTGGATTATTATTTGATAACATTTCTGAATTTGCAATCTATTGCAAGATCAGGATCTCCTGTCTATTTCCCTGAACTTCAGATTTTCTTTTAAAATAAATAAAATTCTCGTGACATAGGTTTCATGCAATTTCTGTCATCATTTCAACATCTTTTAGTTTACAGCAAACAGCAAAGTAGGTTGTGGAATTTTTGTGGTACTGCTGCAACTGAGAATGTGGCAAATGGAATGATTTAAATGTAGCACAGAAAAACTGCTGTAAATATTCATCCATAACTGGTATAAGCATAAAGCCATGATTATTAAGAAAAGTTAATTCTGAATTATCCTAGAATAGAAGAGATTACTATGAATAATGTGGTGAAAAAATTGTGAAACATAACATGTGAAATAAACAATTAAGACTTTTCAATTCTTGTTACTTTTAATGCATTTGTTGTCAGACAACAATGCTATGGTTTGGCAACTGGCAAATTCTTTATATACATCAACTAATATTAGCTCATCACAGTCATTTTAAATTGAGGAGAGAAGGACAAACTAGGCATTATAGAGCTCCCATCAGTCATGAACATTGAAATAAAACATTGAGGAATGTAATTTTGTAAACACTAGGTAGGAATACAGTACATCACGAAGCATAGACGACTAGGTTCAGGCATGGCACTAAGATTTCATTATCATGCAGTCAGAGGAGCATTGTGAATAGGTGTTCATATCAGACACCAAGCCATGCTTTTTGTACATATTTTACTCAAAGTAATTTCCTCCATCTTGTGATGCTTAGGTAATCCAAATAGAAATTACACCCAAGCAATTTAAAACAATTTCAATAACCTCAGTGCATTTCTTCATTAGCTGCCCAGTCATTCTTGAGCTACATGTAACTAACTGTATTGTTTCAAAATGATTTAACTGTTACACAATTCAGAAAAAGGTAAAATCACCAATACAACATCCTTTAATACAGTTTATGTTAAATACCAAATAATCCCTCATTCTGTGCAGGCAATTCATTGTACCGTCCTATTATGGATCATCATCTCCACCTTGTTAGACTTATTTATTTTAGTTTTCTATTTTATACAAAGTTAATTTTCAGTTTACTTCCCCTCAGCTTCAAAGTATTTAATAGGATAATAGTTTTCCACATCAGAAAATGTCTCAAAAGAATACCAGACCAGTTGATTCAGTTAACTACTAAATTGAGTATAGCCTCAGCAATTTGTTACCTGCCCTTTTATAGTTTTCACTTTAGTGGTCAACATGGAATATTTACCAGCAGGACTTTCATACAACAGAGGTATCTCTATGGCACTTGTTTAAAAACATTTCAGACAAATTATCTAATATTAGTTGTTAATTTGCAGGATTTTGCACACTTAAACTTATGTACATTGACAAATTTTGAAGCATGACAAACTCCTATTGCAATAAATGGGATTGTGAAATGAAAAAAAAATCATTGTTGCAACTAGAAAAGGAAGGTTAATACCTCAGAATAAGGTTAATCTGATTATTACTGCTCTGCTTAGATCAGTAACCCATGGACAAAGGGAGTAATTGCTTTAAAGATTGTACATTGTTTTGGCTGAAGTATTGATAGCTAGTTGCACGATCATTACATGAACTGCTGCTTCTAACACTACTATTCCTCCTTCAGGTTTCAATATTTATCAATGGGTACCTGCCTTGTTGGAAACTGTACAGAAACTGTAATGGAAGAAATAATAATTGGAGAACAGAAATATACAAGGACAAATACATGCAGTACAAAAGCAGAAAATACAAGTGCGGAATATCATAGCACTTTTCTGAGCAGATCAGCAGACCAAATTGTGTTTAGATTCAACTTATTTAAACTGGCTGCACTGAACTGCAAACCTGTTTTATGTTTAGTACATATCATCCTCTTCATTAATAATTAAGTTTTATTAATAAATCTTTGGATTAACAGATGAATTAGTCTGATACACTTTGGATCAAAAGCAATTAAACTTATCAGGGTCACATATCCAAAAAACTAAACTTTAGCAACTCATCTGCAAACAGAATTACTGCAAATCTCTGATAACAGAGAAATGGCCTTGAACAAATCCACTAAATTAGTTTAATTAAATGCCCACACTTGTCTGCTGCTTAATTTTAATGCAAGGTTGCATTAGAACTAAGAATTTCAGTCACTAAAATACCTTCAAAGTGGTAAAATGAAACTTAAAACAATTAAGGTGAAAGTGCGTAATGCCACAAGTTTCACTGTCACAATTTACATGAAAATATATTCAACCTTTTGTTGCTATTACAGTCTTTAATTGTTTTAAATAAAATGTGAACTACTGGCTATAATTGATGACATCACAATTATAAACAAAATAGGCCATACAGTGATGAAGATGGTAGGAACCCATTATGTTTCAGATGTTTGTTGCTGAGTTATTCATGAATCCACTTGCATTGAGAGACATGGGAACAAATGTACTTACCAAAAAATGAAGAAATGGTTTTGATTCAAAAACAAATAAGGGTCTGTACAAATTACATTTTTAGATACATTGATCAAGCACTGGGGACTTTTAAAAAATCTCTCCAGAATAGCAATAATCAAAGCAAAATGTTCTGGTGAGCTCCCAAACCATATGTAATAATATATTGGTGTTCTAAAAGTAATATTGTTCACATATAAAATAACAATGTTTTAATGTTTTAACAAGTTGAAGCATTGATTCAATCATAACCAAATAATTAGTCAGACACTTTACATAAAACTAAATAGAGAATTTTGGAAACAGTAAAATGCAACAGGTTTCAAATCATGAGACACATGAATACATATTTATCACAAAAGATGATCAATATAGATCATATTTCCTTAATTTACAATCAGACCACAGCTTTAATATATTATTTTCCTACTGATTTTGCTGAATTGGCACATAACATTAAATTTATGCAATTTGTAAGTGGAATAAAAAAGATGCTTTGTAGAAATTCTCCAACAAAAGTGATCAGTTTTTTAAAAAAATCTGGCCATGTTTAATTAATCACCCTCTTTTCACTTAAATGTCTGTATATTTTGTTACTCAGCCAGATAATACTCAATTTTGAAACATTATAAATGGTTATATCTTGGCCTATCTTTATAATTTCCTTGAAGTTATGTACATGTACATCGTTACTTTGGAAAATCTTTGTTATCACAACTAAACAGTTATCTATATGGGACTTTAAAAGGAGCACTGAAACCCTCAGCTATTTTCAATGAAACTTATCTTATAAATACAATGCAGAACAATGGAGTGCACAAAAACATTCTACCACTTGTGAAAATTTCCTTTATATCTTTGCAAAGGCTTTCTTACTGGGAGTAAAATGGGTATTCACCCATTCCACAGCTATATAGTCCATCACACAGTGGTATCGCAAGAAGTATTCTGTGGGTATAGCTTTCTGCTAAGGAGTTTAAGTCCATTAAATTTCAGTGCAAGATGCAGGTCTCGGAAATTGCTTATTCTAGGCCCTCTACAGTTAAAACATTTCATTTGCAAGAACTAAAATATTTTGATTTGAAAATCATTTGCATTTACAGTAATTTCATATAATGCAGAAATTTGGGAACTAAACTCCAAGGTGAAGGTTCTGGAAAAAGGCAGCAGTTTATGAAAGGACCAAGTTCCTTCTCTTCTTTTCAGACTTAAAAAATAGGCACACAAATACTGACAGTAACATTATTTTCATTTAAACTGAGTAATATTCTTGTAGAAATACTTAAAAGGGACAAAAATTATCCACATCCCAATTTTTTTTTAAAGACTCCATGAAAATAGATATATTTGTATGGTCTTAACTTCCAAATCTAATAATTTCCAATCCAGAAAGATGGCTGTATTTTGTATGATCCTTTCAAACTCTTTTTTAGCTGATACCTTGTCAGACGAGCTGTTTGGACAGTCATACATCTGCAGATCCTTCCTTTGGGCTTCATTCAGTTTAATGCTAAAGCAAGGGGAATCACAAAAGTCTTCCATAGTTGCCAGTTGTGGAATGGTAAACTTAACAGTAGTACAAAAAATGCCACTGATTTTTGGTGCTTTTACGTCGCCACCAAAACATCACTAACTCTGAAGTGTGGAAAAATTGAGATCTGAAGTGCATTTTTCTTAAAATCTGTACATGTCAACAGCTCTGCCACACAGGATACTGCATGCTGGGCTAAGACTAAAACCCTTTTAAGTCTTTGTCAATAACCCAGACTTTCTACCAGTCTTATTCAGTATCAGGTTCTGCTGCTGGAAATGAAGATTTGCTTTTTTTATTCTTTTTCAGAAGCTGCTCCTGTTCTTTTTTTCTCCGTTTTTCCCTTTGTTTCTCTAACTTCTGTTGTGCTTTACGGGCTTTTTCAACTGACGACTTTAGGTCCTTTAGCTTCTTTTTGATTATGGCCCTATCTTGAGATACAATACCTAATGCCTGTAGTGAAGAAACATTTAGAATTATAGTTAACATACAATGAACAACTGTTTTGATTGTGCAACCCCCTCTCACATCTAGATGCAAAAATATTACTAAAACCAAACTTATTGTAAGTACGCAACGAATTTGACAGCATCTGGAAAGAAAAAGGGCAGGTTAAAAGTTTGAATATAAATCCTTTGTCAAAACTAAGAGGGAACTAGGGAATCTTTACTAAAAACTATGAGCCAAATATTCTAAACGCCACTACTTTAAGTAGCTACTTACTTTCTGCAAGTTTGCTAAATACATGACACATACTTCAACCATGAACACCAAGTAAAATTACTGAGATTACAAGAATCATACAAGTTAAATCTTCATTTGCCTGACATGAAGTGAATACTCTTTTGTGGGAATTGGTTTAGCTCAGTTGCTGGATTGTTGGCTTACACAGCAGCGCAATGCCAACAGTGTGGGTTCAATTCCCATCACCGTTTGAGGTTACCATGAAGGACTCTCCTTCTCTACCTCTTCCCTTGTCTGAGGTCTAGTGGCCCTCAGGTTAAATCACCACCAGTCACTTCCCTCTAATGAGAGAGCAGCCCCTATGGGTCTGGTAAGACTATGAAGCCACACAACAATTCTTTTGCAGATATAATATCCACTTAACTGTGATCATAGAACTAAAATATAACTTAGCATGAGTGAAGAATGCAGAATAATACTGCCTAATTAGAACCAGTTAAAACAAAACAGATTACCAGTAAAACACACGCAACACAGGTGCCAGAAGACTGGGGGTGGGCTATCATGATGCAACTATTTAAGAAAGGTGGTAAGGAAAAACAAGGGAACTACAGACCAGTGAACATGACATTGGTGGTGGTTAAGTTGTTGGAGGGAGTCCTGACGGACAGGTTCTATATGTATTTGGAAAGGCAAGGACTGGTTAGGGATAGTCAACATGGCTTTGTGCGTGGGAAATTCTGTCTCATGAACTTGATTGAGTTTTTTGAAGAAGTTACGAAGAGGATTGATGTGATCTAAATGGACTTCAGTGAGGCATTCGACAAGATTCTTCATGGGAGACTGGTTAGCAAGTTTAGATCTAATGGAATACAGGGAGAACTAGCCATTTGGATACAGCACTGGCTCAAAGGTTAGAGACAGAGGGTGGTGGTGGAAGATTGCTTTACAGATTGGAGACCTTTGACCAGTGGTGTGCCACAAGGGTTGGTGCTGGATCCACTGCTTTTCATCATTTATATAAATGATTTGGATGTGAACATTGGTGGTATGGTTAGTAAGCTTGCAGATAACACCAAAATTGGAAGTGTAGTGGACAGTGAAGAAGGTTACCTCAGAGTACAAACGGATCTTGATCAGATGGGCCAATGAGTGTTAGATGGAGTTTAGTTTAGATAAATGTGAGATGCTGCATTTTAGAAAGGTAAATCAGGCAGGGCTTCAACACTTAATGGTAAGGTCCCAAGGGGTGTTGCTGAACAAAGGGATCATGGCATGCAAGTTCATAGATCTTTGAAAGTGGAATCGCAGGTAAATAGGATAGTGAAGAAGGCGTTTGGCATGCTTGCCTTTATTGGTCAGTGCGTTGAATATAGGAGTTGAGACGTAATGTTGTAGCTGCACAGGACATTGATTAGGCCACTTTTGGAATACTGTGTGCAATTCTGGTCTCCCTGCTTTAGGAAGGACATAGTGAAACCTGAAAGGGTTCAGAAAGGATTTACAAGGATGTTGCCAGGGTTGGAGGGTTTGAACTATAGAGAGAGGCTGAATAGGCTGGGGCTGTTTTCCCTGGAGCATCGGAGGCTGAGGGTTGACCTTATAGATGTTTATAAAATCATGAGGGCATGGATACAGTGAACAGCCAAGGTCTTTTCCCTGAGGTTGGGGAATCCAAAACTAAAGGACATAGGTTTAAGATGACAGGAGAAAGATTTAAAAGGGACCTAAGGGGAAACGTTTTCATGCAGAGGGTGGTGCATATATGGACTGAGATGCCACAGGAAATGGTGGAGACTGGTACAATAAGAACATTGATAAGGCATCTGAATGAGTATGTGAAAAGGAAGGGCTTAGAAGAGTTTAAATGCCAGCAAATGGTAGTAGTGGGTGTTTTTTAAGCTGGAGGTCCTTGACTAGTGGCGTTCTGTAGAAAAAAAGTGCTGGTAAATGGGACTAGATTAACTTAGGATATCTGGTCAGCATGGATGAGTTGGATCGAAGGATCTGTTTCTGTCTCTGTGACTCTACAAACCATTGACTACATGTCCAGTTAACACCGCCTCCATATTCAGACATTAATTTGTAATATAATCCAGAGTGTAGGTGGAAGAATCACAACTTCCGGTGATGAATGCACTTCTCTGTGTTTCATCAGTAATTCAGACTGCCTGATCAACACTGCCCTTTGTACAGTGGATCTGCTTGAACTAGTCAGATTACTTAAGCTGTCATGGAGGACCAACTCAGTTCCATTTACTGCGCGAGACTTCAATTTGGAGGACATTAAATGGCTTATGATAAGCTATTTTGAATACACATTTTATGAACTAAAAGACAAGTATTATTCATGTAGCTAATGATGAAATCCTTGAAGCTCTGGAGACATTCAAGCTACTTGAAGACATTACCTAGAGGGAAAACTTGTAAATACTATCTGATTTATCCGAATGCCTAGCTTTCTCAGGTTTTAGAGAGGCAAGTGTTTATGGCTGAAAATTTGTGAATTCAATTGGAAAAATCAGTGTTGAATTTTAAACTTACTGGCCACCCTAATCCAGTGTCTGATGAGAGGAGCACAAGTGAAGAATCATGCCTGTTATGAGACTGATGACTGCTTCAAGATGGGAAATGACAAGTTAATAATATGCAAATTATTAATAAGCTTAATAGACAATGAGCACATTTTCTTCTTCATTGCAGATAAATGACACAATTTTAAAGGGAGTGCAGTAATATAGATAATTAAAGTGTAATATATGCAGATTCTTGAAGGAGGCAAATCAATAAGGCTGTTTAAAATAAAGCAAATGAAATTATGTTTTTCAATATTAAGAAATTGTCCTTAGAATGGGAGTTTATCAGGCTGAAAGCGGCTTAAGAACTTGCAGGACCTGCAGAATGTGATTGTGGAAACATGATTTTATTCTGTTTTACTGAATAGACTGGCCAACTGCCAGATGGAAAAACCAGAGACAGATGGTCACCGCTGCAAAGCCTTCTGGGTGACATATTCAGGCAACAGATCAGGGTGGGGTTGTAGAGAGAGAAACAAATGCAGCAATAATTGTTGGGATAAGGAGATACGTGATTGTCACAGAGGCTAGAAGGGACAGTGATGAAAACTTCCAAGGTTTCAGAATGAAGGGCTCCTGCCCGAAACATTGATTTTCCTGCTGCCTGATCTGTTATGCTTTTCCAGCACCACTCTAATCTTGACTGAAACCTTCCAAAACAGGCTGAGTGGGAGTCAGGACTTCTGTAGTCCCTACCCTGTAAAAATTGGAATAAAAGGCAGGCAACAATTGGATCAAAATATGCAGATATAATTTAGCTGTTACAGAATAATACAGCACTGAAATTAATTGAGCCTGTGCCAGCCCTGTCCTTATTTTTATACAAGCTATTATTGATATGCTATTTACAGTATATTAGGAAAACAGATGGTAAAGAAGTATAGTTCATAATAATGCTAGAGCAGCTTTTGTAATCAGTGACCTGCTAATGGATTCGCTCTGGCCCTCCACCAGAAGTTAGAAGATTCAAGAAAGAGATGCTTCTCTCCCACATTTGCTGTTAGTAGATTTACAAGTAAGTCCATCAATACCAAATGTAGGAAATAGGGAACTCAGGGAAGGAGAGGGAAGATCTGAGGTAGAGTTTGAAGGAGGAAGGAGAGATTGACTGAGACTGGGAGGAATGAAGACAGGATGGTTGGGAGGGATTGAGGGAGACTGAGTGAGGGAAGAATATATGAACAGCAATAGGGGCAACAGTAGATGCTGATGGTCTGAAATAAAAACAAAACACTGAAGAAACTCAACAGGTCTGGCAGCTCTGTGTAGTGAGAAACAGGGCTAATATTTCCAGTCCAAAGCCTCCTCAGTTCAGAGACTATTGCTGAGTGACAGCTGAATATCTCTATGAGGGTTTGTCAGGTTTGTTTGCTCAACAATGAAAACACTAAAAGTCAACCGTTATCTCTCTCTCCAAAACCTTGCATGACACTGCTTTCCAAAGTTGCTTGCTTTCTTTTTGTAACCAGCAAAAAGACCATAGTCTTTTTAGTTAAACTTTTGGACATTCCAGTTGAAAGTAATTATATGATAATTCCTTTGCAAGCCAGTAGAGCTCAAAAGGCCATTTTCCAGTTCTCATAATCCTTAAATATATGTGATTGCAACATGCCTTTACCATTGGAAGATGTCATGCCATTGTCAAATGAGTCCTATGATCCTTTAAAATGACATATAAATAACAACATAAAAAATTTACAATAATTCAATTCTTTCACTCTTTATACAAGATTTATACAATCTTTCTACTGTTAAAAAATTCAACTTTTTCAACACCTTTACATTCGTGACACTGCAAAAATTATGTACTTTTTTCTGCAATATGAACAATTCTGATAATATAAACTTAAATTATGTTTCATTTTCTTTCCAGCTACTGCTGAATATTAATACCTCATTGAAGTAGGCCACAAAATTTAGGACACTACTGACAACTTGATTCAGTATTCTTTGGAATGCAACTGGAATATTTATTAAACCCAAGTGGCATGGTTCAAAATTGATAAACCCTATCTAGTGCGACAAAAGCTGGTACCTCGTAAGCTCCTGAAGTCAATAGTGCTTGCTAGTGCTTTGATAAATCAGATTTGTAAGGAATGAGGCATTGCCAACCCTATCAATACAATACTGCGACAGAGGGTTTGGGTACTGAACTGTTTATGTGACTACATTTATTTTTCTATAATCTATGCAGAATATAGTTGACCCACCATTAGATTTAGGAATTGATACTCTGCTGATGAGCTCCTACTGCTTTGGCTAGATTCAATCGAGTGACTTTCTAACATACTAAATCTCTTTTTGCCTGAACTTGTTTTTCCTGGTCTTAAATGATGAGGATATTATTTTATTGATACTAATTCTCCTATAGTGACAACATGCTTTAAAGAGGTAAACATGTGGCTCAAAGGTTGGTGCGGAAGAACCTAGTTCGGCTTCATGAGACATTCACCCAGTACTGGGGAAGGAGGAGCTGTTCTGATGGGACAGACTCCACCTGAATGATGTTGGGAGCAGAGTCGTAGCTACACACATAAGTAGGATTGAGCTTTAAACTAAATAATGGGGGGTAGGTACAGTTGCATGGAAAATTATGGAAAAAGTGAGAGGAGGAGGAGCAGAGGTTATTAAAATTTCCAGAACAAGTAACAGGACAGAAAACAGAGGGAGTGGGATTTCCTTGTTAGTTGGAAATGCAATTAAATCAATAGTAAAAAGTCATTGAGACTCAGATAGCATAGAATCCATATGGGTAGAGTTGAGGAACTGAAAGGAACAGATCCTGATAGGAGTTATATACAGACTTCCTAGCAGCAGTCAGGATGCGGGGAAGAAAACAAATCATGAGATAGAAAAGCATGGAAGAAAGGCACAATTATAGTAATCATGGGGACTTCAATCTGCAAGTGGACTGGGAAAATTAGGTTGGTAACAGATCACAAGAAAAGGAATTCACGAAATGTCAATTATATTGTTTTTTGGAGCAGCTGTGGTAGAACCCACTAGGGAACAGGCAATTCTGGACTTGATGATGTGTAATGAGGCAGACTTGATTAAGGAGCTTCAGGTGAAGGAACCCCGAAGGGACAGTGACCATGATATGATAGAATCTGCAGTTTGAGAGGCAGAAGTTGAAATCAAATGTAACAGTTTTACAGAGTTGATTGGAGAGGGAGCCTAGATGGGAAGATGGTGAAAGAGCAAAAAACAGGAGTTTCTGGGGATAATTTGGGAGACACAGTAGAAATGCATCTCAAGGAAGAAGAAACATATGAAGGGGAGAATGAGGCAACCATGGCTGACAAGGGTAGTCAGCGACAGTGTAAAAGCGACAGAAAAAACATAGAATGTGGTGGTGATTAGTGGGAAGCTAGAAGATTGAGAAGCCTTTAAAAACCAGTACAGCGGAGCTAGAAAAAGCAATAAGATGGGCGGGGAGAAGATGAAGTATTAGGGTAAGCTAGGTAGTAATACAAAATAAGATTGCAAGAGGATTTTAGACATACAAAAGGTAAGAATGAATCTGAAAGGTCTGAAGGTGGATAAATTATCCAGACTAGAAGGACTACACTGCAAAGTTATAGAGTCATACAGTTATACAGCAGAGAAATAGACCCTTCAGAAAAAACTCATCTGGACTAACCCAATTAGTTCCATTTGCCAGCATTTGACCCCTATCCCTCTAAACCTTTCCTACAGCTGTGGAGATTGTACAGACTTTGGTGGTGATGGGAATCAGTCATTACTAAGATTTTATGAGCCCATTATCATGGATGAGATTATGGAGGACTTGGGAAGTGCATGGTGAAATAAGCAAAAGTGAGGACTGGAGATGCTGGAAACCAGAGTTTAGATCAGAGTGGTGCTGCAAAAGCACAGCAGGTCAGGCAGCATCTGAGTAGAAGGAAAATCAACATTGCGGGCAAAAGCCCTTCATCAGGAATAGAGACAGAAAGCCTCCAGATTGGAGAGATAAAATGGTAAAATGGGGCTGAGTCAGTGTGGCTTTGTCAAGTAGAGATCACAGAGTTGTAGAGATGTACAGCACGGAAACAGACCCTTTGGTCCAACTCGTCCATGCCGATCAGATATGCCAACTTAATCTAATCCCATTTGCCAGCACCTGGCCCGTATACCTCCAAACCCTTCCCATTCATATACCCATCCAGATGTTTTTTTTAAATGTTGCAATTGTACTGGCCTTCACCACTTCCTCTGGCAGCTCAATCCATACACCACTCTCTGCATGAAAAAGTTGCCCCTTAGGTCTCTTTTATATCTTTCCCCTCTCATCCTAAACCTACGCCCTCTAGTTCTGGACTCCCTCACCCCAGGGAAAATACCTTGTCTATTTGTGCTATCCATGCCCCTCATGATTTTATAAGCCTCTGTAATGCCACCCTTCAGCCTCTGACAATCCAGGGAAATTAGCCCCAGCCTATCAGCCTCTCCCTATACCTCAAATCCTCCAACCCTGGCAGCATCCTTGTAATTATTTTCTGAACCCATTCAAGTTTCAAAACATCCTTCTGATAGGAAGGAGAGCAGAATTGCACGCAATATTCCAAAAATGGCCTAACCAATGTCCTATACAGTCACAACATGACCTCCCAACTCCTGTGCTCAATATTCTCACCAATAAAAGAAAGCATATCAAATGCCTTCTTCATATCCTGGGTCTGGGTGGGTTGCTCTTTGGAGGGTTGGTGTGGACTTGTTGGGCCAAAGGGCCTGTTTCCACACTGTAAGTAATTTAATCTAATAATCTAATCTAATCCTATTGACTCTACTTTCAAGGAGCTATGAAACCGCACTCCAAGATCTCTTAGTTCAGCAACATTCCCTCGGACCTTACCATTAAGTGTAAAAGTCCTGTTGAGATTTGCTTTCCCAAGATGCAGCACCTTACATTTATCTAAATTAAACTCCATCTGCCACTCCTCCGCCCATTGGCCCATCTGATCGTGCCTGATAAATCTGCTAGAATTCCTTGAGAAGGTAATAATCAAGTGAGACAAAGCAGAGGCAATGGATGTGATCTATTGGGATTTTTAGAAGGCTTCTGATAAGGTACCGCACAGGAGGCTGCTAAATAAGATAACAGCCTGTGGTGTTAGAGGCAAGGTACTGGCATGGATGGAGGATTCAGTGACTGGCAGACAGTAGAGAGTGGGGATAGAGATGTTTATTTCAGGACACACCCAGCGACCAGTGGAGTTCACATTAATGCAGTAACTATTTGAATGGAGGAACTGAGGGCATTATTGTTAAATTTGCAAAGGACTGAAAGATAGGTGGTGGGACAGGTAGTTTTGAGGGAGTGGGGAAATTGCAGAAGGATTTGGACAAACTAGCAGTGTGGGCATGGAAGTGATAGATGGAATAATGTGGAAAGTTATAGCAGGAAGAATATTTTCTAAACTATTTTCTAAATGGCAAGGGTTTTGAAAATCTGTAGCACAAAGGACTTAGGAGTCCTTGTTCAGGATTCTCTTAAAGTTAATATGCAGATTCAGGTGGCCGTTAGAAAGGAAAATGCAATGTTAGCATTCATTTCAGGAAGGCTAGAATACAAGAGCAGAGATGTACTGCTGAGGCTGTGTAAGGCTTTGATCAAATTGCATTTGGAATATTGTGAGCAGTTCTGACCCTGATTCTCAGGGGTTGTCATATGAGGAGCAGTTAAAAATTCTGGGTGTTTGGAAGGATGGCATTGGTGGGGGTGGAGGGCGGAGAGGTGATAGTAATTAATTGAAAACTTCCAAAATACTGACAGGCCTGAATAAAGAAGACATGGAGAAGATGATTCCATTTGTAGGAGAGACTAGGACCTAAGTGCACAGCCTCACAGTGAAGGGATGACCTTTCAGAACTAAGATGAGGAATTTCTTCAGCCAGAGGGCAGTTAACCTGTGGAACTCATTTTTGCAGATGGCGGTGAAGGCTATTGAGTGTATTTAAAACAGAGATAGATAGTTTCTTGATTAGTAAGGGCATCAAGTGTTACAGGAAGAAGGCAGGAGAATTAAGTTAAGAAACATATCAACCATGATCAATTGGTGGAACAGACTTAATGCCTAATTGAGGGCGGCACGGTGGCTCAGCGCAGGGCAACATGGTGGCTCGGCGGAAGGGGGCACAATGGCTCAGCGGTTAGCACTGCTGCCTCACAGTGCCAGTGACCCAGGTTCGATTCCCACCTTTGGTGACTGTCTACGTGGAGTTTACACATTCTCCCTGTGTCTGCATGGGTTTTCCCCGGGTCCTCCGGTTTCCTCCTACAATCCAAAGATGTGCAAATCAGGGGAATTGGTCATGCTAAATTGCTCATAGTGTTAGGAGCATTAGTCAGGGCTAAACATAGTGAAATGGGTCTGGGTGGGTTACTGTTCGAAGGGTTGGTGTGGACTTGCTGGGCCAAATGCCTGTTTCTACATTTGGGAATCTAATCTAATTCTGCTCCCCTATCTTAAGATCTTATGTTTGCCTAATGTAATGCATCCCAGTGGATTTCAATCAATGCCCTTGAATCCCATAATTATCCCATAATCTTTCTGTTGTCCTTCCTCCCAGTGCAATAATAGAGTCTAACTGTTTTAGTATTTCAGTACTGGGAGGTTAACTTTGTGAATTGTCTACACTTCCTTCTAATTCACTGTTACAGTGTCAGACTTTCTCCACTAGTCTCACCACTTGATATTCTTGCTTTTTTTTAAACCATCTTCTCTCCAATGTTATTGTTCAAACATATTTACATGACATAACTAATTCTTGACGTATGTTCCGGTATCATTCACATCCAGAAACTGTTCAGCTAGCCAGGAGTCAGATAGTTGTTGTCAGACTGACAGCTTTTCGCATCCACCCACAAACCAATCAGCAATCGGTTGCCAGCTGAATTCAATTTCGTGCACATCCCCAGGGTCAGATTGTCTACAAACATCTTACCCCACTGCTTGAATAAAGCAGCAGTGCAAACACTATTCACATTTGCTTTTTTAAAACAGCAATTGCTTCCACATTCCTTGGTTTTAGGAATAGTCTATTTCCCATTTCAGTCCACAATTATAAATAAAGAACAATAAAAAGATATAGTCTTTTAATTGAGACAATGTTGGAAGCTTGGTCTAACAGTATTTCTACTGGCAGCCCATATTGAGAAAAACAATTGAGCAAATTATTCTACCACGGCTCTAGCTGTAATTGCCAAAGGAATAGCTTCTGGAAATCTAGCTGTCATACCTATAATTGTAATGATATACTGGTGTTCAGTTTTCATTTTTTGTAATGGTCTTACACAATTTATTAACACTCCACAGAATGGTTCTACAAAAATATATATCAGTATTAATGGCGTTCTCATTACCTGATTGCATGGCATGTTTTACAGAACTGCAGTGCATCCTTATGAAGACCAAACAGGAATATATGCCTGTTTATCAATGTCTGAGTCTTTGTATTCCTCCAAGTACAGCTGTGGAATTTCATGTGCTTCCTTCCAAAGCTCTTTACTATATCAGGACAGAACCGTTACTGGAAGAATAACCATCATTCTTCATCTGCAGATCTGTGAGGATGCCTCCACTTCCCCCTCAGAACTCCATCTTTAAAAGAATAAAGTTCCAGAATTCCTTCAGCCTCAGCTTTCGTGTGGGCTGATTGTGCTAACATACTTAATTCTGGATTTGCTTTCTCAGTTTCAATTAAAGACAACTTGCTAAATACTCCAGCTTTTTGAAAATATCTCACTGATCTTACAACTGCTTGTGGTAGCACATTGACATCTGGTGAAGGAGTTTGTTCGACCATTGTTCTGGTCTCTATATGTACCGGTAAAAGATATGCCTGGAATTTGTTCCTGTAACTGCTTCACCTCTTTAACAGCCTCTATGATGGACAAAGCTACAACCTTTACTCTGCACAAATGATTCTTTAGGAGTGTGTCGACCCACTAATGGGTAATTTCTGACCATTTCCAAATGTCACTGTTCTGGATAGTAGGTCACATTCTAGGTGCACTTTGTACAAAGGAACAGATACATGTTCACCACTAATTCCATTTATCAAACTTCCATTTGGCTTTCAATATACTGTCTAGAGGAAAATGCAAGCTTGTCTCTAGCACATATGAACATACGAATCGGGAGCAGGAGTAAGCAATTCAGCACCTTGAGTCTGCTTGATGATTCAATAAGATGAGTAAAACATTCCTGCCTTCCTGATAACCTTTCAACCCTTTGCTTAACAAGATTCTATCCACTTCTGCCTTTAAAATACATAAAGATTCTGTTTCCACTGCATTTTCAGGAAGAGGTTTCTAAAGACTCACAACCCTCACAAAAAGATTTTTGCCTAATCTGTATTAAACAGGTGATCCATGATTTTTAAACAGTAAACCCTAGTTCTAGATTCTTCCATAAGAGAAAACTTGCTCTTCACATCTACGCTGTCAAAACCCTTTAGGATTTTACATATTTTAAATTGTTTCTAACATCCAGCGAATACAAGCCAAGCCCAACCAATTCTTATAGGACAAAGTTAAAAATCACACAACACCAGGTTATATGTCCAACAAGTTTATTTGGAAGTACTAGCTCACCTGTATACCTGAAACATAAGCTCCTTATTATCTCTCATAATATTTCTTAACATTGTATTAGTCTTCCAAATTACTTACTGTATACTAACCTTTTGCAGTTCATACATGAGGACATCCAGATCCCTCTGCATCACAGACCTCTGTAATCTCTCACCACTTAGAAAAATGCTTCATGTTTTATTCTTCCTGCCAAAATGGACAATTTCAAAATTTTCCACATTATACTCCACTTTCTACACCTTTACCCACTCATTTAAACTGTCAATATCTTTTTGTAACCATTTGTCCATTTCCAATTCTCATAATCCACAAATACACCCACATTATTCTAACTATTCTGAAATATTTCCTTAAATGTCTGCCACTGTGTCTCTATTGATCTGTCCCTGACTCTACAATACCAGGTCCCTTTAGCTAGCTCAGCTTTCATGCCCATACAATTGCCCTTATTATGGTTTAATTATTAGTCTTCAATCTAATCTTTACCTTTTCAACTGGATATAAAATCCAATCATACTTTGGTGTTGCCACCAATGGACAACTTAGCATTAATTAATTAATTCTGTGACATTATGCAATCCCATATCTAATATAACTTGCTTTGGGCAGTTCCAGAACAGTGATGCTGTAAGAAAGCATTCTTCACTTAGACTACTACTCCTATTTGGATTTTTCCAGTTCATAAGTAAATTAAAGTCACCCATGATCCTTGCTGCACTTCTACCACAAGCATCCAATATTTCTTCTTTGATCATTTGATATACAGTGTAGTTATTGTTCGGGGGCCTACAGACCACACTCACTAACTTCTTTCCCCTATTATTTCTTATCTCTATCTAAATTTATGCTACATCCTGATCTCATGAACCAAGCAGATCTCTAACTATTTCACAGATGCTATTCTTGATTGATAGTGTTACTCCTCCGCCTTTACCTAGCTTCCTGTTCTTGAATGCCATATACCTCTCAATATTCAGGATCGAATCCTTGACATCCTGCAGCCATGTCTCCATAATGGCTACCACATCACATTTATTTATTTCAACATCCGCTATCAAGTTGTTCAATTTGTTATTAATATTATGCATTCAGATAGAATAGAGCCTTTAGTTTTGTCATTATTGTAAAATCTTGTCTTGATTGTTATTGTATTCCTCAGTTTATTCCTCTTGTCTCTTCTTGCAATTCTCTGACCCATATTACCACTTTCTTCTATACCTTTTTATATATGACATCTTGCCACATTTGGTCCCTTGGCCCCGCTTTTCAGTTGAAGGCAAGATGTGATGGAGGGATAGTGGTGGGAGACGAGAGGGGTGCAGGGCAAGGGGAAGAGGGTGTGAGGGAGAGAAAGGGGCAGTGAGAGTGAGAGAATGGGAGATGGGAGAGGGAAGTAAGTCAAAGCAGGAAAGATAATGGGGTATAGGAGAGTGGGGGGAGGGACAGAGGGAGATAGAGTGGGAGGGAGAGGGACCAAGTCAGAGAATGGGATGGTATAGGAGAGGGACAGGTTGAGTACTTGGGAGGGAGGGGGAAGAAAGTATGTGAGAAGAGTTACAGAGTCAGAGTGTGGCAACAGACCCTTTGGTCCAATTCGTCCACACCGATCAGACATCCCAATCTGACCTAGCCCCATTTAGAACATAAAACAATACGGCACAGGAACAGGCCCTTCAGCCCATAATGATGTGCCAAACATGACACCAAATTAAACTAATCCTTTCCGCCTGCCCTTGATAGAGCACAAGAATGGGCCCTTCGGTCCACAATATTGTGATGAATATGACATCAAATTAAACTAATCCCTTCTGCCTGCCATTGAGACATATCCTTCCATTCCTTGAATATTCATGTGCTTATCTGAAAGTTTCTTAAACGCCCCTATCATATCTGCCTCCACCACTGCACCTGGCAGCGCGTTCCAGACTCCTACCACACTTTGTGTAAAAAAATTTGCCCCTCATATCTCCTTTGAACTTTCCCCCTCTCACCTTAAATGCATGCCTCCTGGTTCTAGACATTTAAACTCTGAGAAAAAGATTCTGACTGTCAACCGTATCTATGCATCTCATAATTTTATAGATTTCTATCAAGTCTCCCTTCAGCCTCCACTGCTCTAGAGGAAACAACTTGAGTTTTTCTAGCCCCTCCTCATAGCTCATGCCCTCTAATCCAGGCAGCATCCTGGTAAACCTTTTCTGCTCCTGCACCAAAGCCTTCACATCCTTCCTGTAATGTTGTGACCAGAATTGAATGCAATACTCTGAGTGTGGTCTAACCAAAGTCTTAAAAAGATGTAACATGACATCCTGGCTCTTGTACTCAATTCCCCAACCAATAAAGGCAAGCATACCATTTGCCTTCCTTCCCATCCTATCTACTTGCAAGGCCACTTTCAGGGAGCTATGGCCTTGAACCCTTAGATTCCTCTATACATCAATGCTGTTCAGGGTCCTGCCATTAATTGTAAACGTTTCCTTAACATTTGATCTCCCAAAGTGCAGCACCACACACTTATACAGCCTTACAGTCATAGAGATATACAGCATGGAAACGTACCCTTCAGTCCAACCTGTCCATGCTGACCAGATATCCCAACCCAATCTAGTCCCACCTGCCAGCACCTGGCCCATATCCCTCCAAATCCTTCCTATTTAGATACCCATCCAAATGCCTCTTAAATGTTGCAATTGTACCAGCCTCTACCACATCCTCTGGCAGCTCATTCCATAGACGTACCACCCTCTACGTGAAAAAGTCGCCCCTTAGGTCTCTTTTATATCTTTCCCCTCTCACCCTAAACCTATGCCCTCTAGTTCTGGACTTCCCGACACCAGGGAAAAGACTTTGTCTATTTATCCTATCCATGCCCTTCATAATTTTGTAAACCTCTATAAGGTCACCCCTCAGCTTCCGACCCTCCAGGGAAAACAGCCCCAGCCCGTTCAGCCTCTCCCTATAGCTCAAATCCTCCAACCCTGACAACATCCTTGTAAATCTTTTCTGAACCCTTTCACGTTTCTCAACATCTTTCCGATAGGAAGGAGACTAGAATTGCACGCAATATTCCAACCAATGTCCTGTACAGCCGCAACATGACCTCCCAACTCCTGTACTCAATACTCTGACCAAGAAAGGAAAGCATACCAAACGCCTTCCTCACTATCCTATCTACCTGCGACTTCACTTTCAAGGAGCTATGAACCTGCACTCCAAGGTCTCTTTGTTCAGCAACACTCCCATGGATTAAATTCAATTTGTCACTTCTCCACCCATACCTGCAACTGAGCTACATCCCGCTGTATCTTTTGACAACCTTCTACACTATCCACAACTCCACCAATCTTTGTATCATCTGCAAACTTACTAAACCATCCATTTACATTTTCATCCAACTCATTGATATGTATTATAAACAGCAGCGGTCCCAGTATGGATCCTAGGTAGAGCACCACTAGTCATGGACCTCCAGCTAGAAAACACACTTCCACCACTACCATTTGCCAGCATTTAAACACTTCTAAACCCTTCCTATTCATGTACCTTCCAGATGTTTTTTAAACATTGTAAGTGTACCAGCCTTCACCACTTCCTCTGGCAGCTCATTCCACACTCGTATCATTCTGTGTATGAAAAAGTTACCCCTTAGGTCCTTTTTAAACTCCCCTCTGACCTTAAACCTATGCCCTCTCATTTTGGACTCCCCACCCTGGGAAAAAGACCTTAGCTATTCACCCATTTCATGCCCTCATGCTTTAAAAAACCTCCATAAGGTCACCATTCAACATTTGATGCTCCCGTGGAAAAAGAGCCCAGCCTATTCACCATCTTGATATAACTCAAACCCCCCGGCAATATCCTTGTAAATCTTTTCTGCACCCTCTCAAGTTTTAAAACTTCCTTTCTATTGAAGGGCAACCAGAATTGTACGCAGTATTCTAAAAGTGGCCTCATCAATGTCCTATACAGCCACAACATGATGCCCTAACCTCTATACTTAAAGTTCTGACCAATGAAAGCAAGCGTACCAAACACTTTCTTCATCACCCTGTCTACTTGTGATTCGGCTTACAAGAAACTATGTACTCACACCCCTAGGTCTTTTTGTTTGGCAAAATTCCCCAGGGCCCTTACATTAATGGTCTAAGTCCTGCTCTTGTTTGAGGGAGTCAAAGGCAAAGTGAAAGGGAAGCAGGAAAGGGGAGTGTGCATAAGGAAGACCAAGGGCAAGACAGTGCATGAGAAAGAAAGGGAGGGAGGCAGATTGTAAAGAGTGGAGCAGAGTGATTATGTGTGAATGCGTAGACTAAATCAGATACACTGCCAATTCTTTTCTCCACCTTCCCCTCCTCACTTCCAAAGAGCAGCCTGGAAAGGGAGAAGGAAACAGGCTGAGTGGTAACTTGCTTCTGGAACTCACTTGTGTGTGGATTCTGAAGGCAGCCTGGAGTGTGCCCCACCAGACATGAAAGCAAGCTCAAGAGTTACTTAAATCAAACTGCCGTAGTTAGTCCCGTCTCCTCTCCTTCCCTTGGAACCTAGTCTCTCTCATTCTGACCCTGTCTAGCGAGAAAAAAGTTGTCTTTTATGCAGAAGACTGGGGTGAGAAGTGGTTGGTTGCATAAGGAGTCATAGGGGTCTACAGCATGGCAACTAGGCCTTCAGCCCAACCTGTCTGTGCTGCCAAGTTTTCACAATTAAACTATAGGTAGACAATCCTTTATTCAAAATTGCGAAATCCAAGAAGTTCCAAAGTCCGAGGCTTTTTGTGAAGTTTTTTTTCTCATTAATAAGGTTGATAGGCATGCAAACAATTAACCAAAGTTGACACCCACTTGATGTGTGTCACTCAAATGCAACATTTGAGGGTGTGGCCAAGCAGTGGCAGGCCTCAATTCTCTCTCAAGGCCCGTTTTACTGAGTGAGTCTGCTCCTCCGGTAAAATATTCAAAATTTTCACCATCACATTGTCACTTATTCTGAAATTCAAAAATTTCTGAATTCTGAAAACCAGCTGGTCCCAAACATTTCGGATAAAGGACTATACAACTGTAATTCCATTTGCCTGCATTTGGTCCACAGCCCTCTATACCTATTCCATTTATGTACCTGTCCAAATGTTTCTTAAATGACAAAACTGTACTTGCTTCCACCATGACCTCTGACAGCCCATTCCAGACATTCACCACCATCTGTGTGAAAATACTGTCCCACTGGACTCTTTTGTGTCTTTCCCTTTTCACCTTAAAACTATGCCCTCCAATTTTAGACTCCTTTACCATGGGAAAGCTGACTACCTCATCTATGCATTTTATGAATTTATAAAACTCTATAAGATCACCCCTCAGTCTCCTACACTCCAGGGAAAAAAAAATCCCAGCCTATCCAACCTCTCCTAATAACTCAAACTTTTCCAGTCCAGGTAGCATCCTAATAAAACTTTTCTAGTTTAAGAACATTCTTTCCACAAGAGGATTACCAGAACTGCATGCAGTACTCCAAGTGTTTTGTACAGCTGCAACAAGATGTCTTAACTCCTACACTCAATGCTATGATCAATGAAAACAAGCTTGCCGAAAGCCGCCTTCACTAACCTGCCTACATGTGACTCCACTTTCAAGTAGCTATGAACCTGTATCCTAGATCTCTTTGTTCAATAATACTCCCCAATGCCCTAACACTGACTGTGTAAGTCCTGTCCTAGTACCATCAATTTCGGTATTATCCGCAAATTTACTAACTATACCTCCTAAATACTCATCCAAATCATTTATATAAATTACGAACAACAGTGGGCCCAGCACTGATGTCTATGCCACACTGCTGGTCACAGGCCACCAATTTGAAAAACAACTCTCTACCATCAGCCCGTCTTCAACTGTATAGCCAATTTTGCAACCAATTGGTTGGCTCTCCCTGGAACCTGTAAGATTTAAACTTACTTAACAACATACCTTGCAGTACCTTGTCAAAGGCCTTGCTAAAGACCATATAGACAACATCTATTGCACTGCTCTCATCTACTGTCTTGGTCACTCCTTCAAAAAACTCAATCAAATTCCCATGCTCAAAGCCATGCTGACTGTCCTAAATGTCCTTGCCTCTCCAAATACCTGTAGACCCTGTCTCTCAGAATCCTTTCCAACAACTTACCCATCACAGACATTAGGCTCATCAGTCTGTAGTTCCCAGGCAATTCCCCACAACCTTTCTTAAATAATGGCACAACATTAGTCACCCTCCAATCTTCAGGCACGTCACCTAACAAGTAAACAATAATAGGTGGAGATTGAGCACAAAGAGACAGAATAACCGGTGGACAAACAAAAGAATGGATAACGATCAGCCTGGGAGAATGAATAGCTACTGATGGTGATGAAGGTAGCTATTGACATAGCTATCCACTGGCAGGTAGCTAGTGACAAAGGAGCAGCGCTCCGAACGCTTGTAATAAACTGTTGGTGTGATTTTTAATCTTATCTATCCCAGTCCAACACCGGTACCTCCAAATCTTGGCCAAGAATGGGTTGAGTGTAACAGCATTCTGGATTAGTGGTGCTGGAAGAGCACAGCAGTTCAGGCAGCATCCAAGGAGCTTTGAAATCGACGTTTCGGGCAAAAGCCCTTCATCAGGAATAAAGGCAGTGAGCCTGAAGCGTGGAGAAATAAGCTAGAGAAGGGTGGGGGTGGGGAGAAAGTAGCATAGAGTACAATGGGTGAGTGGGGGAGGGGATGAAGGTGATAGGTCAGGGAGGAGGGGGTGGAGTGGATAGGTGGAAAAGGAGATAGGCAGGTAGGACAAGTCCGGACAGGTCATTGGGACAGTACTGAGCTGGAAGTTTAGAACTAGGGTGAGGTGGGGGAAGGGGAAATGAGGAAACTGTTGAAGTCCACATTGATGCCCTGGGGTTGAATCCCAACCTCACCATCAAGTCAGCGGATAAAGGGGGCGCAGTGGTAGTCTAGCGCACTGACCTCTACATCGCTGAAGCCAAACGTCAACTCGAAGACACCTCTTCCTACTGCCCCCTCGACCATGACCCCACCCCCCCATCACCAGATCGTCATCTCCCAGACCATACAGAACCTCATCATCTCAGGAGATCTCCCACCCACAGCTTCCAACCTCATAGTCCGGGAACCCCGCACTGCCCGGTTCTACCTCCTTCCCAAGATCCACAAGTCTGACCACCCTGGCCGACCCATTGTCTCAGCATGCTCCTGCCCCACTGAACTCATCTCTACCTACCTCGACACTGTCCTATCCCCCCAGTCCAGGAACTCCCACATACGTTCGAGACATCACCCACGCCCTCCACCTCCTCCAAGACTTCTGTTTCCCCGGCCTCCAACGCCTCATCTTCACCATGGATATCCAATCCCTCTACACTTCCATCTGCCATGACCAGGGCCTCCAAGCCCTCTGTTTTTTCCTCTCCAGTACCCTTCCACCGACACTCTTATTCGTTTGGCCGAACTGGTCCTCACCCTTAACAATTTCTCCTTTGAATCCACCCACTTCCTCCAGACCAAACGGGTAGCCATGGGCACACGTATGGGCACCAGCTATGCCTGTCTCTTTGTTGGCTACGTAGAACAGTTGATCTTCCGTAATTACACCGGCACGACTCCCCACCTCTTCCTCCACTACATTGATGACTGCATTGGCGCCACCTCGTGCTCCCGCAAGGAGGTTGAGCAATTCAGCAACTTCACCAACACATTCCACCCTGACCTTAAATTTACCTGGACCATCTCTGACACCTCCCTCCCTTTCCTGGACCTCTCCATCTCCATTAATGACGACCGACTTGACACTGACATTTTTTACAAACCCACCGACTCCCACAGCTACCTGGATTACACCTCTTCCCACCCTACCTCTTGCAAAAATGCCATCCCGTATTCCCAATTCCTCTGCCTCCACCGGATATGCTCCCAGGAGGACCAGTTCCACCACAGAACACACCAGATGGCCTCCTTCTTTAGAGACCGCAATTTCCCTTCCCACGTGGTTAAAGATGCCCTCCAACGCATTTTGTCCACATCCCTCACCTCCGCCCTCAGACCCCAACCCTCCAACCGTAACAAGGACAGAACACCCCTCGTGCTCACCTTCCACCCTACTAACCTTCGCATAAACCAAATCATCCGCTGACATTTCCGCCACCTCCAAACAGACCCCACCACCAGGGATATATTTCTCTCCCCACCCCTTTCCACCTTCCACAAAGACCGTTCCCTCCGTGACTACCTGGTCAGGTCCATGCCCCCCTACAACCCACCCTCCCATCCTGGCACTTTCCCCTGCCACCGCAGGAACTGTAAAACCTGCGCCCACACCTCCTCCCTCACCTCTATCCAAGGCCCTAAAGGAGCCTTCCCCATCCATCAAAGTTTTACTTGCACATCCACTAATATCATTTATTGTATCCGTTGCTCCCGATGCGGTCTCCTCTACACTGGGGAGACTGGGTGCCTCCTAGCAGAGTGCTTTGGGGAACATCTCCGGGACACCCGCACCAATCAATCACACCGCCCCGTGGCCCAACATTTCAACTCCTCCTCCCACTCTGCCGAGGACATGGAGGTCCTGGGCCTCCTTCACCACCAGATGCCTGGAGGAAGAATGCCTCATCTTCCGCCTCAGAACACTTCAAAATCCCAGGGCATCAATGTGGACTTCAACAGTTTCCTCATTTCCCCTTCCCCGACCTCACCCTAGTTCTAAACTTCCAGCTCAGCACTGTCCCAATGACTTGTCCGGACTTGTCCTACCTGCCTATCTCCTTTTCCACCTATCCACTCCACCCTCTCCTCCCTGACCTATCACCTTCATCCCCTCCCCCACTCACCCATTGTACTCTATGCTACTTTCTCCCCACCCCCACCCTCCTCTAGTTTATCTCTCCATGTTTCAGGCTCACTGCCTTTATTCCTGATGAAGGGCTTTTGCCCGAAACGTCAATTTCAAAGCTCCTTGGATGCTGCCTGAACTGCTGTGCTCTTCCAGCACCACTAATCCAGAATCTGGTTTCCAGCATCTGCAGTCATTGTTTTTACCTGAGTGTAACAGCAGACCATGTGTGGGGGCTGGGAAAGGGCATGGGAGTAGGTCCCTGGCCAAATCTTTGTCTCAGGCTTGCTGCAGCGCTCCAGCGCACCTCAGCAGAAGCTGGAAGAACAGCACCTCATTTTAGGCTTGGGAACTCTATACCCTTCTGGACTCAACATCAACTTCAACAATCTTAGGGCTTGAGGCACCTGTTATTGCATGGTCTGTTATTATACACGAACCACAGTTAGCCACAAATTGTCACCATTAGCAGCTATTTGATTGATTGATTGATTGAATTAAGTGTCACGCATACCTAAGTACAGTAGAAAGCTTTGTTTGCGAGCAGTACAGACAGATCATAGTAAGCAAGGACATACAGATCATCAGGTGAAAAAAACTTGGACAGAATAAGGCATACAGGTTACATCGCATAGGACATGCACGAGGCAAGAACAACATTAACAAGATCAGCATTATTTGAAGTTAAAGAGTCTAATAATGGCAGAGAAGAATCTGCCTGATGGAAGAACTTGTAGGAGAGCATTACGGGCTTCCGTGATAGTCTGGGCAGTGCATAGAACCTTCTGTAGTTTCTTACAGCTCTGGGCAGAACAGTTGCCGTATCAGGCTGTTATGTACCCGGACAGCATGCATCTGTAAAAGTTGGTGAGGATATTTATGGATATGCCAAACTTCCAGAGCTGCCTACGAAGAAGAGGCGTTGCTGTGCCTTCTTGACCATTACACCTATGTGGGAAGTCCAGGACAAGTTGCTGCTTATCATCACTCCTAGATATTTGATGCTCTTAACCTCCATTCCATTGCTGTAGAGAGAGAGTTCACCTTGCTCGACCAAACAAGGTGAATCGACGGAATAAGCTTCTATTGTTTGGGATAAAGTGAAAATCGCATATTCTGACATGCATTTGCCCTCTGGAGAGACAGAAGAAAAACCATCGACATGAAGTGTAAGGTCTGGATTAACAAGAGCCTGATCCGTAAGATCAGGACATGGTTTAGTAACAAGAGATAGTTCAAGAGGTTCTTCCTGCAGGAATGTAGCAGGGTTAAAGGAGTGTACTTAAAAGAGAGAATCAGATTCTTAAGTAATGAAATCTCATAACTGCGCTGAGCTATAGTGAGGTGTTGAGTACGTTTAGATGTAAGCAAGGATACTGTAGAATGTGAGGTACAAACTTCTACATTTTGATGTAAAGTTATATTAGAGGCAACCAATACCATAGTATGGATGGCAGGGGCAATCTGGGTGCAGGAAGGCATACACTGAGCAACAGGATCAGGCTTAGTAGAATAATAGGCAACAGGGCACCAAGAGGAGCCATGTTGCTGGGCGAGAACAGCTGTAGCACAGGTGTCAAGAATGGCAACATAAAGATGGAAGTGGTGATCATGCAAAGGTCGGCCGAGTGCAGGTGCTGAAGACAGGGTACTTTTAAGTTCTGTAAATGCTAGTAGTTGTTCAGGGGTGAGTTCATACCATAGAGGCCTGGATTTAGGTTTAGCCCCTGTCGTTTGGTCAAGTTCTGTCTTGACCTTGCCGATGGTAGCCTTACTGTTGGGATCCTTTAGTTCCCAGAAGTAACAAACCTCTCTGCTGAATTGTGCAACCTCGGCATCTTGCCAGTGGATGTTGTGGGTTTTAATAGCTTTCTGTACCTGATCAGGTAAGACAGCCATACATAGGGCATTAAATTGGGGTAGTTAGTGTCACCAGAATAAGCGCCATAGCATTCCTTAAAATGGGTAAGGAACTCCTCAGCCCCTTTGCACGAGCTGGGTTTCCACGTTAAGACTTTACCCACATTAACTGCACAACTCCCTGCTTGGTGGAGACAGGTAATAATCCAATCTGATCTGTTAGGTTTGGCCTGGTGCCGGACTACAAGCTGGGTATGATTATTACATTGTAACATTTTTAAGAACTCAGCCCATTTTTCAGGGGAAAGGATGCAATCTATGAAGTGAAGTAGGTCTTGGGAGGCAGCATTATAAATGGTCCTAGTCCTATTAATGTAATTAACAAATCCCTCAGGATTCTTTCCATAACATGGAGCCTTATTGATAATGCTTGAGAATTCATGAGGTTTCCATGTTTGATAAAGGTCCACAAATTGAGCTTGTCCTGGATTCAGGGCCTGTGGGTTAGGAACTCTTCTATTTGGGAAATTTCTTTTTGGCCCTCCCACATCAGGGTGAGTGCAAGGACTGATATTAAGGTCCCGAAACTTTGATTGCAATTTATCAAAGTCTTTGGGATTTATTAGTATGGGCAGTGGAAATCAAAGGAGTCGCTTCACTGTTTCTTCCACATTTTAATTTTAATTAGTGTGGTGGGCAACAGATTCGTGGTAAGCCAAATCCTTATTCAGCTGAGCAGTTGGGGGAAGGGTATGGGCCTTGGCACATTCGTCCTCAGAGTAAGGGGGAGGGTTCAGGCGGGGAACCAGAGGAGGTCTCCTGACAGGATGGGAGGCATAAAATATTTCCTCCGAATCAGGTTCCCATCCCCCATCCACAGATGGATCAGGTTTTTTTAGTAATGAGTCTTTGGGAGAGGGGAGGGTAGGGTATAAGGAACAGCTTTTGTTGTCAGTTTCGTCATGCGCAGCTGCAATCTTTTGTTTATTCACCAGTTTCCCTTTTCTTTGGGGCTCCTTATGTTTCAGTGTAGATTCAGAATCTTTGTTTTTTTTAAAATTTTTTTCCCTTGCCAATTCCAATTCTGCTTCTCAATTATGTGCTTCACATTTGCGTTTTAGTTCTGTCCAACCTAGTTTGAATCCTTCCTTAGTTAATGGACTAATTCCCATTTTAATATAGTTTTGTCTCCATGATGATTGCATGGGTTTTCCCATTTTTCTCTAGCTACCTGTTTCCACACTGATATGGCTTCTTTCTGCTTACTTCCCTTTTTTTTTCCAAATCCCTTGTTCAATTTTAATGAGTAGATTTAAATCATGTTGCCTTCTAGAGGCCAACCCTTATTCTGTTGAGCAGTTGCGGCCGATATTCTCCTTAATTGTTTCTCATAATTAGGACACAGACTTATTATTTCTGTTAGGGGACATTTGTCTTCCATCTTATCTGGAGTTGCATCCATATTTATCTTACCTAATTTAAATCTTCACAAAACTACTGATCTACAGGGGCTCCAACCCCACAAAACACAAACATTCACTCACCAACAAGCAAATGTGCATCCAAGCCAAATCTCAAAGGATTAAACTTTCTGCAAACTGCAGAGAATCAGCACTGAATCTCTGCTTGCCTGTCTCTCTCTGTCTCGCGCACATATTTTAAGGGTAATGAGGCACTCATGTTCTAGAAGTCAAAGTTAGGGAATTTTAGCCTCATAAATCCTGGCTGTGGCACATAGCTGCTTAACCAAGTGTGCGAGAGTTGTATCTTTGGCCAGCATTTTTCTTAATGCTATAAAAGCAGCAACCACTCTCTATATTTCATAAACAAAGAACAAACACCAAAACAAACAGAACAAAACCATAGCAGACAAACAAGGTAAAATGGCAAAGCAAGACAAGCCAAGCCAAACAGGTACAACAGAGAAGATAATCTAGACCTAAAACTTTCACTAATTAACAACCTGACAATGAATAAGACTAATGATTCCTGAAAACCATTCTTCACATTCTAAAACCCTGACAGTTTCTGTTTTTAGTACCTATTTAAACAATCTCATTTAGGGTTCCGTTAGGGTACCATGAGAGTGAAATGGGGGAGGCATCACACAAAGATGCAGACCGAGAGCAATCAAGGTATAATCTTACCTTGTGGGCCCATTGGTCTCGAGTCCGACCCTTAGGCGGAGCTCCTCTTTTCCAGTTTCACTCAAACGTAGCCCTTGTTGGAACCCTGCTCGCAGTGCCAAATTGATAAAGTACAGATTTGAGACGGCCCAAGGAATTCCTTATGAACTCAACCTGTAAGCCTCTCTTGGTTCGTCCTGGAGAGCGTACCTTTGGTAGTCTGGAATTAAAAAAAACTCTTACAGACAGTTTAGTTTAATTTTAACATCCTCTTCATTTACTCATAGCATCACTGTTACAACATAACACTGATACCTAGAAGCCAGGAGAGTATGATATTGCTCTTCCTTCAAGAATCTTGGCAGGCTATTTTGTTGTACTATCACAAACAGACTACCTTTATACACAAATTTACAAAGGCTGTACTGTCACAGACACTAAATGTTAACAAAGGTACTGCATGTTCTGAACTAGACGCATAATAGTGAAGGACAATAATTCGAGAGAGAAGTTAATTGATACCGAGTTTTGTTTCGAGGTCAGAATCAAACATTGTTATTAATTTCACAAAGCAATAGCTGTGAATGTTATCATGGTGTCCTGTTTATACAAATTCACTGATGTTAAGGCAAATGTTCTTAGTTGTCTTATCCTCCCTAACTGTCTGTTTTCTAGTGTGCAGCAAATGTGTTCTATAATTTGAAATCACATTTTAATCTAAATGTTTAAGGACAAGTTTTAAGGTTATAAACATTCTCAATGGGAGCACGTTCTCCTCTTTTATTTCTGAAGATAATGATCAGTTCTTTTGTTTTGCCGACATTGAGAGAGATATTGTTATCATTACACCACGTCACCTTGCCCGCTATCTCTTTTCTGTTGCGATAATGCTGTCTCTTTAACAAAGTTAATTTTGTCCTTGTTTCTTTTCACAAAGACTCGGAAAGGTAGAGGTGCTGGTATGTCTGAACTGACTTTAATAATGGCTAACAGATACTGCCTAAGTTAACAATCAGAGGAGGCCTTTAGAGTTTTTTTAAAAACAGTTGTACAATGAAAGGGGAGTGGCCAGTTCTCTCGGCTCAGGTTTTTTTTAAGTTTGGTTTAGTTTGAAGCTGCTGGTCAAAGAAAGCTGTTGGGGAGAAAGGTTCACGGATTCAACAAAGGTTTTCTGGCTGACTCTCTCTTCCTCTGATATTTCTCCCGTAAGGACCTGGGTTTGATTTTACCTTTTTTGCCAAGCATGATCATGGGGATGTTGCAGGAAATGGGAATACCATCTTTAAATTGCGATAGAGTCGCTTGCGTTTTCAGATAGGTTAAATTATTCTATAATCTGTTCACTTTTGTTCGTGTTTCATTTGGTAGTCTGTAAATAAATACTGTTTTGTTTTAACTGGGTGGTTTGACCAGCTGCATCATTCCTGGAATATCTATCTTATACCTGCTTAAAATAAATAGAAAGGTTAGGGTCAGGACTACCTTCTTGAAATGTTTAAGGGGGTCCGCAATACTGTATTATGATTGTGAACCTGTAGATGGTGTACGTTCTGAATTTGGCTACACAATTGTGTGTAGAGTAGGGGGCTCAGAATCCATCCAGAATATTATTATGGAGGAGATTCGTCTAGAGGGGATGAGCAGGTGTCTGACATAGGTGTCCTTCTTAGCGTGATGTTCCAGGGATGAGTACAACACTAGGAAAATGGCATTCGCTGTGGACCTGTTATGTCGGTAGGCAAATTGCAGTGGATCGAGGCAGGCTGGGAGTATAGACTTAATGTGGGCCTCTTGAAGCATTTCATGATTATGGAGGTCAGAGCCACTGCGTAGTCATCATTAAGGCACGTTGCATTTACTTTCTTAGGTACTAGGAAGATGGTTATTCATTCTCCCAGGCTGATCGGTATCCACTCCTTTGTCTGTTCAACTGTTCTTCTCTCTCTTTGGGCTCTACTTCCACCTACCATTTACTCCTTACACCCTCCCCCAAACGCTAGCTTCTGCATAAAACCAATTTTTTCCTAGCTACATTCAGTTCTGAGGAAAGGTCACTGGACCCGAAACATTAACTCTGCTTTCTCTCCACCGATGCTCTAGACTTGCTGAGCTTTTCCAGCAATTTCTATTTTCATTCCTAATGTATTAATTAAAATTTGCCCCCAGCCATTAAAAATGAAATAAAATTTCAAAGTTAGTTCCTGACTGCAAAAGGGTTGGATAAGTCAACAATTCAGTATAGATCAAAGAAATGAAAAATCCCAAACAGAGATAATACATCACTACTATTGTTGAGATGGTGAAAATAAACTTAATAAGATTCAACACTAGTTACCATTTTAAAAGGGCATAGGAACTTTAAAAAAAAAACTGACAATCGGTATACGAATCCAAGATTTAATCTGTCACATTAATTTATGTTAACTAACTTCTTACATGATTTGGAGTTGCCGGTGTTGGACTGGGGTGCACAAAATTAAAAATCACACAATACCAGGTTATACTGGATTAGTGGTGCTGGAAGAGCACAGCAGTTCAGGCAGCATCCAAGGAGCAGCGAAATCGACGTTTCGGGTAAAAGCCCTTCATCAGGATGCTGCCTGAACTACTGTGCTCTTTCAGCACCACTAATCCAGTATTTGGTTTTCAGCATCTGCAGTTATTGTTAATACCAGGTTATAGTCCAATGGGTTTAATTGGAAGCACTGGCTTTCGGAATGCTGCTCCTTCATCAGGTGGTTGTGGAGTACACAATTGTAAGATACAGAATTTATAGCAAAAGTTTACAGTGTGATGTAACTGAAATTGTACATTGAAAAATACATTGACTGTTAAGTTTCTCAGTTGTTAGAATGACACTTCCTTCATATGTAAATCACAAAACTTATTTTGTAAAGTTACGTTCTCAGGTTAACTTTAACAATTGGTGTCAACCCAGATAATGTGTTGAAGGTGTTAGCCCCCTGTGTGCTGCTGTCTGTGCCGTAATATTTAGGCTGATTCTCATCTAAAAAATGAGTTAACAGAATCTTACATGGATTCATGCAGTTTTTGAGCTAAGTACAATGTAACTCTGCAAGTACAAATTTACTCCACAAACGCACAGTGTGTGTGTGTGTGTGTGTGTGTGCGTGTGTGGGGGGGGTCGAGTGCTTGTGATTGTCTGTGAGAGGGTGCATGTGTGAGTGTGGGAGTGTGTGTGCCTGTAGGAGTGTTTGTGAGTGCGTATAGAAGTGTGTGTGTGTATAGGAGTGCCTGTGTGTGTGTGTGTATAGTGCAATGGTGGTTACCGACCAGAGGCTGATAGCTAGGTTCGGTACTCATAAGGAGGGCCTCAACTGGGACCTTGGGTTCATGTCACACTCCAGGTGACCACCATTGCACTATACACACAGACAGACACTCCTATATATACACACACACACTCCTTCAGACACACACACTCCCACATGCACCCTCTCACAGACTTAAGACTCCTTTATACTCACACACACACACATTCTCTCACAGTCACAGACCCCGGCCCCCGCCGCATGAATTCATGTAAGATTCTGTAAATTCATTTTTTAGATTAGAATCAGTCTAAACATTATGTTACAGGCAGCAGCACACAGGGGGCTAACACCTTTAACACATTATCTGGGCTGACACCAATTGGTAAAGTTAACCTGAGAATGTAACTTTTAAAAAAGTTTTGTGATTTACATATAAAGGAAGTGAAACTAACACGGCCATTCTAACAGATGAGAGACTTAACAAACAAACAAGGTATTTTTCAATGTACAATTTCAGTTACATCACACTGTAAACTTTTGCTATAAATTCTATGTCTTACAAATGTGTACTCACAACCACCTGATGAAAGAGCAGCACTCCGAAAGCTAGTGCTTCCAATTAAACCTGTTGGACTATAACTTGGTGTTGTGTGATTTTTAACTAACCTTTTACAGCCATGGCCCCTTGTATCTTCAATTTTCTCTCTGCATCCATTTTAGAACTGCCAGAAATACTTCTCATGCAAATCTTTTGATGGTTGAGTATACAGCAAAAAACAACAAAAAAATTAGCAAAATCTTAGCTTAATAATTTATTTGCATTTGTACCTATTTTTGTATCACCTATTTGATGCAGCTTGATTGTAGATTTTTCCATGCCAGGCATTGACAAGGTGCAATATATCATTTCTGATGGTTGAACTATGGATATATTTTAACTTGAACTAAAGCAATAATTTTTTTTGGTATTTACTTACCTTAAGTTTGCTTCCATCCAATTGCAGCAACTGTTCTCCATCAATGCCTTTGGCAGTAAATTGTGGAATATATTGTTCCATGTTCAGTCCCATAAGCCAATGAGAAACCTGGTGGGTGCTCCAATCCAAAACAGCACGAGTCTTCCACTGATTGTGTTTTGGTGATTGTCCTTCATCGAGGATCTATCAGAAAGTAACAAAAGAAGAATTCACAATAATGATTGTGATATCAGCTGTTTGTTCATTAAATAGTTAAACTGTGAGTTACTAGCAGAAATTGAGTTATTACAACTTATTTACATTTCTATTCTTCCTCAGACAATGTTCTCACTTGGAACCTTCATGTCACTTACTGAAGTAGACTATAGATGTCTCCATTCCACACTTACTGGAGTATATTTTTCTTTTAAGTCTTTATGCACCCTTAACAAGCTTCAAGGTTAAACATATGCCAGGTATAAATTCACTCATCTGAATCAGAGGAGAAAAATTGGAGTGATGTCACACAGGAAAGCAGTGAGCTGATTAGCTTGTAAGGGAACTACCTTCATAAGCTCACCTTAAATAGCAGTTATTTAAAAATTGTAGAATTATTTCATGAAAATGTTAACTTCTAAGACCAAAGAAATTTAAATTATGCAGATGAGGGCAGCTGAATGGAATGCTTGATCTATCATGTGTGGGGAGTCATGGAGCCTACTGATGCAGGAAGTACTCCCAACTGCACAAATGTACGCTTTGGGTTTTGGAACTAGAGCAGCAGCTGGAGACACTGTGGCACAATGTGAGGCCCAGGCTTTCGTATATAGCATGTTTAGAGAGGTGGTTACACCACAGCTGGAAGGACTGGAGGAAAGCAAGGAATGGATGAACACCAGGCAGCCAGAGTGGAGCAGGTTGATAGGCAGGAGACCTGAGGTTCAATTCATAAATCCATTTTTCATTTTGGAAGTTGATGAGGGCACTGGTATCTTCAAGGGCATTAGTGACAGCTAGACTTTTTTTTACCATAAACAGCCAGACTGTACAAGAGGGGAGGGAAGAAGTGGCTGAAGACTCAAGGATGGCCTGTTGCCTTCCTGATGCCAGGGTCAGGGATGTCACTGTGTGGCTGCAGGGCATCCTGAAGGAGGAGGATGAAACAAGTGAGGTCAAGGTACACATTGGTACCAACAATATAAGTAGAATGAGGGATGAGATTTTGCATCAACAGTTCAGGGAGCCAGACAGTAGATTAAGAAGCAGAGCCCTAAAGGGTTTCATCTCAGGATTACTCCCAGTACCATGTGCTAGCAAGTACAAAAAAGGAGAGTACAGCACATGAATGCATTGCTCAAGAGTTGGTGCAAGAGAGAAGTTTTAGATTCCTGTATCACCGGGTACAATTTTAAGGAAAGGTACATCTCCAAGTGGGACAGTCTGTACCTGAACGAGGTTGGGAATAACATCCTTGAGGGAGGGTTTGCTAGTGCTTCAAGGGGGAATTTAAACTAGTTGAGCAGGAATAGGGGACACAGTACTTTAAATAAATAGTGACGCAGCATAGCTTAGAAAAGAAACCAAGGCACAGGGAGTTCAGCCATGTAGAGTTTCAAGGCATGGCTGGATTGCCTATATATCAATGCTAACAGTTTTATAGGTAAGACAGATGAGTTAAAGGTACAGATTGATACATAGAATTGCAAAGTTGTTGCTATCAGAGACGTGGCTGAGGGAGAGACAAGACTGACTAATGTTGTAATCTCCAGATTTCGTCTTGTGCCACGTGGCAATGCGTGTAGAATTACAAAGATAGGTCAGATGAACACATGGCTAAGGAAATGATGCACAATGGAGGATTAAGATTTTTGGAACATTGGGACAACATTTGAAGTAGATAGGTACTATATTAGCTGTAAAAGTTGAAATTGAACAGCAAGAAGTCTAAAGTCCTTGCTGGGAGGTTTGCATGTGCTGTTGGCGAGAATTCAAACTAATTTGTTGGGGAGAGTGGTGCATAGAATATATGTAAAGTCAAGAGCAAGGTTCAATCAAAAATTTGGAAGGAATGCTAGGTTACTTTAGTCGGCAGAGAAAACATGGGTAGGATAAGGCACAAGGGATATTAGGAAAGCTAAACTGCATCTAATTTAATGCAAGGAGCTTGACTGGTAAGGCGGATGATTTTAGAGCTTTGATCAGCATGTGGGTATATGATATTAAGACATGGCTGAAGGAAGGAGAGGGCTGGCAGTTCAACATTCCATGTACGTTTCAGGCACAATGCGGGGAGAGGGACAGCGTTCCATTATTGATAAAGGAAAGCATCAATGCAGTAATAGAAGGTCTTCAAATGAGGCCATGTGGATAGAGTTTAGAAATCTTTAAAAAAAATGAATACTTTTTTGGAATTATAATACAGGCCTTCCAACAATCAAAGGGAAAGAGAGGAGCAGATATGAAGGCAAATCATGAACGATGAAAGAGAAACAGGCTTGGGATTTTATCTCTGCTAACATTAACTGGGATTCATGCAAAAAGATTGATAAGGTGGAATTTTTAAAGGACATCCCAGACAGCTCTTTTGTGCCTGCATCTAATCCTAAGGAATGACGTCCGTCAAGTGGTTCAAATTTCAGTAGCTGAGCATTTTGAGGACAGTGACCATAACTCTAAGTTTAAAAGTCTAAGTTTGAAAGGTATACAGATAATGCAGAACTTAAGTGTCTCATTTTAGGGAAGGCCAATTTCAATATCATTAGACAGGATCTGGAAAACGAACTGGGATCAGCTACTTGAAGGTAATTGTACATTTGGAAAATGGGAACTTTTAAAAGTAGCATAGCGAGAATTCAGGGCCAGTGTGTTCTTTTAAGGGTGATGGGGAAGGGCAGCAAGTCCACAGAGCCCTAGATGTCAAGGGATATCCTGAATGTAATAAGAAAAAGAAGGAAGCACATGTCAGTTGCAGCACATCAAAAACAGGGGAAGTCCTTCAAAAGTATAGACAGTGGATGGTTTGCTTTAAAAATAAATCAGGAGGCAAAGAGGAGCCATGATATATCTTTGGCAGTAAGGGTCAAAGAAATCCCCAAGGCATTTTGTAAGTATAATAAAGGGATTACCAGGGAAAGAGTGGGACCTATTAGGGACAAAAAGGGCGACCTGTATGTGGAGCTTGAAAACATGGGTGAGGGCTTAAATGAACACTTCTGATCTGTATTCACAGAAGAGAAAGGCATGGGATTTCAGTTGGGATGGTGAGGTTCTAGAACATGTTAATCTTAACATGAAGGAGGTATTAGTTGTTTTAACAGGTGTAAAGGCGCATAAATCTCTAGGGCCTGTTGAGATGTATCCCAAGCTGCCATGGGAGAAGATTGCTGGGGCCCTGGCAGAGATACTTAATAAATTGCTGGCCACAGATGACTGGAAGGTAACTAATGTGGCTCCTTTGTTCAATAAGAGCAGCAGAGATTGACCAGGTAATTACAGACCTGTTAGCCTGATGTCAGTGGTAGGGAAACTATTGGAAAAAGTCTGAGGAACAGGATTAAAAGTTAACTAAATATACTGAGAAGAGTTGTGCAGTTGATGTCTTTTACACTGATTTCAGAAAGGCTTTTGGCAAGGTGCCACATGAAAGGCTAGTCCAAAAAGTAAGAGTCCATAGGATCCAAGGCAAGTTAGCATACTGGATTCAATATTGGCTTGCAAACAGGAGGCAAAAGTTGGAGGGATATTTTTGTGATTGGAAACCTGTGACCAGTACTGTACGATGGGCATCAGTGCTGGGAGCTTTGCTGTTTCTTATGTACATAAGTGATTTGGATGTGAATGTAGACAATACAATTAGTAAGCTTTCAGATGACACAAACCACTGATGGTGTTGTTGATCCTGAGGAGGATGTTCTCAGGCTGCAGTCTGATATTGATCAGCTGATAAATTGGGCAGGGCATCAGCAGATGGAATTTATTTCTGACAGGTGTGAGGTGGTGCATTTTGAGAGGTCTAATAAGAGCACACAATGAATGGAGATCCCTCGGGTGTACTGAGGGACAAAGGGACCTTGGTGTACAAGTCCTGAAGATGTCAGCACAGTTAGATAGACTGGTGAAGAAGGGATGCAGGATGTTTGTTTTCATTAGCCAGTGCGTAGAATATAGGAGCAAATAAGCCTTCTTACAACTTTATAAAACTTTGGTTAGGCCATAGGTGAAACACTATGTGCAGTTTTTACTGTCACACTATCGGAAGAACGTGATTGCACAGGAGACGGTGCAGAAGAGATTCATCAGTATGTTACCTGCGATGAAAAATCTCAGTTATGAGAGGTGGTACAGGTTGGGCTTGCTTTCCTTGGAGCAGAGACGGCTGAGGGATGATTTGATTGAGGGATACAAAAGTATGAGAGGCATAGACAAGAGTAAATCGTGAGAATCGTTTCCCTAAGGCAAATGTGCATAAGACCAGAGAGCATATGTTTAAAGTGGTTTAGATTGTTTAGAGGAGAACTGAGAGAAAACTTTTTCACCCAGAGGATGGTAGAAATATGGAACTTGCTGCCTGAGAGTGTGATGGAGGCAGATACTTTCATAGCATTTAAAAAGCATCTGGATAAGCACATAGTAGGCCTTAGACCAAGTGCAGGCAAATGTAGTTTGCTGCTTGTTGGTCAGCATAGACATGGTGGGTCAAAGGGCCTGTTTCTAAGCTGTATAACTTTACATTCAGGCAAAGCACAGGGAGTTGCAAAAGTAGAGGTGTTACCACATTATTAGTTAGGGAGTCAGTTATTTCAGTGAGGTTGGATGATATCTTGGAAGGGTCTTCAAATGAGGCTTTGTGGGTGCAACTTAGGAATAAAAAGGGAGCAATGAGACTGTTAGGTGTGTATTATAGGCTACCAAACAGCCAGCAGGCAATTGAAGAGCAGATATGTAGTCAATTCACTAAGATGTGTAAAAACAATAACTTATAGGAGGTGATTTGGGACGATTAATTAATAAATAATATTAATTGGGATAATTATAGAAAATGGGTTTAGCAGAGTAAATTTCTTGAAATGTATAAACAAGAACTTTTTATATCAATAAGTGGATGGTCCTACAGGGGATGGTGTAGTGCTGGACTTAATTCTGTGGAATGAAGCCAGATAGGTGTCTGAGGCATAGAGGGGGACCATTTTAGTAATAGTCACCACAACATTATAGATGCAGGGGCCCAAACTATTCACAATATCCCAGAGTGCATTTGAAATATTGTGAGCTGTTTAGGGTCCTCCATCTAATGAAGAATGTTCTGGCAGAAGTCTAGAAGAGCTTTATAAGAATGATCTTGGGGATGAAAGGCTTTTTGTAAGAGGAGTGGTAGACAATGCTGTGTCATACACAGTTGAGTTTAGAAACGTGAGAGAGGATCTCATTGAAACTTTCTGAATACTGAAAGGCCAAGATACTGTGGATGTTTCCATTCGAAGAGACTTTGGACCCAAAGCGCAGCCTCAGAATGAAGGGACTACCCTCCCAAATTGAAATGAGGAAGAACTTCTTCAGCCTGAGGATGGTGAATCTATGGAACTCATTGTCACAGAAGGTTATGGTGGTCAAGTATATTTAAGACAGACAGATAGGTTCATGATTAGTAAGGGGATGAAAAGTTATGGGGAGAAGACTAAGGGGAATAGGATTGACAAAATATCGAATGGCAGAGCAGACTCAATGGGCTAAATGGCCTAATTCTGCACCTAAGTTTAATGTCCTATAAGTTCTATGTTTGTTATGTAAAAAAAAAAGATGGTCTGCAAAAAAGTGTTGTGGATTTGGGTAAGGTAGATTGTATTAAACTTTGGCAGAATATGGCTAAAATAGAATGGGAACAGCTACTTGAGGGCAATCTACAGCAGAACAATGGAGGACATTAAAAACGGTACTATGTAGATACAGGCACATATTCCCCTTAGGGCGAAATGTAGAACCACAAGCCCAGAGAACCCAGAATATCTTAAGATTTTCAGAACAGGGTGAAGAGATATGTATGACAGGTACAAAGGGAGCAAAACAATGGAGGCACTGGAGGAGTATAGAAGACAATTAAAATGGCAAAGACAGGGCATGAAAAACCATTGACAAGCAAGCTTAGGGTGAACCCCAATAGAGTCTACAAATATATCAAGGGAAAGATAATAATCAGGGAGAGTAGGGCCCATTAGGAACAAAGAGGAAAATGTGTGTATAAAGCCGGAGAAAATTGGTAGTACCTGAAACGAGTACTTCACATCTATGTTTACTTGGGAGGAGGAGGATTCAATTACAGAATCAAGAAGATGGACTGCGAGGTTCTTGAACAGATTGATAGAAGAAGCAAAGTAGTACTGGAGGTTTTGGCGGGTTTAAAATCAGGTAATTCCTATGTCTAGATGATTTGTAACGCAGGCTACCGTGGGAGATGAGGAAGAATGCAATAGGTGCAGTGACCCAAATTTGTAAATTATCTCGAGCCACAGGGGAGGTGCCAGAGGTCTGGAGGACAGCAAATGTGGTTCCAATTTTCAAGGTAGAGATAGACCAGCGACCTACAGGCTGATGAGTCTCACCTGAGTGGTAAGAAAAACTACTGGAGAAAATATTGAAGAAGAAAATTAATCCCTATTGAAAAGGGCAAGGTTTAATCAGAGATAGTCAGCATGGCTTTGTTAGAGGGAGTCATGTCTAACAAATTCCACTGAATTTTGTGTAGATGAGGGTAGAGCACTTGATTTCGTTTATATGGACTTCAGCAAGGCCTTTGACAAGGTCTCACATGGGAAACTGATAAAGAAAGCAAAAGTTCATGAGATCCAGGGTAAATTGGTAATTTGGATCCAAAATTGGCTTAGTGGCAGGAGACAGAGGGTGGCGGTAGAAAGCTGTTTATATAAGTGGAGCCTTGTGCGCACTGTCGTACTACAGGATCACTGCTGGGTCGTTCATTGTTTGCAGTATTCTTTAATCATGTTGATGAGAATGTTGGGGGGAGAGGGGAGAAGGAAGAGATGATAAGCACATTAACAGATGGTAGTGAGAAAGGTCTTCGGTAACAGGAGGATAAAGATGGGCTGGACAGATGGGCAGATCAGAGGCAGATGGAGTTTAATCCTGATAAATGTGAGCTGCTACACTTTGGAACAAGTACTAAAGGGTGTACTCAATGAACGGTAGGACACCAGCAAGTTCAGAGGAGCAAAGGGACCCTGTGGTACTTGTCCAAAGATCCCTGAAGGTGGGAAGATAGGTTAATGGGGAAGTTAAGAAAGCAGACGGGACACACCTTCATCAGTCTACGGATAGATTATAAGAGCAGGGAGTTCATGTTGGAACTGTACAGAACTTCAATGAGGACACAGCTGGAGTACTATACAGTTCTGGTCACAGCACTATAGGAAGGATGTATTGCACTGGAGGGAATGCACAGGAAATTTACCAGGATGTTGCCTGGGATAGAGCATTTTACCAATGAAGAGAAGTTGGATTAAACTGGATTGTTTTCTTCAGAACAGCGAAGGTTGAGGATGGACCTGATAGAGGTATATAAGATTATGCGGGGCTTGGACAAGATAGATAGAAAGCAGATGTTCCTTTCAGGTAAGAACTCAGGAACCAAGGGCACACTTTTAAAGTGAAAGGCAGGCGGTTTAGTAGAAATTTGAGGAAAAACTTTTTTACCCAGAGGGTGATGGGGCTCTGGAATGCACTGGCTGGGAGGACAGTTGAGACAGTTATCTTCACTTTTGTAAAATGTTTGAAGCATCATAACATTCAAGGCTATTGTCCTACTCTATGAAAGTGGGACTTGTGTAGGTAGGTATTTTTGATGGTCCAGACTCAGTGGGCTAAAGGCCCATTTCTTCTATACTGTATTTGATACTTTGGCGTGTTACAAGCAGTGATTTTAACTCTCCGTCCCTGCTTTCTCCCCAGTGTCTGGTGGAAACCAGGCAGGAATAAATTAAAAATATGCAGGATTCCACCCCCTTTTAATTATACTGTCCTTAATTATAATTAATAAATATACTGATATTAACTTCTCTTCTGAGTTTACATGCAAAACACCTGTAAGAAAGTAGCAGGATCCTTCTCTGAAAATGGAATTTGTGTTTCAGTGATGTTGTGATAGCCCCAAATAAATGCTAATGTCCGCAGGAATCACATTCCCCATTGGTTTAGGTCCACTTTTTAGTCTGCGGTGTTAGTTTCAGATTCCTCCCATTGCCATTTTTCTTTTGTGGATGAATGCTTTTCTGATCAAATTAAAGAATCAAGCCTCTAAACAAATGCTATGACTATAAGAAGGCAGAACATGGCTGGATTTTAATGCAGACGTGCCAATGAAGTTAACAATGCTCACCATTTGTAAGTATTATACAATAGTAAGTATACAATACTAAGTCAACATCTGATAGCCACATATGTACAGTTAAATACAGAAATCAAGTTGCTCTCTGAATTGCCTTGTTCTGCCAAAACCTGCTAAAGACTTCATAATAAATAGGTGGAACAGTTTGAAGTTGCAGCATTTAATATACACACAGTAAGTTTGTCAGAAAAAAAAGACACAAGTAAATTCGTAAATAGCTTCAGAGTCACACAGCACACAAAGGCCCTTTGGCCATTGAGTCCGGACTGACAATAACTACTACTAAAGGCACACTAATCCCAATTTCCTGTACTTGTCCCATATCATAGAGTCATAGGCATGTACAGCATGTTAACAGACCCTTCGGTCCAACTCGATCATACCGACCAGATATCCTAAATTAATCGAGTCCCATTTGCCAGCACATGGTCCACAACCCTCTAAACCCTTCCTATCCATGTACCCATCCACACGCTTTTTAAATGCTGTAATTGTACCAGCCTCCACCACTTCCTCTGGCAGCTCATTCCAAACACACACCACTCTCTGTGTGAAAACGTTGCCCCTCAGATCCCTTTTAAATCTTTCCCCCTCTCACCCTAAACCGATGCCCTCTAGTTCCAGACTCCTCCAGCACAGGGAAAAGACCTTGACTATTTACCCTATCCATGTCCCTCATGATATTATAACCCTCTATAAGGTCACCCCTCGGCCTACAACGCTCCAGGGAAAACATGACAAGCCTATTCAGCCTCTCCCTATAGCCAAAACCCTTCAACCCTGACAACCATCAACGTAACTCTTTCACGTTTCACATCATTCTTCCAATAGCAGGGAGACCAGACTTGCACACAATGTACCAAAAGTAGCCTAACCAATGTCCTGTACAGCCGCAACATGACCTCTGAACTCCTATATTCAATGCTCTGACCAATAAAGGAAAGCATACAAAATGCCTTTTTCACTATCCTCTCTCCTAGAGACTCTATTTTAAAAGAACTATGAAACTGCACTTCAAGGTCTCTTTGTTTTGCAACACTCCCTAGGACCTTACCATTAAGTGTATACATCCTGCCCTGATTGTCTTTCCAAAATGCAGCATTTCATAGTTATCTAAATTAAACTCCATCTGCCACTTCTCAGCCCATTGGCCTATCTGATCAAGATCCCGTTGTACACTGAAGTAACCTTCTTTGCTATCCACTACACCTCCAATTTTGGTGTCATCTGCAAACTTACGAACTATACCTCCTATGTTCACATCCAAATCATTTGTATAAATGACAAAAAGCAGTGGACCCAGCACCGATCCTTGTGGCACACCACTGATCGCAGATGTCCAGTCTGAAAAGCAATCCTTCACCACCACCCTCAGCCTTCTACCTTCTAGCCAGTTCTGAATCCAAATGGTTAGTTCACCCTGTATTCCATGTGATCTAAACTTGCTTACAAGTCTACCATAAGGAACCTTATTGAACGTCTCACTGAAGTCCATATCGATCACGTTCACCGCTCTGCCCTCATCAATCCTATTTGTTACTTTTTCAAAAAACTCAATCAAGTTAATGAGACATGATTTCCCACACACAAAGCCATGTTCACTATCCTAATCTCATGATTCCCTCCAACAACTTGCCCACGACCAATGTCAGAGTCACCTGGCTTTTTCTTACCACCTTTATTAAATAGTGGCACTATATTAGCCAACCTCTAGGCTTCCGGCATCTCACCTATGACTATCCATGAACCAAATATCTCAGCAAGAGGCACTTCAATCACTTCCCTAGCTTCCCATAGAGTTCTAGGGTACACTTGATCAGGTCCTGTGGATTTATCCACCTTTATATGTTTCAAGACATCCAGCCCCTCCTCCTCTGTAATATGGACATTTTTCAAAATGTCATAATCTATTTCCTCACATTCTGTATTTTTCATGTCCTTCTCTACAGCAAATACTGATGTAAAATACTCCTTTAGTATCTCCCCCATCTCTTGCGGTTCCACAAAGGCTGCCTTGCTGATCTTTGGGTGGCCCTATTCTCTCCCTAGTTACCCTTTTGTCCTTAATGTATTTATAAAATCCCTTTGGATTCTCCTTCAACCTATTTGCCAAAGCTATATCATGTCCCTTTTTTTGTCCTCCTGATTTCTCTCTTAAGTATACTCCTACTGCCTTTATACTCTTCTAAAGAATTCACTCAATCTCTGCTATCTATACCTGACATATGCTTCCTTCTTCCTGACCAAAACCTCAACGTCGCTGGTCATACAGCATTCCCTACACTTGCCAGACTTGCTTTTCTCCCTAACAGGAACATACTGTCCCTTGACTCTCACTATCTAATTTTTGAAGGCTTCCCATTTTCCAGTCGTCTCTTGACCTGTGAATATCTGCACCCAATCAACTTTGAAAGTTCTTCCCTAATATTGTCAAAATTGGCCTTCCCCCAATTTAGAACTTTAACTTTCAAATCCTGTCTGTCTTCTTCCATCACTATATTAAAACTAATAGTTATGGTCACTGGCCCCAAAGTGCTCCCCCACTGACACCTCAGTCACCTGCCCTGCCTTAGTTCCCAAGAGTAGGTCAAGTTTTGCACCTTCTCCAGTAGGTACATCCATATACTGAATCAGAATATTTTCTTGTACACACTCAACAAATTCCTGTCCATCTAAACCCTTAACACTATGGCAGTCCGAGGCTATGTTTGGAAAGTTAAAATCCCCTATCATAACCACCCTATTGTTCTTCAGATAACTGTGATCTCCTTACAAATTTGTTTCTCAACTTCCTGTTGTAATATTGGGCAGTCTATAATACAATCCCAATAAGATTGGGATTCGTATCTCTCAGTTCCACTCAAATAACTTCACTTGATGCATTCCAAGGAATATCCTCCCTAAGTACATCAGTAATATAATCCCTTGTCAAAAACGCTATTCCCCATCCTCTCTTCCCCACCTTTCTATCCTTCCTATAGCATTTTCATCCTGGAACATTAAGTTGCCAGTCCTGTCCATGCCTGAGCCATATCTCTGTAATTGCTATGGTATCCCAGTCCCATGTTCCTCTCCACATCCTGAGTTTATCTGCCTTCCCTGTTAGGCAACTACATTGAAATAAATGTAGTTCAATTTACCTTGTTCTCGGTTTTGTTCCTGCCTGCCCTGACTGCTTAAAATTTAAAATTTACCTGGACCGTCTCAGACTCCTCCCTCCCCTTCCTAGACCTCTCCATTTCTATCTCGGGCGACCGACTCAACACGGACATTTACTATAAACCGACCGACTCCCACAGCTACCTAGACTACACCTCCTCCCAACCTGCCCCCTATAAAAACGCCATCCCATATTCCCAATTCCTTCACCTCCGCTGCATCTGCTCCCAGGAGGACCAATTCCAATACCGAACAACCCAGAAGGCCTCCTTCTTCAAAGACCACAATTTCCCCTCAGACATGGTTGACGATACTCTCCACCGCATCTCCTCCACTTCCCGCTCCTCCGCCCTTGAACCCCACCCCTCCAATCGCCATCAGGACAGAACCCCACTGGTCCTCACCTACCACCCCACCAACCTCCAGATACATCATATCATCCTTCGTCATTTCCACCACCTCCAAACAGACCCCACCACCAAGGATATATTTCCCTCCCCTCCCCTATCAGCCTTCCGGAAAGACCACTCCCTCCGCGACCCCCTCGTCAGGTCCACACCCTCCACCAACCCAACCTCGACTCCTGGCACCATCCCCTGCAACCGCAAGAAATGCAAAGCTTGTGCCCACACCTCACCCCTCACTTCCCTCCAAGGCCCCAAGGGATCCTTCCATATCCGTCACAAATTCACCTGCACCTCCACACACATCATTTACTGCATCCGCTGCACCCGATGTGGCCTCCTCTACATTGGGGAGACAGGCCGCCTACTTGCGGAACGTTTCAGAGAATACCTCTGGGACACCCGCACCAACCAACCCAACCGCCCCGTGGCTCAACACTTTAACTCCCCCTCCTACTCCCCCAAGGACATGCAGGTCCTTGGCCTCCTCCATTGCTGACCATGGCAACACGACACCTGGAGGAAGAGTGCCTCATCTTCCGCCTAGGAACCCTCCAACCACAAGGGATGAATGCAGATTTCTCCAACTTCCTCATTTCCCCTCCCCCCACCTTATCTCAGTCCCATCCCTCGGACTCAGCACCGTCTTCATGACCTGCAATCTTCTTCCCAACCTCTCCACCCCCACCCCCTCTCCGGCCTATCACCCTCACCTTTACCTCCTTCCACCTATCGCATTCCCAATGGCCCTCCCCCAAGTCCCTCCTCCCTATCTTGTATCTTCGCCTCCTCATTCCTGAAGAAGGGCTTATGCCCGAAACGTCGATTCTCCTGCTCCTTGGATGCTGCCTGACCTGCTGCGCTTTTCCAGCAACACATTTTTCAGCTCTGATCTCCAGCATCTGCAGTCCTCACTTTCTCCACTTTGCCCTTACTGCTTGACTTGCTCCTTTTCCCAACTGTACCAGTCTCATAGTGATCCTCTCCTTCCTATCTCCCTGGGTCCCACCTCTCCCACCTTACTAGTTTAAATCCTCCCAAGCATCTCTCGCAAATCTTCCTGCCAGCATATTAGTCCCCTTCCAAATAAGATTAATTCCATTCTTCTTATGCACGTCACTTCCAGCCAAGAGATTCCAATGATCCAAAAATATGAACCCTTCTTCCCTGCACCCACTCTTCAGGCACGTATTCGTTTGCTCTATCCTTCTATTCCTAACCTCACTGGCTCACTTACCAACCCACCAGCATCCACATTCAAAGAATCATTACCTGCTATTTCCGCCACCTCCAGCAGGATGCCGCCACCACACATGCATGCCTCTTCCCTTCCTTGTCGGCCTTCCGCAGGACCGTTCCCTTTGGGACACCGTGGTCTAACCTTCCTCTATTCCCACACCCCATGGCATCTTCCCATACACTCGCAGAAAATGGAGTGCCCCTTTTCCTCCTCCCTCTTCACTATCCAAGGAGCCAGTCACATTTTTCAGGTGAAACAGCAATTTACCTGCACTTCACAATCTAGCCTACTGTATTGCTGCTCCCAATGTGGTTTCCTCTACAGTGGGGAGAGGGTGACTACTTCGCTGAACACATACATTCTGTTCATAAAAATTACCCCTGAGCTTCCTGTTATCTGCCACTTCAACCTACCACCATATTCCCTGGCCAACATCTCTGTCCCAGGCTTGCTGCAGTGCCCCAGCAAATCCCAACATAAGCTAGAACAGCACCTCATGTTCCACTTGGAAACTCTGCAGCCTTTTAGACTTAATATTAAGTTCAATAATTTTAGGGCCTAACACCTTCGTCCATGTCCTTACCTCAACCATCAAACACCAGACCTTGTCACCACGTGGGCTGTTACCACAACCATCCCATTGTCAGCTACTAATGGTCCCAATTAGCAACTGTTGTGTACTCCAGGTTGATTTTTATCCATTCCTTATTTTGTCCAATTTTATCTCTCCTTCTGGACTTCATCTCCATCTCTTGTTTACACCTCACAGGTTTCCCCACTCAATATTCAGCATATTTACCAATTTTTTCCTGGCTACAATCAGTTCTGAAGAAGGCTCACTGGACCTGAAATGTGAACTCTTTTCTCTCCACAGACGCTGCAAAACATGCTGAGTTTGCCCAGCAATTTCTGCTTTTGTTTGTAATTTCCAGCAAATGGAGTTCTTTGACTTTTTTGGTAAGCATACACTATTCATTTGTTAGTAATAGCAAAATCTAGCCCAATATGTAACAAACTAATTTAAATTTTGATCATCAATTGACAATCATTAGTGCTGTGTACAATGAATTTAAAAACAAATTGACAATATTTGCCTAGTAATGAGCTTGAGCTAAAAAAAAGTTCACCCCTTGAGTCACAATTTATAATTCTACTTAAATATGAGTATGCATATTCAAGAGTAACACTGCAGGAAGTATACATTCCACAGTATATCTGACAATATTAGGTTACATGTTGTTAGGAAATGCAACACAGAAAGTACATAAAACACATAAAAGATTAATGATGAGATGGTTTAAAAAAAACATACTGGACATCTTTTCACGCATCTCACCTTATCATCTATCATATCCAGGCTCTGCCAAGTTAGCAACAAGAGAAATGAAGGAAGAACATTTCAGAACACAAAAAAACAATGTATTAGTTTGCAAATGATCAGCAGTGATAACTTCAATTTAGACATTCTTTTGTTTACACCAAAAAAAGAGATGCACTGAGTTGTGGGGTACACACATTGCTTTTTAATAAAAAAAGCTTTAAGTCAAATTATTTTACTTACTTCAAGAACACCAGTCTTACTACCTTCATGTTTTAGCTTCTGTTTTTCAAAATCAAAATATAAGATACAAAACTTATTTCAGAAATTATGCAATATGATATGAAGATGCCAACATTAGTATTTCAGAGGAATGAGATTAAATAATCAATTGAGCCTGCTCCAACCAAACCTTTCGAGTTATTTTGTGTTTTATTCTTGTCCTCCTATTTTATTCTTACCATTTACAGGATGGGAGTGTATAGATAAAATGCGATGAACAACTGATATCAGTGCAAGGAATGGAATACTTTTTGTATCCGATATTATTAATCAGGTCCAAATTGAAGACTGCACAAACGACATGGAGGGTAGAACATCTTACGGAATGCTGAATATAATGCAGCTAATACTAACGCCTTGGCAAATATAATGACATTTGGCTATTTTTCACCAATTATGTGGCTGGCTGCCACTTGGCTAATAAGGTCTGTGCTATAAGGCTGAATCTGGGAAGCAGATGATTGGTAGGTAAGGGCAATTGGATTGCAGGTCAGTAGGAAATCGTTGATAGTGCGCTGGACTGCACATTCGGACATCATGGAGAGGTCTTCAGCCTGTGGTTTTGGGGATATTGTAAAAGCCACTGGCCTGCAAATCAGGGGGAAATCATGAAAAGGGTTTTGGACTGGCAGTTGACTAGAGATCACAGGGACGTCTTTAGATTATGGATATGAAAGACCTTTGCGGAGATTCTGCATGATATTAGCAAGTTAGAGGAGTTGGTTCTCAAAGTGCAGATCATAGGAGATAAGAAATTGTATCTCGGGGATAAAGGATTTTTACTCCAAGTTTAGCATGGAAGGCTCAGGAAATCATTCCTATCCTCAACAGTCAGTAAATACGTTTACTGCTGGATCCAACTATTTCCACTTCCCTTTAGCTGCTGAATGTCCTCTGAGCCTTAGAATAACAGCCTGTAGCTATTATGCATAAAACTGTAAAATCTGAGGCACATCATCACATTAATATATTTCTACTATTTGCCACTTGAGAGCAGACCCCACTTCCCATGAACCAATGGCCCGTCTGGTTACAGTAGGTGTGTTTATAGCAAATTGGACTGAGGATTTTTTTTGCAGTATTTAACTGCATGGTCCAAATTTGCATTCTGGGTGATTAAAATTCATTCTATTTCTGAACTTCAGGAAAGCATTTATTTGTCAGTGCGAAATTTCCATTTAGTTGACTAAGCAACCTCAAAAAAATTTGAAATGTTTGAAATGTTTTCATATGCTTGTGAATATTTAAGCAAAATGGAAAACAAGGAAAATAATTTCACTAATGAACTGTTTGGATTCAAACTCAGGCCTCTGAGGTGAAAGTACAGCATTGAACCCAGATCACCACTGCCTTGCCCAGTCAAATCAAACCTCATGAGACCAGATGTTCTTTTCCCTCCTTAATACTTGAGATAAGATGTGAATTTCAATAAGGGGCAGGAAATTCTGTAGCATCTGTGATGCATCGTACAAACCTATTTATGTAGAATTCCAGCACATGCTGTGAAAGTTTCTAAGAAACAGTTGAGAGGGCCTCATTAATATTTATATTATTTCATGTAATAGAATTATAAAGGGCATGGGGAAAGTACTGCATTCTTAAGGAATAGCTTCTAACAGAAAGATATTTCAAAATGTTGCAGTATCAATCATGCAATGATTTGGAGGTGCTGGTGTTGGACTGGAGTGTACGAAGTTAAAAATCACACAACACCAAATTATTAGTCCAACAGGTTTATTTGGAAGCACTGGCTTTTGGAGCGCTGCTTCTTCATCAGGTGGGCGTGGAGTATAAGATTGTAAGTCGCAGAATTTATAGCAAACATATACAATGTGATGCAACTGAAATCTACATATGAAAGAACTAAAATCAACATGGTCATTCTAAAAGATGAGAGACGAAACAAACAATTCAGGTCTTTTTCTATATATAATTTCAGTTGCATCACACTGTAAGCTTTTGCTACAAATTCTGTGTCGTACAATCTTATACTCTACAACCACCTGATGAAGGAACAGCGCTCGAAAAGCTGGTGCTTCCAAATAAACCTGTTGGACTATAACCTGATGTTGAGTGATTTTTAACTCTTGTCATGCAATGGTAGACATTGCAGTAACCTTAACTGAGAATTAATGGTGGCAAAATGGCTTCCTGATAGGAACACATGGAAACAGAAAATGCTGGAGATCACAGTGGGTCAGGCAGCATCAATGGGGAGAAAGCAAGCTAATGTTTCAAGCTTAGATGATGCTTCATCAGAGCTGGAGTGGTGTGCAGGAGGTAGCATTTATGCAATTGAGGGGGAGGGGGTTGGAATGCTGGGGGAAGAACGGATGCTGATATTCCAGATTAAGTGATTGGAATGTGAGAATGGCAGAACAACGGTGTGTCTAACTGCCAGACTGGAAAGAATAAACAGTTCCTCTGGAATGGGGGGAGGGGAGAGAAGACATGGTGACAGAGAATGTAACAAGTATAGTTTTAAAAAAAGGAAAGGAATAGGAACAAGTTCACAATTTGAAGGTATGAAACTCAAAATTGAGCCCAGAAGGTTGTAAAGTGCCTAGTCTAAAGATGAGATGTTGTTCCTCCATTTTGTGCTGTGATTCACTGGAGCAAAGCTAAAAGGGATGGAATGGGTTCACAATTTGAAGGTGTTGAACTCAATATTGAGCCCAGAAGACTGTAACGTGGAATACAATGGAACTTAGGGAGAACAACATCATGCAACTCTCACTCATTAAAAGTACATTATTGCCAGAGAACTGGAAGCAGATTAATTGTCAGTCTTCTCTTGAATGTTGGGCAGACATGGAGATGCAAAAACAAGATAAGTTGCAAAAATTCTTTCCAGTGAAGTGGGTGGGAGTGGTTGCCTTATTTCTCAAAGTTGGTCCCATACAAAGACTGACAATAAATAGACCAAAGTCTTCAGTTTTGCTTTCTCTATTCATAATTTACCTACCTCATCAGAGGAGTGTACCAATATTAGGGAGCGCCCTGTAGAATTTGGTTCTGCAACCAATCCACTCAAATCAGCAGAACTTGTGCTACTGGGACTAAAGTCATCAATGTAGGTGAAACTCTGTAAATCAAAGATTCTAAATGGTAATAAGATATTTAGTGAATGCAAGTTGTAAAAGATTTAAATGAATAGGCAAAGTATTAATAGTATGTAACATCAAAATGCACTCTCTAAAGAAATTAGTGAGAGATGAGTCATGTAAAACAGACATGGTGGTTGGTGGTTCCATTTTAATGGAATATGTGAACATGTCTGTTTGAATTAGATTGAATTAATTACCCACTGATGAAAGTGCAAGAACACATGGTTTTTGGAACAGATCTTGGACTTACTTTATGGGTTATTACGAGAACAAGTAGATTTTCTCATTGTTTGTTAAAATAGAAAATTTGCCTGTATCATGTTCTAGCAATGGCCTTCAGGAATATAGTGTCTTGCTTCTTGATGAATCTATGCAGTTCTTGCATGAAACCTTTTAAAGCAATGAAAATCTTTAAATTCAACAAAAATATAATGACCTTGAAGAGTAGTTTTAAGTGTATTCTGGAAACTGCTTTGAAAAGTTTTTAAAAGATCTATTAAAATTTAAATTTGTGCTCTGAATTGTTGTATAAAGCCTGGAAGTCACAAAGGGAGATATACCTGCCAGTTTATCTTTGTCATGCTTTGCTTCTATTTGTTGTGGTGAAACATAATAACAATCTTATTAATACCATAATAGTCAAAAAAAGATAATCGTCCTCTGTCATCATTTATGACTTCCCAAGACAGGAACCCAAGTGAAATTTAATATCTTCATCCTCAATAGACATTCTTAGTGCTCAATTTTCCAAAATTCCTTCCCCATCTCTTTGCATAGCAATTCTTATCAACATCCCAGGTGGATCGCATAAGAAATTCTGAGTTTAAACCAATCTTGAAAACTTTCTGAAGTTATTGAACATTTCAGTGTGTGAACACAAAGTCTCTTTACAAGCAAACCAAAATTCTGGAAATGCTCAGGAAGTCAAGCAGCATCTATGGGAAAAGAAACAGAATTTGTGGGTAAAAACTTTCCTTGCCTAATGTGGCATAGACAATGGCAAGAAAGATGATAAAGTACAAGATTAAAAAAACTTCAGAATCTTGATGCCAAGAAACTTTTTCCCATTTTTTTCCCTTCAGCTTTAAATTGTGATTTCAGAATTTCACCATTGAGCAAACACCATCTTATTACCATGCATTTGCATATATTTATTAGTTCAAATTTCTTATTTATACACCACTTCCAATTCTTCTCTCCTTCCCAAGAATAGCATATTTCTGGCATCTGAGTCAGAATGGCTATCTGGTGGCTGCAGCTCATCAATTGCTTGTCTCAACCATCACCCAATAGTGTTCTTACCATAATATTCCTGCAAGCTCCTTGGATGTCATCCTCTTTGACCTTTCATTCATAGAAATCACCAAACTTATTACATCATCATCTCTGCTCTCGGACCATCTCACAAATTGCTTTGGCCTTTTACTTTGAGCTCAAGGACAAGTACAATTTGCATGCTTTTGCCAAGTTGCTTAATGTGCAGGGGCATCCCATGCAGCTACAAAAGATATATTTTATGACTCTTATGCTTTCTTTGGGAACACTTACTTTGTGCTTACTTTGGGGTAGCTAGTCTCTGTGTTTTATTTGCTTTTTAACCCAGAGGGAGAGGTCAGCAGCTTGTGAAGACTGCTAACAGTCAAAGTGGTTGACATTTTGCTGTATGGCACTGAGCTACATCAACGTTATGTTTGCAGCAGCTGCTAGAAGCTTACACGGCAAATAATACCATGCGCTTCAGTCAATTGTCTGAAACGCAAAGGGGAGCAGTACAGTCAATCAAGTGGTTTGTCTAATTCTAGTCTAGGGGTTGGACAAAATCAACCAGATCGCCCTATCAGAATGTAGTCTTTAGAGTCCCAGATCAGGCTGTGGTTGGTCCTGAAATTCAAGTCTCAGGCAGAGCTTGCAATTTATTCCTGAGAATATGAGAGGCTTGACATCTCAAATCAAAAGTCAACTATACATTAACTGCGAAAATGGCTGACAAAGCATGTAAAGTACATTACTTTTTATCTTTCAGTGCAGAGTAACACTTTTGGAATCAGCGGCGTTGCTCAGGGTAATTGCAAAAATCATGATTGCAGTGATTCAGTTATGTCTCCAATTTCCATTTCATTGATAGATCATTCGTAATTCGTTCATTCCTGATGATGGGCTTTTGCCTGAAATGTCGATTTTCCTGCTCCTCGGATGCTGCCTGACCTGCTATGTTTTTCCAGCACCACTCTAATCTCGACCCACATTCATAATTCTTGCTATGCGTACTAGAACAATAGTGTCAAGCAATAATGGTCATTACATTCGCTAGACTAATTGTTTCCATATCATGTTGGTTAATTGAATGTAATCAAATAAACATTCTTAAAAATGTCTCCTGAACTCCCTCTATATGAATAGCACATGGATGAGGTCCTTGTCCTTTGTTTGTGCAGAATTGATATGAAGAGATGTCAGAAACACAATTTTTGATATTTTGAGTTGCTGGTGATTGCTTGACCTGAGTGATTTTTCTGATGGCATGAGTTCAAGTCTCGCCATGACAAATAGTGAAATTTAAATTCAATTTTAGGGCTCTTATGGTACAGTGGTAGTGTACATTTGAGTACCTTTGAGCCAGGAGGCCCAGGATCAAGTCCTGCCTATTGTGGAGGTATGTAATAACATTCCTGAACAGGTTGATTCGAAAATATCCAGAAGTATATTCCATGGCTAGGAATGGAAGACAATGCTTTGCAGCTGATCCGAAGCTCTGGGTGGCCATCCCATCCCAGGTGCTATCAAGGTCACAGCTGCCCTGATTTTGTGTCACACTTTTTATGACTCATTTCCAAGGAATTGTGTAAAGGTTTGGGAGATATCACACAATTACATCTGTGATGTAGCAGATGCTACTTTCTCCAGAGCACAGTTCGTCATATCTTTTTCCCTATGAGGAGAGTTGAGCAGCTGGGGCAGTGGGTTCTCCATCACTGGCTTCTCTCAAGTGCAGGGCACAATTGATTACAACCACAATGCTTGGAGAACACCCTCTCATCAAACTACAGAAGAGGCTCCCATTACATTGATGTTCAAATTATATTGACCACTGAGGCCAAATCTTGGACATCTGTGTCAGATATCTTGGGAGCTCCTAACATTTTTGTATACTAGAGGACTGATGTTCCCACATCTTTCCAAGGGCAATACAGACACAAGGGCTATCTCCTCCAGGAGAAACTGAGGACTGCAGATGCTGGAGGTCAGAGCTGAAAATGTGTTGCTGGAAAAGTGCAGAAGGTCAGGCAGCATCCAAGGAGCAGGAGAATCGACGTTTCGGGCATGAGCCCTTCTTCAGGAATGAGGAAAGTGTGTCCAGCAGGCTAAGATCAAAGGTAGGGAGGAGGGACTTGGGGGAGCGGCGTTGGAAATGCGATAGGTGGAAGGAGGTCAAGGTGAAGGTGATAGGCCAGAGTGGGGGTGGGGCGGAGAGGTCAGGAAGAAGATTGCAGGTTAGGAAGGCAGTGCTGAGTTTGAGGGATTTAACTGAGATAAGGTGGGGGGAGGGGAAATGAGGAAACTGGAGAAATCTGAGTTCATCCCTTGTGGTTGGAGGGTTCCTAGGCAGAAGATGAGGCGTTCTTCCTCCAACCGTCGTGTTGCTATGGTCTGGCGATGGAGGAGTCCAAGGACCTGCATGTCCTTGGTGGAGTTGGAGGGGGAGTTGAAGTGTTGAGCCACGGGGCGGTTGGGTTGGTTGGTCTGGATGTCCTAGAGGTTATCTCTGAAACGTTCTGCAAGTAGGCGGCCTGTCTCCCCAATATAGAGGAGGCCACATCGGGCGCAGCGGATGCAATAAATGATGCATGTGGAGGTGCAGGTGAATTTGTGACGAATTTGTCACAAATATTTAGATTGCTGCATAATTGTTACAGCAGCATGTTGGTCATCCAGGTTTCAGCAATGGCAATGCTGAACATCAAGATTCACTCTTGTTGAAGATGTTCATTGGCTGACACTGTTTAGGAATTGCCATGTATCAACTAAAGTTGGAATTTTTTTAGGGTTTGCACATTTGGAATATGCTTCATTTCTCAAATAAGGCAACCAAAGCTTTATCAGGTCATACGAACACATGAGTAGTAGGCTGTTCAACCCCTCAAGCCTGCTCTGCCATTCAGTGATATCATGTCTGATCATCTGATTGTAACCTCAAAACCAGATTCCCACCTACCCTGATAATCTTTCATGCCTTGTTTAACAAGGGCCTATCTACCTTTGCCTTAAAAATATTCAAGGACTCTGTTCCACCACTTCTTCAGGAAGAGAGCTCCAAATTCGAGTTCTTGGATATTTCTGCTAATATTCAAATAAATGCTAATGCTGTAAGGGAAATTTCCGATGAAGTTTTGGCTATAATATTTTCTTCATATACTGCCACCAACATCCCCATCTCCCAACTTCCCTGCCCCACTCTGCAACTCACATACACATATACACCCCTCCATTACACAGCCTCACGTTAAACACAAGTTTGTTGTAAATGTACTTGGCAGAAAGCTTTCTTCAAATGATCATCGGTTTTTCAGGCACACCTGGAAACAAAGTCAATTAGTTTATTTATTGCAATGTTCTGAGTGTTTTCATTCATTGCTAAGACCTCCATTGTATTTTCTGTTTCTTTGAATTATGGTATCAGTGCAAGTCATATTAAAATCTGGCAAGGTTCACCAACTGCAGGTTCTTAAATATAATCACCTAATATGCATAAATTTTGGTTAAATGAGTTGAAACTTTAAACTGCATATCCAAAAATGCATACCATGGTGGGAAGCCAGAACTTTCTTCGGGTCCAGATTCTTTACAGTGAGTCGCCCACCCCTTCCCTCCACCAATTTCGCAATATTGGCTTTGCTAATAAGATCCAAAATGAGCATAAGAAAATTAACAGAATGGGATAGAGATTGGGTCTACTCTTTTATAACATCTATGTTGCACCTCCATAGACATTCCAATATTCCTGTCAGTCACTAATTCTATTTGTTTTAACAGGATACTGTTTAACAGTTCGGGTGCCATGCAGCATATCTTGCCATTTGAAAGCAACATTTATCAGTTACTGTCCAAATATTAATCATCTGAATTTAAATTAAAAATATAAATGTACCCACTTTACACTGTGGGTGAAATTATCCTTACAATGAGAAGCAGGCTGTGAAGGCTGTATACAGTATTGAATATTGATGGAAATTAATCTAACAATGCACAGGTTTGTCAATGTTCACGTTGATGCTGATGTCGTTAGATTATAAATTGTATTGGATATATTCTGTATGATTAATTGTGTGTGATCAACTTAATTCCTCAAAAAAGAAGACATGTTCAAATACACTTTTTGAAGATGTACATATAGATTAAGGCTAGGCAAAGCAATATGGATTCATATTTACATTGAAATACCAAGGATTTATTTTTAACACTAATCAGGGGCCATCTCCCGACAGTTTAGTGAGCAGTTGGGATATATGGTTCATGTAAGAACCAGCTAACTCTAGGGGAATATTTTATGGGGCAACTGCACTGTCCCTCCACACCTTTGAAAGATACATTAGCCAAAATTCTCACTCCTTGGTAGTTTTCAATAATCTCTATATTCAATGAGTGAAAGTGTTTGTGTATGAATGCAAGATAAGTATAAGACTATTCTCACCTATGATGCCCTGACCCTATAAATTAGTCTAGATTAGAGTGGTGCTGTCAACAACGTTCGTGTGAATAATTGATACATGCTTAATGTGCTGGACGAGACAAATATCCATGAAATATCCAAGAAAACGTAGATGGATAAGCAGAACAAAAGGTAAAAACTAAACGGGTGGTGAGAAGCAACTGTCCTTCTTACCTTGTTAACTTAAAAAAATGATTTAAATTATTAACTTCAGAAACAAGCCTGGAATTGTTGGATCAATGCATGATAGAGAATCCTGAATTGCTCTGTGTGAGCAATGAATATATTTCATTAAAGTTAAACTAATATATTGCTTAGGCATTAGATTATCTACAGTGTGGAAACAGGCCCTTTGGCCCAACAAGTCCACACCGACCCTCCGAAGAGCAATCCACCTAGGCCCATTTCCCTCTAACTAATGCACCTAACACTTTGGGCAATTTAGCATGGCCAATTCACCTGACCTGCATATCTTTGGACTGTGGAAGGAAACCCACACAGACACTGGGAGAATATGCAAACTCCACACAGATAGTCACCCAAGGCTGGGATCAAACCTCGGATCCTGGTTTTTTGAGGCAGCAGTGCTAACCACTGAGCCACCATGCCGCCCCTATGACATCTATAAAGCTTCATGTGTGTTGTATAATTATACCTTACGTTATTTAATACTTGTTAGCCAAAAAGAAACTGTTTACATTTAGGTATTTTCCATGTTTTGCTTTGGAGTAATGCAAACTGTGCAGTATAACTACTTCGGAGCTTTAAATCAACTGTATTCAGTTCTTGCCTAACTTTGAATAACAACTTCAGATTAGTTCCACCACAGAAACATCACAACATAATACCTAGGACAGGAATAGGCCAGTTGACCCATCAAACCCAACTTCATCAACAGTGTTGATTAATTTATGCTACTCATTTCTTTCTTCTTCTGCCACTGTTACCGATGTCATGTTTGAACTACGAACACCGCAGCAACAATCATGCCCACTTTCATGCAAGCCACCACAAAATGTAAAAATGTACAAAATTCCAATGAGACCACAAAAATGACCAATTTGCTTGACTGTTATTCAGAACAAAAGCAATTCACATCAGTTTATTTAAGTTACGGAAAAACTACCTATTATAATAGGTTTAACTTTATGCAACTTAAACTGCACCCCCTCAAAACCACTTTCCCCACATGATCACGATGATGACAGACAAAAGACAAATGGTTTAATGCATATACTACAGATTAGAAAAACAGTATACAGAGGAACCTCGATTATCTGGCATTCGATTAATTGAAATTCCAATTATCCGAACAAGATCGCAAAGGTCCCGAAGCTTGGCTAACTATGTTATCCGGCATTTGATTATCTGGCATTCAATTAATTAAATGAAGTACTCCCTGCCCGTGTCCTTTGCATAATCGAGGTTCCTCTGGAAACAGGAAAACAAATTCTGAAGATCAAATGTCTAGACCACAAGGTGGGAAGTTATTTTGCTCCAGGTCCTTTCGATCTTTGCAATGATGATATGCTGTTATTTGTAGGGTGACGACTGTTCTTCGATTCAATGTTTCATCATCACGTGACTTTAGGACTTTTTTGTATTAATTCTTTCCTTGAGCATTTCTGGCTTTTTGGTCTTTTTCCCAAATGGAAAGAGGGATATGAATGATACTTCCACTCTGCTGTTCTGTGCATTTGCAGCTCTTTAACACTGCAGCTCAACCAGAGAATTATCAGGCAGAATTTCTTTAAGTCAAAAGATTCCCAGTGCCATTCTGTTTCAAAGTCTGTGTTAGCGCTTCCAAGGAACATTGCATTGCGCAGTTCAGCAATACATGCAACCTTTGATTTTTTAAGTTTTGTGACACCAGTCGAACTTTCATTTCAGTTTATAGTTCCAGAAAAAGAAAAATGTGGTCTCTTAGGACGCCAAGAAAAGGCAAGTTACTTTCCTTTAGCTGTACATGTATAACAATAAACTCTACTGCATTTGTACCTATTTTTTATGCCTTTGCATATCTTTAGTACATTGTAAAATATTAAACATTTACCAACTCTTAGTATACCATCTTCCAGTTTGGACTTCTGGACACTTTCGTCCATAAGAGGATCATGAAGCAAATCTATTTAGCATAGATTTTTCTACTGGTAAACCGTTAACAATTTTTATTTACAGTATATAGTACTTGTTAAAAATAAGTTCTTGAACACTTTACTGATCAGGGAACGAAATGATTAACAAGGGAAGGAGCAAAATTAGACAGGATGAAGTTAAGAGTCGGAAACAAGAAAAAGCAGTGATGAAAAGATGTAGTATCCAGTAGTCTTTCAAAAGTAAGAAGAAGAAGATAAATTAGAGACTTTAAAGTTGTACTTCAAAGAATATGGTGGTTGAAAGTGTAACAATAACCAATGGTGAAGTATCACAGGAGAACAAAGTGCAAATAGAGGCTTAATGTTTCAGGAAGTTATTGATTGAATTGATGGCAAAACTGTAGAGATACTTGCAGGTGAAGATAAGAACTTGGGCGGGGGGGGGGGGGAGCGGTTGTCACTACTGAAAAAGTGACATAGGCTTGGGTCTTCAGCAACCAAGTTTGCAGAATGAGTGAGTAGTGTCAAGAGACAGAAAAAGTATTTTTTGCAGTGGTAGTCTGCTCGGAATAACGAGCGGGAGTGACAGATCAGAGTTTGGTGACTAATAGGTGAGGTTGTGCAATCAGTTCCTGGATTATTGTCTTTTGTCAGTAACGTTCAAAATGACAGGGAAACCTGGCTCCATGGAATGTTCCTTTCCCAATCAGGAACACTTTCAGCTTCCTTGGTGACCATTTATGCAGAAAGTGTGTTCAGCACCTGATTTGCCACATAGGGTGTCTGTAGCTGCAGATGGACTCACTATAGCACATTCATGTGGTTGAGAATTTTTGTGGATAGCATGTTTATTGAGCTGGTCACACTACCAGTAAGGTCTACACAGACAGAGAAGAGTTGAGTGACCATCAAGAAGATGAGTAAGCATGGACAGGTAGTGCAGGAGTACCCTGTGGCCATTCCCTTCTCAAACAGGTACACAGTACATTGTTTTTGGATACGTTTAGGCAATGGCCTCTCAGGGAAAGAACAGCAGTCAAATCAATGGCACCAGAATTGACTCTCCTTATAACTTATACCCCTAATCCAGGCAAACCTCTTCTTCACCTTCTCCAATGCCTCCACATCCTTCCTGTAACGTGGCAACCAGAATTCAATGTAATACTCGGAGTGTGGCCTAACCAAAGTCATATAAAGCTGCTACATGACGTCCTGACTCTTGTACTCAATTTCCCAACCAATCAAGGTAAGCATGCCATATGCCTTCTTTTCCACCTTGTCTACTTACGTGGCCACTTTCAGAGAGCTATGGACTTGAACCCCACAAGATCCCTCTGCACATCAATGCTTTTCAGAGTCCTGAGTTCAGAGTCACACGATGATGTGATGAACATGATGCCAAGTAAAACGTATACCCTCTGTCTGCACTTGGTCCATAACCCTCCATTCCTTGTATATCCATGTACTTATCTTAAAGTCCCTTAAATGTCTCTATTGTATCTGCCTCCACCACCACACCTGGCAGACATTCCAGGTTCCTACCACTCTTTGTGTAAAAATCACTTGCCCCTCACATCTCCTTTGAACTTACCCCTCTCACCTTCACTGTATGCCCCCCTAGTTTTAGACACTTCAGCTCTGGGAAAAAGATTCTGACTGTCAACCCTATCTATGCATCTCATAATATTAAAGACTTCCATCAAATCTCCCCTCAGCATCCAGAGAAAACAACCCCAGTTTTTCTAGCCTCTCCTTAGAGCTCATACCCTCTAATCCAGACACATCCTGGTAAACCTCTTCTGCACTATCTCCAATGCCTTCACATCCAATCGAGTGACCAAAACGGATGGTGAGGATGCACTAGGTCATCCATTTTGGAACAGTGACCCACTGCAAAACCAATAATTTGGATGACAAAGTACACAAATCACACAATGCAAATGCAGAGGTACGATCTATAAATATTACTGCTTTAATTTTATGCCTATCATGATTTGACACATTATTCATCCATTCATCAAAATCTGTCATATCATTCAAATGCTGAATGATCCATCTCAGCCTCCTCCCAAGGACCCCAGCATCAAGATGCTAGTCTTTAGCAAATTTGATCCACTCTACATGATATCAAGGAGGATTGGAGGCACTGAATACTGCAAAGGCTGAGGGCCCTTCCAAGGTTCCTGCAACAATACTTGAAAATATGTGCTCCTTAGCTAACTGTGCTCCTAGCCAAGGTGTTCCAACATGGCTGCAACTCTTTCGCGTTGTTGGGTAGATGTCAAATTGCCCAAGGATGTCCCGTATACCAAAAGCAGGACTAAGACTGCCATACCAATTAGTGTCTTGATCATCAGTTCAGAGATGGAAGGTCTCATCAACAGCGCTTCCAAGCAGCATTTGCATAGAAATAATCTGCTCGAGTTCCACAAGGACCACTTAGCTCCTGAATACTTTACAGCTTTGGTTCAAACAAGGACAAAGCACCCAAATTCCAGAGCCAAGGTGAAGTGATATCGACTGCTCTTGCCTCAAGGCCACATTTGACAAAGTGTGGCAAGAAGATTTAAGTATATCAGATCTTCATAACTTCAGTTCAGCCATCTCATAAGTGCTATGCAATCAGAGAACATGATCATTGCCCTTTAAGGTAATGTTGACTGGAACCTGCAATTGTGGACAACAGCATACTTATCCAGAAATGTGCATCATGTAAAATTTATGTATGACTTCATATGCAAAGGTCACATGGCTTACGCATAGAGAAGAAGCACAGTTTTGAAACATGATTTAGCAATGGAAAATGAGAGTAGTAGGAGAATGCAATGAGGACTATGGACCAGGAAGCTCCGCCCTCACCCCAGACTAGGTTAAACGCACATATGCAAATTTAAGTAGCACACAGCATGCACATGCTGGTGTCAGCAAACACATCCAATATTCAGTGATATTTTCAACATCTTAGACATTTGAATTCACCAGAAATTGAACTGGACTAGTACTACGAATATAATGGCCACAAGAGCAGGTCAGAGACATGGAATCCTGTAGTGACTAACTCACCTTCTGACTCCCCAAAAGCCTGTCCGCCATGAATAATGTAAAGTTCAGAGTGTAATTAAATATTCCCTACTTACTAAGCAACCTGCTTAACTGGCACTACATCCACAAACATTTAGTCCCCCAATTGCTGATACAGTAATAGCAGCATTTAAAAGATGATACTTCAGAAAATGACCAAGGTTTTTTTTAGATAATGCTGTCCAAATCCAAAACCACTACCACCTTGAAGGACAAAGGCAGCTGATACGTAGCAACACCAGAAGCTGCAAGTTCCCAGCTCAGTCATTCACCATGCTGACTTGGAAATATATCATCGTTCCTTCACAAAACTTCTCCCCATCAATCTTATGTGGCTACCAATAGCAAAAGGGCTGAGGGACATCATAAAGAGGATGGTTCATATATGGAATTAATTGCCTGTAGAAGTCATAGATACAGGCACAGTTATAACATTTAAGAGGTATTTAAACAGATACACAAATAGCAATGTTTAGAGAGATGTGGGCCAAACATAGGCAAAGGAAGGCAATGGCTGAGTGGTATTATCGCTGGACTCTTGGTCCGGAGACCCAGGTAATGTTCTGGGGATGTGGATTTGATTCCCACCAAGGCAGAGAGTCAAATCTGAATTCAATAAAAATCTTGAATTTAGTCTAAAGATGACCAGAAATCCATTGTCGATTGTCAAAAGAAAATGTGGTTCACGAATGCCCTTTAAGGAAGGAAATTACATTCCTTACCTGGTCTGGCTGACATGTGACTCCAGACCCATATCAATATGGTTGACTCTTAACTAACCTCCGAGCAATTTCGGGATGGGCAATAAATGCTGGCCTAGCCAGTGACCCCTGTATATCATGAATAAATAAAGAAAAAATTGGGACTGGTTTAGTTTGGGAAACCTGGTTAGCCTGGATAAGTTGGAGTGAAGGGTCTATTTCTGCGCTGTATGACTCTATGATCATTGGAAGCACTTGATGACCCTCTCCACACCCCCAGCAAAGGTGATACCATCTTCTATGATACTTCGTACTCACACGATCTCTGGTACTGTCGGATAGCCTAGTTGACTGGACTGCTGGTTTGTGGTGCAGGGTGATGCAAGTGCAATTTCAGTTCTCATAACAGCTAAGGTCATCATGAAAGCTCCACCCTCTCAATTTCGCCCTTCACTTGAGGCAAAGTGGTCCTCAGGTGAAACTTTTCATCAGTCATCTCTCTCTTATGAGATCAGTCTCATGGTCCTATGGGACTATGGTGAATTTACCAGCTACTGTATCATCTCCCACCAAGACTCATGTTCTCCCACCCTCATTACTGCCTGCAATATCATTCCCTACTGAACCTCACCCATATAACCCATGAAGCTACTAACCCTGCATGACGTCCCTGCTGCCTCTTCACCTGCTTGAGGCATCTCTCCATCTGCACCTACATTAATAACTTTGCCATCCATTTGTGTCTCCCTCAATAACCTGACTCCCTCTTGTTCCAGGAGAAAACAGCCCACAATAGGATAGAAAAGTACTGCTTATCACTCAACTCTCACTCATAATGATGAGAGTATCCTGATTCTGACTGCCCCAAGAAGGGAATGAACTGATCTTGGAGGCTACTCTTGACTTATTGTGCCAGAATCCATGAGTAAACGCTATCTCCTACTTACATGGAGGTGTGTTGACAGCAACGATGAGCTTCCTGGTTTTGAATCTGTGCTAAATGGAACAGGGAGATATCATTAATGTGAGCTTGGCTTCTCTAGCATTGCAAGGTAAGGATGTGATGATCATCCAAGTATGGTCACAATGATCCCACAGATGCAGCCTGGTTCAGATCATGAGTTAGGTGTTTGTTTGAGTACACAATGTCCTTGCCGCATTGTGCAGCCTAAGGTTCAATGCTGAAGTACAGAAACAGTAAGTACATTGCACAGAGCTTGAAAGTTCACAGAGGCTGTCAGCTGTTGGATGCCCATAGTTATTATGGCATGCAATCTCAGTGACCTCAGAGCATGCCTCAACGGATAGCTTGTTTGACATGTTTGGTAAGACTGCAACCAGAATATTAATGTTTAGAGTTGGGCTTTTAACAAGTGTCAGTCAGGAACGCCATGTTGCTAAGTGAAACTCACCACAAGAAAAGCATAGAAGAAACGGCACAATGATCTCAATGCTGAGATGATCTTCACTGAACATCTTGCCTGATTCTGCCACAGATCTCGTAATAGCCCACTTAACTCAGATATCTATAAGATTCCACCCAATATTTCTCCATCATTCTTCTGTACATATAAGACCTAAATGAAGATGTTTGGTGAAATAAAACTTGCGAACACGATGCCCCTCCTCATCTGAACATTAGACTCTTTTTCTTTCGGAGACCTAAGATTTTATTGTAAAGAGTATGGTCAGCGTATACAAGACTTAAGCAGACTGAGGTGAAGGCTAAGTAATTTTGAGGGAAAGAATCGCTAACCTCCTGAAGAGTGTGCTGTTGTATTTTGTGCGAGAGAAATTGTGTCACACAAATGTGATTGAGCTTTTTGAAGAAGTAACCAAGAAGATTGATGAGGGAAGAGTAGTATACATTGATTACTTGAACTTGAGTAAAGCCTTTAACAAGGTTCCGCATGGTAGTCTAATGAGTAAAGTTAGATCACGTGATTCAGAGTGAGCTTGCCAATTGGATACAAAATTGGCTTAACGACAAGAGAGAAAGAGAGAGAGAGAGAGAGAGAAAGAGCGAGGGTTGTTGTTCAGACTGGAGGCTTGTGACCAGCAGTGCTCCTCTTCTCTTGTTTGTCAATATGTAAATGATTTAGATGAGAATACAGAAAGCATAGTTGGTACACTATGATGACACCAAAATTGGTGGTATTATGTACAGTGAAGGTTATCTAAGATTACAAAGATTACATTGGCTCAATGGGCTGAAGGGAGCAGATGGAATTTAATTTGGATTAATGTGAGGTATTATGCTTTGGTAAAACAAACAAGGTCAGGATTTATACAAGTAAAAGTAAGCCCTTGGCTGGTGTTGTAGAATAGAGAAACTTAGGGGTTCAGGTATATAATTCTTTGAAGTTTGTCACCGATAGACAGGTTGGCTAAGAAGGCATTTAGCACGATTGCATTCATTGCTGAAATCCTTCAGAATAGGAATTGGGACAACATGTTGAGGTTGTTCAGGATGTCGGTGAGGCCCCTTCAGGAGTACTAGACCAGGATGATAAGTGTTTACACAAGTCACCATCAAGGGTAAAACCATAACTGAACCAAGTACAAAAATGCTTAGGCTTGCCAAATTTTTACGTAAGGTTTGTTCCAAATCTTGCAACCATTCTCAAACCTTTGTCCAATTTATTATGCCAAAGGAGCTTGCACTCTCTCCCTACGTCTGCGTGGGTTTCCTCTGTGTGTTCTGATTAAAACCAGAAGTTCTGACCTATTTTGCAAGTTACCATCGCAAATTAACATACAATGCAACACCATATGAATTGGAAATGGTTGTTTAGCATATATTACCCAAAGATAAAAAGAAGCCAGTAGCTTTTGTATCAAGACTATTAAACAAAGCAGAAATGAACAATGCACAGAGAGGGAAAGAAGCTCTGGGAATAATATTCAGCAATCCAACCAACTGGTGGGCTCTCTCAATTACTTTTGCTAAATGAGTTGACTGCAAACATATCATTATGTAGACATTTGCTACTCCAAACAAGTAGAGAACACTCCAGTAACACAGGACAACAAGTACATTAGTAATGATCCAGTACTATCAAAAGTGATGGATATGTACTTTATGCCAAGGGAACAACCCCAGAACTGAATCATAAGTCACAAAGAAGCTAGAACTCTCTGTACAAACAGGATGTTTCCTGTTAGGAAAGAGGGTTATCATTCCACATAGTTAAGGAAACATGTTAAATTGACTGACCATGGCATTGTCAGAATAAAGGAGATAGGAATTATTTTTGGTGGCTAGCGCTTGATGTTGAAATTGAGGAGAAGATGGGGAATATGTACAGCTTGCACAAGGGTTCACAACCTACCTCCATTAGTGCCATTACACTCATAGCTAAAAAGGCCATGCCAAAGAATCCGTTTTGACAATGCTCAAACGTTTGAAGGCCAAATATTTTTCATAGTGGTTGACACACATACTAAATGGCCTGAAGTTGTCATCACGAAGACAACATCTTCACAGAAAACAACTGAAGGATTGAAGGAGATCTTTGCAAGGTTTGCTTATCTGTAACAAATTGTTAGTAATGACTGTCCACAGTTTATATCACAACAGTTTACAGACTATTTAAAGCAGAATGGAATTCAACATATCCAATCAGTTCCTTATCACCCAACTATGATTGGTTTGGAGAAAGGTTTGTTCAGACAATAAAACATTCCTTAAAGATAACTCAAGACCAAGGATCACTATCCAAAAGACTGAGCCAATTTTTGTTAACATATGGGAACCTAACCCACTTGATGACTCAAAGTTCTCCAGTAATGCTAAGGTAAAGCATCAGTTATACATAGCATTTCACCTGCTGAAACCACTCATTACTCTGTTAATAAGAAAAACAGAATCAGAGAACAAGGCCAAATGTTGTGTTTTCCAAACAGGTCAAGATGACTTTGTGAGGACTTACATCACTGAACGGTGAAAAGTAGGTACCAGCCATCATTGTAACACAGACTGCACTGGTCTCCTATACTGCACAGACATGGAGTATGGAGAAGACATGCCTTGGCAATCAGAACAAATGGACCAGAGACAAAATCAATTAAAGATCCACAAATAACTACCAAATAGATATCTGGATATACTTGAGTACTTAGAGCACTTGAGAGAGACAGTACATTAATGGAGAATATCACAACATTGTGTGAACCTCTAAACAGTCAGTCATGTCCAAAAAGACGACAGATCACATGCCTGGTACACCTTAAACACTAGAGGTAAAAACAGACAAAAACAAAACATTTGCCCAAGATGTGCTGCCAGCCTCACTGGCATAGATGACCTCTCAAATATTTTACCCATTGACAGTTATTTTTTAATTGTAAACATTGTGAATGTTTTCATTGCAGGAACCTCTGATATGAAGGGGGGGGGATATTGTGTATTTGAGTAAGTACAGTGAACTGTCACTTTAAGATTCAGATCACGTAACTTAATGACAACGTCTCACCCATTTTGTATGGGAAAAAGCTTAGTCTAATCTTGTCACCTGCAGAATGAGCATTTCATTAATGAAGCTCCTGCTGTTTAACGCTTTGGCCTCCTGGTCTTTCTTGGAAAGTTACGAGATTTTCAATACATTAGCATGAATAAAGATTGGCTAAGAAGTGGAAGATAGAGAGTTTGGTTAAATAGAACATTTTCAAGATGGAAGCCTGAAACTAGTGGAGTGCAATAGGGATCAGTACTGGGGTCATAATTATTTACAATATATACAATGACTTGGATGAGGAAAATAAATGTAGTACAGCTATGTTTGCAGATGACACAAAAATATGTGGGAAGGAAAGGCAAATTCTGAAGATGACTCAATCTGCAGAGGTTAAGTGAATGGACAAAATTTGGCAAATGGAGTACAATGTGTGAAAATGTGAGGTTATGCACTTTGTCAGAAGAATATAAGAGAATGTTTAAATGGAAGAAGAGTGCAGGAAGCTATAGCACATGTGGATTTGGGAGACCTCGCCCATAAGTCACAAAAAGCTAGCATAAAAGCTCAGCAGGTAATCAGGAAGGCAAATGGAATGTTGGCCTTTCTGTCAAAGAGAATGGAGTATAAAAATAGGGAGGTCTTACTAAAATTATGCAAGGAACTAGGCAGATAACAACTGATGTACTGTGAACAGTCTTGGGCACATTATCCAAGGGAAGATGTACTGGCATTCAGAGGCAGTCAAGAGAAGATGCACTCGGCTGCATATGGAGGGATTGTTTTATGAGGAGAGGTTAAGTAGGTTGGAAACACAAATAGATACTGCTGGAAAAACTCAGCAAGTCTGGCAACATCTGTGAAGAGAAAGCAGAGTTTACATTTCGAGTCCAGTGACCGTTCTTCGGAACATTCTCTAGGTTTCTCTAGCATGTTCTGCTTTTGTTTCTGATTTCCAGCATTTGCAGCTTTTTTTTGAATAGGTTGGGTCTGTACTCATTGGCATTTAAAGGAATCAGAGGTGACCATAATGAATCAACAGGATTCTTAGGGAACTTGACAGAATACTCACAAGAAGACTGTTTCTCCATGTGGGCCAGGCTAGGACCAGAGTAATGGGTTAGCCATTGAAGACAAAAGATGAGGAGGAATTTCTCTCAGATAATAGTGAATCTGTGGAATGCTTTACTGCACAGGGCTGTAGAGGCTGGAGCATTACATATATTAAAGACTAAGATATACAGATTTTTAATTGGTATGGGAATCAAGGGTTATGGGGAGAAGGTAAGAAAGTGGAGTTGAGGATTATCACATCAATTGTAATCTCATTGAATATTGGAGAAAATTCAATGGGGCCTACTTCTACTCCTTCACCTGATGGTCACTTTTATTCAGTACATGCTTTCTGATTTCTTTCCCTCTTTGAAGTTCTCTTTTCTTATCTCTCTCCTCCCTTACCAAATTCTCTTTCTGGGTTCAAGTACATACATTTGCCTTTCTCTTTAAATTCTTTCTTTTATTTTTCCTTTTCTAATTCTAGCTGCTTCATCCTGCATTTGAATTCTAGCCAAGTCATGCTGTGTTTAATTCTGCTTAGACTTTGCTTCTTCCACCTCTGATGCTGTGAATTCCAGATTTCTGCTTTTTCCAATCCTAATTTTAACACTAACCTTCCTGCCAATGATCTTTGCTGAACCTAGGCTAATTATTACAAATCAAATGGAGACAAATCCTCCTTCAGTTGTAGCAACTGACAGAAAGCCGTATTAGTTGCAAAATATATAGTGAAATTCTCAGTGAAAATCTAATTAGCTTGAACCCAAAAAGGTCCAGCAGTTGTATTTGTTTGTGGATTTCAAATTGTAGACAACCCCATTCCATAACGTAACGACCTCAGACCTGACCACAAAATGTATATAGGTGAAAGGGAGGATTGCAGATGCTGGAGATCAGAGTCAAGATTAGAGTGGTGCTGAAAAAGCACAGCAGGTCAGGCAGCATCCAAGGAGCAGGAAAATCGACATTTTGGGCAGGAGCCCTTCATCAGGAATCTGATGAAGGGCTCCTGCCAGAAACATCAATTTTCCTGCTCCTCGGATGCTGCCTGACCTTCTGTGCTTTTCCAGCACCACTCTAATCTTGACACAAAATGCATATTACGATCTGGATCCAGTAACTTTTTTTTAAGAAACTTTGCTTATAGAACGTTAGAAAATAAAACTATCCAGAATATCTGTATAACGTATATTCTAACAATCAGAACTAACAGACAAATATGGGTAACACTGAGCACATAAAATAGCAAATGCAATCAAGAAACATCTGCAGAGACACTGGTAACATGGTCGGTCTTCAAATCTCATTAAAACATCGCAAAAAGTTACAATTTTTCTTTTTTCAAAGACCTAGCTTTACAATTCCAAAGCAACTCTGTACAAGACTGCCTCAATGACTGCTCATGTTCTGATGTCATGCTGACCTGGATTCTTGAAACTTCAGTATTCACAGCCAGATCTCCAGATTTTCAGGTAGCTAGCTTCACCAAACCCTTGGTACAGTGCTTATTTTATCCACAGAGTTCTAATCTTGCTCAGTTACATGAAGTGACTCGTACACTTGCTTCCTAAGTTGTATGGCACAGAACAATCTAACTATTTTTACGATGTCTCCCTGAGCCACAATTTACAGAACCAATGCCATTTAGTTGCTTTCGCAGTATTTCAGTTAAACAGTAGCACTGTTTACTCTCTCTGTCACACAGATGACCCCAAACATCTAAATAGTCTTTCTCTCCAACTGCCTGTAACCTTTTAGTTATGTTTCAGTGACACTCAAAATGTTTTGAAGTGACCTATTACTGTTTAAACTTTGCAACAAGTTCCACCTTTGCTCCTAGGTAAAACTGAATGTTTTGAAGCAGTCAAATATGACAACCTCTTAGAATCACAGAATCCCGACAGAGAGGAAGCAGGTCATTTGGCTCACTCAGTTCACACCAACCCCTCCAAAGAGCATCTCACACAGATTCACCTACCATGCTATCCCTGAAACCCTGCATTTCCCACCTAGCATACAAACCCTTGCATACTATGGACAATTTAGCATGGCCAATCCACGACCCTGCACATCTTTGGACTTCTTAGAAATCCTTGTTCTTTGAATGTTACAATGTTCACAAGTTGCTGACTTGTATAATTGAAATGGATATATAAAAAAGGATTATCAGAAACAAATTATATTTTTGTTCTGGTATTTTTCCATTCAGTGCTTTTCTATTCTTTTGTCTTCATTTAAAACAAAAGATCAGAACAAATACAATTTTCTTTCCAAAAGCCTGCTTTAGTGATTTTAAATATCCATCTTGAAGTTGGATTGATGAATGGCATTTAATATAGTGCTTCACAATACAAATCAAAAACAGACAAGGAACTTTTCTTTGAAAACCACTGTTGTTGGATTTTGTACATGACCTTTACTTCTGAGTTCAAAGTTCAAACCCAAATTCATGAGATGTTTTGTGCGCAACATGATTCTCAAAAATCACTGTTGCGAACACTAATCTAATAGTGGGCGGCATGGTGACACAGTGGTTAGCACTGCTGCCTTACAGCGCCAGAGACCCGGGTTCAATTCCCACCTCAGCCAACTGTCTGTGTGGAGTTTGCACATTCTCCCCGTGTCTGCGTGGGTTTCCTCCGGGTGCTCCGGTTTCCTCCCACAGTCCAAAAAGCAGGTTAGGTGAATTGACCATGTTAAATTGCCTGTAGTGTTAGGTGAAGGGGTAAATGTCGGGGTGGGTTGCTCTTCAGAGGGTCGGTGTGGACTTGTTGGGCCAAACGGCCTGTTTCCACACTGTAATTAATCTAATCCAATTTAAACATTAATTAGGGAACTTGGGAGAATTCCCTGCTCCATCTTGAAAAGTGCACAAGATTAAATTCTGTGTGATCAGAAAAAGGAGCTCAGTTTAATATCTCATCCAAAGTTTAACATGTCTGATAATGCAACATTTTCTCACTGACTCAGTATCAATTATACAATGAGATATGTGTGCAGCTAACATCACAAACAAACTGATCAAAATTAAGCTATCCAAACAAACATAAAATCATCATAGTATTACGAGTCCATACGGCTGCTCCCTCTTTAGAGAAAAATAATCTGTGGTGTTTAACTTGAGGGTCACATGTCTCAGGTGAGGGGAGAGGTTGAGAAAGACAGTCCTTCATGACAATCTCAGACAAACCAGCTATTCAGCCAGCTGAGCTAACCAGCCCTCAACTATGACCCCTAATAAAGAAAGGGTGCCTCATTTGTCACTCTACTCTATCCAGATACTACCCTAATTGCTAGCTTTCTAGAAAGCAATGGAACATTTATTAAGCATGCTTTTCTTTTAAGAAGTGTAATTTTACTGATTATCTGTGCAAACCTCAAGTCTTCAATTCATGGCCAACATGACCTTAAACTCTACAGAAATACAGAAATAAATATGTTCCAAAGGGAAGATGTTTTGCATTTTGTTGAAAGAACACCTTAGGCGATAGTTTTTCAGTGGTTTTCATTCGAGATTCAAATACAGTATTGGATTTCTATCAAATACTTAACTGTGTGAAAAACAGCAATCCACGTATGTAGCTTATAACAATGGTGCCAAGAAAAAAGGTCATTGTTTTAACCATTGTTTGAAATAGTCCAATGTTCTCGAATTGGAATTACAACCATATATCAGGACCTTTTGCTTTTCACAGAGTGTATTGATCTTTGGAACAAGTAGCAGGCTCATGTGGATTTGCTGCAGACATTCAGAAGGAAATTGGATGAGACACATATCACTGTATGAAATAGATTTCAGAGGGTGAAGTACCTCATAATCATAGTGGCCTTCATTTGATTGCTTTTTGAGGGATGGAGAGAATTTTCCCTGGATTAATCTAGCATTTTATTTTACACTTCTTCCAGCAAACTGATGCTGAGTTGCAACTTAACTACATGGAAGACTTGACATGCCAGGTGGTTTATTCCTGTCCATCATTTAGACATATTGAAATTAACATGTTTTACTGCACTTGAATTTGATTTGTTGATCTCTGATGATGCATACAAAGCAATCAATGCTATTCTATCAATACCGTCAGCTCGATTTATTGGAGATTGTGATCCATATTGCAAGTGAGGTACAGATATATTTACAGCGTACAGGTAACTGTCAAGGAAAGTTGTGGGTTTAAATAAAAATGAATACTCTCTGTATTGAAATTATATAAAGTCCTCTGGAAGAATTCAATTTAAGAACCTCAGGTACTCAGAAATCTACTTGCAATTCTTTAGCCCCAGATGTCTCCCAAGTCAAAGAAATTAGCCTAGATTTTGTGGCCAGGAACAACTCAACTGTGCATACTGCTGATAGAGTCATAGAATCATACAGATGTACAGCATGGAAACAGACCCTTCGGTCCAACCCGTCCATGCCGACCAGATATTCTAACCCAATCTAGTCCCACCTGCCAGCACCCGGCTCATATCCCTCCAAACCCTTCCTATTCATATACCCATCCAAATGCCTCTTAAATGTTGCAATTGTACCAGCCTTCACCGCATCCTCTGGCAGCTCATTCCATACATGTACCACCCTGTGCGTGAAAAAGTTGTCCTTTAGGTCTCTTTTATATCTTTCCCCTCTCACCCTAAGCCTCTAGTTCTGGACTTCCCAAATCCAGGGAAAAGACATTGTCTATTTAACCTATCCATGCCCCTCATAACTTTGTAAACCTCTATAAGATCTCCCCTCAGCTTCTGACGCTCCAGGGAAAACAGCCCCAGCCTGTTCAGCCTCTCCCTGCAGCTCAGATCCTCCAACCCTGGCAACATCCTTGTAAATCTTTTCTGATCCCTTTCAAGTTTCACAACATCTTTCCGATAGGAAGGAGACTAGAATTGCACGCAATATTCCAACAGTGGCCTAACCAATGTCCTGTACAGCCACAAACATGACCTCCCAACTCCAGTACTCAATACTCTGACCAATAAATGAAAGCATACCAAACGCCTTCTTCATTATCCTATCTACCTGCGACTCCACTTTCAACGAGCTATGAACCTGCACTCCAAGGTCTCTTTGTTCAGGAATACTCCCTAGGACCTTACCATTAAGTGTATAAGTCCTGCTAAGATTTGCTTTCCCAAAATGCAGCACCTTGCATTTATCTGAATTAAACTCCATCTGCCACTTCTCAGCCCATTGGTCCATCTTGTCCAGATCCTGTTGTAATCTGAGGTAACCCTCTTTGCTGTCCACTACACCTCCAATTTTGGTGTCATCTGCAAGCTTACTAATGCTTGTACCTCTTATGCTCGCATCCAAATCATTTATGTAAATGACAAAAAGTAGAGGGCTCTGGACCGATCCTTGTGGCACTCCACTGGTCACAGGCCTCCAGTCTGATAACCAACTCTCCTCGACCACCCTCTGTCTTCACCCGCCACCTTTGAGCCAGTTCTGTATCCAAATGGCTAGATCTCCCTGTATTCCGTGAGATCTAACCTTGCTAATCAGTCTCCCATGGGGAACCTTGTCGAACGCCTTACTGAAGTCCATACAGTTCACATCTACTACTCTGCCCTCATCAATCTTCTTTGTTACTTTTTCAAAAAAACTCAATCAAGTTTGTGAGACATGATTTCCCATGCACAAGGCCATGTTGACTATCCCGAATCAGTCCTTGCCTTTCCAAATACATGTACATCCTGTCCCTCAGGATTCCCTCCAACAACTTGCCCACCACCAAGGTCAGGCTCACTGGTCTATAGTTCCCTAGCTTGTCCTTACCACCTTTCTTAAACAGTGGCACCACGTTAGCCAACCTCCAGTCTTCCGGCACCTCACCTGTGACTATCGATGATACAAATATCTCAGCAAGAGGGCTAACAATCACTTCTCTAGCTTCCCACAGAGTTCTTGGGTACACCTGATCAGGTCCTAGGGATTTATCCAACTTTAACCATTTCAATACATCCAGCACTTCCTCCTCTGTAAACTGGACATTTTGCAAGATGTCACCATCTATTTCCCTACAGTCTATATCTTCCATATCCTTTTCCATAGTAAATACTGATGCAAAATATTCATTTAGTATCTCCCCCATTTTCTGTGGCTCCACACAAAGGCCGCCTTGCTGATCTTTGAGGGGCCCTATTCTCTCCCTAGTTACCCTTTTGTCCTTAATATATTTGTCAAACCCCTTTGGATTCTCCTTAATTCTATTTGCCAAAGCTATCTCATGTCCCTGTTTTGCCCTCCTGATTTCCTTCTTAAGTATACTCCTACTTTCTTTATACTCTAAGGATTCACTCGACCTATCCTGTCTATACCTGACATATGCTTCCTTCTTTTTCTTAACCAAACCCTCAATTTCTTTAGTCATCCAGCATTCCCTATACCTACCAGCCTTCCCGTTCACCCTGACAGGAAGATACTTTCTCTGGATTCTTGTTATCTCGTTTCTGAAGGCTTCCCTTGTTCCCTTTACCTGCGAACATCTGCCTCCAATCAGCTTTCGAAAGTTCTTGCCTAATTCCGTCAAAATTGGCCTTTCTCCAATTTAGAACTTCAACTTTTAGATCTGCTCTATCCTTTTCCATCACTATTTGAAAATGAATAGAATTATGGTTGCTGGCCCCAAAGTGCTCCCCCACTGACACCTCAGTCACCTGCCCTGCCCTATTTCCCAAGAGTACCTGTAATGCTATCCCTTATCAAAAATGCCACTCTCCCTCCTCTCTTTCCTCCCTTTCTGCCCTTCCTGTAGCATTTGTATCCTGGAACATTAAGCTGCCAGTCCTGCCCATCCCTGAGCCATGTTCCGTAATTGCTATGATATCCCAGTCCCATGTTGCTAACCATGCCCTGAGTTCATCTGCCTTCCCTGTTAGGCCCCTTGCATTGAAATAAATGCATTTCAATTTATTAGTCCTACCATGTCCCTGCCTGCCCTTACTGTTTGACTCACTTCTGTTCTCAGCTGTACCTGTCTCAGATCGATCTCTTTCCTCACTACCTCCCTGGGTCCCACCACCCCCACCCCCCACCTTAAATCCTCCCAAGCAGTTCTAGCAAATTTCCCTGCAAGTATATTAGTCCCCTTCCAATTTAGGTGCAATCCGTCCTTCTTGTACAGGTCACTTCTACTCCAAAAGAGATTCCAATGGTCCAAAAATGTGAATCCTTCTCCCATACACCAGCTCCTCAGCCATCCATTCACCTGCTCGATCTTCCTATTCCTGCCCTCACTACCTCGTAGCACTGGGAGTAATCCAGATATTACTACTCTTGAAGACCTCCTTTTTAAATTTCTGCCTAACTCTCTGTAATCTCCCTTCAGAATCTCAATCTTTTCCCTTCCAATGTCGTTGGTTCCAATGCGGACAATGACCTACTGCTGGCCCCTCTCCCCCGTGAGAACATTCTGCTCCCTCTCTGAGACATCCTTGATCCTGGCACCAGGGAAACAACACACCATTCTGCTTTTTCCTCTGCTGGCCACAGAAACGTCTGTCTGTACCTCTGACTACAGAATCCCCTAACACAATTGATCTCTTGGAAGCCGACGTACCCCTCGTTGCATTAGAGCCAATCTCAATACCAGAAACTTGGCTGTTCGTGCTACGTTTCCCTGAGGATCCATCACCCCCTACATTTTCCAAAACAGCATACCTGTTTGAAAGGGTATATCCACAAAAGACTCCTGCACTAGCTGCCTATCTCTATCTTTAAGATCCATCAATTTTTACAACATAAAATTGATCTTTTCTGATGCTATTTGAATTTGGTGCCACTTCACCATCTCCAGCAACACTATCAATCAAGGTTAGCAGCAAAACATATTGACATGTTCTCAGAGTCCAAAGCAGAAAGTAAAATCCACTGATTAACCTTCACTTTTTAAAAGTTTTACAGGAAGTAAAATAAAGATTGGAAATATGTAGCAAAAATTAAATAATCATAAATACAACTTTTAAAGATTTTCCTGAAATGTTGGAATAATGATAAAGCCAAAATATTATTTTGCACTGTTACAAAATTAGTTTTCCGAAGAAAGAGAGGTTGTCGAGAATTAGTTTTGACTAAGGAGAACACTTAAAATCTAGTTAAAAATCACACAATACCATGTTATAGTCCAACAGGTTTAATTGGAAGCACTAGCTTTCGGAGTGCTGCTTCTTCATCAGGTGGTTGTGGAGTACACAACTGTAAGACACAGAATTTATAGCAAAAGTTTACAGTGTGATGTGACTAAAATTATACATTGAAACATACCTTGATTGTTTGATAAATCTCTCATCTGTTAGAATGACCATGTTAGTTTCACTTCTTTCATATGTAAATCACAAAACGTTTTTAAAAGTTGTATTCTCAGGTTAACTTTAACAATTGGTGTCAGCCCAGATGATGTGTTGAAGGTGTTCGGCTGTGTTTGCTGTTGTCTGTGCCATAATGTTTAGACAGATTCTAATCTAAAAAAATGAGTTAACAGAATCTTGCATGGATCCATGCAGGTTTTGAGCAAAGTACAATGTAACTCTGCAAGTACAAACTCACCGCACAAACTTGTGTGTTGTGTGTGCGTGTGTGGTGTGTGGTGTGTGTGTGTGTATGTGTCTAGGGTGGGGGGTTGTGAGTGCGTGTGTGTGTCTGGGGTGCGGGATTGTGAGTGTGTGTGTGTGTGTGTGTCTGGGATAGGGGGTTATGAGTGTTTGAGAGAGAGAGAGTCTATGTGTGTGTGAGTGTAAAGAAGTCTAAGTCTGTGAGAGGGTGCATGTGTGAGCGTGGGAGTTTGTATGTCTGTAGGAGTGTGTGTCCGTGTGTGTGTGTGTGTGTGTCCCCGTGTGTGTGTGTGTGTGTGTGTGTGTGTGTCCCTGTGTGTGTAGTGCAATGGTGATCACCTGTAGTGTGACATGAACCCAAAGTACCGGTTGAGGCCCTCCCTATGGGTACCGAACTTAGCTATCAGCCTCTGCTCAGCCACTTTTCGCAGCTGCCTGTCCCAAAGTCAGTGTCGGAGAATGGTCACCCGAAGGTCCAAGGTCGAGTGTGCTGGACCGCTGAAGTGTTCTCCAACCGTGAGGGAACACTCCTGTCTATTGATTGCTGTGCGGTGCCCATTCATCCGTTGACGTAGCTTCTGCTTGGTTTCACCAAAGTATTATGCCTCAGGACATCCTTGCCTGCAGCGTATGAGATAGACAACGAGTCGCATGAATACCTGCCACGTAATGGTGGTATCCATGCCCATAGTCTGACATGTCTTGCAGTGCCTACCGTGACAGGGTTATATGGAGTTGTCCTGAAAGCCAAGCAGTTTGCTACGAACAAAGATCTGTTTGAGGTTTGTTTAAAAGCGAGCAACAGAGGTGTGGGGAAGGTCTTGGCAAGGTGCTCATCCTCATTGATAATGTGTTGCAGGTTGCGATGAACATGACGTAGTTTTTCGGCTCCTGGGAAGTACTGGACAACAAAGGGTACCCTGTCGGTTGTAGCACGTGTCTGTCTCCTGAGGAGGTCGTTACGGTTCCTTGCTGTGGCATATTGGAACTGGCGGCATATGAGTTGAGCATTATATCCTGTTCTTATGAGGGCATCCTTGAGTACTTCCAGGTGTCCGTCACGTTCCTCATCATAGAATCCCCACAGTGTGGAAGCAGTCCATTTGGCCCATTGAATCTACACCTACCCTCCATGCAGCATTTGTACTTGCAGAGTTACATTGTACTTTGCTCAAAAACTGCATGGATCCAAGAAAGACTCTGTTAACTCATTTTTTTTTAAGATTAGAATCAGTCTAAACATTATGGCAGAGACAGCAGCACACAGGGGACTAACACCTTCAACACATTATCTGGGTTGACACCAATTGTTAAAGTTAACCTGAGAATGTAACTTTTAAAAAAGTTTTGTGATTTACATATGAAAGAAGTGAAACTAACATGGTCATTCTAACAGATGAGAGAATTAACAAACAATCAAGGTATTTTTCAATATATAATTTCATTTACATCACATTGTAAACTTTTGCTATAAATTCTGTGTCTTACAATTGTGTACTCCACAACCACCTGATGATGGAGCAGCGTTCTGAAAGCTGGTGTTTCCAATTAAACCTGTTGGACTATAACATGGTGGTGTGTGATTTTTAACTTTGTACATCACAGTCCAACACCGGCATCTCCAAATCATGACTTAAGATCTGGCTACACCTCATCAACAAGATGTAATGTAGCAGTGTTTAACATTGTCATGACCGTGCAAAAGTGGAAATACTTGTTGGCTCAATGATTTTGAATTAATTTCCACCTAAACAGTTCAATAACAAAACCAATGGAGAAGCTTAGCTTCATTGACAACAACCTCTCAATTTCCAGGGTTTACTGTGCAAGATCAGGCTCCCAAAAATGCTGCTAGTTTCAGAGGAGTAATAACACAGAACACAAATGACAGCTTGGGTGTTATTGTGACTGCAGAGTCCGTACCAAAGCAAAAACAATAACTTAAAGAAAATAGTTTCCAGTGTGACAATTGCATAACATTCGAATCATGCACAGAATTTCTGAATAAACTGACAATCAAGTGACTTCCATTTGTTTTACCCCGACACCTCCCTTTGCACAAAACTACCTCAATCATTTTCACTCAAGGATTATATCCATTGAAACCCCACTTAATTTAACTCAGATTCCTCTGTCCTGAAGTAAAAGATCACTGAAGGAGAATGTGTAGTCACATAATTTCAGGAACAGTTGTACATTTAGACCCAACACCGTATGTGCCATATGACTCTGTATAACTACTTCCAGCATTTCAGCATATTGTTTCTTTTCTCTTACTGAAAATCATCATAGAATCCCCACAGTGTGGAAGCAGTCCATTTGGCCCATCAAATCTACACATACAGCATCCCATCCAGGTCTATTCCCCCCTACCCTGTGCCTGTAACTCTGCACTTCCCATGACTAATCCATCTAGTCTGCATGTCTGTGGACTGTGGAGGGGGGGAAACTGGAGCACTGGGAGGAAGCCCATGCAGCCACAAGGAGAATGTGCAAACTCTGCACAGACAGTTGCCTGAGGTGGAAATGAACCCATTTCCTTGGTGCTGTGAGGCAGCAGTGCTACCCACTGAGCCATGCGACCTATATGACAGTGATCTTCTACTTGGCTAAACTTTAATGTTATCAGAATCTTAGATGAAAAAGAGTTATTACATTTTCTTAAATATCTTTAAGATCTAAAAATTATAGCTTCAACCTTTGGCTTTCACAACATCATCATCATCGACTTCTGAATGCAGATTTCATTTGATTTCACAGCAGGTTTTACATGGCTGCAAATTTTGAGATTTCTGAGAAATCTTGGTTCAAGCTGCTTTTGGGAGGACCAGTGTTTGTTATTTGTTCTTGGGATGTGAGGCATTGCTGGCTAGGCTAGCATTTTTTTCCACTCCTAATTGCTCAGAGAGCAGTTAAATGTCAATCAGGTTGCTGTGGGTTCAGAATCACCAGATTGGACAAGGATGGCAAATTTCCTTTTCTAAAAGACATTAGGAACAAAACTTTTTTAACATAACTGACAGTGGTTACGTGCTCACAATTAGGAAAACACTTTTAATTTCAAATTGTTACTGAATTTAAATGTCACCATTAGTCATGGTAGATTTTGAACTTCTATCCCCAGAGCATTAGCCTGGGGTTTTGAATGATTAGTCAAGTGGCATTATCATGATACCAATACCATCCCTGTCAGTTGAAACTGATAGAGGCAGATTGATTGTAGAAATTCTGGGTCAATACATTCTTTAGTAGTTATTTTGGTTTTGAGAGAACAGGGAGAAATGGATATTCTTCAGATTTTGATTAGTTAATAAACCAGATAATCAATATAATTTGAATGCTCAGATCTTTGAGTATTAGGAGTTGGAATGTCATGTTGAGATTACTCAAGACATTGGTGAGGCCTCTTCTAGAGATGTGCAGTTCTGGTTGCCCTGCTGTATGAAGGATATTATTAAGCTGGAGAGGGTTTAGAAAAGATGTACTGAGATGTTGCCAGGAATTGGCTGAATTGACTGGAACTTTTATCACTGGAGCATAGCAGATTGAGGGGTGACCTTATAGGGGTTTATAAAGTCATGAGAGACATATATAGGATCAATAGCGAAAGGTCTTTTCCTTAAGGTAAAGTTCAAAACTAGAAGCATATTTTTCAGGTGAAAGGAAAAAGATTTAAACGGACATGAGTGCAATTTTTAATTTACAGAGTGGTTAATGTGTGTAATGAACTGCCAGAGGAAGTGGTGGATGCAGGTAGAGTTACAAGGTTTAAAAGACATTTGGATAAGTACATAAATGAGAAAGGTTTGAAGGGATATGGGCCAAACACAGGCAAATGTGACTAGGTTACTTTGGGAATAGGGTCGGCGTGAACTAGTTGGACCAAAGGGTCTGTTTCCATGCTGTATAACTCCATAATACTCTATGAAAATAAACTTAATCCACCAAATCAGGTAACTACAAATCAACTTAATTTTCACAGTTCAAACAATGAAATTGTATACTCATGTTTATAACAAATGTTTCCATGTAATACTGCATAAACATGTCTAGATATCTGCTTAAAAAGATATATTTCAGCTTCCATTACAGATTTAAAAAAACAGTAATTTACCTTATATCTCTGTTTTTCTGGGCTTAGGCTCTCAGAAGATGGTTCTGTTGAACTGCTCGGGGATGGCATATTACTGGAAGAATTGTATCCTCCAGCACTTTCTCCAAACCAGGATAAAAGTACACATGGTGAGACGGAGGAAGATGTTTCTCCTACTGAAATGGTACTTGTCAAGCTATCCAAGGTATCCTTCGAGATCCTGCCAATAAAGTAACAAAAGTTATGAATGCAGGCATCCATTACTATTGATATTTTTCAACATATCATCAAAAGTATTTCCTCTCCAATTAGTACACTATGCTACTTTTTAGCTACAGCTAACAGGTGTCCATACTGCAGGCTATTTCCCAACATTTAGATATGCTGGTGCCAAGTTATCAGGATTGCTCAAGAAACAGCCAAGTCAGTAGTTGTTCTAAGATATCTAGGTCTGTGAATTCTTGATCTTTTCATCATTTTTGACTAGTTTTGTTAATAATTTTGTAACTGGTACTCAAATTTTCACAAGGCAATTAATTTCTCAGCATTTATCCTATCCATCAGCACTTCTGCTGGTGTGAGTGGGGTTTCCAGAAGCAATGTGTCATTGGATGCATCTAAACATAAATATCAATAAAAATTAGCTCATCCAAATTTTTGCCAGACAGGTCAGATTGCTTAAGAGTTAGTCTGTGCGCCTATTCACTGAGATGTTTGATTCTGAAAACACAGATAGTAGCACCTCAGTTTGACAAGCAGTGGATGCAGAATGTTTTCATTCTAACGGAAGCTAAGGCATTAGATCCAAAGAAAATTAAGTGAATGTTGAACCAACGATAACATTGAACTGTTCATATTAATATTTGGAAAAATGCTACTTTTTCCTTGGTTCACTCTGACAGCTTCATGTCATTAGTGATGGGAAACATAATGAAATGGCTCTCTTACAACTAATGGGAGCAGCGACTTCCCAGATGGTCTCACTGTTATTTGGGGTTGGAAATCTCACAGCCAGTAGCGTGATTCTTTGGATCTATGACTTGAGACAAATACTCAGGTTGGTCTAGATATTCTTAATCAACCTGTTCAGGCATGTTATGATATATGTCTAGGACAGGTGGAACTTGAACATGGACTTTCTGGCCCAGAGAATTCACATTATCACTTTAATCACATATTTTCGAACCAACCTATTACACACCTTGGGAGCAGGTGGCACTTGAACCCTGGCCTCTTGGATCAGAGGAAGGGACACTACTATTGCGTCACAAGAACCTTTCTCAGTTTGATTTAAATACAGTAGTTACCATGCTTATTATAATCAAGCAGCACCTAAATACTAAATAAAAACTGAATGAACTACAGATGCTGTAAATCAGAAGCAAAAACAGAAATTGCTGAAAAAGTTCGGCAGATCTGGCAGCATCTGTGGAGAGAAATCAGAGTTAATGTTTTGGGTTTTGTGACCCTTCTGCATTCTAATGAAGGGTGACTGGACCTGAAATATTAACTCTGATTTCCCTTCACAGATGTTGCAAGACCTGCTGAGTTTTTCCAGCAATCCCTGTTTTAGCACGTAAATACTTTCCGTCAGTGATAACATGAAATACAAATAAAAGGGAAATGGAGAAAGCCTAATTTTGCATACTTCTCAGTAGCTGAGAATGTCAAAATATTCAAACATATTTGATGAGTACATACTTTTATCTTAGAAATGAAAATACTTAGAACAGACATTTTTCACTTAAACTTTTCTTCCCTATTATTGTTAACCCAGGGACCATCAATGAAAAGTACCATTGGAGTAATAAATGTTTTGATTACCAGAACTTTTTTGAAGTATTCATTCTGAAAATATTAAAGACATTGAAGTAGTAACTATAACAGTACGTTAATGGAGGTGTAAATACAATAAATAAGATTCAACATTGCAGCAACACTAGATGAGAGGAAACTACTGAAAACAGCTTTGCTTGTCAATTAGGTAGATCACAGAAATGGGTGTGACTGAAGGTTTCAGTTCTGAAGAAGTGTCTTATCAGACTTGAAAAGTTAACTTCGTTTGTTTCTCTACATCTGAAGTTTTCCAGTATAACACTTTCTTCTCCATTATAGTTAATTACTCATTCCTGACATATTTGCTTTAATTATAAGAACTGAAAAATGTGTTGTTGGAAAAGCGCAGCAGGTCAGGCAGCATCAAAGAAGCAGGAGAATCGACGTTTCGGGATAAGCCCTTCTTCAGGAATGGTTATAAGAACTCAAACAAAGAATTAGGAGTGAAGAACTCAAGCAAGGAATTAGTATGGCTAAAAGGGTCATGAAAAGTCTTTGGAAAACAGTTTTAAGGAATATCCCTTGGCTTTTTATACACTATATAAGGAGCAAGAGCATTTCTAGGGATAGGGTAGTTCCACTCAAGGACAAAGGAGGGAATTTATGCATGGAGCCGGAGGAATTGGGTGAGGTCCTTAATGAATAGTTTGCGTTGTTATTCACAAAGGAGAAGGACAGGGTGAATGGTGAGTCTCTGGAGGAATATGTTAATAATCTGTGGCATGTCAACATAAAAATGGACATGGTATTGGGTGTTTGAAAAACATTAAGGTAGACAAGTTCCCAGGACCTGATGGGATCTATCCCAGAATACTGAGGAAGGCAAAGGAGGAAGTGAAGAAGATGATTGATGAGGGCAGTGTGGTAACGTAGAAGAAACCACACGGCATGCTTGCCTTCATCTTTTGGGGCATCAAGTATAAAAATTGGCAAGTCATGATGCAGCTCTCTAGAACTTTAGTTCTGAGTACAGTTCTGATCGCTACACTATCTGAAGTACGTGGAGACTTTGGAGAGAGTACAGAAACAGTTTACCAATATGTTGCCTGGTTTGGAAGGTATTAGCTAGGAGGACAGATTGGCCAAACTTGATTTGGTTTCAGCTGAATGTCAAAAGATATGGGGCGACCTGATAGAAGTTTAAAAATCATGTCAGGCATAGAAAGAATGAATAGTCAGAGTCATTGTCCCAAGGTATAAATGCGAATTACATGGGGACGTAGGTTTAAGGTAAAAGGGAGTAAGTTTGAAGAGGATGTGAAAAGCACATTTTTTGTTTTACACGGAAGGTGGCAAGTGCCTGGTATGCATTGTCAGAGGCAGATACAATAGCAACACTTAAGAGAGCTTCTCTGATGCTCTCTTACATGAATAGGCAGAAAATAGAGGGATACAGATCACAGACAGGTGAAAGGTTTTTTGTTCAGAAAGGCACTGTGTATTGACTCAGTCTTGGTGAGTTGAAGTGCCTGTTTCTGTGCTGTACTGCTCTCTGTGCAAACATTTTCGTAATAGCTGAAATACATATTTTCTGCAACAACTACTAAACATTCTACAGATGATTATTATCACTGTAGTAAGATTCTTGACCAGATTATGTGTTGTGATTTAAGATATCTGGAAATTTAATCCCCATCTTCACACTCCCAATCTTTGATTTCTGGAAAATAATGAACAATCATTGTTGCATCATACTGCAGCCATCTAACCTGTATAGGGTAGAATTTGGAGAAACCTTAATCTGGTAGCATGGATCAGAAAATTGTACATGGTGGTCAATGTCCTAGTTCCTGACACTTCCTCTGCTCCGGCATTATTTTTTAATTTCCATGAACATGGCGAGCAAACATTCACATAATAAAAATAAAATATTGCAGACCTAGAAACGTTGAGATAGTGAGATAATACAACAATAATTGTTCATTTTTTTTCTAGGTGTCAAAGATCAGGAGACACTGATGAGCGTTAAAAGTTCCAGATACATTAAATCACAATTCAAAATCCAGTCAAGAACAAAGAAAATTTACAGCCCAGGAACAGGCTCTTTGGCCCTCCAACCCTGAGCCGATCCAAATGAACTGTCTACATCTGTTGGCCAATTCCTACGCATCTGTATCCCTCTGCTCCCCACCTACTCATGCATCTGTCCAGACACATCTTAAATGAATCCACCATGCCTACCTCTACCACCTCTGCTGGCAACACATTCCAAACGCCCACCACTTTCTGGGTGAAGTACTTGCCGCGTGTATCCCCCTTCAACTTTTTACCTCTCACCTTTAAAGAGTGACCTCTCGTTATTAAATCCTTCACCCTGGGAAAAAGCTTGTCTCCATCCAGAATATTACTACAGTGATGATAACCAACTGTAGAATTTTTAGTAGCCAAAAACTATGTATTTTGGCTGTCCCCAAAATGTTTGTAGTTCAACAGAATAATGTCAGGAATGAGCAATTAACCAATAATAGGGAAGAAAAGTAAGCAAAATGTCCGTTCTGAACAGAAGTGGGAACTTTACAACTGATTTACATGGATTTGAACAGTGCTATTATTTAACCAAATGCAATTTCTTTGTTGAATAAGATAAAAACTTGAAACATGAACATTTACAAATCTTTGGTGGACTGGAATGACCCCAAACTGTGTGCAGGTTTCGTTGTGGCCAAAGCACTAAACATCCTCTTGAAATTGCTGCACAAAAAAAAAGCTCATAATTCCCATGTCACAGGCACAAAAAAGAAGGGGGTCCGTATTCCGGCATACCTGCTTCCTGATGAGAGTCTATTGGATTCCTTTTCCTTGTCCTTTTGTTTATTCCCTTTACTACATATCTTTTGTGATTGAATGCTACAATAAATTAAAAATTAAATCAGTTATTAATACTGGTTTTAAGAATGGCAGAAACTGAAAGTTTATGCTGTACATTTAATTTATTAATTTTACAAATTATAGCAACATGCAAAAAAACCTGATTTTTTAATATATATTAAGTCTAAAATTGAAAAATGAGGAAAAAGGATGAAATAGGGATCTGAATTTGTTCTTAACTTGAGTAGAGATTGCATTATATAGGTCTTTTTAAATTACACTTGACCCATGCTACCTTATGATTGTCTGAAAGACTAAGAGTGGAATTTTCCAGAGTATTTCAATCACCTATTGTTCCCAATTTGCTCACTTATTTTCAGGAAATTGTGCGGCTGAGTATCTTCCAAAATGTATTCGGATGATATGGGCTTTGTTGGCTGGGCCATCATATACTGCTCATCCCTAATAGCACTGGAGAAGTTTGCGGTGAGCTGCCTTCTTGAACTGCTGCAGTCCATTTGTTGCAGATTTGTATAATTGTGGATGAATGTTATATGTGCGTTTGGGGCGGGGGGGGGGGTGGTAGAGCAGGATTCTGGTGAATGGGAGCACAAAAGAAACAAGAAATACTGCCATGACGTTCCAACCATAATTTTGGACCAGCTAATTTTTTTGCTTGACGTCGATTAAATGCATGACTGAAATTCCGCTAGGTATCAGACCCCAAGCTATTTGACTGTTTGGTTCTCATACCTTCCCTCTTACCATCTCTGCCCAATATACTATCCATAAAGCTGGTCTATTGATCTGGCCAATCCACAAGTCCCTTGGACTTGGATTAGTCAAAGTACCTGACTACAAGCTTATTGGCCAAAGAGTCTCCTTTCATTAAGGTATTTTTGAGCAACATACAAGTCCCCTTTCTATACAGCAGTTTTACCTTCATCACTCAGAGGAGATTATTCCCTGCCAGTCCCTGTTGCTATGGTTAGCTGTGTATGCAGAGTGAACAGTGTTGCATCTCAACCCTTAATATTCTTCTCCCCACCCTGCAAAAGAACCAAACAACGTATTCACATGCACACTCACGAACAATGACTTTCTTCCCACCATAAAATTAACAAACTCCAATGTACATTCTATACCCTGGGAGAATTCTGGAATTTGCTGAGTAGCACCACTGATCATTACTGCCACCTCTTGGACACTCCCCCAAAGATTTACTGCCTCAGACACGGATTATAATTTTTGTCCTTGCATTCTCACATTCAATGAGAAACTTTACACTCCCTGATGTAAGCCCTACCCAGTAATATTTCATCCACTTCTGCACCTGGTCTTGTTGATTGTCGAATTCACTCTAAGCTATTCCTCTACATACCAACACCATTCCCTCTCTCATCCTCAAAAAGACTCCTCCACAACTGCTTAGGACATGTTTCCTTAGAAAATAACTACATTCGAATATCCCTGCCATTTGATTTTTAACCTTCTTCAACTTCACTTGTATGGAAAATAAAGAGCATAAGGACATGTGAAGGGTTAAATATGACGACTGGTGGAATGTTACAAGGATCTGTGGAATACTATATCAATTGGGTAACGAACAATGGTTGTACAACTATCTTAGTTCGGTAGTATAATTAGGTTAGGTACCAATGGCAGCATAATCAGGTTATTCAAAGCACGTGACATAGAAGTAAATGTTAGTATGATGTAATAGGGTCAACCTCAGGCTGAAAACCATAGTGTCAGAAATAGAGAGATAACATGAACTAATATAATTGGTTTGTTATATAACTGCAGAAAGATAGCCCTTACTAACACAAGTGGACATGCTGATAAACTCGAAGAAAGCATGATAACTAAAAGGTATAAAAAATAACAGACCCTGAGGTTCAGGGCAATTATGAATTCGCTTTCTGGATGTCACGGCTTTTGTTTGCAAATAAAAGATCATCTTCTTGAAGAACTCTTTGCGTCTCCTGGTAATTCTCCACGACAAATTTGGTGCTGTGAATGGAGTTGTGAAGAGACCTACCTAAAAAGAGGGCGGCACCAACAGGGTGTTTCTCGGTCTGCCAGGAGACACTCCCAAGACTGACAGAATATGGGTACCCAACAAAAAGAGGTAAGCGCTTTTGCTGCTAATTCGGACTATATTCTGTTGGCTTGGGGCAGTCCTCGGGGACTCGGAGGTATGGGAAACTGACTGAGGGTCTCTCCGATCCAAAGGCGAGAAATAGTAAATTGCGGTTGAAGGAGACGTGGAGGATTGTTCAAGAAAGCTGCGCAGTGGGGTGAGGGATGAGTAAGGGCAGAACAAAGTAATTGGCTGAGTAGAAATTCCACGTTTTGGTAGTGAAAATTCCACCTGGTTTAGTAAAAATTCCACGTGGTGTTAGTAAAAAATCCACATGAAGGTAGTAAAACATTCCATGTGGTGGTAGTGAAAATTCCACGTGATGGCAGTAAAAATTCCACATGGTGTATGCAAATCTCTGTCGGTACCACCTTATGGGTAAAGAGGGCCTGAATGGATAGGGCAGAATAAGTAAGGTGGAGATTGATTTAGTGGACCTGCTTAGAATTGGAAAACCAGCAGGTTAAAAATAGACGAGTAAAATAAATAACGGAATGGTTACACTTCCTGAAGTATCATCAGATTTTCAGTTGTGTAAAAATAAGGACTGTTTGACAGTTGAACTGACGAGACTTTAACCATGAATAAAGGGACTACAGTCAAAATATTGGGCAGGAAGTTCCCAGTAGTGAAAAATAATATCATAAAGACTTCTGAAAAATGGGGAGCTTGGTTTGTCAAGGTTGGAATTATTGTAGGTACTATATTACTTGTTGTCGCTTTTGTCTTTTGTTGTGCCTTACCCTTTATTAAGTATTTTCTAGTTCACATCACTACACTCGTGGTTCTTTCAGCGATCCCCGGACACATTCTCTCATCTGACAAAGCTTCGCCGCTCTACTATTACGATCTGGCAACCATCTCCGTGCGAGGAACATGTCCAAATGAAAACATTGATGTTGCTTCTGAAAAACGCTTCTGAAGGGTCTTAGATTGTGAGGGACCTTGGGTCTTTTTTCCTGTTCTGGTTACTGGAGGACAGGTTTTTATCCCAAGGGACCCCAGGAATGGAGGAAGAACCTTTAAGAATCAGACCTTGAAATTCATTTGGTCCGTGTTGGGACTGATAATGTTTTTATTGGGCAGCAGGGGGCCTGGACTTATTGTTTTCTTTCTCTAGGTGAGACCAGTAGATCTCAAAGGGGAAATATGGAAAATAAAGAGCATAAGGACATGTGAAGGGTTAAACATGAGGACTGGTGGAATGTTACAAGGATCTGTGGAATGCTATATCAATCAGGTATAGAACAATGGTGGCATAATTAGGTTAGTTAGGTAGTATAATTAGGTTAGGTACCAAAGGCGGCAAAATCAGGTTAATCAAAGCATGTGACATATAAGTAACTATTAGCATGATGTAATAGGGTCAACCTAGGGCTGAAAACCATAGTGGCAGAAGTAGAGAGATAACATGAACTAACATCATTGGTTTGTTGCATAACTGCAGAAAGACAGCCCTAATTAACACAATTGGACATGCTGATAAACTCGAAGATAACGAAAATGTATACAAAAAAAAAGGACCCAGAGGTTCGGGGGCAATCATGAATTCGCTTTCTGGTTGTTTACAAATAAAAGATCATCTCCTTGAAGAACTCTCCGCGTCTCCTGGTAATCCTCCACAACACTTGCAGCATCAATATTTACCCAACTTTCTCTGATTCCCACCTGTCCCCTCAGCATCTCCTCACTCCTCATCTGCTAATATAGCCTCCCTTCTCTTTCTCACTATTCTCTCAGCTGGCTTCTTTTCATCCAACATCCTTCCCAGCTCCTGATCATCTGTGCCTCTGCCATCTGAACCTTGTTAACCTCTACTCTGAATCTCACCACTTGATCTTAAATCTCACAGACTAATCTTCGAATTGGGTGAAAGTGTAAATATGCATGACTAATTAGTCATCTATTATACACAGCTGATTTTCCTTTCCACTGAAGTGAATAGAAGAGGAAAATCATAATTTATAAAATTTGAGTGTATAACAAGTAATAATTCATTATTGCAACTTTTACACCATCAACTAAAGTTAAAATGCACAGCCTTGTCTACAAGATTAGGATTGGAAGTTGAATATTCAAGGATATACATGCTATTGAAAGATAGGCAGGTAGGCAAAGGGGGTGGGGTTGCCTTATTAGTAAGAAATGAAATTAAATCAATAGTAAGAAATGATGGAGGGTCAGATGGTGTAGAATCTGTATGGGTAGAATTGAGGAACTGCAAATGTTAAAAAAAACCATAGTTGGAGGTATGTACAGGCTTCCAAACAGTAGTCAGTAGCTGGGGTGCAAGATACACCATGAGATAGAAAAGATGTGTAGGAAAGGCAAAGTTACAGTGATCATGGGGGATTTCAATATGCGGGTGGACCGGGAAAATCAGATTAGCAGTGGATTGCAAGAAAAGGAATTTGTAGAATCTAGCCTACAAGATGGCTTTTTGGACGAGATTGTGGTGGAGCCCACGAGGGAACAAGCAATACTGGATTTAGTGTTGTGCACTGAGGCAGACTTGATAAGGAAGCTTAAGGTGAAGGAACCCTAAGGAGGCAGTGATCATTTGATTTCATTTACTCTGCAATTTGAGACGGAGAAGATAGAATCAGAGGTTATTACAGTTGAATAAAGGCAACTACAGAGGCATAAGGGAGGAGCTGGGGAGAATTGACTGGGAGTGGAGCCTAGCAGGAAAGACAGTGGAACAGCAATGGCAAGAGCTTCTGGGAGTAATTCAGGAGACACAGAAGAGATTCATCCCGAAGAAAAAGAAGCATGGTATAGGAAGAATAGAACATAGAACAATACAGCCCAGTATTGTTCGGCCCTTGATCTTGCGCTGACCTGTGAACTAATCTAAGCCCATACCACCATACTATCCCATCATCACCCATGTGCTTACCCAAGGATTACTGAAATCTCACTAATGTGGCTGAGTTAACTACATTGGCAGGCAGGGCATTCCATGCCCTTACCACTCTCTGAGTAAAGAACTTGCCTCTGACATTTGTCTTAAACCTATGAACTCTCAATTTGCAGCTGTGCCCCCTCGTACAAGCTGATGTCATCATCCTAGGAAAAAGACTTTCACTGTCCACCCTATCTAATCCTTTGATCATCTTTTATATCTCTAATAAACCCCTCTTAGCCTTCTTCTCTCCAATTAGAACAGATCCAAGTCTCTCAGCCTTTCCTTATTAGACGTTCCTCCGGACCAGGCAACATCCTAGTAAATTTCCTCTGCATCTTTTCCAATGCTTCCACATCCTTTCTGTAATGGGACAACCAGGACTGTACACAATATTCCAAGTGCAGCCGCACTAGCATTTTGTATAGTTGCAGCATAACATTACGGCTGCAGAACTCAATCCCACTACCAATAAAACCTAACACACTATATGCCTTCTTAAGACCACTATCAACCTGGTGGCAACTTTCAAGGATCTATGTACATGGATTCCAAGATCCCTCTGCACATCCACTACCAAGAATCTTTCCAATGACCCAGTATTCTGCCTTCCTGTTATTCTTCCCAAAATGAATCACCTCATATTTATCTGCACTGAACTCCATTTACCACCTCACAGCCAAATTTTGCAGTTTATCTAAGTCTCCCCACAACCTGCAACATTCTTCCACACTGTCCACTACTTCACCTACTTTAGTGGCACCTGCAAACTTACTAACCCATCCACCTATGCCTGCGTTCAAGTCATTTATAAAAATGACAAACAGCAGTGGTCCCAAAACAGATCCTTGTGGCACACCACTAGTAATGGACTCCAAGCTGAATATTTTCCATCAACCACCGCTTGCTGCCTTCTTACAGAAAGCCAGTTTCTAATCCAAACTGCTAAATCACCCTTAATTCCATGCCGCTGCATTTTCTCCAACAGCCTACCATATGGAACCTTATTAAAAGCCTTACTGAAGTCCATGTACACTACGTCAATTGCCCTACCCTCATCCACATGCTTGGTCACCTTCTCAAAAAACTCAATGAGGTTTGTGAGGCATGATCTGCCCTTGACAGGTCCACGTTGACTATCTCCAATCAAACTGTTGCTTGCAAGATGCTTATAGATCCTATCTCTTATAATCCTTTCTAAAACTTTCCCTACAACAGACATAAGGCTCACTGGTCTATAATTAGCTGGGTCATCTCTACTTGAGCAATGGCACAACATTTGCAATCCTCCAGTCCTCTGGTACTAAATCTGTAGATAATGACTCCTCAAAGATCAAAGCCAAAGGCTCCAACTCGTCCTCCCTAGCTTCCCAGAGAATCCTCGGGTAAATCCCATCTGGCCCAGGGGACTTGTGTACTTTCACTCCTTCTAGAATTGATAACACCTCTTCCTTACTAACCTCTATCGTTTTTAGTCTAATATCTCGTATCTCATTCTTCCCCTCTACAATATTCTCCTTTTTTTTGAGTGAAAACTGATGAGAAATATTTGTTTCGCACCTTTCCCATCTCCACAGGGTCCACACACAACTTCTCACTTCTGTCTTTGACTGACCCTATTCCTACCCTAGTCATCCTTTTATTCTTCATATACCTATAGAAAGGGCAACTATGGTTGACAACAGAAGTCAGTGACAACATGAAAGCAAAAGACAAAGCACATAACCTGGTGAAGGGCAGTGGGAAACCAGAGGATTATGACCAATAGAAGGAAACAAAAAAAGAAAAAAGGAGGGAGAAGATTAAACATGAGGGTAAGCTAGACAGCAATATAAAGGAACACTGTAAAAGTTTCTTTAGATATATAAAGGGCAAAAGAGAGGCAAAAGTGGACATTGGGCTGCTGGAAAATGGGGAACAAGGACATGGGTGAGGAACTGAATAATTACTTTGCATCAATCTTCATGGTAGAAGACACAAATAATATCCCAAAGGTTCAACAGATTGAGGGGGCAGGGCTGAGTATGGTGGCCATCACTAAGGCGAAAGTGCTTGAAAAACTGAATGGCCTGAAGGTGGATAAATCACCCTAGAACTTTAAGGGAGATTGCAGAAGACGTGATGGAGGCGTTAGTGGTGATCTTTCAGAAATTGCTAGAATCAGGGAGGGTCCCAGAGGATTGGAAAATCGTTAATGTGATACCACTGTTTAAAAAGGGAGTAAGGCAAAAGATGGAAAATTACAAACCGATTCGCCTAACCTCGGTCATGGGTAAGATCCTGGAATCCATGAGATTTCTGAATACTTGGAAGTGTATGGTAAAATAGGGCAAAGTCAACATGGTTTCATCAAGGTGAGGTCATGCCTGACAAATCTGCTAGAATTCTTTGAGAAAATAATGAGCAGGTTAGACTAAGGAGAACCAATGGATGTTATCTATCTGGACTTCAAGAAAGCCTTTGACAAGCTGCTGCACAGTTGGCTCCTGAGTAAGATAAGGCCCAATGGCGTTAGAGGGAAGGTGCGAGCATGGATAAAAAGTTGACTATTTTATAGAAAGTAGAGAGTGGGGATAAAAGGGTCCTTCTCAGGATGGCAGCCAGTGACCTGTGGTGTTCTGCAAGGCTCACTTTGTACATTAACGAGCTAAATGAAGGAACTGAGGGCATTCTGGTGAAGTTTGTAGACGATACAAAGATAGGGCGAGGGACAAGTAGCATTGAGGAGATGGGAGGCTGCAGAAGGATTTGGACAAGTTAGGAGAGCGGGCAAAAAAGTGGCAGATGGAGTACAACGTGGGAAAGTGTGAGGTCATGCACTTTGGTAGGAAGAATACAGGCATGGACTTTTTTTTAAGTGAGGAGAAAATTCAGAAGTTTGAAGTGCAAAGAGACTTGGGAGTTCTAGTCCAGGATTCTCTCAAGGTAAACTTGCAGGTTGAGTCAGGAAGACAACTGCAATGTTGGCATTTATTTTGAGAGGACTTGAATATAAAAGCAGTGATGTACTTCTGAGGCTGTATAAGGCTCTGGTCAGACCCCGGTTTGAGTAGTGTGTGCAGTTTTGGGCCCCATATCTCAGGAAGGATGTATCGTGATCAGAGGAGGTTCACAAAAATGGTACCAGGAATGAAAAGCTTAACATATAAGAAATGTTTGAGGACTCTCGGTTTATACTCAATGGAGTTTAGAAGGATGAGGGAGGATCTAATTGAAACACACAGAATACTGAATGACCTGGATAGAGTGGATATTTGGAAGATGTTTCTATTAGTCAGATAAAATTGTGACCTGAGGGCACAGCCTGAGAGTAAAGGGAAGACCTTTTCAAATGGAGATAAGGAGAAAGCTCTTTAGCCAGAAAGTTGTGAATCTATGGAGCTCACTGCAACAGAAGACTGTGGAGGCTAGGTCATTGAGTATATTTAAGACTGAGATCGATAGGTTCTTGAGTATCAAGGGGATGATGGGTTACAGGGAAAAAGCGGAAGAACGGGGTTGAGAAACTTATCAGCCATTATTGAATGGCGGAGCAGACCCGATGGGCTGAATAGCCTAATTTCTGCTCCCATGTCTTATAGTCTTAAAAATACAGGAAATCGATATTTAAATGCATCACTCCATATTGCGATCCAGTGAAGGTTTTGAACAAGCCAGTTTAGAATTATGTTTTTGAACTAGGTTAATTAAAAACAAATAATTTGCAGTTGGCAGCTTCAGATTAAGTACAACATACTATACTGAGAGATTATAAATAACTTACCCAAAGTCAACAAACCTTTGTTTTGTGTTCTCTTTTTGATTCATAGGAGGACTAACTTTTGCTGAAGAAATACCTCTGTTGTCATCTGAAAGCAACAGCATTATTTTTGACACAATATACTAAATAGTTCTCTCTTTAAAAAAAGGATTATTTTGTTAATATATCAACAAAACAGAACAAATTCTGTTCATTCAAACTTGGCCATTTCAATTATAAGACCCCCACCTTTAGATGCCATTTGATCTTGTTATGATTTGAACACTAATGTCCAAAAAGAAAATTTTCTTGTCAAAAATAGAAGACATGGAATTGCTGCCAGTTAATAGCTTTTAAAAAGTATATCTTAAAACCCAACACATTCACATCAGATAGCTTTAAAATCTATTTATTGAAATTACTGTTGCTAACTTGATAAAGTGGACAGAAAAGAATTGATGCATGATGGACAATTAAGCAGTTACTGGTATTTTTCAAACAGCTGTAACAGCTACTATTGCAATAACAATTATTTTACAAAGCACAAACTAGATAATCATTGAATTTGAGAATAATATCTTTTTCATACCTTCAGCTTTTCTCATTTTGCCATGTTTATCCATATGATACAAGAGAGACAATGTAGCATTGTGACAAGAATTTGATGACAATGAAGTTGTGGTTCCTCCTACAGAATCTTCTGAAAGTCGCTCTGATGATGTCAAGACTCTCTGGTTATGTTCTCCCAGAGCTTGATTTTCAACTGCAGTATCAAATGAAAAGACTGCATTGCTGGCTATTGGAGATAATGATGAGGCTCCAGAATCGGATGCTGGTGAACAAGTCCTCAAGGATGCTGGCAGGGAGGATCTGGAAATGTGTGTGGGACTTCCATAACTATCGTAAGGCTGTTATTTCAACAGGGGAGAAACACAGAATGCTGATGAATTTCTGAATAGCATACAAAATGACAATTCAAATTCCATAGGTTTTAGAAAAAATTCTTTGGTCATTTGAACCACTTTCTGATTTTAAAATCTTACTGACATTTGTTCTATATATAGAACATAGAACAGTATGGCACAGTACAAGCCCTTTGGCCCACGATTTTGTGCTGAGCATTTATCTTAATCTAAGATCAATCTAATCTACACACCCCTCAATTTACTGTCGTCCATGTGATTGTCCAGCAGTCACTTAAATGTCCCTAATGTCTCTTTATGTACTACCACTGGCAGTGCATTCCACACACCCACCATTCTCTGCATAAAGAACCTACCTCTGACATCTCCCCTACACTTTTCTCCAATCACCTTAAAATTATGACCCCTATTTCTGCCCTGGGGAAAAATCTCTGGCTATCTACTCTATCTATGCCTCTCATTACTTGTACACCTCTATCAAGTCACTACACTTCCTTCTTCTCTACAGCGTGAAATGCCCTAGCTCACTCAACCTCTCCTCATAAGACAAGCCCTCCAATCCAGGCAGCATCCTGGTAAATCTCCTCTGCAGCCTCTATAAAGCATCTACATCCTTCCTATAATGAGGCAACCAGAACTGGACACAATATTCCAAGTGTGGTCTAACCAGGGTTTTATTGAGCTGCAGCAAAGCCTTATGGCTCTTAAACTCAATCTGCTTGTTAATGAAAACCAGAACACCATAGGCTTTTTTACCAACTCGATCAATTTGGGTGGCAACTTTGATGGATCTATGTACATGGACCCCAACATCCCGCTGTTCCTCCACACTGCCAAGAATCCTGTCTTTAACCCTGTATTCAGCATTCAAATTTGACCTTCCAAAATGAATAAATTCACATTTATCCATTTTGAACTCCATCGGCCACATCCTGTCAATGTCTTGTTGTAACCTGCAACAGCCCTCAACACTATCTACAACACCACCAACTTTGCATCATTGGCAAACTTACTAATCCACCCTTCCACTTCTTTATCTAAGTCATTCATAAAAACTACAAAGAGCAGAGACCCAAGAACAGATTCCCTGTGGGACACCACTGGTCACTGACCTCCAGGCTGAATACTTCCGATTTACTACCACTCGCTGCTGTCTTTTGGTCAGCCAATTCTGTATTCAGATAGCCATATTTCCCTGCATCCCATATCTCCTAACTTTGTGAATGAGCCTACCGAGGGGAACCTTATTAAATGCCTTACTGAAATCCATATACACCACAACCACTGCTCAAACTTCATCAACCTGACTCATCGCATCCTCAAAGAACTCGATAAGGCTTGTGAGGCATGACCTGCCCTTCAGAGTCATGCTGACTATCTTTAATCAGACTATATTTTTCCAAATAGTCATAAATTCTCTCTCTCAGAATCCTTTCCAGTACCTTGCTTAACACAGATGTAAGACTGACTGGTCTGTAATTCCCAAGGATTTCTCTATTTCCTTTTTTGAACAGAGGTACACCATTCGTCTCCCTCCAATCATCTGGTACTACTCCCATGGAGAGTGAGGATGCAAAGATCACTGCCAGAGGTGCAGCAATCTCATTCCTTGCTTCCTGTAGTAACCTTGGATATATCAGATCTGGCCCTGGGAACTTATCTATCTTGATGCTTCCCAGAATTTCCAACACCATCCACTTTCTTAATATCAGATTAGATTCCCTACAGTATGGAAACAGGCCCTTCGGCCCAACAAGTCCACACTGACCCTCTGAAGACTAACCCACCCAGACCCTATATTTACCCCTGACTAATACCCCTAACAATATGGACAATTTAGAATGAACAATTCACCTAACCTGCACATCTTTGGATTGTGGGAGGAAACCGGAGACCTGGAGAATGTGCAAACTCCACACAGACAGTCGCTCGAGGCGGGAATCAAACCCGGGTCCCTGGCGCTGTGAGGCAGCAGTGCTAACCACTAAGCCATCGTGCCGCCCAATAATCTGTTCAAGTCTATTAACCCGGTCTACAGTGTTCTCACTATCGTTATGAAGCTGTAGACAGACACTGTATCTTTAAGGAAGCTAAAATTTCTGCCCGGCATAAAGTGTGCTAAAAGATCTAAAAGTGTAACATTTGGTTGACCCAAATAGCTGGACTTACGTTGCCATGGTACAAAACAAATTCAAATTTTGTGCCAGAGACCAAAATCCAATCGAATTTGAATTTTACTGTTTTGGATGACATCAAACCAATGAAGTATAAAATGAATATTTTGAACAGTTAGAGGGAGAACAGCAAGGAGCTGCCAAGCACCTACGTAATAGCCAGCACAATAGCTCTCTGAAAGGTACCTGTCCATAAGAAATTTATGCAGCAGAAGACTGAAGCCGACCTAGGGAAATCTACAGAGAAAGTTCGACATCTAAAGATGATAACTGGGTTTGAAAGTGATTTGCTGTAAAGTTATGAAAGAATTTATTGGACCAGTATTGTCGAGTGGGAGGTAAAAGATAGGTTTAAGAGAAAGGAGTTAGAACATAGAACATAGAAGAATACAGCACAGTACAGGCCCTTCGGCCCTCGATGTTGCGCCGATCAATGCCCACCTAACCTACACTAACCCACTATCCTCCATATACCTATCCAATGCCCGCTTAAATATCCATAAAGAGGGAGAGTCCACCACTGCTACTGGTAGGGCATTCCATGAACTTACAACTCGCTGAGTGAAGAACCTACCCCTAACATCAGTCCTATATCTACCCCCCCTTAATTTAAAGCTATGCCCCCTTGTAATAGCTGACTCCATACGTGGAAAAAGGTTCTCACTGTCAACCCTATCTAACCCCCTAATCATCTTGTACACCTCTATCAAGTCATCCCTAAACCTTCTTTTCTCCAATGAAAACAACCCCAAGTGCCTCAGCCTTTCCTCATAGGATCTTCCTACCATACCAGGCAACATCCTGGTAAACTTCCTCTGCACCCGTTCCAGTGCCTCCACATCCTTCCTATAGTATGGCGACCAAAACTGCACACAATATTCCAGATGCGGCCGCACCAGAGTCCTATACAACTGCAGCATGACCTCAGGACTCCGGAACTCAATTCCTCTACCAATAAAAGCCAGTACGCCATATGCCTTCTTCACTGCACTATTTACCTGGGTGGCAACTTTCAGAGACCTGTGTACATGGACACCAAGATCCCTCTGCTCTTCCACACTACCAAGTATCCGACCATTAGCCCAGTACCCCATCTTGTAAATAGTTGTAAATAGTTGTTGTTTAAGTTTCTCTTTTGGACTTGAAAGAATAATATTATTAATTTTTTCTTTAAATAGTGATATTTGGGATAGTTCTTTGCCACTCGAAATCTCACAGATTACGGCGCAAACTGAGCTTTTCTGTGTGCCTGGTTTAAATTAGCAGAGGGGTTTATCCCGTGTCGTAACACTATCAAACAAGGCCCCTCTCTCTTGTGAATACTGAAGCCTCCCCTACCCCTTCAGACTCCAGGCACAAGTTGCTTTCACTATCCCTGTTTGGCCCTACCTTCTCTCTGATCATTCTCTTATTCCTCACGTAGGGTAGAACACCTTTGAGTTTGCCCTCATTCTTCCCACCAAGGCTTTTCTGTGTCCTCTCCTAGCTCTCTTGAGTCCATTTTTGAGTTTTTTCCTAGCTACCCTGTAATCCTCTAAAGCTGTGCCAGATCCTTGCTTCCACAACCTTAAGCAAGCTTCCTTCTTCCTCTTGATGAGGACCTCCTCTTCTCGTCATCCAAGGTTCCCCCACCTTGCCTGTCTCAGTGGGCCAAAATTATCCAACACCCGCAACAAAGTGCTCTTTAAACAGCCTCCACATTTCTGTTGCACATTTCCCATAGAACAATTGCTCTCAATTTACATTCCATACCCCCTGTATAATTTCCCCTCCCCCAATTAAATACCTTCCCATACTGTCTGCTCCTATCTGTCTCCATGGCTATGGTAAAGCTGAGGCGGTTGTGGTTACTGTCACCGAAATGCTCGCCCACTGAGAGATTTGACATCTGGCCTGGCTTGTTGCCTAGCACCAAATCCAATACGGCCTCCCTCACTAGTCGGCCTATCTAAATATTGAGTCAGGAATCCTTCCTGGACACACCTGACAAAATTGATTCTATCCAGACCAGCAGCACTAAGGAGGTTCCAAACAATATTGGGGAAGTTGAAGTCACCCATAACACTCTTGTCACATCTGCACCTTTCCAAGATCTGCTATTCAATTTGTTCTTCCATGTCTCTGCTACTAATGGGGGACCAATAGAAAACACCCAATAAAGTGCTCCATTCCTGTTACTCACTTCCACCCATACTGACTCAGCAGACAAACCCTCCTCAACAACCTCCTCTTCTGTAGCTGTGTTGCACTCTCTAATTAACAATGCTACTCCCCCTCCTCTTTCACCATCCTCCCTGTTCTTTTTAATTTATTGAATATATCCAAAGTGCTGTCAGCATATCTCAAAGTTTTTGATTATACCATTGCACAATGGCACACAGGAGCGAGGAGAAAGAACAGCCTTGGAATGTGGCTCTGGCAGGCATGCTCAGCCAATTTGCTTCCCCCCCAGTTTATGGAGCTACATTTATACTTATTTTAATGTCAATTATGAAATTCCACAGGAATTTCAAAGCAAAATGAGCACACCAATGCAAATTTTAGTATAGTCCTCTGCAGGAACTTAGCACCATGAACTGGTTATGTGTTTATACTTTTCAGCCATTTCGGACTGATCATAAAATTTAAGCTTAAAGCATTAAGATAATACAATGTATGCTATCTATAATACTTCAGTCAAAACATAATGATATTGAATGCCACCTCAATACAGAAGATGTCTATTCTTTTCCAGATTTACTCATACTAGATGAATCCCAAATGTGAATCTGGAGACTGAATTTCGTCTATTTTCACAATCCCACGAATTTGGAATTTAAAGATAAACTAATTTTCCTACTTTCTTTGCTTATGCAATACCTAATATTTATTTTACTTCGGTTATGCACACATGGGCACCTGTAGCACTTTGTTAAGAAGAACATAAACATAAAAGAGTCATCAATTTGGTCATAATTGCAAGAAATCATCTAAATTATTTTTAAACAGCAAAGCCAGTGAATTTCTCCCATCTATAAAATGACTCATTAGTAATAACAATGTCAGTAAATTTTACAACATTATTGAGGCAATAACTGATATTAAAGAAAATGTAGAAAATATTGTGAATTTTTGATTTGTATGTGATAATATTTAAATATGAGATTGTTAACAAATTAGAGGTAGTGTGGTTGTGTGGACAGAACCTTGGTTAAAGGTCAGAAGGTGGATAGCACTGATTAATGCTTGTTTATCAAATGACAGAAATGTAAACATTTAGAATAAAGAACCAGGAGCAGCAGTAGGCCATCTGGCCCTTCGAACCTGCTCCACTATTCAATAAGATCGTGGCTGATCTTTTTGTGGCCTCAGCTCCACTTACCTGCCCTCTCACTACCACCCTTCATTCCTTTGTTGTTCAAAAATTCTCTCTTTTAGCTTTAAAGCATTTACTGAGGAAGCCTCAACTACTTCACTGGGCAGGGAATTCCACAGACTCACAATACTCTGAGTGAAGAAGTTCCTTCTCAATTCAGTCCCAACCAGCTCCTCCTAATTTTGAGACTGCCCTCTTGTCCTAGTTTCACCTGCCAGTGGAAATATCCTCTCTACTCCATATTATCCGTTCCCTTCATAATTTTATATTTTTCTATAAGATACCCCCTCATTCTTCTAAACTGCGATCAATATAATCCCTGTGGGCTCAGTCTCTCTTTATAAGCCAACACTCTCAACTCCGTATTTGCCTCTGCAGGTCAATTTTGGGACAATTGCTCTTAGTAATTGGGTATAAGTGCAAAATGCCAATAATGTCTAAGTGTACAGACATCATAAAAATTGGGTTTGTGGTTAATGTGAAAATGATAAACCATTTCAGGAAGACATGAACGATAGATTGGATATGTGTGTAATAGAGAGTAACGGATTATGATCTTTGAGACAATTGATAAACAGAGGTTGTGCTAAACAATCAAATTTCAAAGTATGAGTCATTCAAATTCAGGCTGAAATTTCCCATTATCAATGAAAATGCTGTTTTGAGTAAAATACAAGGCATCTGGTCGAGCAACTTTTCTCATACAATCTCCTGCCCTTCATCTTCTCAACTATGTATCTAGGCTTTATGATGTCCTTCCTACGGGGGTCACATACATAAGAGGAAGTGTTCACTGCTGGCAGAAATGTATGGTGTTCAATGCGTTGTGACCATGTGTTGCACACAACTTCAGATGCTACAAGCTAGGACCAGTCCTTCACACTGTAGTTTTTGAGTGTCTACATTCAGAACATAGCTTCATAATAGCTTCATATTCAGGGCTAACTCTTCGTTCGTAGAGAGGGACCAAGAAATGCTGTTGGATAGGATGGTGAATGGAAGCGGTGTATCCTATTACTTGGAAAAGGAAGCCACACCATAAAACCAGGCCAGCCTGAACTGAGAAAACACCCCGAGTCAGACCAGTGGGTCACGTAATATGCTATGTACAGCAGTGAAGAAAGAAAGTCAACGATCCTTTGTGCTCCAAAAGAGGAAGTGTCCCCGTCTCCTCTCCACTACCTCACACTTACAGGACTACCATTTACTCTCATTATGCCATCGTACATGCCTTTCGCCTCTCGTGGACTACCATTCTCATGATTAAACGCATCATGTTCTCACCCACCTCGTCTTCCCAGAATACCATATATTTCTGCACTCTGGGCTTCCAACTCACTCTGAAGACTTCTCATCACCACTCCTGTTGCTGCAACACCACTGACTGCTCTTCCATTATAAACAATCCCTCTCTTTCACTGCAGGAAAAAAAAGGCTCAAATTGGGCCAGAGGAGCCAAGATTGGCATTGAATTGGCAAAAGCAACATTTTTGAGTTTTGTATCTTGTTCTTTCTCCTGTACATCTCCTGTATTATGGAATACATAGTGGATGATAATTTTGGAGACTCTTCCAAGAGTGTATTGCAGGGCTTGGCTTGACCGATGCAGGCACTGAAACTGTACCTTCACAAGCTTGTTTAATGTCAATCCTTATGAGAAAATGGCTTTTACTGTAGCCCCATGCTGGTGTCTGTGGGTCTTGTAAAAAGGCAAGTACCCAGCTTATCAAGTGACACCATTTGATTCCTGGAATTCATCCTTGCTATTTGGGCAGGTGGGAGAGATATGAAGATCTGCAGGGGCCTTGAAAACTGGAGACTGAAAGGTCATGACAGCTGTGAAGGAGGTTTAGATAGAATTTCAGGAAAAGTGTCTTTTCACCCAGATGATGGTGGTGATGGTACAGGGAAGGAGGGAGGTGGTGTCCCCGGAATGCACTGCCTGGGAGGGTATTCAAGGTGGATAACCCCATAACCTTCAAAAAGTACTTGATCAAACATTTGAAGTGTCATAACATTAAAGTTTTTTGGGTCTAGTGCTTTAAAGTAGGACTAGTGTAATTTTGGCGGTATAGAGTCAATGGGTCAAAGGGCATCTTCGATACAGTATTTTTTATCTTCATTTGATTTATTATTGTCACATGTACCAAGATACAGTGAAAAGTACTGTTTAGCATGCTATCCAGACAAATCATACCTTACATAAGTACATCAGGGCATTGGAACAGAACGCACAAGTTTCTATGAAAGCTAGTATACACATCTAGGAACCACTTGCTGTGGCCACAAACGAACAAATGTTGAAGGAATTGAAACCCTACTGGTGAAGGTCATTGGCCAATCTCTGGGTGTTTTGATGGCCACATCTGTGCAACTGATGATTCCCTACTCATCATAAGAGTCATACAGTGTGGAAACAAACCCTTTGGTCCAATTCTCATGATAAAGTGAAGCTTGCCCTTTTAACTGTGTTGCCCCAAAGCCAAGAATTGAATATGCTCTTCAATAGGCAAAGACAGCATCATTAACCTATGAGATATAGCTGCATGCATTCATTTGTAAGATCCACGGTTGATCCTTGAAAGAACAGAGGTTACAAAAATCAAAGACACGGTGTTCTTGGTGGCTATTGGCAGGACATAACGAATAATTCTTTGAGATGAGGTCTTTTGATATATCTTCCATGAGAGTTGTTGTCTCCTGTAGCAATGGTTCTCCTAAATCTCAAGATAACTCCATCTTTGTTGGTAGATTTAATGTTCTGGGTATGCCCTCTGTTGCCTTCCTGCCCATTGTACTTTTCTTGCAACCTCTTCACACTCAGGGTTCTGCTTCTCTTTTACAGAATTCACTCCTCATTAGATTAGATGAGATTACTTACAGTGTGGAAACAGGCCCTTCGGCCCAACAAGTCCACACCGACCCGCCGAAGCGCACCCACCCAGACCCATTCCCTTACCTTTACCCCTGCACCTAACACTACGGGCAATTTAGCATGGCCAATTCACCTAACCTACACATTTTTAGACTGTGGGAGGAAACCAGAGCACCCAGAGGAAACCCACGCAGACACGGGGACAATGTGCAAACTCCACAGTCAGTAAGTCACCTGAGGCAGGAATTGAACCCGGGTCTCTGGCGCTGTGAGGCAGCACTGCTAACCACTGTGCCACTGTGCCGCCCACGACCACTGGACCAAACAATTCAGAGTGGTACTTCCATTACTTCCAGCTATTGCATATTTTGTGATCACTGGGCTCTCTAACCTATCTGGAAGTCTTATTTCTTATTCTTTAGTCCCCATCATGCCAGGAGAATTACGACCTCTTGCATTGGCTGTGCTCATAAACACTTTTCCCTGTAAGCCAAGCACACCCCATTGCATATGTAGGCTCCTCTGAGCCATGCACACTTATTTCATGTCCATCAGGATTAGCTCCCTGCTGCATGGTTGCGTCAATGCATATTGTCTTCCTCTATCTCAGCATGCAACTTTCAGGTTTTCCTAAAGTTCAAACAGGCCTTCAGTGAGTTCTCAGCAAGCTTGCCAACTAAAACCTTTAACGAAAGACATAAAGGGCTGAAGAAGCTCAGAAGGTCTGGCAGCAACTGTAAAAAGAGAACAGAGCTAAAGTCTCAAGTTCAATATGATTCTTCTTCCAAAATAAAGAGATGGAAATGTGATGTGTTATATACTACTACATTTTAGATAGCCTGGAAGATGGGTAAGAGTGCCAGGTATGTAGGAGAGGTGGAAGGGTGTCAGGTGGATAAGAGAGTAGAATATCAGGTGGATTATTAAGGTGGTAGGATGCCAAATGGGTGAGGGGGGGGGGGGGGGGGGGGCTAGGTATTAGGTGGGTAAAGGGATAGGATGGATTAGGTTTAGGAGTTTGAGCATGTTTTAATCCCTCCAACCTTTTCTGGGTAAATATACATGAGTTAGAACCCTACCAAGGCTTTGATTCAGATTTGGGGAATCGATCAAAAGGTTCCAGATGAAGTGTAATTGCCATCAGAAGTTTAAAGTTCTCAGTTCCTCTTGGGTAGTTACTGAATCTGGATGTATGAGGGATCCTAAAGCACCAATGTCAGGGTACCGGAAATCTGAAGATCTGGTCCTCTGTTTTTCTCTCTCTAGAGATGTTGGTAGATCTTGAATTTTTCTAGCACTTGCTGTTTTTCTTGGGATTTGTGATATGTTTATTATTTTTCTATATCTCTAGGAAGTAGTGGTGCAACAGTAACATCTGAGCTAGCCATCCAGAGGCTCAGACTATTACTGTGGGAATACAGCACCTGGTGGAATTTGAATTCAATTAATAAAAATATAGTTCTTGTCATTGGTGTCATGAAACTACTGTTGAGTGTCATAAAATTCTACGTGGTTCACTAATGTCATTTAATGAAGGGAAAATGCCATCCTTATGCGTATGAGGCTGGAAGAACACACAAAACCAGGCAGCATCAGGAGGTGGAGAAGTCGATATTTCAGGTGTAATCCTTCTTCAGGACTGGGAGTAGACTCAACATTAAGTTCTCCAATTTCAAATAACCTCCTTTCCCATCCCCCGACTTCCTCTCAGGTCCTCCCCCTCCTTGCCACCAACCGGATTCATTCCTCCCACTGATCAACCAGATAGTATCCTCGACCTGTCTTCACCTATCCCCACTTCACCACTGTCCCCGCTACCCCTGCAGCTCCCCCTACACCCACCCCCAACCGTGAAGAAATCTTATATCCGAAACGTCGACTTCTCCACCTCCTAATGCTGCCTGGCTTACTGTGTTCTTCCAGCCTCTGCCTGTCGATTTCAAATTCCAGCATTTGCAGGGTTTTTTTGTCTCTAGTCCTTATGGATATAGCCTACATGTGACTTCAGTCTCATGAGGACATTTAAATGTCCCCTGAAATGGCTTAGCAGGCCACTAATTTCCAATGCAACTGAAGATCTGCAATAAATGCTGGCCTTGCCAGTAATACCCACATCCCATGAAAAAATCCAAAATTTTATTCTGTAAGAAGGGTTTGAATCTGAAACACTGATACTTGTCTTCTCCAGAGATATTGCTTTGTCTACTGTGCGCTTTTATTTTGTTGTTTTTTTCATTTAAATTACAGGAGCTTTAATGGATAACTTCAAAATTACAGTACATGGTTTTCATAAAACAAACCAGGAAAAAAATGTCTTGATTTGATTTATTACTATCACATGTACCAAGCGACAGTGAAAAGTGTTGTTTACATGCTTTACAGGCAGATTGTACTATGCAAGTATATCAGGGTAACAGAACAGAGTGCAGGATACAATGTTACAGCTGCTGAGAATGTGCAGAAAGAGATCAACATTGGCATTAAAGAGGTCCATTCAAAAAGTCTGACAACAGCAGGAAAGAAGCTGCTCTTGAATCTGTTGGTACATGTATACAAACTTGTATATTTTCTGACCAACGGAAGAGGGTTGAAGAGAGTACAACTGGGATGGGAAGGGTCTTTGATTATTTTGGTTGCTTTCCTGATGCAGTGGAAAATATAGATGAAGTGAACGGATCGGTAGTTGCTTGGCACCTTAACCCTTAAGGCCGATTTAACATCTACAGCAGTGACAGAAGGTACATGTGCATCTGACGCTGATGGGACAGGTGAAATTGTTTCACTATTCTTCTGTGCATTGAGTTTGTCGGGTAGGGATGTACTGTTGCCCACGATTCTGTTTGACTTTGCTTTGTAGTCTGTTATGTTGTGTAATCCTCACCACAAACGACAAGTGTCCATGTGGTTAGTCTGGGTCTCAAGCTTAGTTTGGTATTGCCTCTTGGCGTCCCTGATGGCCTTTTGAAGATTGTACCTTCATTTCCTGTATAGATCAGGCTTGCCTGACTTGAACAGCTCAGATGTGGACTTCAGTAGGGTGTAGATCTCGTGGTTCATCCATGGTTTCCGATTGGGAAACATTTGGATTAACTTCTTTGACACGTAATCATCTACACACCAACTATGGAGGTCTACAACAGTAGTGGCTTACTTGTTTGGGTTGGCTGCTGATTTCTTGAATATGGACCAGTCCACTGACTCTAAGCTGTTTCGTACAAACCCTTCAGTTTCCTCAGATCATCACTGCACTACTTTCTTCACTGGGTTCTCATGCTTCAATTTCTGCTTGTAAGCCAGAAAATATGTTTATTGATCAGTGTGTCAGTAAGTAGGGTCACAAAGATTGTCAAGATCATTCTCCCATATAAAAATAATTAAGAGACTTTTTACAAATAGTGTTAGGACATGGAATGATCTACTGAAAAAAACAATATTTAGAGCAGAATACATAATAAATTTTAAAAGAAAAAGTGGATAAATATTTGAAATTGAAAGATTGCAATGTGTATTGGAAAAGCATAATGGATGAGACAGAGTGGACAGCTATTTCACTCCTCCTTTCAGTTAAAAGTACTTTTGAGCACACATGTGTGTGGAATTCTGTCTTTCTGAATTCTGTATGAGTTTTGTCCCTAAATGTTCAAAGCACAGCTTCAGATTACACCATAAGTCATATCCAACCATTAAAATCATAGGTGAAAGACCCAAAACAAAATAACCTTCATGCTCCTAATATCTTAAACTGTCAAAAGAAAATTAAACAGATGTGCTCATCAGCAACCATATTCCTTACTGATGGAAAGTGGGGCCTTTAAATATTTTAATAAAAAAGCTATTCCTAAAACATTAATGAACGTACTTCATTTTTATTCAACACAGTGCTCTACTTGAGAACTAAAACCTTAAGGATATTTTACCATCACATCAACATACATTGGCCACAGTTCCAAGGCACAAAGATTGTTATCAAGTGAAGATTTTATTGCAAAATCTAAATTAACGTTGGAATCTTGCATAAAGTAAACAGTTTCTTGGTAAAACTGAACTCTCATTCAAGAACATATATAATTCTTAAAAGAAGTGTCACAATTACCTTCCGCTCAAGACTATCATCACCATCAGTTGAACTGATACTGTCATGCATTCTGGACCTCGAGGGTCGCTGTCGCTTTGACTTCCCCGAAAGATGTGCTCGAGCTTTTAGTACTTTACTATCTAATACCTGTGTTTCAGGTACTGCTTCATTAAAATCTGAAACCAGAAGTAAGTACAAAAAAATTAAAATAGAGTAAATTTTACTACATTAATTAAAAATCAGTATTCAGATACTAATGAACATATGTTTGATTTTTTATAATGTTACAAAATACAGTGAATGATATTGTATAGTGTCACCACTCTCCAGTGCCATCTTAAAACAAAGAAAAGTAAACCAAAACATTGAATACAAAGGCAGAGAAAAAAAATTTCAATACTACAGCCCTTTTTTTAAGGACTCCATAATGGACCTGAAACAGCCAGCCACGAGTCCCCTTGCTGAAATGCTGGAACAGGAGTTGCCACCCTTTGGCACCATCTTGCCTCCACCAATAATGCCACCACCAGGGGGCTTACTGAATCTTGCCAATGCAGCCACCACTGATGCCATCAAGTCCCACACCCGCCCAAAGTCTCCTTTATTGCTGCCGGCTTTATTGTTGCCAGGGAGGTGGCCAAACTCACCTCCTCTGCAGCAGCCATGTCATGTAGAAGCTGCCGGAAACCCAAACTCTCTGCCACTGCTATTGCCGCAACTAAGCTTTTTCACAAGAAGTAAGGAAAAAGAGAAACAAGAAAAGAGAAAGGAAAGGAGACAAGACGAGTCCTGGGCTCAGGAGCCCAAATCTGCTGACATCAGATTAGTAAAAAGTAACAATAATACCTATAAATAACAATAATAAAAACAATATAATAACAAACAGAAACAATTGTGTTTAACTTAAATTAAGGGAATTAGTTACATGTGGAAAGAGTTAACTAACTAAACTGGGAGGATGGATTAGCAGGAATGAGACATTTGAGAAGGTAATTAATGACTCTCAAAAAAAAATCCCATGAAGAAGGAAAAAGTCTAAGAAAGGGATAAACCAACCATAACTAACCAAGGAAGTTAGAGAATACTAGTTCAAAGAAAAAGCATATAAGGAGGTTAAAGTCAGTGTTAGCCGCAAAGAATGGATAAATTCAGAATCCAACAAAGGAGTACTAAAAAGATTAAAGAAATAAAAGTTAAAGAAAATAAACTATGAGGGCAAACTAGTGAGGGATATGAAACCTGACATTAAGAGCATCTTTGAATATATAAAAAGAAAGCGTGAGATCCATTTGAATACAGGCCCCTTAGAAAATGAATCTAGGGAGATGGATTTGGGAAACAAGGAAATGACAGAGGAATTGAGACAGATACTTTGCATTCGTTTTTAAAATAGAAAATACTTTGGACATTCCATTTAACCTAAATAATGTAGAGGAGAAATTAAATACAACCATCAACACTAAGGAGGTAGCATTTGACAAACTAATGAGACTGAATGTAGAAAAGCTCCTTGCCCCTGACAGCTTGCAGTCTAGAATTGTAAAACAGGTAATTACATAAATAGTGATGCATTAATTATAATTTTCCAAAATTGTTGGATTCTGGACAAGTTCTAGATAATTGAAAAATTGCCAAAGTGACACACCTATACAAAATGGGAATGAAGCAAAAAGCAAATAATCATAGGCCAATTTTATTTTATCCATTTGTGCTCTTCAGAAGGTTGGCACAGACATGATGGACTGATTAGCCTCTTCTGCACTATAGGGATTCTATGAAGTACTTGGGTCCTAGTGGACTTCTCATACACGTTGAAAGAAGAGATTAGTGAGGTTGTTGATGCATTGGTTTGAATACTCAAATACACCCTTGATTCAGGACAGTCTCAGTATACTGGAGGATAATGAATGTAATTCCTTTATTCAAAAATGGAGCAAGATGGAAGGTAATAACCTACTGGACAATTAGTTTAACATTTGCCAAAGGAAAAATGTTAAAAATTATTATTAGAGGTTGTAAAATGAAAGGGGAGTGGCCAGCTCTCCCAGTTCAGCTTTTCCCTGGTTTTAGCAGACAGTCAGTTGTGAAGCTGTTGGACACAAAGAATCTCTCCCTGACATCTCTCCTGTAAGAAACTGTTTTGGAATTTACCTTTTTTTTGCCAAGGGCTGTTTACGGGAATTATTGTAAGCATTTATAACAACATCATAACGTTGGGATCATCTGTTGGGTTTGCGGATATGTTAAGTTATTCAATGTTATGTTCTCTTTTGTTTATGTTTCATTTGGTAATCTTGCAAATAAGTTCTGTTTTGTTTAAAACTCAGTGGTTGAGCCAGCTGCATTACTCCTGGAATATCCACTGTATACCTGCTTAAAACAACTAGCAAAGTTCGGGTCTGGCTACTTTCTTGAAATATTTTGAAGGAGTCTAGCCTGGTCCCTAACAACTCTGCCTGCCCTTGGTCCTTATCCCTCCATTCCTTGCATATCCATGTGCTTATCTAGAAGTCACTTAAACGCCTCAATCATATCTGCCTGCACCACCACTCTCAGTAGCACGTTCCAGGCTCCTACCATGCACTGCATAAAAAAACTTGCCCCTGAAATTTCCTTTGAACTGCATGTCCCCTAGTATTACACATTTTAACTCTGGGAAAAAGATTCTGACCGTCAACCCTATCTATGCATCACATAACTTTATAGACTTCTATCAAATCTCCCCTTAGCCTCCTCCGCTCCAGAGAAAACAACCCAAGTTTTTCTAGCCTCTCCTTATAACTCATACCTTCTAATCCAGGCAGCATATGGTAAACCTCTTCTGCACCTTCTCCAATGCCTATACATCCTTCCTGTAATGTGGCAACCATAATTAAATGCAATACTCTTAAGTGTGGCCTAATCAAAGTATTATAAAGCTGCAACATGACATTCTGACTCTTAACTCAATTCCCCAACCAATCAATGAAAGCATGCCATACACCTTCTTTACCACCCTATCTACTTGTGTGACCACTTTCAGGCAGCTATGAACTTGAATTTCAAGATCCCTCCATACATCAATGCTGTTAAGGGTTCAGCCATTAACTGTATACTTTTCCTTAATATTTGATCTCCCAAAGTGCAGCACCTCATACTTACCCGAATTAAACTCCCTCTGCCATTTCTCCATCCAAATCCGCAATTGAGCTATATCCCACTGTATCCTTTGACACCCTTCCACCATTAGCCTCTGCCTTCTGTGAGCAAGCCAATTTTGAATCCAAGCAACCAAGTCACCGTGGATCCCATACATCGTAATCTTCTAGATGACCCTACCACAGGGAACTTATTGAAAGCCTTACTGAAATCCATTTGGGCAACATCCACTGCTCTACCCTCATCAAACATCTTTGTCACTTCCTCAAAAAATTCAATCAAGTTAGTAAGACATGACCTGTCCCACACGAAGCCATGCTAACTGTCCTTAATAGGGCACGCTTTTCCAAATGCTTGTAAATCCTATCTCTAAGAATTCTCTCCATAAGTAAGAAAGTGGGTTGTTGAGATGACACGAGGAGGTTACAGAAGAACAAGGAGCAGGAGTAGGCACTTCAGTCCCTGAAACCTGCTCCCAATTTAATACAATCATGATTGACCTCTTCTCAGTCTCAACTCCACTTTCCTGTCTTATAAAACTATCTTGTCAACTCTTCTTTTAGTCATCTCTCCTACTTCTTACCCTTCTAAACATCTTAATTGTTTTCAGAGGATCATAGAAAATAGGCTGAGGAATAGGTTATTTGGTAATTCAAGCTTGATCCAACATTTGATATAATCAAGGTTAGTCCTCCATCTCAATTCCATCTTCCTTCTTTCTTCCTGTCTTTGATGCCTTTAAAATCTAAAAATGCATCTATCTCTTTCTTGAATATATTCAATGACTTAGCCTCGACAGCCTTCTATGGTAGAGACTTTTACAGGTTCATCACCCTTTGAGTGAAGAAACATTTCCACATCTCAGTGCTAAATAGTATTGCCGTATCCAGAGACTGTGTCCCCTGGTTCTAGACTCCCCACCTCGGGAAAACATCCTCCCTGAATCTAGTCTGTCCAGCCTTCAGAATTAAATCAGATTCCCAATCAAACTTATCAACTCAAATGAATACAGGTCCAGTTGAACCAATCTCTCCTCAAAGGAAAGTCCTGCATCCCTGGTATTGACTTAGTGAGTGTCTGCTGAATTCACTCTATGACATATAGACAAAGAAGCTAGATCAACAGTTTTCATTTTTGAAGTATCAGTCGAGTTGAAATATTTCTCATTTTAAGGACAATTCCATCATCCTCGGTTAAATAACAAGTAATAAAAATCCATTTTGTGCTGAGTTGCATACAAAAGTGTCAATCTTAAATAGTGCACATGCCTTCAAAATGTTTTACTCCTTTGAGCAAATGTACATTAAAACACTGCTGATATACAACTGTAATGACAATTAAAACTTACCAAAAACCTCATCTGGGTCACCTAACTTCATAGTTGAAGTTTCAACAACTTCTGTGAATAATTAAAACATATGTCTGTTACCAACAAGCATCTCATATACATATTTATCTTTGAAAGCAAAATTATCTTCTAAGATAATCAATCCTGCAGTACCAATATTCTACCTGTTCTGTGGCAACAGTTGTTTTTAATTTGTTCCTTTATGATACAATATACATTTCGCAGAAGGTGAGAACATATAACTATTGGAAGCAATGAACAGGTTAGGGCTCTGTTCATAAGACTGATGAAGGCCCATAAGATTGTCTCGACTCTGTCGAACTTTTTCACCAAGAGGATGTTACCACTTGTAGTAGAGTTCAAAGCTAGATTGATAAATGTGAGATAGTCAATTTTAAACATGGAGAAACGCCCTCCCCAGAGTATTTGGAATATGAAAATTGCTACAAAGTGGTCAAGGTTAACAGCATAGATGAATTTAAAGGGATATTAGGTGACAGAAATGACACAGGGATATGTTGATAAGTTGAAATGAAATATGACGGTATAGGAGGGTGACATGGAGCATAGAGATGTATATAGACCTGTTGGGTTGAATAATTTTTAAAAAATATGTAAATCTGTAATTCTGGTCTCCATGACAACTGTTTGAAACATACATGATTTAAAATTGGAGGGTATTTGGCTGGAAGCAGCAATTGGTAAAGAATTTGATACTGAACTCTCACTAGTAAGTCATCTGTATGCATTTTGTAACAATGTTGGTCTTTTTACAAGGTTACTGTGCCCTTGAGTTTTTTTCAAGAGAGGGGCTAATTGGCCAGGCTCCAATTAGGCTGGGTTTGAAAGTTTTATCGGTGCCCTTCTTGTTTACACCTAACAGATAATGCCTCCGGCCTAAGGCTTTCATGTCTTTAAAAATAAAGTATAATTAAAGGGAAGTGGCCAGCTAGCTGTGTAGCTAGCCTTCATTTAGATTAGAGTTTTTGATTCAATTCAGCAACAATGTGTATGAAGAAAGGCTGCTGGGGCCAATTCAGCCGAGTATTCTCTCTCTCTCTAACTTCAAGCCTGTAACCCTAGCTTGTTTCATTTTTACTCTTTTTGCTAAGAGATGTGTTTATCGGGACTGTTGCAAGTATTTTCAGGACAGTATCATTAAGTCGGGATAGTCTGTTGGGATTTTGGATAGGATACGTTATCGATATTCTATTTTCTGTTCTTTGTGCTTCATTCTGAAATTTTATAAATAAATTCTGTTTGTTTAAAACTTGGCAGTCGGATCAGCTACTTCACTCTGAGAATATCCACTATACACTTCCCTAAAACAAATAACAAAGTTATGGTCTGGCCTACCTGCTTAAAAATGTTTTGAGAGGTCAGGCCTGTTCCATAACAGATTGGGGGGTCTTTGCAGGATTTAAGCAGCGAATAATAGGTGTTTCTGTGTTTTGTTTCGGGTGTTGATTTGGTTGGTTTAAACAGCGCCCGAAAAGCAATGGCTGTTTCGGTCACCAAGGAGGTTCTGGAGGTGGACGAAGTGAGCTGGGGGATTTTACTAAAGGCAAATAAGACTAAGCTGTAGGAATTAGTAGGCAAGCTGGAGTTGAAGTTATCTCTTAACATGAGGAAAGATGAGACGATTGCAGTGGTAGCTCAGCATTTAAATTTGCTGGAAACTATCAGGATCTGTAGAGATAGCTCAACTTCAATTGCAAATGAAGACGCTTCAGTTAGAAGCGGAAATGAAACAGTTTGAGTTAGTATTAAAATTGGAAAAGAAAGAAAAGAATGAAGGGCTTTAGCAGAAGAGAAAGAACAAGAATGAAGGGCTTTAACAGAACAGAAAGAAAATGAATGAAGGGCTTTCGTAGATGAGAAAGAAAATGAACGAAGGGCTTTTGCAGAAGAGAAAGAAAAAGAGAATTTCAACTTGAGAAAATGACAGAAAGGAAAGTCTGCTTAAAAGGATGGAGATAAAGGCTGATGTTAGGCTTAGTGAGGAAGTAGGGCGAACTCATGTGGAAGAGCAGAGAGTTAAAATGGCAAGGTTAGTAGCTGAAGTGGCTGATGATGAGTTGGTCCATAAAACACGGTTTGGCTTCCAGAATCAATTTCAGTTCATAAAGGATAGAAATTGGGGCAAAGAGAAACTCTTATGTGGAAAAGGAAAGGTAGATCTCGGTGAAGGTCATAAGGATAACTCACCATAGGGTAAAAAGGAAACCCTTGAAGGAGATAAAGAAGGTAAAACACTCCGGTGTTTTCATTGCAATAAGGTAGGCCACATGAAATCAGTGTTGGTAGGCTAGGAAAAAGCTGGATGTAGGAAAACAGGACAAGTCTGGGAGGTTTGTTGGAATGGTAATAGAAAGCACAGTGGAAGCTAGAAAGCTATATCAGTGTGTACAAGCTGATCGGAGGTTGGTTAAGGAGGAAGTGCCAGTTCTGCTTAGAAAATATACCTGCAATTGTAAAGTTTATTCACATAGGCCAGGAGTAGCAGGTAAAGAGATTACAATATTAAGGGACACAGGATCCTCTCAGTCTGTGATGCTGAAGGATGAAGAGATATGTACTCCTAAAGAACTACTGCCAGAAAAGGTACTGGTAATAGGAATTCATGGTGATACAAAAAATCCTCAATTATGTAAAGTAAGACTAGGGTGTCCAGAAAACAGTGGAGAATTTGTGGTAGGAGTACTAGACAAACCCTTAACTCCAGAAATACAATCCTTGTGAATGATAGAGCTGATTCACCGGTAGGTGTGCCACCTACTGCTGTTGAAAAGTTAGTGGAAACTCAGGCTTTTGTAGCAATGCAAGACTCTTATCTGGGAATTTTCCCTGATTGTGTAGCAACGAGGTCACAGAGTCACCAGTCGAAGCAGGAGAAATCAAAGGGTATAAATAAGGAAGCTGAAGTGGCATTAGCAAAGACTTTGCTCAATCAGATAGTGGAGATAAAACAGGAACAAATAGGTGATCTTGCAAATATCTTTAGCTCTGTAAAACTCAGAATTACAGCAGAAAGATGAAAAATTAAAGCAATTGTATCAAAAACATATACACAGAAGGAATCTGAATGTATCCCTGAGTGTTAATACCTGAAAGATGATTTCTTAATGAGGAAATGGAGGTCGCCACATATTCAAGTAGATGAGAAATGGGCAGAAATTCATCAAATTGCCTTGCAAGGAGGCTATAGAAGGAAGGTGTTGCAAGTGGCGCATGAGCTACCACCTGAAGATCATTTAGGATTGAGGAAAACAAAGGCTAAAATAAAAAGAAATTTTTACTGGCCTGGACTTCACAAGGATGCAGTTGAATTTTGCCAGACATGTCATACATGTCAGGTAATTGGAAAACCACACATGGTAATAAAACCTGCACCCTTTAATACCTATTCCAGCTTTTGAGGAAGCTTTTACAAGGGTCTTAATTGAATGCATTGGTCCCCTACCTCAAACAAAAAGCGGGAATCAGAATCAATAATGGATGTATCGACTAGCTTTCCAGAGGCCATCCCATTACGCAATATCACAGCTAAAACAATTATAGAGGAATTACTCAAATTTATTTACTAGATACAGACTACCAATAGAGATACAGTCGGATCATGGGTCAAACTTCACATCCAAACTACTCAAGGAAGTTATGGCCAGCTTATGAATAAAACAATTCAAATCTACTGCATAGCATCCAGAATCACAGAAAGCACTAGAAAGGTGGCATCAAACACTAAAGACTATGTTGAGGGCTTATCATCAGGACTATGCAGATGTTTGGGTTAAGGGAATTCAGTTTGTGCTTTTTGTGATCAGAGATGCACCAAATGAATTGACCAAATTCAGTCCATTTGAATCAGTTTTTGGGCATGAAGTGACAGGGTCATTAAAATTAATTAGGCAGAAGTTAATAAGTCAGAATTTAAAGACCACGCATTTCGACTATGTGTCAAATTTTAGAGTACGATTAAATAGAGCTGGGGAGTTGGCTAGACAGTATTTAAAAATATATTTAAAAATAAGCATGCAATAAAACAGTAAGCAGACAAGAAATCAAAAATTCACAATTTTGCTGTCAGGGATAAGGTATTAGTGTTACTTCCAGTAATAGGTGAACTTTTAAAAGCAAGGTTTAGTGGACCATGTCAAATCGAAAGGAGATTGAGTCAAGTGAACTGCTTGATAGGGACTCCAATCAGGAAGAAATTTCACAGAGTGTGTAATGTGAATCTGCTCAGAAGGTATTTTTGACAGGGATGGAAAGCAGGAGGAGAAGGTGTTAATCACTGTCCCAGTTTTGCCACACCTGATTACGCAAAGCCTTTCAAGGTGGCTATTGATGCGACTGATGTGGGTGTTGGTGCTGTGCTCCTGCAGGAAGATGACGAAAAGATACAAAGACCTCTTGGGTATTTCTCCAGGAAGCTGAACGTTCAACAGCAGAAATATTAGACAATTGAGAAAGTGACTTTGAGTGTGCTGTTGGCACTACAACATTTCCATGTTTATATTACCAGCAACGCATCTGAGACAATCGTATAGACTGATCATAACCCATTGAAATTTGGGGAGAAATTTAAGGACAAAAATGCTAGACTGTTTAGATGGAGCCTGTTATTACAGCCATTCAATTTGAAAATTGTGCATGCGGCAGGTCGAGAAAACCTGATTGCCAATGCATTAATGAAACTCGAATGAGAAATGGAGGCATTTAGGGGTGAGAGAACCACAGACTGAATCCAAATGTAGTTGTGCATGCTTGCATGTTTATAGTCAGTGAGTGCAAATGTATGTTTTAGGTACTAACCACTATTTTATGGGGTTTTGAAAAATGAAGCCATCTTTGGATATTGATAGTTCTCTTTTTTATTGGGGGGGGGAGTTATTTTCCAGAGAGGGGTTAATTGACCAGGCTCCAACTAGGCTGGGTTTGAAAGGTTTATTGGGGCCCTTTTTGTTTACCACTAACAGATAATGCCTCCAGCCTAAGGCTTTCATGTTTTTAAAAAAATGATATAATCAAAAGGTGACTGGCCAGCTAGCTCTGTTGCTAGCCCTTTTTTTTTATAAATTACAGTTTTGATTCAGTTCAGCAATAGTGAGTATGAATAAAGGATGCTGGAGAAAGTCCAGCTGGTACTCTCTCTCTAACTTCAAGCATGTAAACCCTGGTTTATTTCATTTTTACTCTTTTTGCTAAGGGATGTGTTTATTGGGACTGTTGCAAGTATTTTTAGAACAGCATCATTAAGTTGGGATAGTCTGTCGGGGTCTTGGATGGAATAAGTTATCGGTATTCTATTTTCTGTTCTTTCTGTTTCATTCCGTAATGGACCCAATATACCGGCCACTGCAGTGGACAGCTGGAACTGACAACCAGAAGCAGCAGAGAAAAACCACTATAAATGCCGGAGGAAACAACACAGAAGCGCTTCACAGGAGGCTCCCAAGCACTGAGGATGTCACCTAGACAGGGGACGAAACGTCTGCAACACAAATTCCCAGCTCGGCGAACAGAACCACAACAATGAGCACCCGTGCTACAAATCTTCTCACAAACTTTGAATTCTGTAATTTTGTAAGTAAATTCTATTTGTTTAAAACTTGGCCAGTGGATCGTCAGATCAGATAAATCACTCTGGGAATATCCTCCACACACTTACCTAAAAGAAATAGCAATGTTACAGTCTGGGCTACCTGCTTAAAAATGGTCTGAGGGGTCGGGCCTGGTTCATAACAACTTTAAACAAAATACAAGGATTACAAAGCTCTTACACATAATTTAATAAATAATTTATCATTTATTTTCTTTCTTGATCTGCTTAGAAATATTTAGCCAAAATATCTCAAAAGTTAAATATTTGTTGATTTTTTATACTGTTGCAAATAGGAAACAAGATCACGTGTACTTCCTTTCCACATAATTTAGTTAAGTCCTCTCTCACTAGGAACAAAGGATTTAAGAGGCAGAGCAGACCAAGTCTGCTCCACCATTTAGTAGAATCATGGCTGATCGGGTTGTGGTTTCAGCATCACTTTTCACATTATCTTTGGCTCTTTTGTCCAGCATGAGACAAATTGGGGGTCAAAGAGGAACCAATTGAATTTGGGGGAAAGAGTATAAAAACTGAAGATAGTGAAGTGGACAGTGTATGAGGTGAAAAGAGAACTGGTGGGATAGGGAACACAGGAAATAGTAGTAGCCATTCAGCTAGATCAGTGGTGATTTTCTACCTCAACCCCATTTTCCTAAATTATCCCTATATCCCTTGATATGTTTAATATCTAGAAATGTATTGACTTCTGTGTTGAATATGCCACAAGCCTCGAGTGGATAGAATTCCAAAGATCCAAACCCTCAGTGAATAAGTTTCTCTCCAGTTCAGTCTTAAGTAGCCTATGTTTTAGTCAAAGAGCATGTCCCATTTTTAAAAATTCATTCACAGGATATAGGCATCCCTGGCTGGGCCAACATTTATTACCCATCTGTATTTGCCCTTGAGAAAGTGGTGGTGAGCTGCCTTCTTGAACAGCTGCAATCGTAAGTGTCATAGAGTCATACAGTATGGAAACAGACCCTTCGATCCAACTTGTCCATGCCAACCAGCTTTCCCAAACCAAACCAGTCCCCTTTGTCGGTGTTTGGCCCATTTCTCTCTAAACTTTTTCTATTCATGTGTCTGTCTAAATGTCTTCTAAATGTTATAACTGTGTCTGTATTTACCACTTCCTCTGGCAGTTTATTCCATATATGAACCACCCTCTGTGTGATGCCCTTCAGCCCATTTTCTGTTGGTAGCCACTCAAGGTTGTTGGGGAGAAAGTCTGTGATGGAATGATAATATATTTCCAAGACACAATGGTGAGCGGTTGGGCTGGGAACTTGCAGCTCCTTGCATTCCTACATATCTATCCTTCAAGATAGTAGTGGCTTTAGATTTGGACAGCACTATCGAAAGAACTATGGTAATTTTCAGAAGGGTCATCTTTAAAATGCTGCTACTACTGTCAGTAGTGGAGAGACTGAATGTTTGTGGATGTGGTGCCAATTAAGCAGACTGCTTAAATCTTGATGGTGTTGAGCTTCTTGAGAATGTTGAAGCTGCATCCATCCTGGTAAGTGGGGACTATTTCATTACACTCCAAACTTTTGTCTTTTACATGTGGCCGCTATATCCGTGTAACAGTTCAGTTTCCGGTCAATTCAAAACACAAGTATATTGATAGTGGGTGATTCAGCATTGAAAATATCACTGAATGTTGGATGCATTTGCTGTCACCAGCGCTTGCATGCTATGTCCCACTTAAATTTGCATATGTGCATTTAAACTAGTCCAGGGTGGAGGCACAGTATCCTGGAACCTGTATGCTCATTCCATTTTCCCACCACCCTCATTTTCCATTACTGAATTATGTTTCAAAACTGCACTTCTTCTCTGTGGGAGAAAACTGGAGCATCCAGAAGAAACCCATGCAGACATAAGAAGAATGCAAATTCCACATAGACAGTCACCCAAGAGTGGAACAGAATCCAGGTCCCTGGCATTGTGAGACAGCAATGCTAACTACAGATTGAAGGGGCTATCTTTTAGAATTGAGGCGAAGAGGAATTTCTTCAGCCAGTGGGTCATTGCCATAGAAGACTGTGGAGGCTAAGTCCTTGTATGTATTTAAGAAAAAGATAGGTTCTTGATTAGAAAGGAGTTCAGAAGCTGCAGAAGAAGGCAGGACAATGGGGTTGAGAAACAAATCAGCTGTGATCAAATAGCAGACCAAATTCAATAGGTTCAATAGACTAATTTTGTTCCTATATCTACTTGTCTAACATTGCTTTTCCTCTATAGTGTTATATCTTGGTTCCCATATCCTTGAAAATTAGTTTAAACCCTTCCCTTTAGAGCTTGCAAATCTCCCCAAAATTAAATTATTCATTCAAATACTACTTGTCTGGACCTGTACCAATTGTGAAATCTCGAGAAATGGTCTCAAGTAATGATCCCCCTAAGCTGTGCGGAGACTGGGAGGTTCTGTGTATGCTGATTGGCATGTTGATGCATTGGCCTCTGCCTCCAGAGGCTACTGCCATGCATGGACCTCACAGGTCCACGCTGCTGATAAACAAGCAAGTGTTAGTCCCAACAAATCTAAAGTGTTTCCTGTCGCACCATCAGTCTGTCACTCATTCATTTGGCTTCCGGTGCAAGATGGCGGCCGAGTAACAGGGCTGTATGTAGGCTCTTGCCCGGGGTCCATTCACTCCCATCTGTTTTCTTTCTTTGTTTCAGTTTTGCTTCTGCTCTTTTCTTTCACTTTATTTTCCTTTTCTTTGAGTCTTTTCTTTTCTGTGGCAGATTGGTCAGCAGAACCAGTATGGGCAGGCTACATGCAAAGTGGCAGATGTGACTTCTCCCAGTGATTGGAGGTGCGTTGCAGCTGCAGACAAGTGCACTCTCCTACCATCTGAGGGCTGTGGCAGCAGCAGTGAGATCGTACTCCAGTCATTTGGGAGTGGCGATGGTAACAAAGCTCTTCCAGCGATCAGGGACAGTGGCACTGGTGACAGCAGACTCTTTAACACGGTGAAATCTGCAGCCAAAACAGGACTCATGGACCAGCAGCTGCCTGGCGTAGCAAGGGTGTCAGGGATTCTTGGTTGCAGGGCAAGTGTGGGTTCAGTGGCATCAGCCCTCTGGCAAAGAGATGGCATCGAAAGTAGAACAACTCCTAAAGTGGTGGTTTCAGTGCAGGAAGTGGCAAGGCATCGGAGGTCTCCCTTATGGCTAGTATGGACTGGGTCGGATAGACACATGTTCTGGACATTTTATTTCTTTATTTTTCTAATATATTCCTATGACCTAAAATACTGGACTATTTATTTCTTTACTTTTCTAATTTATTTTTGCTTTCTAAGAATTTGACCTTAAGTATGTGTACCTAGGAACCTTTGTGCCTAAGATGGCACTGTAATGTGGCGACTGTAAACTTTTCATTGTACTCATTTGAGTACATGCGACTTTCGAGCTAATTTAGTTCAATTCAATTCAATTTGTGCTATCCTCCGAGCTCTCTACTCAAAAGCATGAAAGACCACAGCTTTTGAGGTCTTGTTTGCTCGTTTCCTTCCAAGTTCCCTAAACTCTGCCTGTAGGACCAACATTTCATAATATGCAATAAAAACCTGCAAGATGTAAAGACAGCAAAATGTATATTAATTTAAAAAAAACATTTTGATTGAATCTTCATGCTCTCAATTAGAACCTAAAAGTTCTCTACTCCAGATACTTTGAAAATGTCTTTTCTCAAGATGGATCATCAACAATAATCAATATGGTTTCTCCAAATCAAACTAGGATGGATTCAAATGCTTTACAATATATATCACATTTTCCCACCTTCAGCTGAACCATCAAGGTTGTGCTCCTGCACTCTTGTCAAGCTATCAACAGCTTTAAATGGAGGTTCTCTCATTATATCCATGAGTGTTGTTTTCTTTTCCTGCTCCACTCCAAAGATGTTATTGTTGTTGTTCATTTGAGTCCCATTTGTTCTTGTTAATTTTTGAAGCTCAACCTTCAGATCTGTAATCTAGAAAAGATGACTTTATTTTAATTGAGGCTTAAACAGATAGAATCAAATTAGGTTAATTAGTTTAACCTGTCAAACAAGAAAATTAGGTCCTATAATACCACTGACATTCTTTTGCAAGACATTTCATGGTTTGTTTTCAAGGGAATTAATAAACTATTATTTGGGGCAGCACAGGGACTCAGTGGTTAGAACTGCTGCTTTACATTGCCAGGGACCCAGGTTCAATTCCAGCCTCAGGTGACTGTCTGTATGGAGTGTGCACATTCTCACTGTGTCTGCATGGGTTTGCTCTGGTTTTCTTCCACAAAGATGTGTAGGTTAGGTAAATTACCCGTAGTGTGCATTAGTCATGGGAAATGTAGATAATAGGGTAGGGGAATGGGTCTGGGTGGGATACTCTTCGGAGGGTCAGTGTGGACTGTTGGGTCAAATGGCCTGTTTCCACACTATAGGGATTCTATGACTCTAACCAATAAACTAAGCTTCTCTGATGCCTGAATTGCAAATCCACTTTATAATTCCCTGGAGTTTTGCTGATTTCTGATTTTACAAAAAAAATTAATCCTATTAAGTTATCCACCTAAAGAATTAAGAGCCTAATTCTTTAGTTCTTTCATTCTTGTCCACTGTAATTGCTGCTCACAATGCAGTTTTCTGCACACTGGTGAAACCAAATACAGACTTATCTTACAACACTACCATTAGCACTCCCTTCAACTTTTGCACTTGGGCATCTCACCATCTGTTCCATGTACTCCTCTGCTCTCCTGTACCCCCATTGTCTACAATATATAACCTACTTTTTCCAACTCCTTCAGTTCCAAAAACAGTCATATTGGACTTGAAATGTTAACTCCTTCCTTCTCAGATGCTCCCAGACATGCTGAATTTCTCCAGCACTTTCTTTTTATTTATTAATTGGACTGTGAATAATTATGAAATAATTTAATTCAGAAAATATAATTCACCTCCCTACAGAATCAGAGGTCTTGAGGAAGGAAATGCATTTTATTTTCTGAATTAAATTATTGTAGGGAGGAAACAATGGTGGTGGAAGTGAAAGAATGGGTTTCTTGGGGGTTCTACACAGTTTAAACTTTTGGATGTGACGGCAATTTTGTGGACTACTTACAGCTTGTCAGCCCTAATTGCAGATGGGATGCAGCTCCAGGTCTACAGAAGGATTGTGGGCAATCAATATACAGAGTGTGGGTCATGGGTATAATGCAGGGATAAAGTGCAGGAGTCACCTGCAGTCATTCCGCTGCAGAACAGATTTACTGCTTTGGACACTGTTGGGGGCAAATGTCCTCTCAGAAAGAAAGCAATGAACAGCATTATTCACTGCATCACAATTAGCTCTACTCCATGGAAGAGAAACAATAAGTGGAGGAGGAATAAGAAATGGGCATTCAATTGTAAGGGAAATAGATGTTTCTGTGGCTGCAAATGAGACTCCAGGATGGAATGTTAGGTGCTGCAGTCAAGGATGACTCCTGGACATTCAGGAGTGGGAAGGTGAACAGCCAGTGGTCAAGAAACATTCATAATAAAGTGGATGAATTGGTAACACAAATAGATTTAAAGTGGTATGATATCATTGGAATTGTGGAGACATGGCTGCAGCCGCCGGACCAAGGATGGCAATATCCAGGAGTATTCAGCTTTTAAGAAGTGGTCAAAAAGGAGAAGGAGGTGGGGTGGCTTTGCTGGTTAAAGAGCGGAAGTGCACAAGTGAAGAAGGAAATTAGCACTGATGAAGTGGAATCTGTATGGGAAGAGCTTAAGAACACCAAAAGGCAGAGAATGATAGAAAACAATAGTACGTTGACCCCCCAAAACTGGAATAGTAATGCTGGGAAGACAGGAAATTAGAGTGCATCTCTAATTATGGGCAACTTTAATCTGCATATACATTGGCTAAATCAAATCAGTAACAATGTTTTAGAAGAGGAATTCCTAGTATGCATAGAAGAAGGATTTTCTGGATCAATACTTTGAGAAATGGGTCATCCTAGACTGGGCATTGTGAATAAGAAAGGAATAATTGGCAATCTAACTGTGAGGGGCCCCTTAGGGAAGATTGATCATAATATGATGGATTCTTCATTAAAATTAAAAGTGTAGCGATTGGGACCAGGTGGACCTCATTGACTACAAGATTCTTTTTCTTTCATTGTAATAGAAGCAGGAGTAGGCCATTTGGCCCATTGAGCCTGCTCCACCATTCATTAAGATCATGACTTACCTATCATCTCAGCTCCTCCTACTTGCATTATCCCCACAACCCTTAATTCCCCCACCATTCAAAAACCCATTCAACTGTGTCTTGAATATATTTAATGAAGCTGCCTCTACAGCTTCCTTGGGCAAAGAATTCCATAGATTCACTACTTTCTGGGAAAAGCAATTCCTCCTCATTTCTGTCCAACATCTACTCCGCCTAATCTTGAGGCCATGTCTCCAGTCCTCGTCTCATGCACTAGCGGAAACAATTTTCCTGCCTCTATCTTATCTATCCCTTTCGTATTTTTATGTTTCTCTAAGATCCCCTCTCATTCTTCTAAGTTCTGGAGAGTATAGTCCCAAGCAGCTCAACATCTCCTCACAGGGTAAGACCCTCATCTCTAGAATTAAACCTGGCGAACCTCCTCTGCCCCGCCTCCAAAGCTAGTGTATCCTTCCTCAAGTAAGGAGATCAGAACTGCGCACAATACTCCAGATGCTGCCTCACCAACACTTTGGACAATTGCAGCAGAACCTCCCGGCTCTTAAATTCAATTCCTCTCGCAATGAAAGCCAATATTCCATTTGCCTTTCTGATTACCTGTTGCACCTGCAAATCAACTTTTAGCGATTCATGTATGAGCACTTCTAAGTCCCTCTGCACAACAGCATGCTGCAATCTTGAATTATTTATTTAATATTCTGACTTATTTGTACTTCCAAAGTGGATTTTACCTTTACCGACATTGTATTCCATCTGCCAGACCCTTGCCCACTCACTTAGCCGATCTAAATCTCTGCACAGTTTGCCTTTCCACTCAATTTAATGTCACCAATGAACTTGGATACTTTACACTTGGTCTCCTCTTCCAAATCATTTATACATACTATGAACAATTGCTGGTCTAACACTGACCCCTGCGGCACCCTGCTCACCACTGATCTTCAACCTGAGAAGCATTTATCCCAACTCTCTGCTTTCTATTGGTTAACCAGTCCTCTTTCCATACTAGTGCATTCCCTGCAACTCCATGCATTTTTATCTTATGGATGAGTCTTTTATGCAGCATCTTATTGAATGCCTTCTGGAAATCCAAGTATACAACATCCACCTATTCCCTTCCATCCACATCCTCAAAGAATTCAAGTTTGTCAAGCATGACCTTCCCTTCCTGAATCCATGCTGCATCTGCCTGGTGGAACCTTTTCCATTCAGATGTCTCACTATTTCTTCTTTAATGATAGCCTCCAGCGTCTTTCCAATTACAGATGTTAAGCTAACTGGCCTATAGTTACCTGCCTTTTGCCTACACATTTTTTTAAACAGCGGCATGACAGTCGCTGTCTTCTGGACCTATCTGAAGTCCAGTGAATTTTTTGTAAATTACCACTTAAGCATCTATTATCACTTCTGCCATTTCTTTCAGCACCCTGGGACACATTACATCAGGACCAGGGGACTTATTTACCTTTAGACCCTCATGTTTGCTCAACACTACCCCCATTGGAGATAACAATTGAATTGAGGCCCTCACCTCCCATCGTATCCTTAACATCATTCTTTGGCATGTTAGACACATCTTGCACTCTGAAGACTGACACAAAATAGTTATTCAAGGCCTCAGCCATATCAGCATTACCCAATATTAATTTCCCTTTCTCATCCTGTGAGGGACCTACATCCACTTTAGCCACCCTTTTCTGTTTTATATTTATAAAATCTGTTCCTCCCTGTTTTTATATTCTGCACTAGTTTACAGTTATAATCTATCTTTCTTTTCATTTATTGCTTGCTTTGTAGCTCTTGGTTACTTTTTTTTGGTAAATATTTTTATTGAGAAAAAAAGGTTTTAAATTTTTTACAAAATCACTACAAAATAGTATAACCTTATAATATAATAACAATAATAATAGGAAATAACTACAGAGGAACCTAGATTGTCCAAATACCAATTATCCAAAAATCGGATTATCCGAAAGAGATCTCGAGGTCCTGACAGAAACACTACAAAGGTGTGTTTCCAACAGTGATTGCGTCTTTTGTTTACAGTGATTAAATAGGCAGCATCTCCAAATGACTGACCTTCCGCCCTCTCTCTCTCCCCGTACTTTCCCTGGAGTTCTACAGAGGGGTGTACCCTAAACCACACACCCGCCCCCACCCGCTCCCCCACCAGGTAATCTCTCCAATATTGTCCTGTACAGGGCAGATGTGGAACCCCTCAAAAAGTGGCAGTAAAAGGTTGTGTGTGTGTGTGTGTGTGTGTGTGTGTGTGTGTGTGGCTGTGGGGGGGGGTGTGCGCGCGCTATTTGGAGACTTACTCAACAAAGGCAGCTGCAGGAGCAGTCTTGATGTAGGTGTACAGTCTGACTGCCCCAGAGGGGTGGCGGGGGGGGCCGTGTTGGACAGGGTTGGCGGGGGTGGTGTTGGTCGGGGTTGGGGGGGGTGGAGTTGGATGACTTTGGGGGGGGCGGGGTTGGGGGTGGGAGGTGGTGTTGGATGGGGTTGGAGGGTGGGGACGGAGTTGGACAGCGTTAGGGGGTGGTGTTGGAGGGTGGGGGCGGGGTTGGACGGGGAGCAGGGGGCAGAGTTGGACGGGTTTGGGGGTGGGGGGGCGGTGTTGGACGGGTTTGGGTGACAGGAGGGTGGTGTTAGATGGGAACGGGAGAGGGCGGAGTTGGGGTGGCAGGTTTCATGCGCTGTGTGCTGCTGCAGTCTCCTGAACGGGGAGCAGACTTTAAAAACTCAGAGCCCCAGAGGGAAGGCATTTAATCAATTAACTGAATAATCGATTATCCGAATGAAATAGTGCCCGCCCATCTCGATCGGATAATCGAGGTTCCCCTGTACTACTCCACTCCACAAACCACAGAGAAAAAAACCTACAAAAACTACAATTCAATAAATAACTAAGAAGAAAAAAAATGAACAAAACCAAGTTAAGCCAAGGTAAATTAAGTTATAATCAGTAAAGTTACTGCACTCAGCGCTATCCCACCAAAGCTCCCCACCACCGGGAGCATCACTAGGTATACCCGTATTTCTTCAGTAGTGCTCCCCCCAGGAGCACCCAGACCACCAGACATAGCCCTCATGATAACACAAAGCCCTGACTAATATAGTCGACAAGTCTGCACCTGTAAAATTCAGAAAGGGCCACCGTGTTCTATAAAACAGATCAATTTTCTGATGCATCATACTCGTAAGGATATCCAGGGGGAATGTGCTCCATAACTAAACTATGCCACCCTAAGAGTCCTGGGGGATTCTCCAACACCTAGTTCATTAGAATGTGTTACTTCGCACAGAATGCAAGAATATTAAAGTTTCTTCCCATACACGTCCAAAGAGGGGAGATTTGGCAACGCCAAGAGGAGGGACACCAGATCTGATTTAACATCAGTTCCCAAGACCTCTTCCAAACACTTGCTATGGCGCTCCAATACCTACAAAGCTTGTGGCATGACCATAAGCAATGAGTAAGAGTGCCAGCATCTATTTTGGGGCACATTGGGGATGCTCCTGTCTTAAATTTCGCAAGCTGCTCCGGTTCCAAACGAGCCCTGTGGAGGACCTTCAATTGCATAGCCTGCCTCCTGTAATGAATCAAAATCTTCATTACGTTCTTCCAAATATCTTCCCAAGCCTCTAATGAGATTTCTACCCCCATTCCAATGGCCAGATTCCACATAGCCGCTCAATGTCTTTTGAAATATTACTTCCTTACAAGTGATAGAGGGTGCTGACCGAGAAAGCACCCGTAGACTGGAGTACTCTCCTCTCCATATCCGACTTAGTCTTCTTCTGTATAAAGTCCCTAAGCTGTAAGTAACAAAAGAGGTCCCTCCTAGATTGTTCATATTTCTGACTCAGCTGCTAAAAAGATATCATGACCTCCCCAGCAAATAAATCTCCCAAACAGGAGACTCCTCTAGATTCCCAGAGCTTAAAGCCAGAGTCCAACGATCCCGACTGGGATCCTAACATTCCCACTATGGGAATGAAAGGGCAAGTGTTTTGTAAGTTGCCCTCACCTTGCCACATCATTTTCCATGCTTTAACCAAGTTAAGGGCAATCAGGTTTCTGCAGTGGTCCATAATAGTCCTCATCTTGTCCATAAACAACAAATTGATAAGGGGGCATTTTGCCTGGGAGGCCTCGATGTCCAATCAAATTGACTGCGGGTCCTGGCAGGCCCAAGTCAGCCACATACGACAGTAAGGGACGCAATTGATATTTCTTAAAGTCCAGGAAATCCAAACTTCCCATCCCCGCAGATGCTGCAATTTGTCCAGTTTAATAAGACGCTGCCTATGATGCCAGATGAAAGATCCAAACCAATTGTAAAGCCTCCGTAGTGCTTGCCTAGTCAGCATCAAAGGGAGCATTCACATGGGATATAATAAGCAAGAAAGAACATTCATTTTGACCAGAGATATTCTACCCAACCAAGAGATCAGAAGATCCTCCCAGCGCCGAAGGTCCTGCCTTATCTTCTCTAGCAACTGCACAAAATTAGCTTTATATAATTGATCGAAGGCCGGGGTGATAAAAATGCTTGAATACAGGAAACCTCCCTGTCACCACCTGAAATAAAAACGGGTTCCATCCCCAAAATTGGACATTCCAGTAAGGCCCCCCCACAGGCAGGCCCTCCGACTTCATAAAATTAATTTTATACCCGAGAACAAACCAAATAGATTAATCACTTGTATTAAATGGGGCACAGATGTCATCATCCACATAGATGGTGATCTTACGCCTGCCTGACCCTACTTCTGGGGCAATTATATTGGTTCAATCACCAAGTAAATAGTAATGGTGAGGGAGCACACCCTTGTTGGCTTGCCTCTGCCGATACTAAAATTATCCAACCGTATACCATTAGTGAGAACCGCTGCTTTTGGATCACTATATAACACTGCCACCCAATTGGCAAAAACCCCTCCAAGACCAAACCGTTCCAGTACATAAAAAAGTTACGGCCACTCCACCCAGTCAAACGCTTTCTCTGCATCCAGGGGGACTACCAACTCCAGTATCGAACTTTGCTGGCATACCCGGACCATGTTTAATACTCTTCTAATATTATTAGTAGACCTACGACCCTTGATAAAACCTGTTTGGTCTTCCTTTACAATGAAAGGCAAAACCTGCTCCAACCTTCACGCTACCATTTTCAACAGAATTTTAAAATCCATGTTCAGTAACAATATGGGCCTGTATGGAGAGCAATCCTCTGGGGCTTTTCCTTTCTTAAGAATAAGAAAAATATTTGCTTCTCTCAGAGAGGATGGGAGGCAGTCCTGATGGTATGAGTAGTTGTACACATCCAAGAGTGGCCCGGCTAGCATGTCTATAAACTTCTTATAAAACTCACTTTGACATCCATCTGGGTCGGGTGCTTTACCACTCTGGAGCTGCCACACTGCTTCCTGTACTTCTTGGATTGTCGTGCGTGGGGGGGGAGGCATTCAGCAAGGACACCTGCTCTGAAGTTACACATGGAAGATCCAGTGTCTTAAAAAAGGACTTCATCTTCATCAATCTGTCCTCACAGCCCTCCGAGTAGAGCTTCCTGAATGCTGCATTAATCTTTTTGGCATTGCAAATACGAGGACCAGCACTCCTTCCGATAGATGTGACAGGTTGGGGGGCAGTCTTCTTTCTGGCCAGGTATCCGAGATATCTACCCGGTTTATCACCATACTCAAATAACCCCTGTTTTGCAAAAGAGATTTCCCTCTTTGCTGTCTGGGTGAGTGCAGCATTTAAAGTAGCCCTGAGGGCTGTAATCCACTACAATTTGGTTACAGACGATCTATCAAAGTATGCTAACTCAGCTGCCTTCAGGTGAGCCTCGAACAAACACTGCTGCTCTCCCCTCTGCTGCTTCTGGGTCACTGAGTAAGAAATAATCAAATCGGCCTTGGCAGTCTCCTAGAGCACCAATGGATTACTGGCCATACCTGAATTAATGTCCCAAAAGATTTTAAGTTCCCGCAAAAAATACTCGAGAAACTTGCTCTCTTTCAAGAGGCAAGATCCATATGCCAGTGCCGGGAGCTTATCCCGTTACTACCGGCCTTGACCCCAATGTACCCTGCCATATGATCGGAAATGGGTTTGTTCTCTATTCTGCAAGACAGCACCAAATTCTAAAAGGTCGATGGGACAAAACAAAATGTCAATTCTGGCATAGCACTTATGTGGATAAGAGAAAAAGATGAAATCGCTACCTTCGGAGTGAAGACATCTCCACACATCCACAAACCCCACCTCCTTGTTCAAGTTCACCAACTGCCTGGATTGCGGGGACATACCCGCAAGACCCCTAGGCATCCTGTTCACTTCGGAGTCAATAAGTTTGTTTAAGTCTCCCTTATAATTGTATGATGCGCCCCAAGGGCCATCAACCTGGAAAGCACAGGGAATGTGCCGAGGGAGCAATATGCATTCAAATTTCCATATTCTTGTCCATGTATTAAAGTTTTAAGAATTTTAAGAACGGCCCATATTAATCCTTAACTTGGTCTAACATTTGAAATAGGAGATTCTTCCGGTTGAGTGTTGCAACTCCTCTACTTTTCGAATTAAAGGATAAGAAAATCACCTGTCCGAATCATCCCTGCTGCAACTTCAAATGCTCCTTATTGGTTAAATATGTTTCTTGCAGCAAAACTACATCAACCCTCTCTTTTCTAAGGCTTGAAAGTATCTTTTTTCTCTTAATTGATGAATGACTCCCATTAACATTCCAGGTGCACCCGTTAAACAAACAGTTAGCCATAGCCGTCCGAAGTAGTCCGTGACCCCTCCCCTCCGGGAGAAAGAACCCCACTCATAGCGCGTCGAGTGATAACAGCAAACAGTTCGCATAAATTTAAAAATAGAACTACCAAAACTACCAAAGCAAAATTTCTAACAGCTACTTCTATAACAGACTAACATATAACACAAATGAAAGGAGACTTTCCCCCTTGCTCACAGGGAGCGCTCATACTACCCACAAATCCCTCCACGCTTCTAGCTGAAGCTGTGCACCTGCCCCAAACAACACAAATTAAGAAAAAATACACACATTTTATAACAAGAAAGTTAAAAGTGGGCACTCAACCTGTGCCATCGATATTGTAACCCTAGGCATTCCTAGTAGAACAGAAATATATAACCTCCCCCGCTGCACCCTGAATTCCATACCATAAGAGAAAAACAAAAAGAAATGATAAGAAAACAAGAACAAAGGATGACAGGAAGGGTGAGAGAAGGGAGGAGAGAGAGAGAAAAAGAAAAACAAATAATGACCCCCACATATATTAAACAAAAACCCCCTGACAGCGAGGTTAAACCAGGCAAATTACAGGGAAAAACAAAATAAACATTATTATCCATATTATTCAAGCCAGCCAGTCTATTTTAAAGCATACAGGAAGTCCTTTGCTTTTCTGGTGAGTCAAAATTGAACACGGACCCACTGGAGCTGAAACGTAATATTGCCAGATATCTTACAGAATACTGGATAGTCAAGTCCCTCAGCCTCCTTTTTACCTTATCAAAAGGCCTTCCTCTTACGAATCATGACCGCAGAAGTCTTAGAAAAGCATAATTCATGATCCTTTGTATATCAGAGCCTGTGGATCCTTCCCCAGTGCTCTAGAGGTTCCAGCAGCATTTGCTTATCTTTGTAGTGCTGGAGTTGCACTAGGACTGGGCGCGAGCACTGGTCCGATCCAGGCCTGCGCACTGTGACCCGGTGGGCCTGCTCAACCCACACCCAGCCTGCCTTGACTTCCAGCTTCAAAAAATGCGGGAGCCATTGTTCCAAGAAGCTGATAAGCTGGTCTTCCTCTTCCTGTTCAGGAAGCCCCACCAGATGGATGCTCTTCCAACAAACTCGATTTTCAAGGTCATCGACCTACTCCTCCAAGGCCCATACCTGCCGTTCCAGGGCCTGGACCTGACCCACTGAGGATTCCATCGTGGTTTTGGGGCCCACGGCCCATTGCTCCACCTCCCTAACATGCTGCCCAAGACGCTGGATCTCCTGGTCATGCTTCTGTAGCATGACAGAGATCAGTTCAAGCCTGGCCTGGGTCTCCTCCATCGTAATTTGATTTTCTCTCGGAGTTTATGAAACTCCAAGACCAGGCTCTGCGCCATGGGTGAGTCCCCTGAGGTGATCGCAGAGGCTGACACTGCGGCCAGGGCAAGTCCGTTGTCTCAGCGAAGGTCCCTGCTTGCTGCGATCCTTGCGGTCCCTTCCTTTTGGTAATTTTTCTAACTATTTCAAACTGGCACTGAACAATTCCAGGGGTCAAAAAATAACTATTTCTACCAAATTGAGTAATAAAAGGATGGTGAGTGCACCACTTTGTCTGGTTCAGACCTACTGGGTCACTGCCATCTTGAATTCCACCCCCCCCCCCCACCTTTGTTGCTTTTTAAAGTTTTCCCATTCTTCCTATTTCCCACTACTCTTGGTTACTTTGTAAGCCTGAGCTTTTAATTGAATGCTTTCCTTTATTTCCTTGGTTATCCAAGACTTGCTTTTCCTACCCTTGCAAACCTTGTTTTTGATCGAAATATATTTTCCTTGAGCACTTTGAAAAATCTCTTTGGAAGTCCTCCACTGTTCCTCAACTTTCCCACCATGTAACTTGTGTGCCCAGTCTAATTTAGCCAACTCCATCCTCATCCCATTACACTTCCCTTGTTTAAGCATAATACCCTGGTTTTAGATGATACTATTTCACCCTCCGTTTGTATCCAAAACTCAATCATACTGTGATCATTCATTCCGACAGGATCCTTAACTCTGAGATCATTAATTTACCTTTCTCATTACTGAGGACCAGATCTAACATTGCATGTTCCTTTGTAGGTTCAGTAACATACTGTTCAACAAAGTTATCATGGACGAGATCTATGACTGCCTCTACCAACTTGATTCGTCAATTAATGTGCATGTTAAAGTCCCCCATGACTACCACCCAGGTTAATAACCCCAGTCAAGAAAATCTTGGCTGATCAATATAGCCAAGAGATTAGAATCTTCTCAGTTGAGAACTGACTCCAAACGGGCTGGCCACTGTCTGTGTACTGTGCACTAGTAAATAAGGGATGACTTGGTGGCGGAACCTGGCCTCTGAGCAGTTAGGTCAGAGAGCGGTGTAGTTGATTCTGAGACTACAGTCAATTACCATTGCATGGGTGTGAGCTGGCGAGGATGAATTAGGGAGTATTACTGAAAGGGATGATGATAGATAGGCAAAGGTAAACATTTAAAGACTGCATGGAGGAACTGCGACAAATATTCATTCCTGTCTGGCACAAAAAGATTGGAAAAGGTGGTCCAATCATGGTTAAGAAGGGAAGTTAGGGATAGTAGCAATTCCAATGCTGAGGCATACAAACTGGTGAAAAAAACAGCAGATCTGAAAAGCTTGTGCAGTTTAAGTTTCAGTAAAAGAGGACAAATTAATTGATCTATAGTAGAAAAATACAGTTTGAGAGTAAGCTTGTGGGGAATATACGTGAAGAGGAGAAGATTAGTGAAGGCAAAAGTAGGTCCCTTACAGTCGGAACCAGGGAAGTTATAACGGGGGACACAATAGCCTAGTGGTATTATCTTCAAACTATTAATCCAGAAACTCGGCTAATGTTCGGAGTCTGAATCCTGCCACAGAAGACAAATTCAGTAATAAAGAAATAGTGGAATGAAGAACCCACTTAAATTGTCAACTGTAGAAAAATCCATCTGGCTCACTGATGTCCTTCAGGAAAGGAAATCTGTCATCCTCACCTGGTCTGGTCTACTTATAACTCCAGATCCATGGCAATGTGGCCGACTTTCAACTGCTCTCTGAAATGGCCTAGCAAGCCACCCAGGAATATCAATCGTGACAAAGACTCAACAAAAAAATGAAATTGGACAGACAACCTGGTATCAACCTAGTGACTGGAAAAGATAATTGCAGAAACAGTAATGTCAATACTGAAAATTGTCCTCCTTACCAACATCTGGAAGCTGGTACCAAAATTGAGAGAGCTGTCTCACAGGTTAGTTAAGCAACAGCCTGACACAGTCACACTCACAGAATCAAACCTTACAGAAAATGTTATAGACACCACGATCACAATCTCTATAGATGTTCCATCTCACTGATAGGACAGACTCATCAGAGGTGGCAAAACAGTGGTGAACAGTTGGCAGGGAGTCACCTTGAAAATTCTCAAAATTGACTTCTAAGCTCATGAAGTCTCATGGCTTCTGGTTAAACATGGGTAAGGGCACATCCAAGAACCAGATGCTTCAGTACTCCTCCATTTTCAACAATATTTTGAGAAAGCACTGAGGGTGGGAAGGGCTCAAAATGTTTCGTGGATGAGGGATTTCAATGTCCAACACCAAGAGTTGCTCAGCAGCAGCAGCACAGATTTAGCTGGTGGAGTCCTAAAGGACATAGTTGCTAGACTGCGTCTGCGACAGGTGGTGAGGGAACTATCAAGAAGGAAATACTTGACTCACCCTCACCAATCTGTATTTCACAGATGCATTTATTCAATATAATATCAATGAGTGACCAGTGCAAAGTCTTTATGGAGACAAAGCCTTGCCTTCACATTGAGAATAACCTCCACGGTGTTGTATGGCACTAGCAATGTGCTAAACTCTACATATGATCATCAGCCTTTGAACAGATCTAGCACCTCAAAACTGGACACTCATGACGTGCTGTGGGTCGTCACAAGCACCGAAATTGTACTTCAGCACAATTGTAACTTTATGTCCCTAGCATGTCCTCGATTCAACCATTACCATCAAGATAGGGGATTAACCCTGGTTCAGTGAAGAGTGCAGGGTAGCATGCTAGGAACAACACCAGGCATACCTAAAAGTGAGGGTTGAAACTGGTTAAACTTCTAACTAGGGCTACTTACATGCCAAACAGCATAAGCAGCAAGTGTTAGACAGAGCAAAGCAATCCCAGAACAGATCAGATTTAAACTCTACAGACCAGCCACATCCAGTCGCAAATGGCGGTGGACAATTAAACAACTCACATGGAAGAGGCGGCTTCACAAGTATCTCTATCCACAATGATGAAAGAGCACAACATGTCAGTGCAAAAGATAAGGCTGAAGCATTCACAGCAATCATTAGCCTGAAGTGCCAAATGGATGATCCATCTCAGTCTCCTCCAGTGGTTCCCAGTATCACAGGCGGTATTCAGAGATGATATCCAATTGGTCTTCAGCCAATCCAATTCACTCCATGTCTATTAAGAAACACTTGGAGACACTCAATACTGTAAAGGCTATGAGCTCTGACAACATTTTGGCAACAGTACTGAACACCTGTGCTTCTATACTTGCCATTCCACGCGCCATGCTCTTCCAGTACAATTACAATGCTGGCATACACCTGACAACGTGGAAAAGTGTGCAGTTATGCCCTATATACAAAAACCAGGTCAATTAATGCCGCATAACTCTACATACGATCATCAGTAAAGTGATAGAAGGAGTCATCAACCTGCTCAACAATAACCTGCTCAGTGATGCCTAGTTTGGGTTCCACCAGAGCCACTCAACTCCTGACATCATTACAGCCTTGGCTCAAGCATGGACAAAAGCACCAAATACGAGAGGCCACTTTTGGAATATTACACGAAATTCTGATCTCCTCCTATTGGAAGATGCTGTGAAACTTGAAAGGGTTCAAAAAAGATTTACAGGGATGTTGCCAAGGTTGGAGGATTTGAGTATAGGCTGAATAGGCTGGGGTTGTTTTTCCTGGAGCATCGGAGGCTGAGGGGTGACCCTATAGAGGTTTATAAAATCATGAGGTACATGGATAAAGTAAATAGACAAGGCTTTTTACCCTGGGATGGGGGAGTACAGAAATAGAAGGCATAGGTTTAGGGTGAGAGGAGAAAAAATTTAAAAGGGAGCTAAGTGGCAACTTTTTCACGTAGAGGGTGGTACATGTTTGGAATGTGCTACCAGAGGAAGTGGTGGAGGCTGGTACAATTACAACACTTAAGAGGCATCTGGATGGGTATATGAATAGGAAGGGTTTAGAGGATATGGGCCAAATGCTGGCAAATAGGACTAGATTAGGTTAGGATATCTGGTCGGCACGGTCAAGTTGGTCCGAAGGGTCTGTTTCCATGTTGTACATCTCTATGACTCCACAAGTGAGACTGACTGCTCTTGACATAAAGGTTGCATTCAGCTGACTGTGGCATCAAAGAGCCTGAGAATAACTTGAATCAATGGTAATCAGGTGGCAAACTCTCTGCTGGATGGAGTCATATCTTGCATACCTGATGGTTGCAGTTGTCAGAGGTCAGTTATGTCAGCTCTAGAACATTTCTGCACGAGAGCCTCAGGGTAGTGTTCTAGGCTCGACCATACTCAGGTGCTTCGTCAATGACCTTCCCTCCATCATAAGGTCAGAGTGGGGATATTCGCTGATGATTGCACAATGTAATGCACCATTTGCAACTCTTCAGATACTGAAGTGGCCCATGTTTAAATGCATCAAGATCTGGACAATATCCAAGTGAGGGCTGACAAGTAGTAAACTACCTTCATGCTACATAAATGCCATGACCATTTCTAAAAAACGACAACCTAGCCACTGTCTCTTAACATTCAGTGGTTACCACCACTGAATTCCTCATTATCAACATCCTGGGGGTTACTATTCACCAAGAAATTCAACTGGAGTCAGCATACAAATATAGTGGCTACAAGAGCAGGTCAGAGACTTGGAAAACTGCAACATGTAATTTACCTCTCCACTCCCCAAAGCCTGTCCACATCAACAAGGCACAAGTCAGGAGTATGGTGGAATACTCCCCATTTGCCTGGATGGATGCAGCTCCATCAACGCTCATGAAACTTGCCATCATCGAGGACAAAATAGCCCACTTGATTGGCACCAAATCCACAAACATCCATTCCCTCCACCATTAACGCTCAGTCGTGGCAGTGTGTATTATCAACAAGATGCACTGCAGAAATTCACCAAAGATACTTAGACAGGACCTTCTAAACCAATGACCACTTCCATCTAGAAGGACAAGGGCAGCAAATACATGGAAACACCACCATCTGCATGTTTCCCTGCAAGCCTCTCACCATCCTGACTTGTAAGTACTTTGCCGCTCCTTCACTGTCATTGAACCAAATCCTGGAATTCCCTCCCTAAGGCATTGTGGGTCAACCTACAGCATGTGTACTGCAGCGGTTCAGGAAGGCAGCTCATGACCACTTTTTCAAGGGCAACTTGGGACAGGCAATAAATGCTGTCCACCCAGCCATGCACATGGTCCACGAATGAATGAAAAAAAACAGAGATGGCATATTTTGGTTCTGGGGCCTTTACAAATAACTTTCCATACACATTGGGGAATACAAGGTCTAGTGAGAGGGAGGAGTTGAAGGAAATAAGTATTAAAAGGGAAATGGTACTGGGGCAATTGATTAAATTAAAGGCTGATAAATCCTAAGGTCCTGATAATCTACATTCCAGAGAACCTAATGGAAGTGGCCCTAGAAATAGTGAATACACTGGTGATCAACTTTCAAGATTCTAAAGACTCTGGAACAATTCCTATGGGTTGGTACGTAGCAAACACAACCCACCATTTGAAAAAGGAGATAGAGGGAAAACAAAGAATTTTAGACTAGTTATCCTGACATTCATAATAGGGAAATGCTGGAATCCATTATAAAAGATTTAATAGCAGACCACTTGAAAAACAGTGACAGGATCAGACAATCAGCCACAAAAGGAAAATCATTCTTGACCAATCCTTTTTCGTATATTAGGTAGCATTTACTGCCTGCCAATCCATAGGAACTGTTCTAGGCTGTAAATAAGGCAAATGGTTTGTTGGCCTTCATAGAAAGGGAATCCCAGTACAACAGCAGGATGTCTTGCTGCAACTGTACAGGGATTTGGTGAAATCACATCCAGAGTATTGTTTGCAGTGTTGAGGTCTTTTTTTCTAGTGCACAGCATAGATTACAGGGAACATAGCACTAACTACAAAACCTAGGATAAAAATGTTCAAATTATTAGAATTTAGGAAGTAAAGGACATTAGAACCATTGAAGCTTCACATTAGCTGACAAGCAGAGGAATCAAAGTTGTCTTCACAGTTCTAGAAAAAGAAACTGGGCAAAGTTAAGCAATGATTTAAAGAAAGCTTTGACAGGAAAGGTACTTCTGTGAGATTGAGTCTCTAGTAGATGTTGTTGGTGAACAAGTTGAAACTTTGTTGATACATAGTACATCAATGACATCATTGGTGTTCTTTTCTCCTCTCATCTGGAATTGGAAAAGTTTATTTGTTTTGCTTTCAATTTCCACCTTTCTCTTACCTTCACCTGATCTATCTCTAACTCTTCCCTTCCCTTCCTTGAAATCAGTTTCCATTTCTAGGGCTAGACTGACCACCAATATCCACTACAAACAAACCGACTCCCACAGTTATCTTCACTCTACATTCTCACACCCTGCTTCCTGTAAAGAATCTATTCTATTCTCTCAGTTTCTCCATCTTCATGGCATCTGTTCTGGCAGCTGATGCCAACTTCTATAAGGGGGCTTTCAAAATGTCCAACTTCTTTCTCAACCAAGATTTTGCACCAACATGGTTGACAGGACCCTCAGCTGCATCCAATTCATCTGCCCCACTGTGGCCTTCATCCCTTCTGGATGTAGGTTTGTTTGCTGAACTAGAAGGTTCATTTTCAGATGTTTTGTCACCATACTAGGTAACATCATCAGTGAGCCTCTGAACGAAGCAGTGCTGATGATACCTGCTTTCTATTTACATATTTGGGTTTCTTTGGGTTGGTGATGTCATTTCCTGTGGTAATGCCACTTCCTATGGTGGTGTCATTTCTTATTCTTTTTCTCAGGAGGTAGTAAATCGGGTCCAAGTCAATGTGTTTGTTGACATCGTTCCAGTTGGAATGCCATGCTTCCAGGAATTCTCGTGCGTGTCTCTGTTTGGCTTGTCCTAGGATGAATGTGTTGTCCCAGTCGAAGTGGTGTCCTTCCTCATCTGTATGCAAGCATACTAATGAGAGCAGGTCATGTCGTTTTGTGGCTAGTAGATGTTCATGTATCCTGGTGGCTAGTTTTCTGCCTGTTTGTCCAATGTAGTGTTTGTTACAGTCCTTGCACAGTATTTTGTAAATGACATTAGTTTTGCTTGTTGTCTGTATAGGGTCTTTCAAGTTCATTAGCTGCTGTTTCAGTGTGTTGGTGGGTTTGTGGGCTACCATGATGACAAGGGGTCTGAGTAGTCTGGCAGTCATTTCTAAGATGTCTTTAATGTAGGGGAGAGTGGCTAGGGGTTCTGGATGCATTTTGTCTGCATGTTTGGGTTTGTTGCTGAGAAATCGGCAGACTGTGTTCATTTGATACCCGTTCTTTTTGAATACGCTATATAGGTGATTTTCCTCTACTCTACGTAGTTCCTCTGTGCGGCAGTGTGTGGTGGCTCATTGGAATAATGTTCTGATACAGCTCAGTTTGTGGATGTTGGGGTGATTGCTTCTGTAGTTCAATATTTGGTCCATAAGTGTTGTTTTTCTGTAGACGCTGGTTTGAAGTTCTCCATTGGCTGTTCACTCTACTGTGACATCTAGAAATGGCAGTTTGTTGTTGTTTTCCTCCTCTTTAGTGAATTTTATGCCAGAAAGGGTATTATTGACTGAAGATGTAACCTAGTATGATGACGAAACGTCGGAAAATGAATCTTGCAGCTCAGCAGACATGAAGGGCTCCTGCCCAAAACGTTGATTTTCCTGCTCCTCGGAAGCTGTCTGACTTGCTGTGCATTTCCAGTACCACTCTAATCTTGACTCTGATCTCCAGCCTCTGTAGTCCTCACTTTCGCCTTCCAGCTCAGCAAGCAAACCAACATCCAGAACCTCAACCTGAGCGACAAATCTTCTCAAAACTCCCCTTCTGTTCCCTTTCACAACAGCGACACAGTCGCCATGGTCCTCACTTACCAACTCACCAGCATCTGAAAAACCATTAGCCACCACTTCTGCCACCTCCAGCCGGACATACCCCCCTCCCCCTCCTTGTCAGCCTTCTACAGGGACAATCTCTCCGGGATACACTGGTCTACTCCTCCTCCACTCTAACACCTCCCCAAACCTCGGGGGCACCTTCTCATGCAATCTCAGAAGGCGTAACACCGTCCATTTACTTCTTCCCTCATTATCCAAGGATCCAGACACACCTTCCAGGTGAGTCAGTGATTTACCTGCACTTCACTCAATGTAGTCTACTATATTTATTACTCACAATGTGGTCTCCTCTACAGTAGAGAGACAAAATGCAGACTGGGTGACCGCTTTGCAGAACACCTATGATATGTTTTCAAAATGACCCAGAGTTTCCTGTTGCCTGCCACTTTAACAAACCACTGTGCTCCCAGCCAACATCTCTATCTCTGGTTTGCTGCAGTGCTCCAGCAAATCTCCATGCAAGCTAGAAGAGCAGCATCTCATTTTCCACTTGAGGATCCTGCAGCCTTTGTGACTCAACATCAAATTTAATAATTTTAGGGCCCAAGCACCTTCTCCCACATCCTTATCCCAATCAATCCTGAAGAAGAGTCACTGGACCTAAAACGTTAACTCTGCTTTCTCTCCACAATTGCTGCCAGGCCAGCTGAGTTGTCCCAGCAATTTCTGCTTTTGTTTTTGATTTCCAGCATTCGCAGTTCTTTGGTTTTTTTTGAAATTTTGATATTTGAGTGAAGATAATTCCAATTGTCCTCCATATATGTGTTTTTCTTTGTAATAAGCTTATGTTCTGTTGTCAAATAACATCTACAGCCTCGTTTGAAGTTGTTTCAGTGATGAATGATCTTATTAACCAACCACAAAATTAAATATATGGCTTAGTAAGCCAGGTTTCATTACAGGAAATGACCGTCCAGTGTTAAATGAGTCAAGCCCATAACATCTTAGTTTTTACGAAAGACATGACAGATGTGAAAGAATAATGATTGTTTATACACAATCAATGGGGGCTTTATTGTAAGAAATTAATGAAGATAAAAACTGAAAAAATTACAAAGATGTGGATTCCAAAATACTGGAGGAGTGTTATATATTAAAATTTTCCCATTACCTTTGGAAATGGAAATTGGGCCAATGGACCAGAGGGTGACAACTTGCAACTATTAAGCGAAAAGCATCAGAAAAAGGCAAAAAAACTTAACTATTATCAAGCCTTCTTGTAATTCTACTCACGCTTATGTCACGAATACCCAAAATACCTCCGTAATTTTGATTTATACTTTATCATTCATATGTCCTCCAGTATAGTCTTTCTGCCAGGGACTTGCACCAGGAGGAGGGAAGGAAAATCAGTTGCTTCTGCAACGCTTAGTGTGGTAACTGTGGCAATGGCTTGCGGCTACTGAACCTTCTAAGTGCTGTGCAAGAACAGGGGGTTTCTACTCTTGGGAATCCGTGAAGGAAAGATTCCACTTGTTCTCTGGCCTTTCTGCAGCTTGATTAAGAACCTCCAGTCAGAGGGAACCCTGGTGCAAGAGCTATAATGAAAGCTTTCTTGACAAGTCATTCCAAATAGATGCCCATCTGATTTTTCAAAAGCCTTTAGTTTTCTCTTTCTTAATTTCCATGTATTTATAAGTACTGTAAGGATGTTTCTGCACAGATGTGTTGCTTCTCTTACAGAAGCTCAAAAATGTCTGTAAAGTAGAAAGAGATTAAATCAACAACCCTTTATTTTCTCTCTTTTGTCCTTGAAAGCTATTTTTCCTGAGGTACGTAAGAGAAATTTGGGGTTTCACAACAAGACAGAATTTAGTAACTTAGAAGTGCTATAAGATTTATGATTAAAAATGTAAGGCATGTTCCATAATTTACCAGAAAAATCTGAATTTCTTTGAATTATTTCAAGGATTTTGAAAAAAAAAATTCCAGTTGAAAGAGTTAATCCTGTGGCATCTCTTACCCTACTCTGAAGTTTCTGAACTTCTGCTGCATGTAGTTTTTCAACTTCTTCAAATTTCTTTCTTTCAGCATCTTGATGCTTAACAAATTCTATTTCCCTGAAAAAAAAGTTTCAGGAGAGTTTTCAGGTTCAGTAAATCATATTCAGATCACAAAACTAGATTTTTAAAAGTTTAATTTATTACTTCTGCTGGTAATCTTTAATTAGTTTCTTGGCTTTATTATATTTCTTCTCTAAGGCCTGGTATTGGCTTTGGGTCTCTTTTAAATGTTCGTTGACTGTATGACACAGGGACTGTGCCTCAATCCAGTAGCTCTCCAACTTCAACATTCTTTCTTTGTTCTCTTCAATGCTCTGCTGGAGTTGTGTTTTCTCCATTTCCCACTGAACCTTCTCGTTCTCTGCTAACTGAAGCTGGAAAATACAAATATATGACTTTAACCCAATGCAAAACTTATAAAAATGCAGTACTTATGAAAGTAATTTGTCAACTTCAATTTTACATCAAATTTGTAAGAAAATATATACTCTTCTATCAGCTCTAATTGGACAGTATTAACATAAGTACACATGTCAAATGAAGGTGAAGCAGTGTTGGTACAGAGCTATGTGTAGGCCAACAGCTAATCCCTCAGTCTTGGGTATTTTGCAGTTGTTGTGGGTATGTTTGCTGAGCTAAGAAGTTGGTTTGCAGGTGTTTCATCCCCTTTCTAGGTGACATCTTCTGTGCTCTGGAGCTTCCTGTGAAGCGCTGCTGTACTGTGTCAGTTGGAATTTATTTGATTTCGTTCCCACTGTTTCCAGTTGCTGGTTCCAGTTGTTCATTGCAGTGGTTGGCATATTGGTTAATCATGTGCAGGCAAATGTGGTGTACAAGATTCCTTGCAAGGACTGCACGAAACACTATATAGGACATACAGGCAGACAACTAACTATCCTGAACATCAACTAGCTAGTAAACGTCACGACCAGCTGTCCCTGATAGCTATACATACAGACAAATTCGACTGGGACAACACAACAATAATAGGATACGTCAAACAAAGGACAGCCAGAGAATTTCTAGAAGCATGGCACCCTTCTATGGATTCCATCAAAATACACATGACCTGGACCCAATATACCAATCACTGCAACAAGCAACCAGAAGCAGCAGAAATAAAATCAAATAAATTCAACCGACAAATGCAGCAACATTCCACAGGAAGCATCAGAGCACTGAGGATGTCACCTAGAAAGAGGACAAAATGGCTGCAAACCAATTTCCCAGCTTGGCAAACATACCCACAACAACTGCAATTGGCACCTGAGCTACATATCTTTACACAAACCTTGAACACCTTGGGTATTTTAATTGGGACAAGTTGAAAGGAACCCAAGATAATCAGGAAAAGTTGAAGGGAACCAGACTGTTTACATCAATTAAAATAGTGGAATAAAATGGAGTGCAGAAAATATTCAGGTCGGACCACCTCAATAGAAAGAGAAAGAGAAAGAGTTAGGGTTTCATACAGGCAAAAATGTAAACATAGAAACCAGGACAGAAGTAGGCCATTCAACCCCTCAAGCCATTCTTTAAGATCAATGCTAATCTGACTGTACCCTCAAATCTACATTTGCCCCCCACCCCTGGTAACCTTTCAACCCTTTACTTGAAAACCTATCTATCTCTACCTTAAAAATATGCCATGACTCTGCTTCCAACACCTTTTCAGGAAGAGTGTTCCAAAAATTCAGGATTGTTTGAACATATTTCACCTAATCTTTGTTTTACGTGGGTGGCCTCTGATTTGTAAACCATAACCCTTATTTCTAGATTGTCCCAGAAGGGGTAATATCCTTTACACAGCTATCTTGTCAGGACCCTACAGGACTTTTTGCTTCAATCAATTCACCTCTTACTCTTCTGAACAAGCCTAGCCTGTTCAACTTTTGCTCCTTATTTAAGTTTAGCAGTGAAGAGTTTAGAAGAAGTAAAATGGCAAGAAAAGGAGGGAGGAAAATAATCAAGCAGAGAAGATTAAGAGGTGACCTTGGAGCAGAGAAGTTTAAGAAGTGACCTCATTGAGGTGTTCAAAATTATGAACAATTTTAGTAGGGGAACGATGGATATTCTGTTTCGACTTGTTGGTATGTTAGTAACTCGAGGTCAAGATTGCCAGAACATAGCTAGGATTGAAGTAAGGAGAAATTTCTTTACTCAGAGTTATTAGGATTTGGAATGCACTGCCTGGGAGGGTGTTGGAGGTAAAGGCTTCAAAAGAGGGATGGATATATATTTACAAGTGATTAATTTAGAGGGCAACTGAGATGGAGCTGGAGAATGGATCAGCTGGGCAGCTCTTTTGGGAGACACTACAGACAAAAGGGGTCAAATGGTGTCCTTCTATACTGTAAAATTCTACGATTGTAAAAATGAAAGTGATGGCAGAGTCTGGAGTGGTAGCCTTGAGATTTGACAACTTTAAGGAGTATCAGAGGTCACAGCTGGTTTGGTGAATGAAGCTAGACCCTGCCATTTTCTTTACTTGTAAAGTTGCAGTCAAATAGTTCTGTCAATTGGGTTTTTGAAAAACAGAAACATCATTTGGAATTGCAGAACAAAATACATAAGGCATCCTTAACAAGTGTAACACTGCAGTTTTGATCAGAGTGGTGCTGGAAAAGCACAGCAGGTCAGGCAGCATCCGACGAGCAGGAAAATTGACATTTCGGATAAAAGCCCTTCATCAGGAATAGAGCTCTATGAAGGGCTTTTGCCCGAAGTGTCAATTTTCCTGCTCCTCGGATGCTGCCTGACCTGCTGTGCTTTTCCAGCACCACTCTAATCTAAACTCTGGTTTCCAGCATCTGCAGTCCTCACTTTTGCCAAGTGTAACACTGCATGCAATTTTTAATGATGGTTCTAAGTACAGATGCTTGTACGGCTTTCAGGAAGCTAAAAGCACTTGCAGAACCTTTATCAGAGCAACATGTTGCCAGATAACTTAGGTGATACAGTGTGGCCTTACAGCTCATTCTATCCAACTAATGTGCTGTCCAAGACATGTAAAACTGATATTCCTTTACCCTAACTTATCTATGATCATGAACTGTCCATATAGTTGAATGAATAACTACAAAATGTTCTAACCACATTTCCCACATACACATTGAAGGATTCCCTCACATTCATGAAGGCCATACAGGATTTGCACATCATTAGTATTTGATTTGATTCATTAATTGTCACATGTATTGCGCCAGTATTATATAGTGTTGTATAGTAATGCAGTGTCCATCTGCTCATTTGACATCGTTAGCTTATTCACCAATGTATCAATCAAGTAAACCACAGATATTTGAACTGCAGTACTATATCATGGAAATCTAGACAAGCTATCATCGTGTGAATTAGTATTCATTAATGTTATGAACACAGCAACTCATGCATTTGAGTTCCATTTTAACATTGTGTATGTCCAAACAGATTACATTGTCATGGCATCCTAGCTAGATGCAGTTTTTGCAAATATCTATGTGCCCATGAGAAACATGTCTTCAACTTAAATAACACTTAACCTCTTACCCTATGCATCTTTCCAATATGACAATAATATGTTTGCTATATTTGAGTCCATAACTAAACCTAGTTCAACTCAAAGCAGTGACAGCCATTTTCTGGTTCTTTCCAGAGTTGTGCTTTAACTGATCAAAGTCAACCTCCCTGGTTTAATGTTCAAACAAAGCTTGGTGGATAGCTGTGAGTCATCATTAACTGGTGAAATCTCTATAGTAATGCTTCTACCAATGAGAATCGACTTGACAACTCTCCTCTTATACAGGATAACAATATTTTCTTTGGTATTTCTTGTGAAATGTCCTGATGAGTGTGAAAAGAACATCTTTTAACAAAATGCTTCTTTATTTCAACAATACTCAAGTTCTGTAATATCAAATGACTATTTGTTTGGAATATTGCATCAGCCTTATATGTACACGTGTTTTAATGCGTGTACACATACATATGTCCACACATTTTAAAAATCTGCTCCAATAGTGGTTTTGATTAGGAAATTAAAATGAACGCCATGTCATAGCAAGCTGCAAATTACATGTGCTTTGTTATGTTGCATTTACGAGGAAGCAAATATCCTCATCATAAAGAAGAATAGAAAGGGGATGACAGACGTGAGTCATTATTATAGTCTGAAAACCATCCTGTTAGTAAGTTGAGCAAGTGTGCAGCATCAATGAATATTGCCTCAGTTCTGAGAGAGATGTGATAGACAAGTTAAGTTCAGAATCTATTTGATGGGTTCAGTGTGAGAGGATGCATTGCAATTAAAATCCAGGAGCAAGCAGAATCAGTTGCAAAGCAGAAAGATGATGGCAAATTTGGAGATCACTATGTTATCCAGAAGGAGTAGAGAGATTTGCTTTGACAGAGTTACTATGGTCAGGAACCAGCACGTAACTGATGCTGACAAAGCAGAAGAACTAGTCCAACCATAACCCTTACACTCTCCATCAAAGCAGAAGTGGGTGGATGGGTGATGGGACATATTCAAATTGAACCCAATTTTTGGGGTTCTTTTCAGTTTCTTTGACATTGCTGTATCCACAAAAGTCAAATTAGATTTCTAAGACCGATATTGCAATCATCATAGAATATACAGATGGAGAAAGTGCCACTTCAAATGAAATAATCAGCCTTGAAGATCAAAAACAAAAATATCTGATTACACAATGAGAAATGATCCATTTTAATTTAAACAAATTACTTTTATTCAATTAACAGGCAAAGTCAAAGAAACAGCTCCTCCCATGAGTGCATTCATGCAAAGAAAAATCATGTAAGGTCAAATTTAAAAAAAAACAAAAACAAAATATTTTTATTGTGTTTGTCAAAAATGAACACTTCATAGATGGTTCATAATCTATCCACAAAAAATGCTGCTTTGTAGCAATATTAGAACTGATCCTTTGTAACTGGCTTTTCAAGGCTTTTTCAAGAATACTGAACAAATTATGTAATTAGGTGCTTACTGAGAAAAAAACAGAATAACAAATGTACCTTAAAGTATTAAAAAATCATTTTATAGCCCCTTACCTTAGTTTTCAATTTCTGAATTTCAGCTTCAGTAACAGAATGCTTAATCTGTAACTAGATGAATAAAAAAAAAGGGTCAGGGAGTTCTGCAAAATATATGAACAGCTTCTGATATGATGAAAAAAACTTATTTAACAGTCAATGTCATTCTCATGCTACAGTATACAGTATATATATTCTACCTCACAACAGCTCTCAATTGAAGCCAAACCATTTTCTTTCTCTTCATGCATTTTCTTTGAAAAATATCAGTTAAATTTAGAGCATGAATAGCAATGAGAAAGTCAAAATTAATTATGTACTGTGAGGTCCGGTATTTTCCAGGTTGTAATGTTTTCTCCAATAAACTTGAACAGTCCAACCTGTAATCATAATGTTTACTCTTGATGTACTAAAAGAAGGTATCTACAGTGTACAAGAAATCACACACATCATTTCAATAAACCATTCTACAGTGAAACAAGAAAACTTGTTAAAACTTAAAACAAAAGAAAAGCTCAATTTTAGATGTAGAAGTCATCACTCTTCACTAAAGGCTGTACTCCACATACCATGGATAAAATCATGCAATAGAATGAAAAAAACTTGAGTGGTACCTAACAATTTGAGGACTTTTCCAATCAAAAGCCAATATTCCCTTTCTTTACTATATCCCTTCGAAATGTACCTTCATATTCAGTTAATATAACTGAAAGCAAAATACCAGTTTGACTTTCAGCGATAAAACATTTTAAGTCTGTTACTTTGTGATGGAAACTATTTCACTACTATAACTTAATTAATAATTATATTATTGACAAAGACATGTATAACAATCACTTCTGCGTTGGAACTGGATAAATACTTCAAGGAAAAAATTAGGAAGGACTATTTACAGAAGTACAATTGAAGCATTATAATGAATTAAAACACATTCTTATTTGCTATATTTTTGGTTCAATGTCCCAACACTGACTTTGAATTACTGGCCAAGTGATAAAGAGCTCTGCTAATGCCAAAATGGAAACTACAATTACTAATGTGAAATTACATAAATTTGTTAAAGAAACGTAGTAATTTCAATATTTCTGAAAGAAAAAATCTTAATCTAATCGCAAAAATTCAAAACGCAATCAATTTACAGCATTAATACATGGAGCCACATTGAAGCCTGTGATATATGAAGGCCTATTAATCAAACAGGTGAGTACTACTGAGAAAATCCATTGGTAATTTTATTGCAAAGAACAGAAGCCAATAATTACAGCATGTTGAGTATACTTTTCTTTGAAGAATATTTATAACTATAAATAAAGGTGAATAATCCTAAGTCGATAATTGTACTCCGAATGTCAATTTGCACACTTTCACATTTCTCCAGAAAAGAATGAAAATCCATTTCACGAGGCACTTTGATTCAAGAAGTAAATGAAGCTCAATTCTGCCAAACTGCATGGCATCTTAATAGTTGAACATAAGTAGTCATACTGGGAACAGTTTGTAAGTTGCAAGTCATTTTGGAACCTAGGAGTAGCCCTTGCCTGAAACTAGCTCTTGTATCTGCGACTAAAATAATTAGACAGAATACCTCGTGAACAAATCTCTGGACATACCAGCTGATAACAAAACAATGATAAATGATATTTGTATATCAAGGTGTGCAGAGGTTTTCTCTCATAGGATACCAACGTTTGGAGCAAACATCAAAATTTAGCAAAAAATTTAACTAAACAAAATGTAATTGGTAATTTTCGAATTAATGATGGCCAGAACAATGGTGGTTTCAAAACAATCTGCACAGGCAGGAAATTTCCAAGCAGAAAAGAAATTATCTGCCCTCACGTTGAAATAGTTTAAAAGGCTATATCATTAAGGGTAAGTAGCTGCCTTAAGTAGTTAACAGTCTGGGATATAAAATATTTTATAACTCATCATTTAGAAGATTTGATCAAAATATTACAAATGCAAGCAACATGATTGATCAAAAACAAAAGCCTCAACTATATGAAGTACCAAATGAATTGCAGCATCAAAGACAACCACACCACCAGTTAGTTAGTATAATTGACGACTCTTCAATGACTTAAATCGGTTCCTCCTTGACGCTTATCATAACGATGTGCTTATATTAAGTATTAGAATTTGATTTATACGTAAGCATAGAATTGTTTTTTGAAAGGACACTTTTCGTCAACATAGGACACACGTGTTAAATAGCTGTTAATTTGCACCCGTGATGTTACATTTTACCCCATTGAAGCACAAAGTTTCAAGAGATCCTAAAAAAGACCCTTCACGTCTCAACAAGTGGATAAGGGCTCATTCAGGAATTAATAGCTGGGGCAATAAAAATTAGCTACCTTAGCTCAAAAGAACAGTACACTAAAATTAACGTCATTTTAAAAATCACACCTGATTTCTTTGAACTGCTATTGACTGTGTGGGGGATTGTCATGTGACCTAGTTGGATTTGAGATTGCAGAGGTTGATACAGGGCAGCAGAGGTGGTTACCCTCCTCTAAGCCTCCCTGAGCAGACTGCTCCAGAAGTCTGTGAACCCTGACTTGAAAACTAGCCAAAAAAGCTCTTGCACAAAGAAGCTTTCTTTAAAAGAAGATTTAAATCTAACAGTGCATTCAGGAGATGAGAAACTAACAGCAACTATAGCAAAGTAACCGATTCTGAGAACCAACGTATCCTGATGTAGCCAGCAGACCTTAGTGAAATTTAGCTTTTTAATCCATATCTTGTTTGGTCAAATGTAGCAACTGAAACTTTTATGTTTTGCATGCTAGGGGAGTGTGTGTGTTTGCTCATATTATGGGGAGCAGGATTTGTTTGTACATTTTTAACATTTTCATTATTTTTCCCAGGATGGATTTTAGCAATAAATCTACACTCTTGTGTATTTAGATTAGGAATATTGTCTTAATTCTTACAAATGGCAGATAGTCAAGTACACAGTGAATTGGCAATCCAGCCTTCATTTAAAATTCAAAACCTCTGCTACAAGCATAATGGAAAAAAAATGAAAGTCAATCCACTACTCCTCATCTGATTGCAACAATACACACATGCAATGTTGTTATTAGATTGTTTCGTGAATTATATCTATTGAAGAGACAGATGAAATCTAGAAGTGAACAATCAAACTTGAGAAGAAATATGCATGTGCTCTCACAAGATAAATGAACTGAAGCAGAGAAGATTAACTAACTTCACACACAGTAGTTTAGTGTTTCCGAACATGTACATCTGAATTCAGTTTATTGACATCATTGAGTCTCTGGACCCAATTTGAAACTCACTTGGAATGTTGACAAAATATGCAGATTTGTATTATAATTTGATCTTTAAAAAATGTGCAAGCTGTTCAAAAGGTTTACATGGGGAAAAATATTTGGCAGACTAAGAATTTGGATTAACTGATGACAAAGCTATAATTAAAATATTTATTTCGACTGCTACCAAATCTGAAGCCAGCAACTAAATTCACTGGGGAGATGCGATGGGACGAGGCGGAGAATTTGGCAAGTGAAAGGCAGCAGGTCTGTGCATTCATGTCAGTGGGAGGGAATTAAATCTCTAAATTAGGCTGAGATCCCAAAATCATTCCATACTGTTCTGGGTTTCTGCACGGTGGAATTGAACAAGATCAAGTAAAGCTCCTTGGATCTGTTGTGAAAGTAATTAAGATAGTTAAGATTCCAATTAAGAACTGTCTTGACCCCCATTCTAGACGTCCTAACTAGGGCTCCTGTTTCCTGACCTGTTAGAAATTCACTAGAATTAATGAGACAATGCACAGTGACAAGTGCCTGTTTTGTGAAACTGACAAATGGGGCAAGTTTTGATCAGTAAAGTTTAAGTGCTTAGCCATGTTCAGATACATGGCTATTGTCAAGCTATATCTTCTCATAGACAATACCTCTGGTAAGGTTCCAATTGGTAGGCTGCTCTGGAAGATTAGATTGCATGGAATACAGGGGAAGCTGGCAAACTGGATATACAATTGGCTTGATGGTAGGAAGCAGAGGGTAATAGTGGAATGATGCTTGTCAGTGTGGAGGCCTGTGACTCGTAGTGTACCTCAGGGTCAGTGCTAGACCCATTGCTATTTGTTACTTATATCAATGATTTGGATGAGAATGTACAAGGCATGATAAGTCAGTTTGCAGATGACACTAAAGTAGGCAGTATCATTGACAGTGAAAGAGGTTATCAGAAATTGCAGCAGGACCTTGATCAGTTGGGCAAGTGGGCTGACAAATGGCAAATAGAGTTTAATATAGATAAGTGTAAGGTCTTGCATTTTGGAAAATCAAATGAAGCTAAGAGTTTCATGGTGAACGATAGGGCTTTAAGGAGTGTAGTAGGAACAGCGGGACATTGGAGTTCAGGTGCGTAGTTCTCTGAAAGTGGAATCATAGATGGACAGGGTAATGAAGAAGGCTTTTGACATTCTGGCCTTCATCAGTCAGGGCATGAGTATTGTAGTTGGGAAGTTATATTGCAGTTGGACAGGTTGTTGGTGAGGCCGCACTTGGGAGTATTGGGTTCAGTTTGGGTCATCTTGCTATAGGGAGAATGTTATTAAACGGGAAAGAGTGCAGAAAAAAATTACAAGGATGATGCCAGGACTCAAGGGGCTGAGTTAAATGGAGAGGTTGGACAAGTTAGAACTTTTTTCTTTAGAGCTTAAGAGACTGAGGGAGGAATTTTATACAGGCAAACAAGATCATGAGAGATATGTTTAGGGTGAATGCACTCAGTCTTTTTCCCCAGAGTTAGAGAATCGAAGACTAGAGGGCATCAGTTTAACGTTAGGGTGGATAAAATAAAAGGGAACCTGAGGGGTAACCTTTTTACACAGAGCATGGTTCGCATATGGAATGAGCTGTCAGTGGAAGTGTTTGAGGCAAGTACATCAACAACATTTAAAAGGCATTTTGACAAACACATGAATAGGAAAGGGTTAGAAGGATATGGGCCAAGTGTAGCCAAATGGAGTTGGAGAGGATGGACAGTTTTGGGCTGAAGTGCCTGCCTCCATACTGTGGACTCTATGACTTTGTTTGACAGCTGATTGCTAACTTAATGGGAAGAAGTCAGCTGTCTCAGATTTGACTCATCTCCAGATGCACTTAGCTGCTGCTACCTTAGACGTAGTTTTAATCAACCAGTTCAGATGTGACACTGATGAAACTTATGGAGCTGCACCTTTCATTTTTAATGAGGCAAGAAAACAGAAACAACTACATTGATTTAAACACCAGGAACAGCAGCAGCAAAACCCAATGGTATCAGTTGCTTCTAATGTGCATGACTCTCCACAGGGCAAAGAGGCTTGTGCCAAGGTGCAGTTGGAAAGAGGCAATACCTACTCCTCCTCAAAAACAAACAACAAAGGGTCCACAGAACCCTTAACATAATTGAGAAGGAGACTGCAGGACAGGGGTAATAAGCTTAGTGATGTCACTGCAATAGTAATCCAGTTCCAGTCATGAAATCTGCAACATGAATAAATGCTTGATAGTGCATAAGTTAAATATTGCTAAAAGGAGACTATAAGTTGAAGCTTTCCTTCTTGCACTTGTCAGATCTAGGACACAAGAAAAAGACTTGAAAAAAAGAGACAGCACTTTTTACAGAATCAGAAGAGAATGCTGACTGGTTGGGCTGTTGACAATGAACTGCAAACAAGAACAGTTAATCATCAATTTACATGTTAACACCAGGCAGGTAGTTTCGGACTGGTCAAGGTATTGTCATAGGGATGCAGTACTTCAGCTATCACCATGGCCCCTTTTCTTGAAAAAGAGGGAAAAGTATCCAGAAATTCTTTTTGCCTTCATAAAACAGGATGGAGAATATTTATTTGTGTAGCTTCTAGCATATGCAAATTAATCATGCTGCAGGTTTGGCTGATGATCTTATTCAAGTGTAACTCTCAGTATGGCCCAGATTGCTTAATAAATTATTTCCAATGGCAGAATCATATATAATAATCAAAAGAATATTTTTCTACAATTCAAGTGCTGATACCTTAGGAAGCTCTGGAACAGGACGTCCTTGCCAATGGAGCACAAGAGGATGCAATGCCAATGGCTAATAATGATGAGGAGGTGCAAGTTTTGGACTGGGGTGGACAAAGTTAAAAATCACACAACACCCGGTAATAGTCCAACAGGTTTATTTGGAAGTACTAGCTTTCGGAGCACTGCTCCTTCTTCAGGTAGCTAGTGGGGCAGGATCATAAGACACAGAATTTAGAGCACAAGGTCATAGTGTCACGCAACTGATACGATACATTGAACAAACCTCCATTGCTGTTAAGTCTCTCATCTTTTAGAATGGATTGCAGGTTTTGATTCATTAATGTATAAATCTCAGAACTTCTTTCAAGTCACATTTCCAAGATAACTTAAGGTTTTATTAAAAAAAAGGTGACATATCAGCTCAGACAATGCATTAAAGGCGTGAGATTAGAGTCTATCTGTATTCCAGTCTTGAGTCAGGCTGGTTCTATTTCCAAATTGGGAATTTATAAAATGTCAAGTGTGTGTGTGTGTCAGAGAGAGAGAGAGAGAGAGAGAGAGTGCAAGTACGTGCACATGCATGAATGTTACGAAGTATAAGCCTATGAGAGAGTGTGTGCGTGGGTGTGAATCACACGCACACCCTCTCACAGGTTTATACTCCGTCATATTCATGCATACACTCTACCAAGTGCGCGCGTGCGCACGCAGAAACACATACATACTTTCTCTCCCTCACATGCACACACACACATATACAAGTCTATGGGTGAATTTGTATTTGCAGATACATTCTATGTTGCTTAAAAAGCACACATTCTGCAGGCAGTCAATGTAGACAGTCAATCCATGTGACATTTTATAAGTTCCTACTTTGGAAATAGAACCAGTCTAACTCAAGATTGGAATACAGACTCTAACCTCATACCTTTAATGCATTGTCTGAGCTGAGATGTCACTTTTTTTAAAATCTTAAGTTATTTCGGAAGTGTAACTTGAAAGAAGTTCTGGGATATATATATTAAAGAATTGAAACCTGCAACCCATTCTAAAAGATGAGAGACTTAACAGCAATGTAGGTTTGTTCAATATATCGTATCAGTTGCATGACACTATGATTTTGTGCTATAAAGTCTGTGACTTATGATCCTGCCCCACTAGCTACCAGATGAAGGAGCAGCATTCCAAAAGCTAGTATTTCCAAATAAATCTGTTGGACTATAACCTAGTGTTGTGTGATTTTTAACAATGGCTAATAAGACAGCCATCTTTGGAGAGCCTTCCTTCAAGACAAGCTCACACCGAGGTTTCTGCCTCTTGTCAAAATGTGTGATCCCAAGACAGAGGAGAGAGAGATGCATGTGTTCATAATGATTTATGCAAACAGGATTTAACAACAACATTTACAGAAGATGACTGTGAGACCTGGGTGTAATGAAGAGGACAAATGGGAATGTTGGCCCTTCAGATGGAAATGCGACATGGCTGCAGATAGAATAAGTGGAGCTGCAAAGTGCATTGTTCTGAGGAGTATTCTGCAGGATGATGCTGTGGTGAGTGTAATTTGATACCAGAAAGTGTTATGCTACTCATCTGTTAACACACTGCTGCAGTCCTGAATTCTCTTGCTGCAGTTCTGAGAGCCATTCTACCGCTCACATCCTGATCCAATACCACCCACATCTCCTTATTTGGAGAAGTTACCCTCTTCCGCCCATTTCTGGGGAAGCTTAACTCACTGCAGGCTCTCCATTCCAACAGCAAAACTTTCAAACTGTGAAACATCCAGGAAGCACAGTCTTCTCAGGTCTCTTCTCAATTCCTTTGGACCTTTTGAAACTGCAGCAACAAAGTGCTGGTGACTACATGTCACCTATATTGTGTGCTCTTTAATAGGAAGTCCTTCAATGGCTAAGTGCATAAAACTCCACCACATCCTTTATGGAGCAATTGAAAGTGGAATCAAAATGCTAGCAAAGTGGTAGACTGCAAAACTTACTTTTACTTGATTTTTACAAGCTATAAACCAAAAGACCAAACTGATTCGGTGAAGTAAATTTAAAATAACTTTGAGATTGATATCTTTCTATTTCTCAAGTAAACAACTTTACCAAACTTGTGATATATGTTTACAAGATAATGATATCGCAGCAAGAAGCTTTAACTAATCTGGTGTGATTGACTTTCGCAATGCCTAAATTCATGTGAAACACATGGCACTTCTAAATAATTGCACTCCTGTTCAGGCAGTAATGAAGGAAGACCACTCGGAGAGGTTTAGTATTTGTCCTGGAAGTTTAAGGGCTGAGAATCCAATACTGAAACCATCTGTATTGGTGTTTTTTTTTACATATTAAATATAATCTTGGGAGGCTAACCCAGAGGCATTTTAGGCAAATTCCAAAGTGCAACCACAGTTTATGGTTATACAACTAAAAAAGATATTCCATGCAGATATGCATGTTTTCAGAGTAAGTTTCAACAGGAAAAGGTAAAAGGTAATGCATAATTATTATATAATTCTCTGCAGCTACTGAAATACAAATTAACACTTCACAGGTGATATAAAGTACAAATAATTTCTTGCAAAGCAACATAAAAGGTAGTACTAGTCCTTACAATAAATAATTAAAAAGGAAAGACAATAAAACAAAGGACATAATATACATTCATGTACACTTGTTTCTAATCTGCGACACTAAATGTTTGTCGATATTCAAACCTTTGCTTATTAGATAAAGTTGATTATTTTCTGCACATATGTACATCCAGAGGGATTGTATACAACAAGCCTCTGATGAAATTACTTAAAACAACTTTTGGAAGTACTTTTAAAAAACATTCATATTTATTCATTAAAGTAACTACATCAAAAGTTTTAATTTAATTCTGCTTTGTTGATTTTCCTCATGTTTGACTACCTTTTGACTGGCTGGCTATACAAACATATTCCTGGTTACCTCTTTGAATTTGTGAGCAATCTTGTTGGCGTCCACCTCTGTAGGAGAAAGCATATCATCGGTTTCAGGCAGGTCAAACACTTCAATCGCCATTTCACCACCAGTGAGAACTGAGCCCATTTCGTCATCCTCCTCATCAGTGGCATATTCCCCTGTCTTAACATCAAATTATATTTTTGCAAATATGAATACTTAAGTTAGCATATATAAAATTCTTAGAGTTTATAAAAGACAGGCTTTAGGATGGAAATAAAATGTACATTTGTTTAGCTTTGTGTCTCGATGTGCACAATAATCAAATATCATTTTAGTGTACAATACTTAGTCTTAATCTGAAATGTATTATTTTAATTTCAGGTCTTAGTAATATTTCAAAAAGGAAATAAAGAAAACTATAATTATTACAGCTACAACACAATTTTGGCAAATTACATTGAATAAATGTAGCACTTTCCTTCTAGTTGTTACCGCGTAATTAATTACAACAACTGAAATGGATTTGTACATGAAATAGACTGTTCAAGAGTTAAAGAAAGAAACAGAAGATAAATCACAGGTTATGATGTATGTATTTTCGCAAACGTAGAAAAAAAGCATTCAATGCAAAACATCAATTTTGAAAATTTACAAAATAATGAGTATGTAAGGCCTGATGAGAACATAGCATTCCTTTTTAGTTTAAATAAGCTCAAATGTACTTGTGCAATATGCCTTTGAAACATGGTATTTTTCATTTCATATACTCATGAATTGAATTTGCACAAATAGTGTATGGAAGATTTCATTTTTTGCACAATGGAATTTCAATCATAACTTTTATTTGTAGAAAACTACTTTTTTCTGTGAGTCACCAACTGAAAAGGCAGTTATCATTTTTGTTAGGAATTTAGCAATTTGCCTGTTATGACACTATGTTTTTTTCTCTGAAGGACCTTCCAAAAATACTATTCCTCAGAGGGATTGTTCTTTCTTCTCTTTTGTAAAGAATAATATTCGATTCTCTAAGAATCAATCATTTCTCTCTTTAAAAAAAAGTGATTCTGTTTCTGGTGTCTTCTGAGTCAAAGAGTTCCAAACTCTCAAAAACATTCTCTGTTCTGAAAGGGTGACCCCTAATTTTAGAGCAAACCACCCTAGTTTTAGAATGGCCCACAAGACAAAATGTTCTTGCCATATTCACCCCGTCAAGACTATTCAGAATCTTATACACATCAATCAAGTCATCAATCCAGTAGTAATGGGAAACAAACAAATGGCAGAGGAACTGAACAAGTACTTTGCATCAGTTTTATAGTGGAAGACATGAATAACATCCCAAAAATTCAAGAGAGGCGGGAGGCAGAGGTGAGTTTGGTGGCCATGGTGAATGCTAGAAAAATGAAAAGTCTGAAGGTGAATAAATCACCTGGACCAGATGGACTACATTCCAGAGCTCTGAAGGAGATAGCCGAAGAGATAGAGGAGTGTTGGTGGTTATCTTTCAGGAATCACTGGAGTCAGGGAGGGTCCCAGAGGACAGGAATGTTTAAGAAGGGAGTGAGGCAAAAGATGGAAATTACAGGCCAATTAGCCTGGCCTAGGCCATTGATAAAATTTTGGAGTCCATTGTGAAGGATGAGATTTCTGAGTACTTGGAAGTGCATGATAAAATAAGGTAAAGTCATCAGGTTTCATCAAGGGGAGGTCATGTTTGATAAATCTGTTAGAGAATTCTTTTGAGGAGGTAATGAGCAGGTTAGACAAAGGAGAGCCAATGTATGTGATCTACTTGGACTTCCAGAAGGCCTTTGACAAGGTGCCACACAGGAGACTGCTGAGTAAGATAACAGCCTATGCTATTAGAGGCAAGGTACTAGCATGGATAGAAGATTGGCTGTTTAGCAGAAAGCAGAGAGTGGGGATGAAAGAATCCTTTCGCAGGATGCCAGCTGGTGGCTAGTAGGGTCAGTGTTGGGACCACAACATGTCACTTTATATATTAACAACGTGGATGAAGGAACTGATGGCATTCTGGCTAAGTTTGCAGATGATGCAAAGATAGGAGGAGAGACAGATAATATTGAGGAGACGGGAAGGATGCAGAAGGATTTAGACAAGTCAGTCGAGTGGGCAGAAGAGTGGCAGATGGAATATAATATGGAAAAGTGTGAGGTTATGCACTTTCATAGGAAAAATAGAGACAGAGATAATTTTCTAAATGGGGAGAAAATTCAGAAATCTGAACTACAAAGGAACTTGGGAGTTCTACTCCTGGATTCTCTTAAGGTTAACTTACAGGTTGAGTCAACAGTTAGGAAGACAAATGCAATGTTGGCATTTATTTCGAGAGGACTAGAATATTAAAGCAGGGATGTACTTCTTAGGTTTTATAAATCTCTGGTCAGACCACATGTAGAGTATTGTGAGCAATTTCAGGTCCCATACCTCAGAAGGATGTATTGGCTCTGGAGTGAATGCAGAGGAGGTTCATGAGACTGATCCCACAAATGAAAGGTTTAACATATAAGGAATGTTTGAGGACTCTGAGTCTATACTTGATGGAGTTTAAAAGGATTTAGTGGGGTGGGGGAATATAATTGAAGCTTACAGAATACTAAGTGGCCTGGATAGACTGGACATTAGGAAGATGTTTCCATTAGCAGAAGAGACTAAGACCTGAGGGCACAGCCTTAAGAGTAAAACAAAAGACTCTTTAGAACAGGGATGAGGAGAAACTTCTTCAGAGTGGTGAATCTATGGAAATCACTGCCACAGAAGACTGTGGAGACCAGGTCATTGAGTATATTTAAGATAGAGATAGATAGGTTCTTGATTGTTAAGGGGATGAAAGATAACAGGGAGAAGGCAGGAGAATGAGGTTGAGACACTTATCAGCCATGATTAATGGTGAAGCAGACTCGATGGGTCGAATAGCCTAATTTCTGCTTCTATGTCTTATGGTCTAACTATTACTCTTCCAAACTCCATGGTAACAAGCCCAGCCTATCCAACTTATCCTCATCAGACATCCAACTCACTCCAAAATTAATCTAGCTAAAATTTTCTGAAATGGCTCAAACTCATCTATATCCTTCCTTAATGAGATGAGAACTACACATAATATCTGAGATGTGAGCTGACCCTATATAACTGAAGCATAACATTCTTCTCCTTATGTTCAATTCCTTTTGTAATAAACAATAGCTTTCTTGATAAAGTGCTGGACTTTCTTCCTAACTAATTGTGACTTATGGACTAGAATATGGCCTTTGCACTTGAGAAATTCTGCAGTTCTTTGCAGAGTATGGGAGCTCTTTCCTGAAATCTTGATCTCAGTTGAAGTTTCTGGGATAAACACAGAAAGTGTTAGAGAAATCCAGCAAATCTAGCAGCACCTGTGGAGAGAAAAACAGAGTTAACATTTCGAGTTACATTTCAGTTCTGAAGAAGTCATGAGACTTGAAAAGTTAATTCTGTTTTTCTTTCTCCACACTTCGTCAGTTCTGCTATATTACTTCAGCACTTTGTTTTTGTTTCACATCTCTGGCATCTGCAGTATTTTGCTTTTGTTTGAGAGGTTTTGGGAACTTGTTATAATTTACAAATATCAGCATTTCTGTTAATTTTGTAAAACAAGAAGTAGACTATGACCAGTTCCAAACTGAGTGGGATAAAGATTGGACATTTATCATCTACCTACAGTTGTCAGCAATTCAGTAACGTTGCATCTGGAGTACAGTGCTCAGTTCTGGGCATGGGACTTGAGGAACATCAAATGGATTAAATATATTTATGCAAAGTCAGGTTTTTGAGACTAATGTTTTCAGTAAAAAGATGAAGTTAAGATTGACTTTGATACGAAAATATTTTTACTTCAAACATGGTTGTTTCAACTAAAACACAACTTGGCTGACACAAATTTAAAATCAGTTTTAAAATAATACATATGGTCAAGGTGGAAGCAGCATCCACACCAGACACTTATTGGGACAGAACTTACCTTGGGGTAATGGTAACAAACAGCTACTAAATCTGGAAGAACAAACCTTTTCAACACTGACACAGACAAGCTGTATTTAGATTTTTTTAAAGGATTGGTTATTAAAATAACTTGAAACCTTGATCATTCTTCATACTTATCTGCCCTTCATGACTATTCATGTCTCCTCCATAAATTTGTGGCTCTGGGATAAGGCTCTGCCACAACAAATATAGAATATTTTTGAACTCAGCACCGGAGTTCAAATGGTCCTACAAAGTTCAAGTCTCCCTCATGTGAAAGTCATGTCCAGATACTAAAGTTCCTTTACTGGCAAAAATATGAATTGGAAACAGAGGTGGAACTTTCAGCTCCATCATGTCGACCATTTTAAAAGTTCCATGGAAATATGACTGATTGTTTATCTTTTTCTTTCTTCCCCCAAAAAGGAAGTGGTAGCATCCACTGATCCACAACTGAGTCAGCAAAAAGCACAGTTCAGGAGTTCGACAGAATTCTCTCTACGTGCCATCCATACGCTTGAACATTCACTCTCTTCACCACTGATCCAAGGTAGCAAACATATGTACCAACAAGATGCACCATACTAATTCATAAAAGTTCCTCCAAATCCACCTTCCAAACCCACAACCTTTAACACTTAGACAAAGGCTGTGGATGCATACAGGATCACCAACTGCAAGTTTCCCTCCCAGGTCACACATCATCCTAATTTGTAACTATATGACTATTCCTTCATTGTCATTGGGTCAAAGTCAAAGGAGTCCCTTCCTAACAGCACTGTGGATTACACTATGCTCTCAAGGGCTGCAGCAGTTCAAGAAGTCATCCTCACCTTCTTCAGGGCAGTTACAAATAGGGACTAAATGCTGACCTAGCCAGTGACACCCACACTCCATAAACAAATATAAACAATGCTGCTTGGGAAAAGGTAAAGGAATGATTGTGGGATAGGAAAGTCAGGCTGATAGCTTCTAGCCCTTAGTCTAAGCTTCGAGACAGGAGAATTGTGCTGAATCAGCATTTGTAAGTGCCCAATAGGCAAGACCTCAATTTTCTCCGTTCTTTCCATGACCACTCATGTTGAGGAACGAGTACCCAAGACATGGATTATTTTAAATTAAATCAACTTAAAAGTTTGCTCTGGAAGATTATCCTTGTACCCATATCCTGTTTGTATATGCATTATTTATTACTGTAGTCTGATCTGATCTGTGAATTACTGCTACCTGAACTTAAAATTAATATAAATTCTTCTTGCCGAATTTGGCACCCGATGGCGCACCTATAAAAATTGGCAAAGGTATGTGCTATCATGCCAAATTTCCGCAGCTGTCTGAGGAAGAAGAGATGTGTTGGGCCTTTGTAACCAGTCTGTCTACATGAAGAGTCCAAGAAAACTTGGTGTGGATGACTACTCCATGCCGTGCTTCTTCTCCCGGCTTGCAAGCAAAAGCTCAAGCAGGAGACACCTTCGTGGATACAGGTCCAGTGCTGGTCCAGAGGAAGAGGATCAACTCTGGTGCTGGCTGTAATCGGCTGATTGGGCCATATTCAAACAGTCCGCAGATATCTTGGACGAGTATACCACCACTATCACAGACTTTATCAACAAGTGTGTGGAGGACTGTATACCGAGGAAGTCAATCCGGGTGTTCTCCAACAGGAAACCTTAGATGAATCAGGAAATACAAAACCTCTTAAAAACCAGGCATGAGGCCTTCAGATCAGGAGACCCACTCAAACATAAGGAATCCAAGCATGACCTTCGCAGAGCCATTAAGAAAGCCAAGAACCAATACCGATCCAACTAGAGACCCAGACAGATATCCGGCGACTTTGGCAAGGACTGAATGACATCACAGGTTCTAAAAAGAGACAGTGCAAGATAGCAGACGATGACATATCCCTCCCAGATCATTTCAATGCCTTCTATGCTTGGTTTGAGCAGAATTTTGGCAGAGAGATAACACCTGTTCTGACAAGAACTGACAAACCTATCCCAACAGTCACTGCATCAGAGGTCAGATCAGTTTTCCTTCGCGTGAATCCAAGGAAAGCGATGGAACCAGATGGAGTACTAGGCATGCACTCAGAGCATATTCAGATCAACTGATAGAGGTCTTCTCGGACATCTTCAACCTCTCCCTGCAGCAGGCCTCTCTCCCTACCTGTTTCAAGAGGGCCAACATCATCCCTGTGCCTAAGAAGCCTCATGCAGCATGTCAATGACTACCGCCCAGTGACCCTAACTTCGGAGGTCATGAAGTGTTTTAAAAGGCTGGTCATGACATTAATCAACTCCAAAGAGAAAGTGAGGACTGCAGATGCTGGAGATCAGAGCTGAAAAGGTGTTGCTGGAAAAGCGCAGCAGGTCAGGCAGCATCCAAGGAGCAGGAGAATCGACGTTTCGGGCATAAGCCCTTCCTCAGGAATGAGGAAAGTGTGTCCAGCAGGCTAAGATAAAAGGTAGGGAGGAGGGACTTGGGGGAGGGGCGTTGGAAATGCGATAGGTGGAAGGAGGTCAAGGTGAGGGTGATAGGCCGTAGTGGGGTGGGGGCGTGGAGGTCAGGAAGAAGATTGCAGGTTAGGAAGGCGGTGCTGAGTTCGAGGGATTTGACTGAGACAAGGTGGGGGAGGGGAAATGAGGAAACTGGAGAAATCTGAGTTCATCCCTTGTGGTTGGAGGGTTCCTAGGCGGAAGATGAGGCGTTTTTCCTCCAACCGTCGTGTTGCTATGGTCTGGTGATGGAGGAGTCCAAGGTCCTGCATGTCCTTGGTGGAGTGGGAGGGGGAGTTGAATGTTGAGCCACAGGGTGGTTGGGTTGGTTGGTCCGGGTGTCCCAGAGGTGTTCTCTGAAACGTTCCGCAACTAGGCAGCCTATCTCCCCAATATAGAGGAGGCCACATCGGGTGCAGCGGATGCAATAAATGATGTGTGTGGAGGTGCAGGTGAATTTGTGGCGGATATGGAAGTATCCTTTGGGGCCTTGGAGGGAAGTAATGGGGGAGGTGTGGGCGCAAGTTTTGCATTTCTTGCGGTTGCAGGGGAAGGTGCCAGGAGTGGAGGTTGGGTTAGTGGGGGGTGTGGACCTGACGAGGGAGTCACAGAGGGAGTGGTCTTTTCGGAACGCTGATAGGAGAGGGGAGGAAAATATATCCCTGGTGGTGGGGTCCATTTGGAGGTGGCGGAAATCACAGCGGATGATACACTGTATCTGGAGGTTGGTGGGGTGGTAGGTGAGGACCAGTAGGGTTCTGTCCTGGTGGCGATTGGAGGGGCGGGGCTCAAGGGCGGAGGAGTGGGAAGTGGAGGAGATGCGGTGGAAGGCATCGTCGACCACCTCTGGGGGGAAATTGCGGTCTTTGAAGAAGGAGGCCATCTGGGTTGTATGGTTTTGGAACTGGTCCTCCTGGGAGCAGAGGCGGCGGAGATGAAGGAATTGGGAATATGGGATGGCGTTTTTACAGGGGGTAGGGTAGGAGGAGGTGTAGTCTAGGTAGCTGTGGGAATCAATCAGTTTGTAGTAAATGTCCGTGTTGATTTGGTTGCTAGAGATAGAAATGGAAAGGTCTAGGAAGGGGAGGGAGGAGTCTGAGATGGTCCAGGTGAATTTGAGGTCAGGATGGAAGGTGTTGGGAAAGTGGATGAACTGTTCAACCTCCTCGTGGGAGCACGAGGCAGCGCCGATACAGTCATCGATGTAGCGGAGGAAAAGGTGGGGGGTGGTGCCAGTGCGGAGTAGCCATGGGCACCCGCATGGGCCCCAGCTATGCCTGCCTCTTCGTAGGATATGTGGAAAACAGTCCATCTTCCACAGCTACACTGGCACCACCCCCCACCTTTTCCTCCGCTACTTCAATGACTATATTGGCGCTGCCTCGTGCTCCCACGAGGAGGTTGAACAGTTCATCCACTTTACCAACACCTTCCACCCCGACCTCAAATTTACCTGTCTCAGACCGTCTCAGACTCCTCCCTCCCCTTCCTAGACCTTTCCATTTCTATCTCGGGCGACCGACTCAACACGGACATTCACTATAAACCGACCGACTCCCACAGCTACCTAGACTACACCTCCTCCCACCCTGTCCCCTGTAAAAACGCCATTCCATATTCCCAATTCCTTCGTCTCCACCGCATCTGTTCCCAGGAGGACCAGTTCCAAAACCGTACAACCCAGATGGCCTCCTTCTTCAAAAACCGCAATTTCCCCCCAGACATGGTCGACGATGCCTTCCACCGCATCTCCTCCACTGCCCACTCCTCCGCCCTTGAGCCTCGCCCCTCCAACCGCCACCAGGACAGAACTCCACTGATCCTCACCTACCACCCCACCAACCTCCATATACAGCATATCATCTGCCATCATTTCAGCCACCTCCAAACGGACCCCACCACCAGGGATATATTTCCCTCCCCTCCCCTATCAGCGCTCCAAAAAGACCACTCCCTCTGTGACTCCCTCGTCAGGTCCACACCCCCCACCAACCCAACCTCCACTCCCGGCACCTTCCCCTGCAACCGCAAGAAATGCAAAACTTGCGGCCACACCTCCCCCCTTACTTCCCTCCAAGGCCCAAGGGACACTTCCATATCCGCCACAAATTCACCTTCACCTCCACACACACCATTTACTGCATCCGCTGCAACCTTCCCCTGCAACCGCAAGAAATGCAAAACTTGTGCCCACATCTCCCCCATTACTTCCCTCCAAGGCCCCAAGGGATACTTCCATATCCGCCACAAATTCACCTGCACACTCCACCGCTGCACCCGATGTGGCCTCCTGTATATTGGGGAGACAGGCCGCCTACTTGCGGAACATTTCAGAGAACACCTCTGGGACACCCGGACCAACCAACCCAACCACCCCGTGGCTCAACACTTCAACTCCCCCTCCCACTCCACCAAGGACATGCAGGTCCTTGGACTCATCCATCATCAGACCATAGCAACACGACGGTTGGAGGAAGAGCGCCTCATCTTCCGCCTAGGAACCCTCCAACCACAAGGGATGAACTCAGATTTCTCCAGTTTCCTCATTTCCCCTCCCCTCACCTTGTCTCAGTCAAATCCCTCAAACTCAGCACCACCTTCCTAACCTGCAATCTTCTTCCTGACCTCTACGCCCCCACCCCACTCCAGCCTTTCACCCTCACCTTGACCTCCTTCCACCTATCGCATTTCCAACGCCCCTCCCCCCAAGTCCCTCCTCCCTACCTTTTATCTTAGCCTGCTGAACACACTTTCCTCATTCCTGAGGAAGGGCTAATGCCCGAAACGTCGATTCTCCTGTTCCTTGGATGCTGCCTGACCTGCTGCGCTTTTCCAGCAATACATTTTCAGCATTAATCAACTCCAGCCTCCCCACTAATCTTGACCGATTCCAATTTGCCTATCGGTCCAACAGATCCCTGTCAGATGCCATATCACTTGCCCTTCACTCCTCCCTAGAACATCTTGACACCAAGAACAGCTACGTAAGAATCCTACTCATTGACTACAGTTCGGCCTTCAACACGATTATCCCCTCGAGGCTGATTACTAAACATAGTGATCTCAGACTAAACCTTACTCTCTGTGACTGGATCATCAATTTCCTGACCCACAGGCCACAATCAGTGAAGACTGGGGACAATATTTCATCAACATTAACACTCAACACTGGAGGCCCCCAGTGATGTGTACTCAGTCCCGTACTGTACTCACCTGTGTACCCATGACTGCGTCGCCAAATACCAGACTAATGCCATTTACAAGTTCACTGATGGCAGCACCATAGTCGGTCGAATCTCAGATGGCAACGAAACAGATTACAGATGGGATGTGGAAGACCTGGAAAAATGGTGCACTGAGAACAACCTCGCTCTCAATGCTGGAAAAACCAAGGAACTCATTATTGACCTTAGGCAGGATGTTACTCATGCCCCATACACATTAACAGCACAGAGGTGTCCTTGAGAGAAGGTTGCTTGTGTTGTTGGAATCACTTTAAACTGACATGGCAGGGAGTGGGAATCAGGAAAGAATATTTGAGAAGTGTACAGCGTACATATAATACTTGGAGAGATGAATAACACTAATATGGAGAATACAAAGTCAATTGGTGAAGTCAGTTATTCAAGGTTAATAGACAATTGTGAATGCTTAGAGTGCAGTAAATAAGACAGAGGAATTACAAATGCAGAAAGCAATGAGGAAATATGATCTTGTGGTAATAATAGATACCTGGATCAAGGAAGGGTGAGACTGGGTGTGAAGATTTCTTGGACATAAGATGTTCAGAAAAGGCAAGAGAGGGCTGGTGGTGGTGGTTACGAAGAGCATCGCAGTGTTGTAGAAAGAGCATGCCCAGGAGGATTCAAGGACAGAATCAATCAGCAAGAGCAAAGAAACAAAAACAGTACAATTACATTGCTTGATATGATCTATAAACCATTAACTAGTGGCAAGAATGCAGATTATCAAATCTGCAGGGAAATGGAGTCATGCCAGCATTATAGAATAGTTATAATTCAGTATTTTAATAACCCGAATGTAGACATTTAAGAGACATTAATCATTGTAACATAAGCTTTAGTATAATGATAGAAAAGGACAATGGTCAATCCAGAGTAAAAATAAATAAATTGGAAGAGCTGAATCAATGAGGCAAGAATAGAGACAGGTGAGATAGATTGCAACAAGAGGGTGCCAAAGAGATACAGTAAATTTCTGTGTGAGAGGAACATTTTAGGGGGTCACTAAGTCTGCAGAAGCTCAAAGATATTCACTCATAAATGTATATCAGAAACCACTGATACTCTGTTTGTTCAGGCTCATTAATTAATTAATTTTCCCTCAGATGCTGCAAGTCAGGCAGCTAGGGCAGTGACAGTTTTACTGCCATTGCATGATTTCCACAGCCAGAGGGTACAATTGATTGTTTCCACAAAGTCCTCGGAGCACCCTATCAGCAGTCAGTTGTCTTCATGTATAGAAAGGCTTCCACTTCATGGACGAGCAGATCATCTGTGACCACACCAGCCAGAAAGTGTTATCCCAGGAACAGTTAAGATGCCAACATTCCAGAAAACCCATAGGTGCCTGCATCCCCTCAACGCACACTGGACTGGACAAATGATGACAAAGGCTACACCCTCAAAGCCTGACTCAGGACATCTGTCAGGAATCTACAGCTTGATGCTGACAAGAAATCCAACACTACACATACTTCCACAGTAACATTATAAAGCTAACCCTAGGGTTCTTGAAAATGATTCAGATGCCAGGACTTGTCTGATGGTGTAATACATTACATTCAGAAAGAGTGTCTGGCATCCATGAAAGAGTCAGTTGTTTGCTGTACCTTCACAGGTGGATAGAGCCTGCTGACTGGTACAATCTTGTAGTTACGATGACTGTAGCGGGTGTCCTCCTGGCCTCAGCATTTAGAGGCCTCAGGCTGATCTCACAGTCCTGCATAGATAGAGGTGCACCATCCTCCCCAGACTGGTTATAGGTAATGGAGTCACTAGCATAGGAGAGGTACAGTGGTCTGTAATCTTCAGCAAGTTCTGTCTGTCATTCTTTCTACCTGATAGCACCACACTGTCTCCTTCAGAAGCTACCCTGGAGTGAGGTCAAAGGCTCCCTCTCACCCAGCCGGAGAGACTGAACACATGCCATTGCAGTTAAAAGACCAATGTACTCCTCTGTTATTTGTTCCAGTCCAGTGAGGGCCTCTGGCATCATTGCCTGTCTCTGCACGTGGAATATGACTAGATAGGCACGTGTTCTGCTCAGGACTGAGCAAGTGCCTGGTCTCTGACAGTACGAGTGTCAAAGAGCTTGGATGTTTCCTTCTCCAATAGCTGCAGGTAAGTTAGTGATCGGTTCATCAGATGATGTCCCTGAATCTAACTAATGTATTCATCAAGATAATTGTCTCTGTGCTGAGGGAGGATGCAGGTGAATGCTTTGTTGATGCATACTCTCAGGTGTCAAAGGCTTCACCCTCAGAGATTCTGAGGCTGGAAAACCTCTGAGGTTTCTTGTGATTTACTATTTGTTGATTGCATGTATCTGTGAAAGAGAATAGAGAACTATTTGGTGAAGAAACCCAATTACCAAAGAAGAACAATGTCTGAGTGCAGCCTCACTTCTTATAAAAGCAGACAACAGGTGTTACTCACTAGCATCTACCATGCCAATCTCTCCAATTTAGGTTTTCACTCGTCAACTCTTATTCATCTTCTTCAAAACTAATGAGGATGCAAAGACCAGGAAGCCTGCCACTTGTCTGGGTCTTTCTTTCCTGTTTAGCATCAGCTTTCCATCAATGAGAAACAGAAAGGTTGAGTGTGATGGGAATGTGTGCATGAGCGTTTGATGAGAAGGCACAATGCTGCCAGGGAGGTAGATTTCCCACAGTAAGGAGGAAGCAAAGTACCAAAGCTGTCAGCATAGTACATGTGAGCTATTCAGTGAACATTTTGCATGTAATCGCGATGTCAAAACACCTCTGATACAGTTACATAGTGGTAGAGTTAGACTGAGTGATAGCCCGTGTGAGGTTGCAGTGAGAGCCCGGTGGCACTTAAGCCTTCAGAGTGCAGGAGACCATTCAGTAGTTTCCCACACTACCCATCATTTAAGCGTTTATGTCCACTCAAGGTACTGACTCACTATGTGACGTGTCCAAGTCAGCTGATTCTCATGGAAGGGATTGATTCACCTAATAAGGAAGGGACTCTGCTGTGGCCTCGACAGTTTGGAACGGTGTGTTCAGTGAGGCATCTATGAAGCGGAGAGTGAAGACCACAGTCTCTTCTGGAGTTTCTGACTCACATCATGTGAAAGGGTGCCCAGATGTCCTTTAAATATTGCATCAAAATCTGTGGCCCCAGAACACATGAATGGGTAAGGACTGTCAACTGCCATCCTCAAGATTCACTGCTTAATTCAAAATGTATGAAATGAGCTGAACAGCAAACTCACCATGGATGCCACTTAAGCTATTTTAAACACAAGTGGAAAATCCCAGCTATTGCTTTTTTTTTAAACTTATTCATTCATGGGATGTGGTTGTTGCTCACTAGGCCAGCATTTACTGCCTATACTTAACTGCTCAGAAGACACATAAGGCCCAGATCAGATAAGGACATCAGTTTCCTTCTCTGAAAGGAATTAGTGAACTTGATGGGATGTCCCCCTGCAATGGATTCACGGTCCTCACTAGTCTCCCAGTTACAGATTTTTATTGAATTCAAATTCTACTACTTACCATGGCAGGATTTGAACCCAGGTCCCCAGAACATTAGGTCTCCTGGGTCTCTGGATTAATTGTCTCGTGATAATACCACTAGGCCATAACCTCCCACTATTCTCTCTATTCCCTATTCTATCTGAACAATTAACTTCTCGAAATCTCCATCATTTGTCGCATTGGAAGAGATGCTACCTACATTTGCCCCAGCTACACTCCACATAGATAATAAAAGCAGTCATGAAATCAAAAGTCTTGGAATTACCGCTGATTACTACAGTATTTTGAATGTGTTGCCTCTGATCACCAGTAAGCTTCTGCAGTCATTTTTCCTTCATGCTTTATTTTTGCTAGCAAGGTAATCTATTCTGGTACCTTAAAAGTTTTCTCACAATGCTAATGAGAAAAATTCGTGCTTTATATTCAACGTCTCAGAAAAGCCTTTTGTTAAACAGGTTGGACCTCTATGGATTTTAAACTGACACTTCTACTTAGGTCAGTGCTACAAAGGCTGTTTATAACAAGTGGAGATGCTCCCCTTATCACTGATGTCTGTAGATGGAAGAAAAGGAAGAAGAAAACAAGTAAGACTATTTTTCAGTAGATCAGCATTTTTGGCAGATTTTGGGTTTGGCATGAGCCTGGCAACTAAGGTCATGGATAGGTGCATCAGTGAAATCCAGCCGCAACTTACTCCAGCACATACACATTTACAATACAGGAAAAGAAAACTAAAATCAGGTGGTGAGAAAAACATATCGGCAATCCTGTGAATAATTAAAATTTCAATGCACATATCAATCTTGTTTAAAAACATTAACAAATTCCTCATTTGAGGGATTAAGATAATAGACACTAGGTTGTACAGAACTTGAGAAGTGCTGAAAAAGAAAGTTTCTAAACTTTTCATTTTGTATTCATCACAACAGATACAAAAACGTCCAGTCTCATTTGGAGAGTGCAGAAAGGATGCTGACTGGTTGGCAAGTAGCTGATAATTATTCGGGGTTGCCACGGAGAATGCATCAGGAAACTACTATTTACCCATGCTTTTCATTAAACCAAAAACATGTAATGCCTTGGCATTTTATTATGCATAATATGTACCCCACAAATGTCTACAGGTAGCTTCTATGGAAATCAGCCACCATAATGAACCTGACTGAGGATTTTATTTTGGTTGCTAGTGTAATTCTTAGCACACTTGGGAATGTCAGATATTTTGCTCCCTTCGAAATATGGCATTCTTGCATCTGCCCTAATGAATGCAGGACAAAAAGCCCTGACAATATGTTTCCTTTATCAGCAAAGATAAGACTTGTTTTAGATTCTGCTTTTTGGGCATGTTTTTATACTCAAATCAAAATTTTGAACACAAAAATCGGTAAGAATGATATATTGAACATTAACTAACATTTCTTAAATATAGTTCTGGATTAGTGGTGCTGGAAAAGCACAGCAGTTCAGGCAGCATCCGAGAAGCAGTAAAATCGACGTTTCGGGCAAAAGCCCTTCACCAGGAATGCAAGCAGAGTGTCTGAAGGGTGGAGAGATAAATGAGAGGAGGGTGGGGGTGGGGTGAAAGTAGCATAGAGTACAATAGGTGAGTGGGGGAGGGGATGAAGGTGATAGATCAGGGAGGGTGGAGTGGATAGGTGGAAAAGAAGATAGGCAGGTAGGACAAGTCATGGGGACAGTGCTGAACTGGAAGTTTGGAACTGGGGTGAGGTGGGGGAAGGGGAAATGAGGAAACTGTTGAAGTCCACATCGATGCCCTGGGGTTGAAGTGTTCCGAGGCGGAAGAGGAGGCGTTCTTCCTCCAGGCATCGGGTGGTGAGGGAGCGTCGGTGAAGGAGGCCCAGGACCTCCATGTCCTCGGCAGAGTGGGAGGGGGAGTTGAAATGTTGGGCCACAGGGCAGTGTGGTTGATTGGTGCGGGTGTCCCAGAGATGTTCCCTAAAGCGCTCTGCTCCGAGGCGTCCAGTCTCCCCAGTGTAGAGGAGACTGCATAGAGAACAACGGATACAATAAATGATATTGGTGGTTGTGCAGGTAAAACTTTGATGGATGTGGCACAAATATAGCACAACAGACATAAATTGTACTACCTTTACCATTAAGCAAATGAGGCAAGCTGCCAAGACTCTGAGTCCAAACCTGGCCATACCCCCCTATCATAGTAAAAGCTAAGGTTAATTGCATGCATCACCTTGAAGGAGTCTTCGCCTCACAGGGATAGTGCATTGGAAATTAAGCCACTCTATTCTAGGATTCATCACAAAAGTTAAAAGATGTTTTCAAAGTACAGTCGGTTCTGCTATAACACACATTTCTTCAATGCAAATTGGCTATAATGTGATCGAAGAATTTAAACCATTATTTGTAGAATGCAAACTTTCCTTTCCTGTATTGGCTATAACGCAATTCCAGTCTCATTGGTTTAGACGGTGTTGCTATTACGCAATTCTCTTATAATGTCTGATCACAAAGGAATGGAACTATTACATCATATCGGAACAGACTGTATGCAAAATCTCCAATTTACTTGTCGGATAGATCCAGCCTAAGAGAAAACATGTACTAGATTTCTGTACTTAACAAGAAGTACTATTTCTTGCAAATAAATAGATTCTAAATAGGTAAACAGTTATAAATTGTCAACACGTAAATCTACCAGTCTCCCATCCTAAGAACTTTCCTGGACGTACCAACAGACTGATGAGACAAACAGAAAAACATGAGTGTTATGAGCGGAGGGAAAAAAAGACTGAGGAAGTAATTCAAGATCACAGGATCATCTGAGATGAACCTTTGGCTTGGCAGTATTTTTCTATTCCTCAATTTCTTTTCTCCAGGTTCTTGTCACTCAATTCTTCATGGCAGGCACAGGTGATTGATACATCAACTGCAACGTTTCTTAGTTGCAGCAACTAGTGAGGGAAGATAAGCTGGATTTCTTCAGGCTTTAGGTATTTTATTGGAGAAAGATATATCATCTGCCCTTGCAACTGCTGAAAGGCTTTTACCAATATTGTTCACACCCACAAGCTGTTCAGCTATCTGTTGTCAGATTGATGGTCTTTAGCATCGACAACTGGTCATAACTCCACAAATCAATCAGCAACCTGTTGCCAACTAAATGTCACTTGACAATAGATTAGATTAGATTAGATTACTTACAATGTGGAAACAGGCCCTTCGGCCCAACAAGTCCACATCGACGCCGAAGTGTAACCCACCCAGACCCATTCTCCTACATTTACCCCTTCACCTAACAATGCAGGCAATTTAGCATGGCCAATTTATATAACCTGCACATTTTTGGATTGTGGGAGGAAACCGGAGCACCCGGAGGAAACCCACGCAGACACGGGGAGAAAGTGCAAACCCCTCACAGAGAGTCACCTGAGGCGGGAAATGAACCCAGGTCTCTGGTGCTGTGAGGCAGCAGTGCTAACCACAGTGCCACCGTGCCGCCCACTTATTATCCACTTCCTCTACCAATGACCTTCAGTTGCAGTAGTGTGTACCATCTAAAAGATTCACTGCAGAAATTCACCCCAGATCCTTCAAAGATCCTTCCAAGTCCATCACTACTTTTACCTAGAAGGTGAAGGGCAGCAGATATATGGGTAAAACACCACCTGCAAGCTTTCCTCCAAGGCACTCTCCATACTGACTTGGAAAAAAAAAATCGTCTTTCCATCACTGTCGCTGTGCCAAAATTCTGGAATTCCCTCCTGAACAGCATTGTGAGTCAACTCACAGCAGGTAGACTGCAGCAGTTCAAGAAGGCAGGTCATCAACATCTTCTCAAGGGCAACTAGGCACGGATAATAAATGCTGGCTATCCAGTGACGGTCACATCCCACGAGAGAAAAAATAAAGTATATGAAAGTTCCAGAATTGTGTAGACCGTGACGATAAAATCAGTACCTAGTCATCACATACTGATTTGTTTGTGAACTCAATAATGGCACCAGGCTAGAATTGCAGAAGTGTTACAATGCAGGAGGTCATTTGGCTCATCATGCCTGTATCAACTCATTAAATAAGCATTTAATGCTTACACACACTATTTTTATCCAAGTAATCATCCAATGTTCTCTTGAATGCCACAATTGAACCTGCCTCCAGCACATTTCCAAGCAATGCATTCCAGACCTTAATTACTCACTGAGTGACAAAGTTTTCTTCCATTTTACCTTTGCTTCTTTTGCAGATCACTTAAAACCTACACCCTCTTGTTCTTGTTACAAGTGGAAACAGTTTCTCCTGATTTATTCTATTAAGTCTACTCGTTATTTTGCAAATCTCCACTGGATCTCATCTCAGCCTTCAACTCTCCACTGAGAACAGATACAATTTCTCCAATCCATCCTTGTAACTGAAGTTCTGCATACCTGGTATCAGTTTTGTAAACTGTCTCAATGCACTCTCTACAGCATTCCTATCCTCCCTACGTAGTGTCCAGAACCGTACATAATATACCAATTGAGGTCAAATGCGTGTCTTTGACCATGAATCGCTAAAATCTCGCATGCAAGTGCAGCAAGTATAGTAAATAGTATGTTATCCTTCATCATATGGTTTCAATTCTTTCATATGTAAATTGCAAAACTTTTTTAAAAGTAACATTTTCAAGTGAACTTTAACAATTAATGTCATGTCGGCCCAGATAATGCATTTAAGGTGTGAGCTGCCCTGTGTGAGATTGTCGGTGCCACAATGGTCAGACTGATTCTAATCTAAAAAACAGATTTACAGAATCTTACATGGATTCATGCAGCTTTTGAACAAAGTAAAATGTAATTCTGCAAGTACAAATTCGTAGTGCGAGTGGTGATAGTGAGCAAAGAGCCTCTAGATGTAGCCTTGCCCACTTGAACTGAGCTGGGTGCATGTCTCTGCATCATTAATAGGATGGTTGCCAGTGCAGTCCTGAAGTAAACAAGCATCTTTGTCAATGGAGATTTGCCATGAGTGATATTACAGGTTGGCACATTTCAGATGCCAATGTTTATGGATGTGGGGTGTGTGTGAATGCTGTCCATAAAAGGTGCCTTGGGATATTTTCAACAAGGATGCCATTTTCAACGAGCAGCTACCTGAATTCATGTTGAGTTTTCTTAAAATCAACTGGTTTAATAGTTTTAAAAATATCAAAAACTGAATATTAATGATTTGACTTGGTCCACCTTAACAAGCAATATCACCTTTAATTGGCAATTCACTACAGCCTAGTGAGAAACTCGCCTTACCACTTAACAGATGACAGCTGATGCAAGATGCTCCCAATTTCGAGACAGACCTCATCAAACTTTTCAACTAATTCTATCACAAATCTTGCAGTTGCCAATGTCGCTCAGACCCCTTTATGATTTTGCTTAATATTTCTAAACAAAGAGTCAGTAGACATGCTGATCTATGAAATTACCAAAAAAGAATCACAACTATTAATAAACCTTAACAAGTTTGTGAATGCAGCTGAAATAAGTCTCAAAACGAAGGAGCTAAAATTCAAGAGTACTGTGAACTTCAATCTGGAAAAATAAGCCATCACAAAAGCACCATGTCGAGAGTTGCTCCAAAGACTGTTATAAATTAACCAGTACAAGTAGTGTATATGCTCTCTACCATATAGCGTTTTTCACTGATATATGCAGTATCAACTGCAACATGGGAACTGACTTAAGTCCATATAATGTTGCTTTGTGTGAATAAATTTATAACTCAGCATAATTTTCTCATTACAGTTTTGAGAAAGGCTGCACAAATAACAGAAGTTTTAATTCGGCAACATTACATATTTAGAAGACCAAGGAGTAAACTAATATTGTGTAGAAAAATGAAGCTGACTTTCCTCACATGTAGTATCTGCACAACCTGGGGAAATTTATAAGCCGTGGGAAATTATACATTTTCAAATGGGTAAAATATTGGAGCTCTTATTCAATATTCTGTATCATTCAGAAAAATTTCTGATGTTCAAGGACAATGCCAATGCACCAATTTAACGTAGACTTTGACTAACTCTTCAGTTTATCACTGTTTCTGTGAAAGGACTGTTCTATGCAAGTAGTTGAGACTCTCATCAGCAAAGCATGAAAAGAAAAGTTCGAATTCACCAAATTGATCACCTGAAATTACAGCCTATCCAAAACTCAATAAAAATGCTCAGCTGTCTCAGAAGATAGGAGACTTGCATGTTTAAAATAGATGTATTATGTAGCAGGTACGCCTTCTCTGAAAAAGTCTGGGCTTTGATCGCAAAAAGTAAATCAGGCAAGTGATTTTTAAAAAGAAACTTGGAATATTTTCCAAGTTTTCTGATCTTACATGAATTTGGACAGTGATTTTAGTTTATGCATCAAATCCCCCACTGGCAAAAGGTCAGTAATGTAAAAAGTTGTTTCTCTGGCCACAGATGCTGCCTGTTCTACTGTGTTTTTCCAGCTTTTTCTCCTTTCATACCAATAATTTTACGGTTGCCTACTCTTTCAGCTTACAAGTAGAAAATCTTTCCATGCACACGATGCTTAATTATGGAACAAATCTACACTTCCTATATTGAGTTAAATGTTCACAAGCAAGTTGATTCTTCAATAATCTACAGAAATGTTGGAAAAGCTTGAAGTATTGTTTGCACAGAATGCAGATAACTTGAAAAAAATCTCTTTGCATAAGAAATTCAAGGCCAAGAAGCAAAACAGAATCAGTACTATCTTATTTAAATAATACATATGTAAGTGATGCAGAGAACAGAGCAAGAATATAAAAACATTATTTAAATAAGCAGAGCAGGAAAGTCACGTGGTCTTAGTTGCAGAAAGTCATAACAGGGTAAGTGCTCCTTTATTTTCCTCTTTTGCATATTGCCTTTATCCATGGTAAGCAGAGAACTAAACAAAAATTTAAATGATACAAATTTCACAGTTCAACAGGTTAATAAATGTTGAATACTCAGAAGTATTACATTGAAAGAACAACCTATTGGTATTAGTTATATAGGGTTGTAATATTAAATCACATGCTCGACTTTCAATGTCCAAGTTGAAAAATAATAGCCACGAATGATGGCTCGTTTAAAAGACATGAGTACCTACCAATAAGGAATGTACTCTGAAAGAAAAGAGAGGTTATATATTGAACAGAAATGATAAAGTAACAGTCAGTCAACAATAGTCTTAACAAGTAGCCCCAGATAGATTTTCAAGCAATCAATGAAATGTTAGATTGCATTGCACAAACTATTTATTGGTGAGTAGAAATCAGTCATGTCGTCTAATAATGCATATACAAAATCAGATTTCCTGCAAAATAACAAACCTGCTTAAAGGAAGAATTGCTGTTATTGTTGTGGCTCCTTCTGCTTCCACAAAAATCATGCACAGTGTTGCTCTAAAGATGGTTAACAACAGATAATAAAATAATTTCAGCTGCATAAAGCAAAAATAATTTAGGCTGTCACCTATTGTTATTACCTTGAACGTACATCCAGTGGAGGGATTTATAAAACCTTTCACTGCATTTTTCCATGTAAAAGTACATGTGACAATACATTTCTATTCTATTGTACTGAACTGATTCATGCCTAGGGAACTTATTGACCGAGTATCAATTTTACAAAGTTCCATTAAACAAACAGCATCCTCAACACTGTTTATTGGAGCATGGAGTGCAAAAGAGAAGTTAGTTAAACCTGTATAGAACATGGGTTCACCTTCAACTAAAGTACTGTGTCCAGTTCTGGGTGCCACACTTTACGGAAGTTGTGCATACACTACAGCAAGTGAAAAAAAAATTATTTTATTCTTTGGACCTTGATACTCGGAAAGAAGTCATAGTCTTAGGATAAGAGGTAGCAAATTTAAAACAGAATTGAGAACCTATTTCTTCCACAGAGTTGTGAATCTGTGGAATTCACTACCCCCAAGTGTGGTGGATGTTGGGACAATGAGTAAATTTAAGTAGGAGTTAGACAGGATTTTAATTCGAAATGGCTTGAAGGGATATGGAGAGAAGGCTGGAAAATGGGGCTGAGGATCATATCAGCCATGATCAAATGGCAGGGCAGAGTCGATAGGTCGAATGGCCTAATTCTCCTCCTATATCTTTTGAATTTATGAAGGCATTTATCCACAATTATTCTTAAGATGACTGTAGTGAGCTGCCATCTTCAAAGTGCAGTTAGGAAGACAGTGACAAAGTATTGGCCCATCAACAGTGAGGGAATGGCGATACAGTTCCAAGTGTCGATGGTTTGTGGTTTGTAGGAGAACTTGCAAGTGGTGGCGCAACTATGTATCTGCTGACTTGTCCTTCTCAGTGGCACAGATCACAGATTTGGAAGGTTTCAAAAGACCCTTGGAAAGTTGTTGCTGTGCATTCATGAAATGCTGCCAATATGCATTAAATGTGGAGCGAATAAATCTTCAAGAGGGTTCATGGGTTGCCAATCAAGCAGAGAAGGTGAAAGCGAGGACTGCAGATGCTGGAGATTAGAGTGGAGCTGCAAAAGCACAGCAGGTCACGCAGCATCCAAGGAGCAGGAAAATTGACGTTTCGGACGGGAGCCCTTCATCAGGAATATCATTGATTTTCCTGCTCCTTGGATGCTGCCTGGCCTGCTGTGCTTTTCCAGCACCACTTTAATCAGCAGACTAACTTGCCCAGGATTGTGTTGAGCTTCTTCAGTTTTGTTGGAGCTGCATTCACCCAAGCATATGGACAGTACTCCATCTCACTCCTGATTTGACCCTTATAAATGGTGGACAAATGTTTGGAAGTTAGGTGGTAAGTTATATGCTACAGAATTCTGAACCTCTGCGGCCACAGTAGTTACATAGCTGATGCAGTTAAGTTTCTGGACAATGGAGTTCTATAGGATGTTGTTACTGGAGTTTCAGCAATGTGAATATAATTAAATGTGGAGGAAATTCTCTTTTGTTGGAGAGTCATTACCTGGCACTTGTGTTTCAGAATATTACTTGAGAGTCAGCAGTCCAAGCATGGATGTTGTTAACATCATGCTGTATATGGACACAGACTGCTTCAGTGTCTGAAGAATCATGAACGGTGTTATCATTGAGCAGTCATCAATGAACATCTCAACTTCAGATCTTGACGTCAAGGGCAGTCAACTTCACCTCTGAAGTTCAGCTCTGTATTAATAAAAATAGAAATTGCTGGAGAAATTCTGCAGATCTGGCAGCATCTGTAAAGTGAAAATTAGTTAATATTTCAAGTCCAGAGACCCATTGCTAAAACTAAAAGATTTTCTAGTTGCTTTAAGTTCTGAAGAAGGATCACGAGACTTGAAATATTAACTCCTTTTCTCTTTACAGATGTTGCCAAACCTGCTGAGTTTCTCCAGCACTCCTTGGATCTCATGGGGGCCTTACCTTCACTAACAGTCTCCCACATGAGATCTTGCTAAAGTCCAGAAGACTACGTCACATGTATCGCCCTCAACTACACACCAGGTCTCCTCTTCAAAAAAGTTGATTTGACATGACTTTCCCTTAACAAAGTTATGCTGACTGTCTCTCCAAGTACCAATTAATTCTGTCCTTCAGAATTGCTTCCAAATGTTTCCCAACCACTGAAGTCAGACAGTCCTGTAGTTTTCTGGTTTATGCCTTACACCCTTCTTGAATAATGGCACCACATTGGCTGGCCCTACAGTCCTTTCACATCTCTCCTGTGACCAAAGAGGAATCGAAAATTATTGCCAATGCCCCTATTTCCTTCCTTGCCTAATTCAACATCCTGGAATACATTTCATCCAGCCCTGGATATTTATTTATTTTTAAGCCTGCCAGTCTACTCAGAACCTCTGCTTATGCTAATTTCTTAAAATTTATCACTGCCTTTCTCAGTGATTTCTATACCCACATTGTCCCTCTCTTGAGTTAGCATTAACATGAAGTATTCATTTAGAATCCTACCTATGTCCTCTGCCTTCATGCACAAATTACCCCTCTGGTCCTTAATGGGCCTATTATTTCACTAAAGACTCAACAAACAATCAAGGTATTTTTCAATGTACAATTTCAGTTTAAATGTTGTGTCCTCCACAACCATCTGATGAAGGAGCGGCGCTCTGAAAGCTAGTGCTTCCAATAAACCCTGTTGGACTATAACCTGGTGTTGTGTGATTTTTAACTTTGTACACCGCAGTCCAACACCGGCATCTCCAATTCATTATTTCACTAGTTATTCTTTTACCCTTAAAAGTATTTGGAAAATAATTTTGGATTTTCCTTTAATTTACCTGTCACATGTCCCCTTTTTACTTTCCTAATTTCCTTTTTACATTCCCTTAGCATATTCTGATAAGGTGAAAAGCAAAGTATTTTTTCCCCCCTAGGGTAGGTAAGTTCAAAACTGGGGGCATATTTTTCAGGAGAGGGGCAACGTTTTTACACAGAGTGGTTTGTATGTGGAATAAATTGCCAGAGGAAGTGGTGGATGCAGGTATAGTTGCAACATTTAAAAGATATTTGGATAAGTACATAAATAGAAACGTTTGGAGGCACATGAGTCAAATGCATGCAAATGGGACTAGTTTAGTTTGGGAACATGGTTGATGTGGACTAGTTGGTCCGAATGGTCTGTTGCCATGATGTATGACTCTGTAACTCTTAAGACACTTGTGGGACAGTCTGGAACCAGTGGGGACAACTGCCCATTTAAAAGAGGAGGAGAAATTTCTTCTCAGAGAGTAGTGAATATATGGAATTCCTTACTGCGGAAGGTTATACAGGCTGGGTCATCAAGTATATTCAATGCAGAGTTAATTTTGTTACTGATAAAAATAATCTAAGAGTAATGAGGTCAAGGCAGGATCGTAGAATTGAAGATCATCAGATCAGTCTTGATCTCATGATGGCCTACTTTTACTCCAATGTCTCACGGAAATAAACCCACAAACCTACTGGGATAGGGCAGCTTCTCTACTATTTGTTATTTTATTCCTTCCTTGAGGAGGACAATGGTCTAGTGGTATTATCACTGGACTGTTAATCCAGAGACTCAGGTAACATTCTGACAACCTGCAACAGGAGATAGCAGAATTTGAGTTCAACAAAAACCTGGAATAAAGAGTCGAATGATAACCATGAATTCATCGTGAATTATTCGAAAAAACCCATCTGGTTCATGATTGTCCTTTAAAGGAAGGAAATGCCGTTCTTACCTGATTTTGCTAACAAATTACTCCAAACCCACATCCAAGTGGTTGAAATAACTCCAAGGAGGCAGGCAGGCTAAAACCCAGTCACCTTTTATTAACGCTTGCACAGTACATGGACTCCACCTAGCTTGCTCTGAGTCATTCCCCAGAGTGAGCAGACTGTCTGAATCTCCTGCTTATATCTGTCAGCCAGGGGTCCCTGATTGATCCATGTCAACAAACCCAATCAAGCATCTTATAGTCAATGAGATTTACCTGGCCCTCCTTCCAATCACTACATCCTTCTGCCATTAAGTCCTGGAACGTAGGCCTGTTCTTTATCTTTGACCTTCTGTTGCGATGTTTTCACCCCAGGTCCAGTTCTTTGACTCTGACTTGGACACAGATGATGTGTACTGGACTCTAGCCCATCTCTCGAGCCCTGGAGCATCTTGGGAGTGTTTCTGCCTTTTTTCCAGGCACAAATGGTATCAAGGTTCTATCAATCCTGGATTCTGAGGTTTCTTGGATGCTAGACGGATGGGGAATACCCATGGTTTCTGACAACCTTTCTGAGGGGCCAGGTATGTTTTGCTCCTGCCCCCATTGGAGAGGTAGCAGCTTTCAAGTGATCCACATGTTTGTTCTGGCCACCTCACCTTCTCAAACTTTAAATATCACTGGACCTTACCTCAATGCATACTCATGCAGGGCCATTTCTGTGGTTTTGACACCAAACTTTGTCCCCTGAAGTAAACTGTCTCTCTCGTTTAGACAAGATGTGTGGCTGGCATTGGCATTCCTGCTGCTGTTTCCATCTTCCCACCCCACCCTGGCCCCCAGTCCGGGAATATCAGGTTTAACCTGGTGTGGAGTCTTCTCCCCAACTCTGTTGGAGCCATCCCTGTTATTGAGTGAGGGGTGATCCAATAATCAAACAGGAACCAGGTATTGAGTGAAGCTGTAAATTCTTTCTTTAAGCCTGCCTTCAACTTTTGGATTGCTCTTTCCATCAGACCATTAGCCAATATATGGTATGGAGCTCTCTGAACATGCTGAATATCATTTGGCTTTAGGAAATACACAAAATCCCTTCTGGTAAATGACAACGTCCCATTGATCATGACCAATACTTAGAGAGACTTGCAACCGTCATCCCTGTGTCTGCCGAATGAACTCTATGCATGACAAACCACTTTGAATGGGCATCCACAACGACCAATAACATTGAGCCCATGAAAGGACTGGCCTATTCAACATGCAACCGAGTCCAGGGTTTACCTGACCATTCCCAGGTAAGTGGGGGCGCTGCTGGCAGGAACTTTTGTCTTTAGTGGCACTCTGGGCACTGCCCCACCAACACAGCTATGTCGGCAACCAATCCTGGCCATCAGACATAACCTCTTGCCAACATTTTTGTTTTGGAAACCCCTGGATGACCCTGCTGTATTTCAGCCAGTATCTGGAAGTGATCTTTACTTTGGACAATGACTGTTGCTCCTCATAGTTATATGCTGTTCTCTACGGTGATCTGGTCTCACCAGGTCCAGAAACATTTAAATTCTGGTTGTGATGGCCTTTTTGTCTCACCCATCACAAAACTGTTTTATTTTTGCCAGGATGGTGTCCATAGTCTGTCCACAGTCATATATTGTTAGAGGTGAGTGGAAAGGTGTCCAGAATGTTTAAAACCAGAATGGTGGTGTATCTGCCAGTTGGAGGCAGCTCAAGGTAGCTGCATTTGCCACTTAGCTTCCTGGATGGTGTTCCAACTTGTAACCATAAGCACTGAGAATAAGGGCCCACTGCTGAATTAGAGCAGAAGCTCTGGATGACACAGCTGCGTCTTCTTTAAGTAGGCCTAGCAAGCGTTTGTAATCCGTTACTATTATAAATTTACATCTGTAAAGTTATTGCTGCAATTTTCTCACACCAAAGATAGCCGTCAAACCTTCCTTCTCTATCTGGGCATAAGTGTGTTCGGCATCAGCCAAAATCTGGGAAGTCTATCCGGTTTTGCCCTCCATTGAGCCACTGGTGCGCCAAATTACCTCAATACCATATGGGGAAGCATCGCATGTCAGCACCATATTGCACTTGGGATCATAGTGGGCCAATAGCATAGACGTGAAAGCTTTTTTTTCACTTCCTCTAAAGGCTACCGCTTGACTACATGACCATTTCCAAAGCTGACCCTTTGTCAATAGCAGATGTAAGGGTGCCAAGATGGAGGCCAGGTCATATATGGATTTCTTATAATTATTCACCTAAAGACCTAAGCTCCAGTACGACAGTGGCAGCCAGGGCACCTTTGATCACCCTCACGTTATCTTCCAACTGTTGTAAACTGATCTGTCAACTCTGTAGCTCAAGTAGGTCACTTGGAGTCTGGAACGCTTATATTTTCCTTTCGAGGGTGTACGCCTGCCTGGGAGAAACTTTTAAGCACTATGCCCAAGTTTTCCAAGTGCTCTTTATTGGCCTTCCCTGTTATTAGTACGTCATGCAGATAAATGGTAATCTGGGGTAAACCTTGTAAAATGTTTTCCATCATGTGTTGGAAAAGGGCACAGGCTAATGATACCACAAATGACAGTCTTGTATATTGGTACAAACCCTTATTGGTATTAATTGGGACATAGTTATGCAACTCCTCATCTTATCGTCATTGTAGGTAGGCATGGCTCATGCCAGTTTTGCGTAGAATTCCTCTATGCGAGGGAATTGGTATTTATCCAACTGCAAAAAAGTGATTTACTGTTTGCTTAAAATCCCCACAAATGCGAACCAACCCATCAGACTTCACAATTGATAAGACCAGTGTTGCACATTCCACGAACTGTACCAGTTTGATGATTCCTTTGCTTTTCAGCCTCCTGATTTCTGCCTCTTCTTTTGCACATTAGGCAAATGGCACTGGACAGGCTGTGCAGAAGCACGGAATTGCCACCTGGTCAATATGTAAGATGGCCTTAGCTCCTTTGATAGAAAGGTCTAGGGACTGAGAAATTTCCAAATATTTAATGAGGACTTCACTCAGGTAGCCATTTTCTAATTGAAAACTGTTGAGCCAATCAAGGTGAATCTTTCTCAACCAATTCTGCTCTATCAAGCTTGGGCCCAAGCCTTTGACTACAATCAGTGGTAACTGCGCCAACTGCATCTCATAGAAGACTAGAACCAAGGTTGTACCCTTAATCTGTAATGGCTCTCTGGCATAGGTTCTCAGTCCGGCCACGGTCTTGTTCAAACTTAAGAGCTGGAGTCCAGAATGGATCTTGTTAAAGACTGGTTCTGCAATCACTGAAACAGCTGTGCTGGTATCAACCTTCATTAGACCCAGGTGACCATTTAATCAGACGTTTATTTTGATTGGTTCTGATTTGGATGCTGCTGAATAATTTAAGTGTTTCAAGCCATATATAGGTGGACTTTCCTGGATACTGGCCTGGGAGTTTTTTTTACACAATTCAGGCTTTGTCAGCTTCCTTTGCTTTCTTGAGTCTGCATACTGGCCGCAACTACAATGGTTTGCCTGCCCAGATCCTGAAGGACCTTTTAGTCATTTGTCTGATGCTCAATTTTGTTTTGGAGTTTTGCTGTGGGCTGATCTAGAGTCCCTCTGGTCAGCATGTGTCCTGAATGAGGCTATGCGATTGCCTACATTCAAGCGGTATTCCCCAAATTCAGTCAGACAGGTGAGGGTGTCCACGTCCTCAAAGAATTCCAGAAGATTTTTCAGACATGACCTCCCCTTGATGAAATCATGCTGACTTTGCCCTATTTTACTATATACTTCCAAGTATTCAGAAATCTCATCCTTCACAATGGATTCTAGGATCTTACCACAACTGAGGTTAGGCTAATCAGTCTCTAGTTTTCCATCTTTTGCCTTACTCCCTTTTTTAAACAGGGACGTCACATTAGAAATATTCTAGTTCTGTGGAACCATGCCTGACTCTAGTGATTCCTGAAAGATCACCATTAATGCTTTCACTATCTCTTCAGCTATCTCCCTTAGTACTCTGGGGTGTAGTCCAACTTGTCCAGGTAATTTAACCAACTTCAGACCAATTTTTCTCATACCTTCTTCTTGATGACCACCATATTCTGTGCTGCCCCCTAACTCTCTTGAATTTTTGGGATATGACTCTTGTCTTCCACCAGTGAAGACTGACATAGTAATTATTTAGTTCTTCAGCTATTTCCTTATTCCCCACTTCTTTCTCTCCAGGATCATTTTCCAGCAGCCCAAATGTCCACTTTTGCCTCTCTTTTGATCTTTATAGATCTTAAAAAAAACACTTAGTCTTCCTTTACATTACTGGCTAGTTTATCCTCATTTAATCTTCTCCCAATGCTGCAATGACTCTGTGACTCATGGATTTGAGATGAGACTGCTTCTGTTAACCATGTCCATATGTGACTTAAGTCAAAAACTGGTTGGAACTGGTTCTCTGTTCAATTAATGATGGTGGCCCTGTTCCCAATGCTGGTGGGCCAATACAAAGCCATCTCTGTTTCTTGCAATATTTTGTCAGCATTAATTTCTTTAGTAAACATAGGTATATTGTACAGGGGCTTCCTGACTTGTGAACATTTCCTGTACTTACCAATGGCTGTACTTACCATTGTGTTCTGATTTGCATAAAATCGACCTGTGAATCCATTTGCAGCCACAGGAACTGCAGATACACCTTAAATGTTTGCCTTGCTTATAATTCTAAGCTTATTGTTCAGAACAGACCTCAATTCATTTCTTACTACCACTTACTGTTTACTTTTAGGTTGCCTTTTACGTTAACTGCCATTCTATTCACATGTTCTCTCTTTGCTTGTCTTACTTTCCTCTTTATTTTCTTAACTTATATTTGGCCAGGGTCTCAATTGAAGAATTCATCTGACATAAATCATACAACCTTTCTTGTTGTTTCATCATATTTGTTAATTTGCTCATATCCACCTTTCACAGTTGTTGGAATATATCTAGTCTGTAAATGTAACATACTTTGTTTAAGACTACCCATTATCCTAATATTATTCTGATCAGTTTGATACTATTTTATCCTTACTTACCCACTTTTAATTTATTAGTTTGACTTTATAAAGTTCTTTGCTCCTTTCCATGACTTAACCAATGTAGTGATCACTCTTACCTAAATATTCCGTCACAGTCACGTGGTCCACGTGGCCTACTCATTCACTAGCATTCCCACCTTCTTGGTTGGACTGAGATCATACCAGTCAAGGTAGTTTTCCTTGAACAGTACTGTTAATCCAGATCCTTTTATGCCTTGCCCATCTTTTCCAAATACATTGGCTTCTTGAATGTAAGTATCTAATCCATGATTCTGTTATTGCTGCTTTACTATATTCACATATCTCATGAGTCTTATTCATAACTCTTTATGAAATTACATACATACATTTTAAAACTGTCCATCTATTCCTTGTTGATATTTTAATCAACTTTTACAAAATATGACATATCTCCATTTGCTTTCTTTTGTTATAAGAAGTAGTATTCAACTCTTCCTTTATATGTCTGATTTCAAGATTTACTATCTGGATCCCAAAGTTAGTTTAGCTGATCTGAGAAAGGTGGGCCTAGAAATTTGCTTGGAGATATATTCCATCATATTTTTATCATCCTCCCACAATATATTTTCTCATTCCCTGGATCCAATATTGTTCCTATTCTTTCTATTCACAGAATCCTTACAGTGCAGAAAGAGACTGTTGGGCCATCAACTCTGCACTGACCCTCTGAAAAAATCCCACCCAAACCTAGCCCTCAACCTTATCCCCGTAACCCTGAATTTACCAGGGTTTTTAACTATACATCCCTGCACACATTAGAGCAATTTAGCAATGGCCAATCTATCTAAGCTGCACCTCTTTGAACAGTAGGAGGAAATTGGAGCACCCAGAGGAAACCCACACAGACACAGTAACATATTTTGTGGTGCAAAACAAAAGTTACGAGTGGTGTACCGCAAGGATCTGTTTTGGGACCACTGCTGTTTGTCATTTTTATAAGTGATCTGGATGAGGGCGTAGAAAGATGGGTAAGTAAACTTGTGGATGACACGAAGGTCAATAGAGTTGTGGATAGTACTAAAGGATATTGTGGGTTACAAAGGGACACAGATAAACTGCACAGCTGGGCTGAGAGATGGTAAATGGGGTTTAATGCGTAAATGTGTGTGAGGTGATTCACTTTGGAAGGAGTAACAGGAATAAAGAGTACTGGGCGAATGGTAAAATTCTTGGTAGTGTAGATGAACACAGAGATCTTTGAAAGTTGCCACTCGGGTTGATAGGATTGTTAAGAACGCACACCTTGTGTTAGCTTTTATGAGTAGAGGGATTGAGTTTCGGAGCCATGAGATCATGCTGCAGCTGTACAAAACTCTTTTTGTACTCCAAGTGTGCTTGCACTTAGAGTATTGCGTACGTTTCTGGTCACCACATTATAGGAATGATGTGGAAGCTTTGGAAAGGGTTCATAGAAGATTTACTAGGATGTTGCCTGGTATGGAGGGAAGGTCTTACGAGGAAAGGCTGAGGGACTTGAGGCTGTTTTCATTAGAGACAAGGTTGAGACGTGACTTAATTGAGACATAAGATAATCAGAAGGTTAAATATGGTGGACAGTGAGAGCTGTTTTCCTCAGATGGTAATAGCTAGCATGAGGGGACATAGCTTTAAATTGAGCGGTGATAGATATAGAACAGATGTCAGAGGTAGATTCTTTACTCAGAGTAGTAGGGGCGTCGAAGGGCCTGCCAGCAAGAGTAGTAGACTTGCCAACTTTAAGAGCATTTAAATGGTCATTGGATAGACATATGGATGAAAATGGAATAGAGGTGGTGAGATGGGCTTCAGATTGGTTTCACAGGTCGGCGCAACATCAAGGGCCGAAGGGTCCGTACTGCACTGTAATGTTCTATGTTCGACAGAGAGAATGTGCAAACTCCAAAGGATTATTTTAAGAATCAATGCAATTTTAATGATAAAATTATCAAAAATAAACTGCTAAATCTACACAAAGCACTATATTACTCCCAATTTGTGTATTCCCTTCAAATTCGAGCATTAACTTTAAAAATGGTTTTAACGCTTTGAAGAGGATACAGAAGAATTTCTCACTTAACCACGTTATAAGCATTAAAATGGAAGACTATCACCAGAACACGAACAAGTATGCTATAACAGTTGTCCAAGTTTCTAAAATGCATTGTTCAATTTCAAATTTCTATCATGTGAGGTATCTTTTAATTCACAGAGATTCAAAGAAATGCTACATTTACCCAACTGACTTTTTATTTGATGGATCTGATCACCTATTTATTATCATTGACTTAGTTGTAACTGTCTAGCCTGTATTACTACTTACCCAGTAAACTGTCAAGGTAAGTGATGAGCAACTCAAAATCTAGAATTAAATTAATTTGTGGAATCGCTACAGTGCGAAAAGAGGCCATTCAGGATATCAAATTTTCACCGACCCTCCGAACAGCATCCCAACCAGACCCAGACCCTTATGCTATCCCCATAGCCCTGCATTTCGCATGGTTAATCCATCTAGCCTGCACATCTCTGAACACGACGGACAATTTACATGGCCAATCCACCTCACCTGCACATATGTGGGAGGAAACCAGTGCACCCGGAAGAAATCCATGTAGACATAGGGCGAATGTGCAAACTCCACACAGACAGTGGAATCAAACGCAGGTTCCTGGTGCTGCAAAGCAGCAATGCTAATCACTGAGATATCATGCCACCCTTTTGAATGTTAGCTCTAACGTATATCTATTAGGACCAGATACCCAGTATTCTATTGATAGGAGGGATATTCCAGAATATTTATTTTGCATGAGGACATGTGTAAGATTTACACTTGTCAAAAATAAGCCCCAAATCAATTTATGTGATTCTTTTTCCCCAGTGAGTGGTTTTTGACATGGCAGCTCTACCATTCAGTAGCATCTCTCAAATCGATGCTGGGCAGCTCGTCTGAAAAAATCCCAGTTATCCCAAGGACAGAGTCTCACTTCTCCATTCAACGGAGATGATTCTCACTCAAAAGAGGGCTGAAGATTCTGGCCTTAGTGTCTAAAGAAGCCATGATATCAGAAGCAATGCAGTATTATGATGGCGTTAAGTCCAATCCCTTAGGCAATAATTTCAAACCTCAAATGAAAAACAGATTGGACTTTGCAAATTTTCAAGCAGTTAAATTTAAACTTTGGCTCTTATAATATTTATTTAAATTAACAACTATTCCCAGAAACTCTGCTTTCTGCTTTTTTGTAAGGAGCAAGGAATATTTTAAGAATTAATGCAATTTTTAATGAAAATTTTGTAAAATTATCAAAATGTAAACTGCTAAATCTACACATAACATCATATCAGCCACAATTAGATTATTTCCTTCAAGTTTGAGCATGCACTTTCAAAATGGTTTTAAAGCTTTGAAGAGGGTACAGAAGAATTTCTCACTTAACCACATTAGAACTGTAAAAATTGAAGACAATCACTACAACATGAACAAGAATGCTAAAACAACCATCCAAGTTTCTCAAATGCTTTACTCAATTTCAAATTTCTATCACATTAGGTAGCTTTAAGTCACAAAGCCTCAAATAAACACTACATTTATAAATACTTGTATCCAAAGGAATTTTGATTTGATGGATCTGGCCATCTATTTATGATCACTGAGTTAATTTAAATGTCTAGTCTGCTTTACTATTTACCCAGTAATCTGTAAAGATAAGCAATAAGCAAATCAAATTCTAGAATTAAATTGTAGAATCTCTGTAGTGTGGAAAGAGGCCCCTCAGCTCATCAAGTCTTTATTGACTCTCCAAACAGCAGCCACACAGACCCAAGTGCCACCCTATCTCCATACCCTGCATTTACTCATGGCTAATCTACCTGGCCTGCACATCCCTGGACACGATGGACAATTTAACACAGTCAAATCACCTAACATGCATATCTTTGGACTATGGAAGGAAACCCAAGCGTTTGGCGGAAACCTTCGCAGACACAGGGAGAATGTGACAACTTCACAAAGATAGCCACCCTAGACTAGAATAAAGCCAGTGTCACTGGCATTGTGCAGCAACAGTGCTAACCATTGAGCCACTGTGCCACCCAAGAAACCGACTAGTATAAGTTAAGGCCCAAGGGTTACTTCATCAATGAATAACGTGTTTAAAACAATATTAGTGCTGATTTGTTATAAGTAATCTAAGCAGACATTATCCTTGATGGGGAGGTGACTACATTTTGCAATGACTCTGTATTGGCCAATGATAGATGTGGTATGATGCAAACATTTGATGAAATAATTGGTGAAACTCACTTGTAACTTCACACTTCATAGTTACATTTCTATTGTCATTTAAAGCTACATTACCTGATCGAGGTGTACAAAATAATGAGTGGAATAGATAGAGTCAATAGCCAGAGACTTTTCCCCAGGGCGGGATCGACTGGTACAAGAAGTCATAGTTTGAAGATATTAGGAGGAAGATATCAGAGGATATAAAAGGAGATATCAAAGGTAGGTTCTTTACGCAGAGAGTTGTGAATGCCAGCTGTGGTGGTGGAAGCAGAGTCACTGTGGACATTTAAGCGACTGCTAGACATGCACATGGATAGCAGTGAGTTGAGGGGTGCGTAGGTTAAGTTACTATATTTTACATTAGGATTAAACCTCAGCACAACATAGTGGACCAAAGAGCCTGTTCTGTGCTGTACTTTTCTATGTTCTACCAATTGGTTTTACTTAAATTGGAGAAATTAAGTGCACAAACTGACAATGTATAGTTGAGTTCCTGGAATTGTTTGCACACAAACAGACAGATGAATGAACTTTAAATAAAGTTATCTAAATGAGACAACTCTGGAACAGTAAAAACAATGCTTTTCATTTACGAAATGTCAACAGCAGGCCACCTAATGCTCAAGACTGTGGCGATGACACACTTAAACCCATTTGTTCATGCAAAATGCCTTCAGCTGTTTAATACCAAATTGACATATCAAGCTACAGTCTAACAATTCCCACCATAGCTGAATGAAGCTTAATGATGTTAAACTGCATTGGAAGCAGTCTTGAAAGATAACTTAATAGTGGAGACATCAATTAAGCAATTCCCCAAAATTTGACTTTGTTTTTTATATTTACCAGATTAAACAAACTTACTGGATATAGAATAGAATTAAGATGTGGATTTCAAAAGAATAGAGAAAAGTTACCAAAAAATTTCAACAATGGAAGCCCATGAGACCAAAGAAACTAGGTACATTAATCATCTAACATTCAATTCTTTAAAGCTTTATTGTTTGAATCTAAGAAAAACTGTCCAAGTGTGATGGCAAAATTATTCTAATTCAGCCTCTTTTCCAATTATTTTGTGCCTGTGATTATTTAATTTTCACCCAATAATGTAACTAGATACTATGCAAAATATAAACAACTTCGGCAATTTTCCTGGGTTCAAGCCACACCTGTGTAAAAAATAAAAGCTCCAACTGCCTGTGAGGGAAGTGTATTTGCAACCTCACATTCTGGTTCTAATACTCAAAAGCAATGCACTGAAATATTATTCTCTGGGGAAAGTTAGAAATCTTCACGAGTGAGATACAGAATTGTTTCAATTGAATGATGTTACCTCATCATCATCAGCATCATACTGAGCATAGTGCTGTTCCAGCAGTTCTCGTTGATGTCGTTCCTGCTCCAGAGTTTGGCTGATCAGCTGAGCAACTTCACTGCTCTGGCCAGGTTTCTCTCGTCCAATCAGGAACCTGCAGAAAAAGTCATTCTCTATTTATTTTCTAACTATTATCATTTAAAATAACTGAACAGTGGCATATTAGAAAACTGAGCACTGAACTCCTAAAGTGAACATATTCAAATTATGCATTCAATATAAAATATGTAATTTCAAAAAAGTATAATGAGAAAATATATTTTACTTCTAAACTGACATTATTTCATTTTATAATGGAACAGCTTCATATACATGCACATTGGGTTCAAATTCGGCACACAAAAAACAATGTGAATCATGCACTGACCAAATTCCTTGCGTCCAGAAAAATGAAGTTTTAAAAATTCATCTTGAATTATCTTCAACTATATTCACAGAGATCCTTGATACTCAGGCTTCTTTTTATATTTGAACATTTATACTACATTGAAGTAGAAAGCACTGAATAAGAAAAATCTAAGTATTGTTATATACAGAAACAGACAGCCAAACTCGATCATCTTTCTACCTCTGTATATGCAACAAAGTAAAATTAAAACCTGCAAAGACCCTCAAAATTGACCTTAATGATTCTTATCTAGACATTTGAATAACCAATCCCAGATTCTGTGAATACTCAATTTCAGAAGTCAGTTTGCATCTTCAACAAAAGACTTAGCAATTTATTAACAATATAATAATTTAGCAGAATAAAGGTTAACAACAAAGTAATCTTATTAGTCAATGCAATAAATCCAAATATGAGGACTGATTTAGCACAGTGGGCTCAAGAACTGGTTTGCAATATGGAGAAATGCCAATGGCTCGAGTTCAATTTCCAGACCAACGTAAGTTCATGAAGGACACATCTCCTCAACCTCTCCCCTAGTTTGAGGTGTGGTGATCCTCAGGTTAAACAATGATCAGTGTCTCCCTCTAAAGAGAGGACAGCCTTTTGGTCTGGTAAGACCATGGTGACTTGACCTTTAAACCCAAAAACCTTTGTGTGAATTGAACTGAAAACAAAAGACAAATAAACAGCAACCAAACACCATTAATGAATAAATAAAACAATAAAACTGGTCACATTGCTGAAGTGGTTTTCACACTGCGTTCCCACAAGCATAGATGATGGCTTCTAAGTTGATTTTCTGAAGATGTCAAGAAAGATCATTTTTTCAATCCACTCAGATAAAGGCAGTAATGCTTATAACTTAGTTTTAATTTCTGAACTTTCAAGACAGGTTAGGTAGACAGTCTTAATGCTGTAACATCAACAGCTAGATTCCTTTTATTTTCCACAGCAAAAACAATTCAAAACTCAATTCCAACTCAAACCATTCCCTGACAGACTGATGGTCTCCTCCACAAGGTCCTAGTTACCATTTGACATCTGCCATCAGTTTTTTCCAGACCTGCTGCCAGCTCCCAGGTACTGACCACATAAATAGCCAACTTTTGCTATCTTTTTGTAATTCTTTTCTCTATGATGAAGCTTCTCCAGAATCTTTTGATCAAGAACGATATCTGCAATTAATTTCCAGGCCGGGCCTCACAAATAAACAAAGCTTGTTTTCTCTCTTCTCCTTTTAACACAAGCTGTTACCCACAGTGCAAAAGTCATGTTTAGCCCAGAGTTCCCAGTTCCAAAACCAAAATTTGTAAATGAACAAGAATTATAAAAAAAATCAGTGAGGGTTCCCACAGTTGCCATAAATCTATGGATTATTAATTTCCATAGGACACAAACATTCAAACAAGAAGTAGGTCCTTGAGCTCCTCCTCAAGATTGCTCCTCAACATTGGGAAAATACAGCAAAAATGAAAAAAAAATCAGGTTCTTGATATAATTTACCCATTAGGAGTGAAGTGGCGAGTACAAGGTCTTGCGACTGAGCAGCAATTGCATTTTTTTTCTATGCAATTGCATGTCATTATTATCAAAACTACTTCCATGTAGCTCTCAAATTTATTTTCCTTCCCACAAAACTAACCAGAGAAAATTTCCAATTTGCAGTTTGCTTCTTTGGATGTTCTGTCTTCACCACAACATCCCCGCCTGGTCCTTGGCTCCTCCATTCATATGGACTTTATCCATGCAAGTGGGTATCTCCTAACCAATCAGCATTACATCATCACGCCTGTCATGGACTATCTTATGCAACATTTCAGCCATTCAGGAATTCACTTAGCAGCCTGGGACATTTAGAACTTAAGTACTTCAATCAGATCGATTGTGGGGGATACAGTGATGATAATGCCACTGAATGTCAAGAGATGGTGGTTAAATTATCTCTCATTGGAGATGGTCATTGCCAGGCATTTGTGTGGCATGAGTACAGGCCCACAGTATGACAGTCAGTTCATTCATTCTGCCCACAGTCTGCACCCTTGTCCACATTGGGATTACAAATCTCAGACCTACTGGCTGAAGCTCCTCCAAAACTAAATTCTGGATTACCATGCCTTTCAAGTCCCTTGGAGTGAGACCCTACCTCAGAACTCTGTTAACTCTGATTTCTCTCCACAGATGCTGCCAGACTTGTTGATCTTTTCCAACAAATTATAAATTGTACTCTTCAGCTGTAATAATGTTTCCTGATTCAAATCAACTGGTCAGTTCAAAAAGACATGGAGGAAATACCCACTAATTACTGTTTTGGCAACACTTCTCTTCAGCTATGACAAATAGAAGCAGATTGAACCGCTTCAGCGCCATTACTTTTTATCTCCAGCTGCCGGTGCCTTTTATGCAAGTCCACTCACCTTTTTATTATCCTGCTTTCCCCTTTTTTCCACATTGTTTGGAAAGCTGTTGACCACAGTCTCTCTTGCACTCTTTATGAAGCTAAATCAAGTTGTTAGATTTCTCACTCTCTCTGCAAGTAAACTATGCTGTCATCCTTCGAGGATTTTGGATCATCCTTAGCTAATTATGGCACATTCAATTACAGTAACAGAATCTGTGGACTTAAAAGTTCTCCAACTCTCCCTTCACCTATTTCTGGCTCGTGGCTTTGTCTCATCAAGTGCTTTCCTCCTTAGACCTCAACTGTCCTAACCCAAAATCATTTTCACATTATTTCTTTTCCCTTTCACAAGTACTTTAATTGTCAGTTTCTCAATAGACTATGTGTCAATGCTTTTTCAATTAATATAATTTTTCACGCGCTTCAGGCTATAATAACAATTTCCTTAAATAGGTGTACAGAGGAACCTCGATTATCTGAATATCAAGTATTCAAATATCAGATTATCCGAAGGAGATCCCAAGGTCCCGATAGAAACATGACATCAAAGAGCTGTTTCAACCCTGATCGCGTCTTTTGTTTACAGGTACAATGATTAAAAACGAACCCAGCTCACTGCTGCCGAGAACAGTCCTTGACAGTGCAGGCACTGTCTTTAAATTACTGACCTCCCGCCCTCTCTCTCTCTTCCTGCACACTTTCCCTGGAGTTCTACACAGGGGTGTACTCTGAACCCCCCATATCCCCACATAATCTCTCCAACATTGTCTTGTACAGGGCAGAGGTGGAACCTATCAAAATGTTGAAGTGAAAAGTTGTGTGTGTGCGCTATTTGGAGACTTGCCCCACAAAGGCAGCAGCAATCTGACTGTTGGTGTACATTCCGGCTGCCCCGGTGAGGGGGAGTTGGGGTGGGGGCAGATGGGGTCTGGGATGGATACGATCTGGAGTGGATGGGATTGGGGGGGGGATGGGGTGGGAGCAAATGTAGTTTGGGGTGCGGGTGGAACACGGGGCCGGGGTGGGGGCAGACGGGGTTGTGGGGCGGGGTGGGGGCGGGCAGGGTTCACTCGCAGTGTGCTGCTGCCTCGTCTCCTGAACATTGTACCTGTAAACAAAAGACGCGATCAGGGTTGAAACAGCTCTTTGATGTCATGTTTCTATCGGGACCTTGGGATCTCCTTCGGATAATCTGATATTTGAATACTTGATATTCACAGAAAACTCTGAACCCCAGAGGAAATCAATTAACCGAATATAATCAATTATCTGAATGAAATAGTGCTCACCTATCTCGTTCCAATAATCGAGGTTTCTCTGTACATGTCTGAGATATTTTCTTCAGCGCATTTTCATCATGCATTTTCTCATATCAGTTATCTCAGATGTATCAACTTCTACACACCTAGATCATGATAGCAAGATTATGCCACACAATCTTGTTATTCAGGTGATCTTTTTGAGAGATGAATTTTTTTTTTGGGGGGGGGGGGGGGGGGTTGCACATGTATCCTCCCCACTTGGTGCCAAAGTTGCTGGTCAAGGATAAATAATTCAGTGCAACTTTGTTCACAGAAAATTTCAGAGGTAAGGGCACCATTATCTCCATGAGAAAGTTGCCAGTTATTATACCTTCCTTTCATTTGAAACACTCCATTTAACTACATCCAAGGTGAGTCAATTTCATTGCCATTCGTAGTTGTACCACTTTTTCCCTGTCACTATTCATTTATTCTAAGTGGAATATCCCAGTAATTACCATTCTATCATATTCAGAGGCTTTGAAGAAACTTTATTGTCCAATTTGAAAAAAACAAAGTTTTCACAATATCTGTAAAACTGGGATTAAACATTGCTGTGTGGTTCCAAGCATTATCAAATTCTGCTCATTCTTTCTTACAAAAAAAACTTTACTCAAGTGTGACTTGCTAAATTAGCTTGATGTTTTTCTTTTAAATTTTTCAATAATTGCATGAAACCTTCCCCCTAGAGACATGTGGAATCATCATTAATTCCACACTCTCACTCATAACGTGGGTGCAAGCATGGAAAATGTTAGCAAGTCAAGCTCTACCACAACTGTTACAGAATTCATGTAGCCTCAATGCTGTCCATATTAAACTGTAACGCTTAAACTGCAGTCATTACCAGCACATTTCAAGGATTCTTGCATCTAATGTGATCGGCAGTCAAGAAATTGATAGAATGTGAAAGAAGAGCTGAACCATTGACCATTACAATATCTTTCATCCTTGGGATGTCTGAATAGGCTGTCCATCTCTCACATGGATGCGACTTCACCAGGTTGGACAGTCATAAAAACACTAGACCTAACATACTGAGTGCAAGTGAACACAAAAGCACAGCACAATAAAGCTCCCTGCATTGGTTGTCCACAGAGATCTCCACGTCCTCACATCAACAGTAAAATTCTCCTCTGGCCAAGTAGAACATCTTTTCTGCATCTGGGGATGAAGCCTTCTGTCCGTCACATACTGCCTGGCCTGGTTACATCTATTCAACATCTTAGTCAGTCGCCTATCTTTGTACAATTAAAAGCTTTTTTCTTAAGTTTGTTACTATCTTTAATCTTTCTAGTTAACCACAGATAATATTTTGAACAGAGTGGCAAGGAGGGAGGGCAGAGAGAAACAAGGACTGGCGGGAAGTTTTTAAGTGGGTGAGAACTAAACCCGAGCCCCTACACCATAAGGCCTCCCACCCACCCACCTCCTCTAACCTTACTAAGGGTCTGCAAACTCAGTAAGTTTTCAGGTTTTCTCTCTTTTTTCTCCTCTTCCTTGTTTAGTCCTGTGTGGGCTTTCACATTAGCACGGTGTGGCTAATAAGGCAGTTGCATGTTCCTCCTGCAGAATGTGGCAGGTGAGAGACACGACATGTCTCTGCCAACCACATCTGCTGGAAGTGCACCTAACTCCAGCCCCTCAAAAACCAACTTAGGGAACTGGAGCTAGAGCTGGATGAACTGCGGACCATCCGGGAGGCTGAGGGAGAAATTGAGAGGATGTACAGGGAGATGGTCACTCCTCAGACACAGGATAAGGACAGCTGTGTTACAGTCAGGGGGAGGAAAGGGAACCAACAGACAAAGCAGGGATCACCTGTGGCTGTTCCCCTCAGAAATAAGTATACCGTTTTGGATACTGCTGGTGGGGACAGCCTCCCGGGGAAAGTCATAGTTGTCAGGTCTCTGGCACTGAGGGTCAGAAGGGAAGGGGGGAGAATAGAAAAGCGCTAGTGGTAGGGGACTCAATAGTTAGACGGATTGACAGGAGATTTTGTGGTCACGAACGGAACTCCTGGAAGATATGTTGCCTCTCCAGTGCCAGGATCCGGGATGTCGCCGATCGTATTTATAGGATTCTGAAGGGGGAGGGAGAGCAGCCAGAAATCATGGTACATATTAGCACCAATGATATAGCCAGGAAAGGAATTGAGGATCTGAAGAGTGACTACACAGACAGCTAGGTTAGAAACTGAAGAGCAGGACGAGTAGTGTTCTCAGGTTTGCTACCAGTGCCACGAGATAGTAAGGTGAGAAACAGGCAGCAAGTGCAGTTTAACACGTGGCTGCGCAGTTGGTGCAGGAGGGAGGGCTTCAGATATTTAGACCATTGGGATGCCTTGTGGGGAAGGTGGGATCTGTACACGAAGGACGGGTTGCACCTGAATTGGAGGGGCAAAAATGTCCTCAGTGGGAGATTTGCTTGTGTGGTTCAGGAGGATTTAAACTAGTTTGGCAGGGAGGTGGGAACCAGAGCTATATATCTGAGAGGAGGGTAGTTAGATATGGGGAAGTGACAGGATGTAATGAATCTATCGGGAAGGTTATTCATGTGATGGAACAAAGGGATTGATTAAAGTGTGTCTGCTTTAATGCAAGGAGTGTCAGAAATAAGAGTGATGAACTTAGAGCATGGATCAGTACTTGGAACAATGATGTTGTGGCCATAACGGAGATATGGGTTTCACAGGGGCAGGAATGGTTGCTAGATGTTCCAGGGTTCAGAACATTCAAAAAGAACAGGGAGGATGGAAAAAGAGGAGGGGGCATAGCATTGCTAATCAGAGAGTGCATCACAGCTACAGAAACAAAGGTTATTGAGGAAGGTTTATCCTGTATGGAAGTTAGGAACAGCAAGGGAGCAGCCATCTCATTGGGGGTTTTCTACAGACCCGCTAATAGCAGTAGGGAGATTGAAGAACTCATAGGCTGGCAGATTTTGGAAAAATGCAGATGTAGTGGGTTGTTGTTATGGGTGACTTCAACTTTCCCAATATCGACTGGAACCTCCTTTGTACAGATGGTTTGGATGGAGCCATTTTTGTCAGGTGTGTTCAGGAGGGTTTCCTTACTCAGTATGTGGACAGGCCGACTAGGGGAGAGGCCATTTTGGATTTGGTGCTCGACAATGAGCCAGGACAGGTGTCAGATCTTGTGGTAGGAGAACACTTTGGTGACAGTGACCACAACTGCCTTACATTTACCATAGCCTTGGAGAGGGAAAGGAGCAGTTACCAAAGGAAGATATTTAATTGCGGAAAAGGAAATTATGATGCTATCAGACAGGAGTTGGGAAGTACAGCTACGGAGCAATTGTTCCACAGAAAGGGCTCAATAGACATGTGGAGACTGTTTAAGGAGCAGTTGTTGCGAGTGATGCACAAATTTGTTCCTCTGAGACAAGCAAGAAGGGGTAAGGTTAAGGAGCCTTGGATGACGAGAACACAGGAACTTCTCATCAAGAAGAAGAAGGCAGCTTACATAAGGTGGAGGAAGAAAGGATATAGGACAGCTTTAGAGGATTACAGGCTTACTAGAAAGGAGCTCAGAAATGGACTGAGGAGAGCCAGGAGAAGGCATGAAAAAGGCTTGGCAGGAAAGATTAGGGACAACCAAAAGCATTTTACTCATACGTGAGGAATAAGAGAATGATCAGGGAGAAGGTACGACCGGCCAGGGATAGCATATGGGACTTATGCGTGAAGTCTGAGCAGACAGGGGAAGCCCTAAATGAGTTATTTGCTTCAGTTTTCACGAAGGAAAGGGACCTTGTTGTGAATGAGAACTTTGGGGAGCTGAGAGACAGGCTTGAACAGATCAAGATTGATGAAGTTGATGTGCTGTAAGTTTTGGCAAACATTAAGATTGATAAGTCCTCAGGCCAGACCAGATTTATCCTAGGTTGTTCCGGGAAGTGAGAAATGAGGTTGCTAAGCCGCTGGCGACGATCTTTGCTTCTTCACTCTCCACGGGAATCGTACCAGAGGATTGGAGGGAAGTGAATGTTGTTCCTTCAAGAAGGGGAATAGGGAAATCCCTGGCATTTACAGATCAGTCGGCCTTACGTCTGTGGTCAGCAAGGTTTTGGAAAAAATTCTGAGGGAAAGGATTTATGACTATTTGGAAAAGCATAGCATGATTAAAAGCAGTCAGCATGGCTTTGTGAGGGGCAGGTCATGCCTCACAAATCTTGAGTTCTTTGAGGAGATGACAAGACAGGTCAACGAAGGTCAGGCAGTGCTTGTGGTGAATAAGGACTTCAGCAAGGCATTTGATAAGGTTCCCCACGGTAGACTCATTCATAAAGTCAGAAGGTATGGGATATAGGGAGATTTGGCTGTCTGGATTCAGAATTGGTTGGCTGACAGAAGGCAGAGAGCAGCTGTAGATGAAAAGTATTCTGCCTGGAGATCAGTGGTGAGTGGTGTCCCGCAGGGCTCTGTTCTTGGGCCTCTGCTCTCTGTAATTTTTATAAATGACTTGGATGAGGAAATTGAGGAGTGGGTGAGTAAATTTGCCAATGACACAAAGATTGGAGGTGCCATTGATAGTATCGAGGGCTACTGCAGGCTGCAACGCAACATAGACAGGATGCAGAGCTGTTTGTCAAGTGAGATTCAGGATCCTGGTCGGCCATGTCATTTTATTCATTCATTCATCCAATATGGGTGTTACTGGTTGGGCCAGCACTTATTGACTACCCATGGGGTGGCACGGTGGCCCAGTGTTTAGCACTGCTGCCTCACAGCACCAGGCACCCAGGTTGGATTCCAGCCTGTATGAAGTTTGCGCTGTCTCCCTGGGTCTGCGTGGGTTTCCTCTGGGTGCTCGGGTTTTCTCCCACAATCCAAAGATGTGCAGGTTAGGTGAATTGTCCATGCTAAATTACCCATAGTGTTAGGTGTACGAGTCAGGGGTAAATATAGGTTAGGGTATTGGGTTGGGGTGGGTTACTCTTCCGAGGGTCAGTGTATTGGGTTGGGGTGGGTTACTCTTCCGAGGGTCAGTGTAAATGTTTTGGGCCAAGTAGCCTGTTTCCATACCTTTAGGGAATCTATTCTAATCTAATGATTGCCCTTGTGCAGGCGTGGTTAACTGCCTTCTTGAACTGCAGTAGTCCATGTGCTGTAGGTACACCAACAATGCAGTGAAGGACAGAGTTCTAGGATTTTGATCCAGCCATGCTGAAGGAATGGCTACATATTTCCAAGTCAGGACGTAACTGGCTTGAGGGAAACCTGCAAGTGATGATACTCCAGTATATCTGTTGCCTTTATGCTTCTAGATGGTAGTGGTCATGTTTTTAAAATATACTGTCTAAAGATCCTTGGTGAATTTCTGAAGAGCATCTTGTAGATGGTATACAAAGGAACCTTGATTATCCAACCAACACAGGCAGGGAGTATTTTGTTTGGATAATCGAATGCTGGATAACATAGGTTAGCCAAGCACTAGGTCCTTGCAATCTTGTCCAAATAATCCGAAATTCAGGTAACTGAATGCCAAATAATCGAGGTTCCTCTGTACACTACTATTACCGAGCATCAGTGGTAAAGGGAGTGCATGCTTGAGGATGCAGTAACAATCAAACAGCTTGTTTTGTCCTGATGGTATCAAGCTGCACTTATCTAGACAAGTCGGAAAAATTCGATCATACTCCGAACTTGTGCCTTGTGAACAGGCTCTGGGGAGACAGGAGATGAATTACTTGCTGCAGTATGCCTAGCCTCTGACATGCTCCTGTCGCTACAGTATTTAAATGGTGAGCCCAGTTGAGTTTCTGGTAAATATTGCTGTTCAAGCGCAGGATGCCCTTAAATTGGGATTTGTGTAAATTATCCCAAAGCTTTGAAAAATATCTTTTCAGTAATACTCGAGCTATGTACTACTAATAACTATCACTTTTTAAAATCCTCTCGTCTTCTGTTAATTTACTCTTAAATTTGTACTCTATGCCCTCCTGCTACAATCGGTTTATCATTTCCTATAATAACACCACTTTGTTCCCTTGTCTCTATTATTTTATTCACCACATCTATGCAAATTCAATTCTTTACCTCAATTATTTGGCTTACAATTCCCTTTACTTCTTTAATTATGCAGCTCATGAGAACATAATTCTAGTAGGGTCCATCAAATTAGTACAGATCAACTAACCCCAAGACTAGTGCCAGTGCCACACAAACTGTAATTCACACATTAATTTTATAATCTGATTTTCTCTATTCCAATTTGCTGGTGGGTCAGATAATAATCCAGAGATTGTGATCTTCAAGGTGCTGCATCTTTATTTGGTGCATACTTCCTCATACTGACTATGCAGAACCTCTTTGTCCTATCTATTGTTGTAGTAACCCAGTACATGGACAATGATGACTTGATCCTCCCCCTCCCGACTACAAGTTCCTCTCTATCCCAAACCATATGTTCCAATCCTGGTACCACCCAGGCAGCATAGGCATCTACATTCATTCTGGTTGCTACAGAGAATGGTGACAATCCCTTATATTCCCTCACTTGAATGGCTTCCAGTATCATGGTCAGTTGACTCATTCACATTGCAGCTCTCACTCTCAACCAAATATCTTCAAAGAACCTCAAACCTGTTGCAAAATTTCAAATGTTGAGGCTTGTGCACTGAGTATCTTTACCTGTAACACTTGCAGACACACTCTGCTGTCTGTGAACACTGACCAAAGTAGAAGATGTGGAGGTGCCGGTGTTGGACTGACGTGCACAAAGTTAAAAATCACACAACATCAGGTTATATTTCAACAGATTAAGACCCTATCCTAAGAGGTGCAACTGCTTCATAATACAAAGAATCCAGGAAACTTTCTCCCTCTCTATTGTGTTGAAATGTCAGTAGTTCAGCCTCCAGCTAATAACGTCCAAAACTGCTCAAATGTCAACAGTTGCTGCAGAATATTTGCGCTGGACCACACTTGTATTACAGCTGCTTCATGTGGAGCTCCTTGATGCATCATCCTGCCTGCGATCCAAAGTGTGTTCTAAATAAGTAAGTGATTTTATTCAATTAAATATTTACTTATAATGTTATAACTTTAGCACAAGTTGCTGTACTATTGTGAACTTCAGGAATAGAAGAAACCTTAAGCACTTATCAGATATTCAAAAAACAATTAGTTTCTTCCCCTGCCAGAGAGTTAAGAACCAAATCCTGGAGCTTGAAGATTTTGTATAAAAAGCAAAAACATCAGCAAAAATAAAGAAGGACCAAGCTTTTTTCATCTACCTCCAATTCCCACCACACAAACAATGATAGAATCCCTACAGTGCAGATATAGGCCATTGGGCCACTGATCTTCACTAACCTTCCAAACAGCATCCCACCCTGAGGATCTGAAACCTGAGGTAACTAGTTGTTGTCAGGAACAACCACTTAACAGATGCTCTTAATAACTTAGGTGGCAATAAAATGACGTCTCGATGCAAATAATATGACAAAATGGCTTCTAGGCTGCAAATTGACAAATCTGCATAAAATGGCTTTTAAGTTACTAACTGCCAATTCTGCTATAGCTGCATAATTGACTAACCACAGTCTGCTTCAAATGAGATTAGCAAATAATGACTGATCATGGAACAGACCGTGTCCCTCAACCCGGGTCCAGATCTTACAGCTATCTCTGTAACCCAATAATATTTTCTGTGGCTAATCCACCTAGTCTGCATATTCCTGGACACTACAGAGAAATTTAGCATGGCCAATCCATCCACCCAACGCATCTTTGAAGTCACATGACACTTGACAAAGGAGCAGCGCTCCAAAAGCTTGTGATTTCAAATAAACCTGTTGGACTATAACCTGACTTTGTCCACCCCAGTGCAACAACAACACCTCCACATCATCTTTGAACTGTGGGAAGAAAGCAGAGCAGCTGTCGGAAACCCACATGGACACAGGAAGAACGTGCAAACTCCAGCAGTCATCCAAGTCTGGAGTTGTCCCTGGCATGGTGATGCAGAACTGCTAACCACTGTACCACCTACGTAACATATATTAAGTTGGCTGGTTTTATACATTCCTAACACAAAAGGGCAATTACAGAGGAGTCAATTTCAGTTAGTATTTTCATTAACAATCCCCCACAGTTAACAAAATTTAAGCTGTGTTACATACCAATTGCCAGCATTCAGTTCTAGGTCAATCTGAGTTAGCTGGTTAGTTTCTACTCTGCGAACACAAAAGGCCTAGCTGACCTAGTATCACTGGAGGCACTCTATGGAGTGCCTAATGGCATTTTGTTGGGAATTATGCGCCAATGAGTGCTTTCATATAACTTGTATAATGTTTCATTAAAATCGCATATCAAACCTGCAGACAGCGATCCAAGATGGCGGCAATCCAGTAGGTCTGCCATGCTGAGCTCTGCACCAGAACCCAGGCAAAGTGGGGTATTCACCCCCACCCCCGCCTTTTTAACTATTGTGGTGAAAAAAATCAGTAGTTTTAGATCCCCAGAATTGCTGTGTGTCAATTTAATTGGGCAAGGAAGATGATCAAGGGAAAAGGACAACGAGGATCGCAGCAAGCAAGGCACTCACCTGCAGCTACAGACACATCTGCGGCCGCAGCATGCACCTCCATGAACATCCCAGGGGACTTTCCTGTGGAGCACAGCCTGGTCGCAGAGTTCATGAAGCTCCAAGAGAAGATCGATTCAGTGATGGAGGAGACCTGAACCAGGCTGGAACCGATCTCCGCCATGCTGCAAAAGAATGACCAGGAGATCCAGTGTCTTGGGCAGCGCATCATGGAGGTAGAACAACAGAACGTGGCTTTTGAAACTGCGGCAGAATCCTTGTGGGTCAAATCCAGACCTTGGAACTGCAGGCCCATCAGAACATCCGCTTCATCGGGCTGCCGGAACGGGAGGAAGAGGGCAAGCTAGTCAGTTTTTTGGAGCAATGGCTCCCGCGGTTTTTGAGGCTGCAAGTCAAGGCAGACCGGGTGCGGGTCGAGCAGGCCCACCGGGTCGAAGTGTGCAGACACGGATTGGACCAGTGCCCCCACCCAGTCCTAGTGCAACTCCAGCACTACAGACATAAGCAAATGCTGCTGGAAGCCTCTAGAACACTGGGGAAGGATCCATAGGCTCTGATATACAAAAGATCAAGAATTATGCTTTTCCAAGACTTTTCTGTGGCCGTGATCTACAAGAGGAAAGCCTTTGATAAGGTAAACAGGAGGCTGAGGGACTTGAATATTCAGTACTCTGGAAGATATCCGGCAATATTTTGTTTCAGCCACGGAGGATCCGTGTTTAATTTTAACTCATCAGAAAAGACAAAGGACTTCCTGGACACCTTAAAATAGTCTGGCTGGCTCAAATAATATGGACAATAGTGTTCACTTTGTTTTCGCTGTGGTTTGTCAGATTTACCTGGTTTTGTTCTTTTAATATGTGAGGGTCCCCAAAGAGGATTGATCAGGGCAGAGCAGTGGATGTGATCTAATGGACTTCAGTAAGACATTCGACAAGGTTTCCCATGGGAGACTAGTTAGCAAGGTTAGATGGAATACAGGGAGAACTAGCCATTTCGACACAGAACTGGCTCAAAGGTAGAAGACAGAGGGTGGTGGTGGAGGGTTGTTTTTCAGACTGGAGGACTGTGACTAATGGAGTGCCACAAGGATCGGTGCTGGGTCCACTACTTTTCATCATTTATATAAATGATTTAGATATGAGCATAAGAGGTATAGTTAGTAAGTTTGCAGATGACACCAAAATTGGAGGTGTAGTGGACAGTGAAGAAGGTTCCTCAGATAACAAAGGGATCTTGATCAGATGGGCCAATGGGCTGAGACTACATTTTGGGAAATCAAATCTTAGCAGGACTTATACACTTAATGGTAAGGTTCTGGGGAGTGTTGCTGAACAAAGAGACCTTGGAGTACAGGTTCATAGCTCCTTGAAAGTGGAGTCGCAGGTAGATAAGATAGTGAAGAAGGTGTTTGGTATGCTTTCCTTTATTGGTCAAAGTACTGAGTACAGGAGTTGGGAGGTCATGTTGCAGCTGTACAGGACATTGTTTAGGCCACCTTTGGAATAGTGCGTGCGATTTTGGTCTCCTTCCTATTGGAATGATGTTGTGAAATTTGAAAGGTTCAGAAAAGATTTACAAGGATGTTGCCAGGGTTGGCCGAGTTGAGCTACAGGGAGAGGTTAAATAGGCTATGGCCGTTTTCCCTGGAGCATCGGAGGCTGAGGGGTGACCTTATAGAGGTTTATAAAATGATGAGGGGCATGGGTTGGATAAATAGACAAAGTCTTTTCCCTGGGGAGGGGGAGTCCAGAACTAGAGGGCATAGGTTTAGGGTGAGAGGGGAAAGATATAAAAGAGACCTAAGGGGCAACTTTTTCATGCAGAGTGTATGGAATGAGATGCCAGAGGAAGTGGTGGAGGTTAGTACAACTGCAACATTCAAAAAGGACGTCGATGGGTATATGAATAGAAAGGCTTTAGGAGGGATATGGGCCAGGTGCTGGCAGGTGAGACTAGATTGGGTTGGGATGTCTGGTTGGCAACTCGGCATGGATGAGTTGGACTGAAGGGTCTGTTTCCGTGTGGTACAACTCTATGACTCTTCTCCCTTCTTTCTCACCTCCCATTATTCTTGTTTTTCTATCATTCCCTTTTCATTTTTCTCTCTTGGTATGCGATATGTTGGGAGTGGATGGTTTTACCAGGATTGCCTATGGTCAAAGTATGGATGGGACGGGCTGGGTACCCACTTTTAATTCTCTTGTTATAAGATGCATGTAAATTTTTTTTTTACTTTGTTTTGCCTGGGTTTGGGCCGCGGCTTTAGCTAGAAGGAGCCATGAGAGGTGAATGGGTAGTGAGTGCCCCTGTGGGAAAGAGGGAAAGTCTCCTCTTATTCGTTTTGTATGTTGATGCATTGTAGAAGTAGTTGTTGGAAGTTTTGATTTGGTAGATTTTGTTGTTGTATTCTCAAGTTTATATGAACTGTTTACTGTTTTCACTCGGGGTGGGGTTCCTTCTCCTGGGGGTCACGGGCTGTTTCGGACAGCTACGGCTAATAGTTCGTTTAAATGGTGCACTTGGAATGTTAAGGGGAGTCATTCACCGATTAAGAGAAAAAAGATACCTTCAAGCCTTAGAAAAGAATGGGTCGATGTAGCCTTGCTGCAGGAAACACATCTAACCAATAAGAAACACTTAAAGTTACAGCAGAGAGGGTTCAGTCAGGTGTTTTTTTCATCCTTTAATTCTAAAAGCAGAGGAGTTGCTATACTCATCCAAAAGAATCTCCCATTTCGGCTGTTAGACCAAATTAAGGACAAATATGGGTGGTTTATGACCCTTAAAGCTTTAATACATGGAAAGGAGTATGGGATCATGTATATTGCTCCTCGGCACAGGCTCTCAAATTTTTAACTGATGCACTTTTCAGGTTGATGGCCTTTGGGGCATGTCATAATATTATAAGGGAAGACTAAAATCGTCTTATGGACTCCGAGCTAGACAAAATGACTAGGGGTTTCGTGCATATATCCGTGCAATCCAGGCAAATGGTGGACCTGAGCAGGGAGCTGGGGTTGGTGGATGTGTGGAGATGTCTTCATTCGGAGGATATGGACGTCACCTTTTTCTCTAACCCACACAAGTGTTACACTAGGATTAACATGGGTTTTGCTCCATCAGCCTTTTTGAATTTGGTGTTGTCCTGTAGAATTGGGAACATAGCCATTTCTGATCATGTGGCAGTGTACATGGAGGTCAAGGCCGGTGGTAATGTGACAGGCTTGCGGCATTGGCGCATGGATCCTTTTCTCCTGAAGGATAGCAAGTTTACTGAGTATTTCTCACGGGAATTTAAAATGTTTTGGACATTAATTCGGGTATGGCCAGTAATTCATCAGTGCTCTGGGACACTGCCAAGGCCTAGGCAAGGGGTTTTATTACTTCTTATTTGGTGACCCAGAAGTGGCAGAGGGGAGAGCAGCAGCGTATGCTTGGGGCCCAGCTGAAGGCAACTGAGACAGCATACTTTGACAGACCGTCTTTAACGAAGTTGCAGCGGATTACAGCCCTCAGGGCTGCTCTAAATGTTGCACTCACTAAACAGCAAAGAGGGAAATCTCCTTTGTGAAACAGAGGTTATTAGAGTATGGTGATGAACCAGGTAGATATTTGGCGTATCTGGCCAGAAAGAAGAATGCCCCCAATCTATCACGTCCATGAGAGAGTGCGCTGGTACTCTCACTTGCAATTCCAAAAAGATTAACGCAGCATTCAGGAAATTCTATTAAGTTATACTGGTCGGAGGGCTGGGAGGACAGATTGGCAAAGATGGAGTCTTTTTTTAAAGACCTTGGACCTCACAGGTGTAACTTCAGAGTAGGCATCTCTTTTGAATGCCCCTCTGACAATCCAAGAGATACAGGAGGCAGTGAGGCAGCTCCAGAGCGGTAAAACGACCAGACCAAATGGATTTCAGAGCAAGTTTTATAAGGAGTTTAACATTAGCTGGGCTAATGTTGGCTATGTACAATCATTTGTACAGTTAGGACTGCATCCCATCCTCTCCAAGAGAAGCAAATATCTCACTTATTCTTGAGACAGGGAAACCCCCAGAGGATTGTACTTCATACAGGCCCATATTGATATTAAAGGTGGATTTTAAAATTTGTCGAAAATGCTGGTGTTGAGGTTGGAGAAGGTCTTACGCTCCATCATAAAAGAGGGCCAGACAGACTTTATTAGGGGTCGCAGGTCTTCTAATAACATTAGAAGAGTGCTGAATATGGTTAAGGTATGCCAGCCAAGGGTCAATTCTGAGCTTGGTAGTCTCCCTGGATGCAGAGGAAGTGTTTAACCAGGTGGAGTAGCCGTGTCTCTATGTCCTGTAACGGTTTGGCCTTGGAGGGATCTTTGCCAGGTGGGTGACAGTGTAGTATAGTGACTCTAATATAGGTTCTCGCTAATGGTATAAGGTCTGACAATTTTACTATTGGTAGAGGCAGCCGACAAGGGTGCCCCCTTTCACCATTGCTATTTACATTGATGATTGAGCAGTTGGCAGAGGCTATCCGGAGAGACCCCAACATAATCGCCCCGGAGGTGGGATCAGGAGGGCATAAGTTCACCCTTTATGCAGATGACGTTCTTCTTTTTCTAACTAACCCAACAATATCTGTTCCCCATTTAAAACAACTGATTTGTTTACTTGGTTCTTTTTTGGGGTATGAAATTAATTTTATGAAGTCGGAGGCCATGTCTGTGGGGGTGAGGATCTGAAACCTGAATACAGGCTGAGGTAACTGGTTGTTGTCAGGAACCACCATTTAATCCATGCTCTTACTAACTTAGGTGGTAATAAAATGGATTCTTAATGCAAATAACATGACAAAATGGCTTCTACGCTGCAAATTGACAATTCTGCTTAAAGCTGCATAAAATGGCTTTTAACCCTGCTAAAACTGCATAATTGACTCTACCACAATCTGTCTCAACAAAGATTAGCAGACAATCCTTCCTTTACAGCAGAGAAATAATTAGACTAGATAAGACACTACTGGCCATCCTAACTGACCTTCAAGTGCAGGTGTAAAAACACGGTTCATGAAATAAGAATGGCTCAAGTTTTGGACAACAAGGTTCATTCCCAGGAAAAAATCATTGGGTTAAGTTGCTGTCAATAAAACCATTTCGTTAAATTGATTGGTAATTGTTGGATTGAACTGTACAATTGTGGCCTGTAACTCTCTTTAAGAAAAGTATAAAAATGTCTTTTTTTAAGCCATGTGTGCAGTTTGAATGAACTGCACGATTGTGCCTGTACCTCTCTAAGAAAAGTATTAAAATGTCTTTATTTTAAGCCATATGCGCAGTTTCTCAGAGAAACACACAAGTGTTTAGCCTCTGTGTTACTGGACAAAGTGTGCCTGGCTGAGATTGAATAAAGTGTGAAATCTTACAAAACCAGAGTAAATTGCGATTGTTTACTGACCGATCACGGAACAGAGAGACCCCACCCCGGGTCCAGATCTTCAGGGGGTCTTTTTAGGGTACCCTATCGTGGGAGTGGAATCTGATTCCCTTTCAGGTGGTCACAGGGAGGTTTCCTGTACTTAGGCATTTTTATCACCCCAACCTTCGATCAATTATATAAGGCTAATTTTGTTCATTTGCTAGAGAAGATAAGATAGGACCTTACGCGCTGGCAGGATCTTCCGATATCCTGGTTGGGTATAATAGCTCTGGTCAAAATGAATATGCTTCCTCCTTTGTTATATCCCATGCAAACGCTCCCTTTGATGATGCCTAGGCAAGCACTATAGAGGCTTAACAGTTGGCTCAGTTAACAGGCAGCCTCTTAAGCTGCCAAATTGCAGCTCCCACAGGGAATGAGGGGTGTGCACTTTCCAGATTTTAAGAAATATTAATTAAGTTCCCTATTATCCTATGTGGCTGATTGACCTTGGATCCTGGCAAACCCAATTTGGCTGGACGTCGAGGCCTCCCAGGCGAAATGCCCACTCATTAATTTGTTGTTTATGGATAAGATGAGGAATGTTATGCACAGCTGCAGAAATCCAATTGTCCTTAACATGGTTAAAGTGTGGAGAATGATGCGACAAATTGAGGGCAATTCACAAAAAACAGTAGGAATGCCAGGATTCTGGCCTGGATCAATGGATTCTGGCTTTAGGCTCTGGGAATCTAAGGGAATTTCTTGACTGGGAGATTTATTTGAGGGGGAAGTCCTGATGTCTTTCAGGCAGTTGAGCCAGAAATATGAACTATCTAGGAGGGACCTCTTTTGTTATTTTCAGATTAGGGACTTTATATAGAAACAGACTACATTAATGGTTAGTCCCTATAAGTATGATGTGGAGAGGAGAGTACTTCGGTCCACAGGTGCTCTCTCGGTCAGGGCTGTCGATCAATTTTATTAGGAGGTAATGTCTCGAAGGATGTTGAGTGGCAATGTGGGATCTAGACTCAGGAGTTGGGGGTGAAGATTTCATCAGAGGCATGGGAGGATATTTGGGAGAATGTAAGGAAGATTTCGATAGAATGCAGGCTATGCAACTGAAGGTACTCCACAGGGCTTATTTGGCACTGGAGCGGCTTGCGAAATTTAAGACAGGAGCGTCTCCAATGTGCCCCAAGTGTAAAACGGATATTGGTACTCTTACTCATTGCTGGTGGTCATACCACAAGCTTCGTAGGTATTGGGGCACTATAGCGAGTGTCTTGGAAGGGATCTTGGGAACTGATATTATGGAAAATAAAGAACGTGAAAGCATGGGAAGGGTTAAAGCATGAAGACCACTGGCAATCTGTGGTCTGTGGAAGGCAAGGTGGGATAAGAATAGTGGAATGTTCTTACACCAATTAGGAGAGTAAGGTTAAGGCTGAAAGGTCATTATGGCGAGATGAGATAACACAAGTAATAAAGGTAAAAACAATGACTGCAGATGCTGGAAATCAGATTCTGGATTAGTGGTGCTGGAAGAGCACAGCAGTTCAGGCAGCATCCAAGTAGCCAAGCTACTTGGATGCTGCCTGAACTGCTGTGCTCTTCCAGCACCACTAATCCAGAACACAAGTAATAAAGCAAGTTTCTCTGTTAAGTATTGTTATGACAGGATTGGGACCATAAATATTTGGGACATGACATTAAAATATCTAATTAATAGTTAGTAGAGACAGCTTGAGACAGGAGACTATTGTAATAGATGGAATAGCTAAATATCTCTCAAGACTGGTTAGTCTGGAATTGAAGATCACTGTAGCAGAGTTAGCAATAAATATCTAACCATGACATTACAGTAACATTAAGTAGAATGTACAACAAAAGAGATAATGAGAACTAACATCACTGGTTTATTGTGTACCTAGAGTGATGAATACTACACCTACTTTGATGAATATAGTTGGACATGCTGATAAGCTAACAGAAAAAGATATAAAAATCCACAGACCCTGAGGTTTGTGGGCATTTGAAAATCTGCTTTTTCAGTGTCACGGTTTTTTGTTTGCAAATAAAAGACCTACTTCTTGAAGAACTCTCTGCATCTCCTGGTGATTCTCTATATTTTCTCTACAATAATATCAAGGAAGATCTGGTGTCCCTCCTCTTGGGTTTGCCGAATCTCCCCTCTTTGGACGTGCATGGGAAGAAACTGTTCCATATTCTTTGATTTTGTACAAGGAAGAACATTCTGATGAGCTGGGTGCCGGAGAATCCCCCAGGGGTCTTGGGTGGCGTAGGTTAGTTATGGAGCATATCCCCCTAGAATTCCTTACCAGTATAGTGCACCAGAAAATGGAAGTCTTTTAGAGGACGTGGCAGCCCTTTTTGAACTATATAGACACAGACTTGTCGGCTATATTGGTCAGGGCCTTTATATAGCTGTGAGGGCTGAGTCTGGCAGGCTGGGGGCCCATGGGAGGAGGAATTCCAAATAAATACGGGTCTGTCAACTGATGCGCCCGGTGATGGGGAGCTTTAGTGGAGTTGCACTGAGTGTTGTAACTTAATTTAATTTAATTTGCCCGGGTTCAATTTGATTTAATTTAATTTTCTTTTTGTTTAATTTATTTATTGAATTGTAGTTTGCGTAGGGTTTTCTTTTCTTAAAAATTATTTGTAGAGTAGAGACGCAGTTTGTTTACTATTATTGTTATGATAAAATTACTATAAAATAGTATAACAATCTTATGATTTTGTAAAAAATTCAAAATCTTTCTGTCAATAAAATTACTTACAAAAAAAAACCCGCAGACAAACAGGGGGCACTGTGGTAGTTTGGAATACTGACCTCTACACCGCTGAAGCCAGGTGCCAACTCACAGACACCTCCTCCTACTGCTCCCTCGACCACAACCTCACCTCCCATCACCAAACCATCATCTCCCAGCCCATCCACAACCTCATCAACTCTGGGAATCTCCCGTCCACAGCCTCCAAACTCATCATCCACATAACCTGCACCGATGATTCTACTTCCTACCGACGGTCCACAAACCTGACTTCCCCAGTCAACCCATTATCTCAGCCTGCTCCAGTCCCACTGAACTCAACTATGCAGGCTCATTCCTGATGAGGGCTTTTGCCCGAAACATCAATTCTCCTGCTTCTCGGATGCTGCCTGCCCTTCCGTGTTTTTCCAATACCACACTCTCGACTCTGATCTCCAGTATCTGCAGTCCTCACTTTCTCCTAAGAAAGGGGTACAAACAATGGGCACCTGCAATGTATGCCAAAAGGCTGTGAATTGACACTATTCTAATGTCAAACAGCTCAATCAATTGATGCAGTACCTGGACAAAATTCAAACTACACAGTTCCATATATTAAACTGGTTAATAAATCATCAAAGACAAGTGTTAAGATATAAATGGATCCTGCACAAGCACACCTTAAACAACCAGCACTCATACTGCAATTAAGCTAATTTTTTATGGCAAAGTATATTGAATTACTCAAGTGTCTTTAAAGGTGTTATGCTAAACTGCTTGCCAGATTTACGAAAAAGTGTTGCTGCTATCTTACAGATATTGCAGATGCTTAAATGACTGGTCTACATAAAAGGTTGTAACAAATTTGGAAGCAGCAGTTGCAATGAGTCTGGGCCTTGAGTGCAACAGGGAGATGGAGCAGAGACTGCAGACTGATTAAGCTCTACATAAGGTGCAATAAATTCACAGAGGTTGGTACCTGGCCAGCAAGTCATTCTTTATTTCCATAAGAACAGAGCTTGACTTTAGCACTGCCTCTTCAGAGTCAGCTCTCAGTGTGTCAGTATCTCTGATACTCCCCTTTTTATCTATCACCAAGGTTCCCTGGACCAGATTAACAGCCCCAGTCATGGAACTCAGTCTATGAGGTCTACCTGGCTGACCTCATTACAGTCACTACATCCCTCCCACTCGGAGTCCGAGGATAAAGGCTGGTCCTTTTTCTTGGACAGCCTCCTGGGGCATTTTAGCACCATTAATAACTCTGCCTATGCTATCCATGTAGTTGCACATGGGGCAGTCCTACAATCAAATAAGAACTATGACAGCTTGGTATCTAGTGAGATTGTAGGCTGTTTCTTCATGCTAGCCTTCAAACTTTGGACTGCTCTTTCTGCCAGGCCATTGGATGATGGATGGTAGGGAGCTGACATCATATGTCGAATCCCATTCAACTTTAAGAAATACTCAAATTCCCTGCTGGTAAAAAACAGCCAGTTATGTGTGACCAACACTTCTGGTGCTCTGTGTATTGAAAAAGATACACACAGTTTTTCTATTGTCACCCCCGTATTTGACAAATGGATCCTATGCACATCCAACCACTGAATGGGCATCTACAATGACGAAGAACATTGAACCCATGAAAGGACTTGCACAGTTGACATACAATCGAGTCCAAGGTTTACCTGACCATTCAAGAGTGGAGGAGCTGCTGGCAATAGTTTTGTCTTTGTGGCACTCTGGGCACTGCCCCACCAACACGGTTATGTCTGCTCCAGGTCCCACCAAAACACAACTTCTTGCCAACATCTTCATGTCAGAAACCCCTGGATGATCCTGGTGGAGTTCAGGCAGAAATTGAAGGTGACCTTTGCTCAAGACAGACATTCTTGCTCACCATGACAATATGCCGTCCTCTACTGTGAGTTGGTGTCTCTGGGTCCAAAAACCTTTCAATTCTTGTTGTGATGGCCCTTTGGTTTCCCCACTCACTATCAGCTGTTTCAGTTTTGAAAGAACTTGATTTGTCTGCATCCAAAGTCGGAAATTGTGAGCTGTGACTGGGAGCGTATCTAGGAAATTTAATACCATCACATTCCTGCTGTTACACTCTCTGCTCCCATTAATAAACTGTACACTTTTTAAACTGCTCTCTCCACCTGTCCTGCCATTTTCCACTATCTGTATACATACAGACCCAGGTCCATTTGCTTCCTGTTGGTGAGAAAATTAATAAAGCCAAAGCACAAAGGGATCTGGGAGTGCGAGTCGAGGATTCTCTAAAGGTAAACATGCAGGTTGAGTCTGTGATTAAGAAAGCGAATGCTATGTTGTCTCTTATCTCAAGAGGGTTGGAATATAAAAGCAGAGATGTTCTACTAAGACTTTATAAAGCTCTGGTTAGGCCCCATTTGGAGTACTGTGTCCAGTTTTGGTCCCCACACCTCAGGAAGGACATACTGGCACTGGAACGTGTCCAGCGGAGATTCACACGGATGATCCCTGGAATGACAGGTCTAGCATATGAGGAACGGCTGAGGATACTGGGATTGTATTCGTTGGAGTTTAGAAGATTAAGGGGAGATCTAATAGAGACGTACAAAATAATACATGGCTTTGAAAAGGTGGATGCTAGAAAATTGTTTCTGTTAGGCGAAGAGACTAGGACCCGTGGACACAGCCTTAGAATTAGAGGGGGTCATTTCAGAACAGAAATGCGGAGACATTTCTTCAGCCAGAGAGTGGTGGGCCTGTGGAATTCATTGCCACGGAGTGCAGTGGAAGCCGGGACGCTAAATGTCTTCAAGGCCGAGATTGATAGGTTCTTGTTGTCTAGAGGAATTAAGGGCTACGGGGAGAATGCTGGCAAGTGGAGCTGAAATGCGCATCAGCCATGATTGAATGGCGGAGTGGACTCGATGGGCCGAATGGCCTTACTTCCACTCCTATGTCTTATGGTCTTATCCCATTTACAATGATACCCCTTATTGTATCTTGTCTTTCGATGGCCTGCCAAACAGCACCACATTACAATTCTCTTCATTAAACCTTATCTGCCACCTATCCACCCACTCCAACTTGTCAATGGACTTTTGGAGGAACACTCTGTCCACCGCACAGTTTACAAATTTTCCAACTTCTTTGTCATCTGAAAACTCTGAAATTATCCAATAGCTCAATCATTAATATATATCATGACAAACAGAGTCTAATACCAACTATTCAGGAACTCCACCATAAACCCTTCCAACCTGAAAAATATCCAATGACCATTACTCTCTATCTCATTCAGCTAATTTTGTTTCTATGTTGCTAGTGTTCTTTTGACAGCATGACGTATAATTTTCCAATTTTCCTTTCAAAATGTGTTGAATCTTCCTAATTAACACAACTTTTTCATGTGATTACTAATTATGTCTGAAACATTTGTTTCTAAATACTTCCCCACCAAAGTTAAACTAATTGGTCTGTATTTGCTCAGATTATCCAAACAGCTTATCCCCCAGTCTTCTGACTTCCCAAAGTTCAGGGAGGACTAAAGATTATGGCCAGTGCCCCTACAATTTCTACCCCACCTTCTTCAAACTCCATGGATGCATCTCATCTGGGTCTTTTCAACTGATATTCTCCTGGAGATTGATAGAAATTCTGCCTCATACAGATTGACAGGTTATCATCTGCAAAATGAAAGTGGAGCAAGCCAGCTCAAGGTAGGTCGCTTCACCAAAATTCACAGTAGAAAGCAGGGAATTCCCTCAATGTAAAGAGGAGCTAATACTTCAAATAGGCTAATTTTGTAGATGATGTTTCATATCACGGATAAGTAGTCCAAGGAAGCAGCCATAAATTAATGAAAGGAGATAAATGAAGCTTAACCAAGGCAAGAGAACAACAAAGGAGGAAAATTTGAAAAACAGAAACAATTTTAGAGAATTTACCATTGTCGCAAACAGGGTACTCTGCAAATTGCAAAGGACCCCTTCTGTGCTATATTCTCAGGAGAATTCATACTCTCAACAAACAGTATTTCAACAACATCTCAACCATCAAAAACTGTAAGTCCAACAAACTTACCTAACCACCTCCATAACCAGCACTACTCAAACATTCCAGAAGATTGCCCCAGCCTCTGGAACTGCTCGGACGCCATTAGCCATGCAGCTGCTGCAGCCACCATCCCCAAGGCGATGGATGACGTCACTTCCACCCCCATCATGGCCACATCCACAGCCACTTCCACATCACACAATTCCTCATGCACCACAAGTGACATCACTTCTGCCCCTCACATCATCGCTGATGTCACACGCTCAGTGACTTCCCCTCCCCCCCCCCCCCCCCCCCCACTGCCGTGTTCGCCACCATTTCCTCTCCCATCAACGCCACTCACCTGCATTCTGTTGACACGCCCCCTGCAGGTCCCACTGTCACCTCCCCGCTCCCCAGAACCCTGAGGGGAACACCATCCCTGCTCATGACTCCACCCTATTCCCCCAACACCACACCCACTCCAGTTATAGGCTCCGCCCCTTCTCCCAGCTCTACACCTACCCCAGGTCCCAGCTGCCAGCCCTGCCGAATTTTCGCCATTACCCTGGCCTTCCCCTCACTAAGGACGAACGATCAGTCCTCAGCAAAGGACTCACCTTTATTCCCCCTCCGTCCACACATCAATGAATTTAATACACGTCGTTACGTTGAACACTTCTTCCGCCACCTCCACCTTTGTGCTCACTTTTACAATCAAGACTCCCACCCACCTTCCAAGGACCCCTTCGCCCACCTCCAACACACTCCATCTACCTGAACACCCCGTGTTGGCCTTTTACCCAGCCTCGACCTCTTCATTTCCAACTGCCGCTGAGACATTAACCACCTCCCCCACTCCAACCTCTCACCCTCACAACGCGCAGCCCTTCACACTCTCTGCTCCAATCCCAACCTCACCATCAAACCAGCAGATAAAGGGGGTGCAGTGGTAGTTTGGCGCACTGACCTCTACACCGCTGAAGCCAGACGCCAACTCGAAGGCACCTCCTCCTACCACCCCCTCGACCATGACCCCACCCTCCCATCACCAAACCGTCATCTGCCAGACCATAGAGAACCTCATCACCTCAGGAGACCTCTCACCCACAGCTTCCAACCTCACAGTCCGAGAACCCTCCACTGCCCGATTCTACTTGCTTCCCAAGATCCACAAGCCTGACCACCCTGGCCGACCCATTGTCTCAGCCTGCTCCTGCCCCACCGAACTCATCTCCACCTATTTTGACACTGTCCTATTCCCCCCCCCCTAGTCCAGGAACTCCCCACATATGTTCGAGACACCACCATGCCCTCCACCTCCTCCAAGACTTCCATTTCCCTGGCCCGCAATGCCTCATCTTCACCATGGATATCCAATCCCTCTACACCTCCAGCCGCCATGACCAGGGCCTCCAAGCCCTCCGTTTCTTCCACTCCCAACATCCCCTACAGTACCCTTCCACTGACACTCTCATTCGTTTGGCTGAACTTGTCATCACCCTTAACAACTTTTCCTTCGAATCCTCCCACTTCCTCCAGACCAAAGGGGTAGCCATGGGTACCCGTATGGCGCCTAGCTACGTTTGTCTCTTTGTTGGCTACGTAGAACAATCCATCTTCCGTAGTTACACCGGCACCACTCCCCACCTCTTCCTCCACTATATTGATGATTGCATTGGCGCCACCTCGTGCTCCCATGAGGAGGTTGAGCAATTCATCAACTTCACCAACACATTCCACCCTGACCTTAAATGTACCTGGACCATCTCTGACACCTCCCTCCCCTTCCTGGACCTCTCCATCTCCATTAATGACGACCCGACTTGACACTGACATTTTTTTACAAACCCACCGACTCCCACAGCTACCTGGATTATACCTCTTCCCACCCTATCTCCTGCAAAAATGCCATCCCGTGTTCCCAATTCCTCCGTCTCCGCAGCATCTGCTCCCAGGAGGACTAGTTCCATCACAGAACACACCAGATGGCCTCCTTCTTTAGAGACCGCAATTTCTCTTCCCACGTGGTTAAAGATGCCCTCCAACGGATCTCATCCACATCCGCCCTTCCACCCTCAAACCCCACCCCTCCAACCATAACAAGGACAGAACTCCCCTGATGCTCACCTTCCACCCTACCAACCTTCGTATAAATCACATCATCTGACGACATTTCCGCCACCACCAAACTGACCCCACCACCAGGGATCTATTTCCCTCCCCACCCATTTCCACTTTCCGCAAAGACCGTTCCCTCCGTGACTACCTGGTCAAGTCCATGCCCCCCCAACAATACACACTCCCTTCCTGGCACCCTCCCCTGCCACCACAGAAATTGCAAAGCCTGCGCCACACTTCATCCGTCACTTCCATCCATGGCCCCAAAGGAGCCTTCCACATCCATCAAAGTTTCACCTGCACATCCACCAATATCATTTATTCTATCCGTTGCTCCCAATGTGGTCTCCTCTACATTGGGGAGGATGGACGCCTCCTAGCAGAGCGCTTTAGGGAACATCTCCGGGACACCTGCACCAATCAACCCCACCGCCCTGTGGCCCAACATTTCAACTCCCCTCCCACTCTGTCGAGGACATGCAGGTCCTGGGCCTCCTCCACCGCCGTTCCCTCACTACCTGATGCCTGGAGGAAGAACGCCTCATCTTCCGCCTCGGAACACTTCAACCCCATGGCATCACTAGTTTCCTCATTTCCCCTTCCCTCAACTCACCCCAGTTCCAACCTTCCAGCTCAGCACCGCCTCATGACTTGTCCTACCTGCCTATCTTCCTTTCCACCTATCCACTCCACCCTCCTCTCTGACCTATCACTTTCATCCCCACCCTCATTCAACCACTGTACGCTTTGCTATCTTTCCCCACCCTCCTCTCTGACCTATCACCTCCATCCCCACCCCCATTCACCTATTGTACTCTCTGCTACTTTCTCCCCACCCCCACTCCTCTTCTCACTTATCTCTCCACCCGGCAGGCTCCCTGCCTCTATTCCTGATGAAGGGCTTTTGCCTGAAACGTCGATCTTCCTGCTCCTCGGATGCTGCCCGACCTGCTGTGCTTTTCCAGCACCACTCTAATCTAGCCTCTGGTTTCCAATATCTGCAGTCCTTGTTTTTACCTACTCTGCAAACTGTCAAGAGACATCAACCAAAGTAATTCAGAAGTCAACTAAGAGAGAGATGGCAAGACAAAATATAAAAAGTAACCAATGTTAGGCACAATCATCTCCATCGGGAATTTATTCCCTCATCTAATGGCATATTGAATTTCATCCATTTCCTCATTTAGCCATTAGCAAGTCTCCACATTAACAACATCAAGTTGTAATATAATAATATGAATAATGAATCATTCTAGATTATACTGAAAACTAGAATCGACTGAAAACTTTCAGGTCTAAGCAATCTGTACATGGTCCCTAGGAGAATACCACAAATAATAAATTTGATATTCCGAAGGTTAAATAAAATATTTCCTTACCTAACACTGCCTTTAGTTGTTCTCAGAACAGTGGCAGCAAAACTTTGAGTAACACCAACCAGACTGATTCCATCCACTTCCACAATCTGATCATTCACCTGGATCCTTTATTAAAAGATCAGAAACAAGCATTACAGAAGCATGTATATTTACATAAAAGAGAGATAAAAGATCTTACTAACTTTCATAGCAAAGTGTTTCCTATTATTATTATTTCCATTAACTAGTTTTGTTCCCTATTGATATTTGCAGAACTGCTTCACTTTCTATACAAAGGACAGTGTATATATTATGTAAATAGTTCAACATGCCACTATCCACAGGGAAAACTTGTATGGAGACATCATTGTACAAGAGACATGGGTGAACCTACATTAATGAACAAATTGAACAATCCTTACATTTTCAATTTCTATCTTGTAGTCAGCATCAGTAAATAAATTAGATTACACAACTGTGCACTGTGAAATGCTACAGCAACCCTTACATTTGTTTTGCCAAACATAATTCTGTATGTCATTAGTAATAGTGTACTAAGCATAAGCTTTAGAACATTTAAAGCATTTATAACGTACCATTTTTGACAAATATTACACCTAATACAGTTTTACACTTATATTAGATTCCCTACAGTATGGAAACAGACCCTTCGGCCCAACAAGTCCACACTGACTGTCCAAAGAGTAACCCACCCAGAACCATTCTCCTATCTTATATTTACCCCTGACTAATGGACCTAACACGATGGGCAATTTAGCATGGCCAATTCACCTGGCAAGCACATCTTTGGAATGTGGGAGAAAACTGGTGCACCCAGAGGAAATCCACGCAGACACAGGGAGAGAATGCAAACTCCACACAGACAGTCACCACAATGCAGGAATTGAACCCAGGTCCCTGGTGCTGTGAGGCAGCAGTTCTACTCACTGAACCACCGTACCGCCCCATTTGTCATTTGCCGATGGCATTTCAACTACTTTTTCTGACGGAAGAATTTCACACACAAATGACCCCCTGAGAGCAAAGAACTTTTGCTCTTCTCTATCTTCAAAGGGAGATCTCTTTTTCTTAAACTGTATCTCTAAGTTGAGATTTCTCCAGTAACAGGAAACTCTCTTTCAGAATCCAATCTGTTAAAACTCCTCCGGACCTTATTTGACTCAATAAGACCATTTTTCATTCCTGTAAGCTCTAGTGGATAAAGATCCAACCTGTTCAACTTTTCTTCATAAGCCCTTTATATCAGGAATGAGTCAAATGAATCTTCTCAAAATTACTTCCAACACAATTTTATCCTTTTCCAATTAAGGGGACCAAAACTGTACACAGTACTCCAGATTCAGTCTCACCTAAGTATGATAGAATTGTAATTGTATAATTTCCCTATGTCATATTCCATTCCCTTTGCAATCAACATCAACGTTGCATCTGCCTTCCTAATCACTTCATGTATCTCCAAACTAACTTGGCAATTTACATACCACATCACCCAGATTTTCGTGTACTTCTGAATCGTGCAATATCTACTTAATTTCCATTTAAATAATATACTGCTTTTTCACTCTTCTCGTCAAAGTGGACAAGTATAGTTTTCCACCTATGCTCCAACTGTCAATTTTTTTGCCTATTGATATCATCCATATGTTGCCCTTGGGAGACTCTCTAAATCTTGATAACTTTCTTACCCAGCTTGACAAATGTAGAGACCATACAGCCAAAGATAATTATATGTTGCCTTCTCATTGAATATTAAAAGAAAATATCCATCAAATAAATCAACAGCAAGACTTTGATAGGCATGTTATGGAAAAGAAGGAAGGGAGTCTGCAAAAGGGGTTTTAGGTTGGGGTAATGCAGATTTTAATTATAATAAGGCAGGAACTGACCAAAATAAAACAATCTGGGAACAGTTTGTTCAAGATAAATCTGTAGCTGAGGTGGGAAAAACTATAGGCCCAACATGTTGCTCTTAAAAGGGAACAAGTCCAAAGAACCCTGGACATTTAGGAATATTCAGCATTAGATAAAAAGGAAAAGAGAGATATATAGCAGGTACAAAGAGAACAAAACAACGGAGGCCTTAGAGGAGAATAGAGAGTGCAGGGAGAAATCTGAAGAAAAGCAATCAGGAGAGCAAAGATGAAGACCACTGGTGAACAGTACGGGTGGTCAAGATTAGGAAGGATATGAAGATTAGGAAGGATACCATCCTACAAGTTGATCGTGAGGAAGAGGAGCACCCATTAGGGACTAAGGGGAGAAATGTGTGCATGAAGCCGGAGGACATTGGTAAAGTGTTAAACAAGTACTTCACACGTGTCCTTGATTGGGAGGAGGAAAATGCAAATACAGAACTCAAGAAGCTGAACTGTGAAGTTCTTGAGCAGCTTGCTAGAAGCAGTGAGGAGGTTTTGGCAACTTTAAAAGTGGACAAATCCCAAGGTCTGAATGAGTTTCATCCCAGTCTGCTGTAGGAGACGAGGGTGAAAATAACAAGGACCCTGACCCAAATTTGTTCAATTGATCTTGCCATAGGAGAGGTACCAGAGGTCTGGGGAAAGCTAATGTGCTTTCACTTATCAAGAAAGGTAGTAGAGGCAGACCAGGGAACTATTGACCAGTGAATCTCGTATCAATGGCAGGGAAACTATTGGAAGAAAAAAAACTGCAGGAGAAAATTAATCTCTATTTGGAGACAGTGTTTAATCAGGGATAGTCAGCAAGGCTTTGTCAAAGGGAGATCAAACCTGTCAACTCTAGTTGAATATTTTGAGAAAGTGATCAAGTTTGTCAATGCAAGTAGGGCAGGTGATGCAGTTTACATGGATATCAGCAAAGCTTTTGACAAGGTCCCACAAATGGAAGCCGATAAAGAAGGCAAAAGCTCACAGGATCCAGGGTACCTTGCCAATTTGGATCCAAAATTGGCTTAGTGGCAAAAGATGGTGTGGCAGTAGAAGGCTGTTTAAATTTCTGGAGCCTGGTGTAAAGTGACATACCGCAGAGATCAGTGCTGAGTCCTTTATTGTTTGTTATATTCTTAAATAATGGAGATGAAGATGTGGGATGATTAAAAGCAAGTTGTGGATGACAGAAAGATTGGCCATATAGTTGACAGCAAGAAGGTACAAAGTTAAAAATCACACAACACCAGGTTATAGTCCAACAGGTTTAATTGGAAGCACACTAGCTTTTAGAGCGTCGCTCCTTCATCAGGTGGTTGTGATCACCTGATGACCGGCGCTCCAAAAACTAGTGTGCTTCCAATTAAACCTGTTGGACTATAACCTGGTGTTGTGTGATTTTTAACTTTGTACACCCCAGTCCAACACCGGCATCTCCAAAGCAAGAAGGTAACTCTTAGCTTATAGGACAATACAAATGGATTGGTCAGATGGGCAGATCAGTGGCAGGTGGAATTTAATCCTGATAAATATGAGATGCTGCACTTCAGAAAAAGGAGCAAGATAAAAGGATTATTCAATAAATGTCTGGACACTAGGAAGCTCTGAGGAACAGAGGTATTTTAGGATGCTTGTCCACCGATCCCTGAAGGTAGCAGACAGTTTAATAGGGTAGCTAAGACAACATCCAGGATGCTTCACCGCATAGATTGTAAGAGCAGAGAAGTCATGTCAGAGTTGTACAGAATTTTGGCCACAGCTGGAACTCTAGAAATATATAAAGGATGTAATTGTACTGGAGGGCAAAAAGGGGATTCATCGCATTTTTACCAAGATGAAGCATTTTAGCTATAAAAAGAAGCTGGAAAAACTTGGGTTGTCTTCTTTGGAGCAGAGAATGATGAGAGGGGAACCTGATAAAAGTGTATAAGACATGAGAGGTGTGGACAGGGTGGATAGAAGGCAGCTGATCCCTTTAGTTGAAGCATCAAGAATGAGGGAGTACACTTTTAAAGCAAAAGGCAAGAGATTTAGAGGGAATTTCAGAAAAAAGAACCATTTCACCCAGAGGGTGACAGGGATCTGCAGTGCACTGTCTGGGAGAGTAGAGAGGGTAACCTCACAACCTTTAAAAAGTACTTGGATGAATACTTGAAGTGTCATAACATTCAAGGTTATGGGCCTACTGCAGGCAAGTTGGACTGGTGTGGGCTGTAGCATGTTTTTGGCAGTACAGACTGTATTGACCAAAGGTTCTTTTTATGATTCTATGAAACTGTGACTATACAGTGAAGGTACACTTGACATGATTTCATCACCTTTGGTTTCAGATACTTTCTATAATTTGATTTATAAATTCTTGTAATTCTGCTAATGTTTTCAGGATCAAAGGTGAGTTACCAATGGACAGGCTGAAACATCATACTAATGGATGGAGGTGGACAGAGGTACAAACTAACTAGCAGCAAGAAGCTTGAAGCAGCAGCTCGGAACATTCTGAAGGAAACCAATTTTCACAGATCACAAGTGGACAGCACTACTGAAAAACATACCACAGGCTCCATCAACCTTGGAGGTGGTAGAGGGAAGCCACAACCAAAGGCAAGTGTAATGAATGGACTAATTTGTGTGCTACAGAAAGTTAGGACAAAAACAGCAAGGTGTATTACAGCACCAGTGTCCAGATTTTGCTCCAGTAGGTACAAAGGTGAGAAAAATATTGAGATGCAGGTTTAAAAAGACACAAAAGAACAATTAATGAGATATAATGCATAATTAAGGTGTATTTTTGCCATAATACCGAGGGTCAACACCAAAACTGAAACATGACAAGTGCCTGCGAGGGATGGTGGAGTCAATTTATCGTAGATATTCATAGAATTATATATCCTTGCCTCTAACTTAGGGAAAGTATTCCAGAGCTTGGAACCTCCATTTATGGAAGTGTTAGGCACACTGCCAAGTGTAAAGCCCTTGAAAACATAAAACTGTCTTCAATGAAGGTATCTTTCATCTCTACGTCAGCTTTAAATGGGGCTGAATAGTAAACCAAATTATTTCAGTGTACACAGACAAACCAGATGTATGAACCTTAAAATGAATCACTAACCTAATGAAGCTACACAAGAGAGATACCTGAATAAGCACTGGAAAGAAAAGGTTACAGACTGAGTTAAATATTCCTACACCTAGAAATCAGGACAAAGTTCTGGCATTCTATCACATCCAATCGTGAAACAAGAAACTGGCAGGGCGAGGGAAGTGTCATAAACACACTGATTCTTATCATGACAAGACCAGGAAGTGAGTGGAAGACCACAGTTTCTAACCAGCTTCAGTGATAAGTGCAAAGCATATTATCTTATTCATGAGGACCCAGTTCTTATGGATGCCAGGTTTGCCAATTTGGTTAATTTCATATGATATTAAGAAGTTGTTGAAGGAAATCCAGAACTAGCAAAAACACAAATGGCCACCTTTTTGTAGAAAGTAAGTACGTATTTAACTCATTTTACAGTGTAGTTACTTGTGAGTTATTTGTAAAACAATTGGGTTAAACTTCATTTATTTCACACTCAAGGATGTAATTCTACAGAGACTACATTTTTGTGACCCCTATAAACAACATAGAAGTACCATCTTTTCAACTTCAATTTCTCTCACCTGTTATCTCTTTGAGCTGCTCCTCCCTCTGTAACGGTCTTGACAAAAATTCCTAGTTTTTCTAATCCTGCATCTGCTCCAACTCCCATTCCTATAATACTGATGCCGAGACCATCTTCATCTGCAGAGTGAGACAGTAAAGAATTAATTTGGTATGGAGACAGAGATAAAATAATACACTGAAAACGCGAGCCAGCACTGCAGCAGCATCTTCACCATTATTTATGTTTAACTAAGATTTATGGGTAATATGGTATAATAATACAAAATTCAGTCAGGCTAAACTACACTGATGCTTACTTCCATGTTAATGTATTCAACAGGAAAGGAGCTATGAACAAAGCTTTTTTAACTGGATAGCCAATTACACAACTGAGTGAAATCAGACCAAAATCCATTTACCACCCCCTGAGAAAAAGAACAGGAAATGACACCACCAACCCAAAGAAACCCAAACATGTAAATAGAAAGCAGGAATCATCAGCAGTGCTTCATCTGGAGGCTCACTAAAGGTGTTACCTAGTATGGTGATCAAAATGAACCTTCCAGTTCAGCAAGCGAACCTACATCCAGAACCTCAACCTGAGCTACAAATCTTCTCAAAACTTGCTTAGACCAAACGGAGCCAGAGGTGGTGACACTTGGAGGTGTGATGCAAAGTTTATAGATATGGGATTTTAAAATGTGTTTTTCACAAAAGCACTCTGGAGATGGTTTTCAAGTACAGAAGGCTAACAGGTTTACTTACTAAAGGCAGGGGAGAGGGGGATAGAAACTATGTTCAGAGGGATAGCAACAATATCTTGATAGAAGAGAACCATTTACAAAAATATCTGGAATTGGAGCCTGACAGTAGAATTGCAGCCATTAGTAGTAATAGGATAAATGGAGAAGATGTAAATAGATTTCACAGGTAAGATGGGGTTGGAAAGAAAATACATGGGTTATTGGAGAAACAAGAAAGCAAGATTCTTGATCAATGCTGGGGCAGAGGGAATAGGAAAACACTCATGAGTCAAATGAATAGATGGTTAAAATCCTATACCCTCAAAAGTGGATAGTTTAAATAAGTCTGATAGCAGTTGATATGATCCGGCCATATCTGATGAGAAGTTAATGAACTAGTCATTATGTCAGATATGCTCAAGTCTACACTCGCTGGAAATGGGAAGATCAAAATAGATCCTGAACTACAGAGGAACAAGGGTCCGTTGGGGTAATATGCATCAATGGTGGAGTTATGCAAGTGATTATACAGATGAACTCCTGAACTATCGTGGCAAATGAAAGCCCAAAAACAAGGCAAATGGATTTAAAAGCAAATTTGAAAGTGCCTTTGGAGGATGTTGTGTGAACACTGGGTGGAATTGTCAGTGTGTCTTAAACATTGTTCTATTAATCAGACTGGGACAGGAATTCACAAACATTAAATGCAAGATATGAAAGACTGCAAGGGATGATTGGGAGCTTCAGATGTTGACTGGGATAATTTTAAGAGCCAAGGATAAGAAAGAGGGGGAATCTCTGAAATACGCTCAGGAGAGCTTCCTTGATCAGTATACTTTTGGTCTTTCTAGAAAACAGATAATGTTAGATCAGGTGCTGGGGACTAAGTGTTAATGGGAGAAAATTTGGGCAAAATCAGTAATTATATCAAAGTTTAGATTATTAGTGAAGAAGAGTAAAGGGCAATCTAATATTTACAATTCCAACAAGACACTAGGTGATCCTTAAAGAAGAAATGCTTTAGGTACAGGTTAGGTTGATTTGAACATGAAGATAAAGACAAAGGAAGCAAAAAAAGCATGATGAAGGGGACAGAGATATGATGAAACACAAAAGAAAGGTGCATGAACCAGGTCAAATAGCATAGCTTGAAAGGAAGGCAAAGTAGAATATAAAACTGGTAAAAATAGTGTAAGAAAAGGATGGCAGCAGACAACATAAAAGAGAATACAAAAATCCTCTTTCAAACTTTTAATTAGTAAGCAATAAGTAAATCAGAAATGAAAGGGTCCTATTACAAAACAAGAAGTGAAATAAGCTTAAAGGAACAGGGCAAGGCTGGAATACTTAACTTCTTTGTTTAGCTATCTACTAAGGAAGAGAAATCTGATCAAATATTAGTCGAAGCGGCGATCATAGACGTAGGTATGAAAATTAAAGAGGTGGCAGTATGGAAAGGTTGGTAATTTTTAGCATAGATAAGTCACTTGATTAGATTAGATTAGATTACTTACAGTGTGGAAACAGGCCCTTCGGCCTAACAAGTCCACACCGCCCCGCCGAAGTGCAACCCACCCATACCCCTACATCTACCCCTTACCTAACACTACAGGCAATTTAGCATGGCCAATTCACCTGACCTGCACATCTTTGGACTGTGGGAGGAAACCAGAGCACCCGGAGGAAACCCACGCAGACACGGAGAGAACGTGCAAACTCCACACAGTCAGTCGCCTGAGGCGGGAATTGAACCTGGGTCTCTGGCGCTGTGAGGCAGCAGTGCTAACCACTGTGCCACCGTGCCGCCCACTTGGTCTAGGTGGCTTGTTTCCCAGGTTTCCAAAGAAAACGGGGATGGAGATAGTGAAAGGACTTGCCATCTTTCAATTCAGGCACAATGTAATGGGGTGCCACAATATCGAGGAATAGCATGTGTGACATCCTAATTCAAGAAAGGGTGTTAAGGCAGGTTAGATCACTTGGAATACAGGGAGAACTAGCCATTTGGATACAGAACTGGCATGAAGATAAAAGACAGGGTGGTAGTGGAGAGTTGCTTTTCAGACTGGAGGCCTGTGACCAGTGGTGTGCCACTAGAATCGGTGCTGGGTTCACAGCTTTTTGTCATTTATATAAATGATTTGGATGTGAACATAGGAGATATAGTTAGTAAGTTTGCAGATGACACCAATATTGGAGGTGTAGTGGACAGTGAAAAAAGTTACCTCAGAGTATGCCAGGATCTTGATCAGATGGGCCAATGGGCTGAGGAGTGGCAGATGGAGTTTAATTTAGATTAATGCAAGGTGCTGCATTTTGGAAAGACAAATGAGGGCAGGACTTATACACTTAATGGTAAGGTCCCAGGGAGTGTTGCTGAATAAAGAGAGATTGGAATGCTGGTTCATAGTTCCTTGAAAGTAGAGGCTAAGGTAGATAGGATAGTGAAGGAGGCATTTAGTATGCTTTCCTTTATTGGTCAGAACATTGAGTATAGAACTTGAGAGGTTATGATGCAGCTGTACAGGACATTGGTTAGGCCACTTTTGGATTATTGTGTGCAATTCTGGTCTCCCTCCAATAGGAAGGATGTTGAGAAACTTCAAAGGGTTCAGAAAAGATTTCGAAGGATATTACCAAGGTTTGAGTGCTTGAGTGAGAGGGAGAGGCTGAATAGGCTGGGGCTGTTTTCCCTGGAATGTCAGAGGCTGAAGGTTGTTCTTACAAAATCTTGTTCTTATAAAATCATGAGGGGCGTGGATAAGGTAAATAGACTAAGTCTTTTCCCTGGTGATGGGAGGGAGAAGAGTCTAGAACTAGAGGGCATAGGTTTAGGGTGAGAAAGGAAAAATTTAAAAATGACCTAAGAGAACTTTTTCACATAGAAGGTGGTGCGTGTATGGAATGAGCTGCTAGAGGAAGTGGTGGAGGCTGGTACAATGACATTTAAAAGGCATATGGATGGGCACATGAATAGGAAAGGTTTAGAGGGATATGGGCCAAGTGCTGGTAAATGGGACTAGATTAATTTAGAATATCTGATCAGCATGGGCGAGTTGGACTGAAAAGTCTGTTTCTGTTTTGTACATCTCTATGATTGTAATAAGTACAGGCTTGTTACTTTAACCTCAGTGGTGAGTAAGGTTTTGTAATCCATTATCAGAGAAGAGTTTGTAATCCATTATCAGAGAAGAGGAGGCATAAATTTGTATAAAGTCATCATCTTTGATGAGTACAATTGAGTTTTTTGATGAAATAAAACAGGGTGACACAGTGGCTCAGTGGTCAACATGGCTGACTCACAGCGCCAGGGACCCAGGTTCAATTCCAGCCTTCGGTGACTGTCTGTGTAGAGTTTGCACATTCTCCCTGTGTCTGCGTGGGTTTCCTGCCAAAATCCAAAGGTTAGGTGAATTGGCCACACTAAATTGTCCATCGTGTTTAGGGATATGCAGGTTAGATGCATTACTCAGGGGTAAATGTAGAGGAATGGTTCTGGGTGGGTTATTCTTCAAAGGGTTGGCGTGGACATTTTGGACCAAAAGGCCTGTTTCCACACTGTAGGGAATCTGTGAATCTACAAGTTGATGAAGCAAATGCAGTGGATATTGTCTCCAATGGATTTTAAGAAAAAGAGTTTGCCAAAGTAGCACATAAAAATCTGATCACCAAAACATAGGTTGAGAGAATGGGAAGGTCAATGACCACCTCAGTAATAAAATTATTTTAAAGGTAGAGCAGTTGTCATTATATATGTTTGTTTTTTGAATTGGAGGGTAGCAGCCAGGGTTTTCCCAAGGATCAGTGTTGGGACCACTGCTTTCTTTGCTATATATAAATCATGTACAAAATATGGAGTCAAAATTCAATATTTGCTAATGATACCAGAAATGGAGAAATGACAAGTGGTAAGGAGAACAGGACTGCAAAATGTACAGAAAAGTGGCAGATGAAATTCAATATAGAAACATTTTTGGGGATGCATTTTGGCAGAAGTGATGCTGAGAGGTAATATTTACTTGATGACATAATTATAAAGATTTTGCAGAAACAGAAGGGTCAGGATATGCATGTTTACTGATCTTTAAGGGGACATAACATATTCAGGGAATGCTAAGCAAAGTACATGGGATCTTGAGCTTCATAAATATAGGTATCAGGTACAAAAGAAGGGACATTATGCTGAATTTTTATAAACCTCTGGTTAGGACACAGCTAGAGTATTGTGTCTGGTTCTGGTGGCCACGCTTCAAGAAACATGTGAAATTCCTTGAGAAAGTGCAGGACAGACGTACCACCAGAATGGTTACAGGCATGGAGATTTATTCTTAGAAGATGAGGTTGGAAAATCTCAAGTTGTTCCCATTCGTGTAAGAGAGATTGAAATTATGATAGACTTATACAAGGTAGACAAAGAAAACCTACTACTTTTAGGTGACAATATAAAGTTTAGCAGACAGAGATTCAAGATTAAAGATGCAGTGAATGAAAGGGACGATTACATTTTTACATTGCAAATGGCAATGACGTGAAACACCCTGCCAACGAAAGTGCTGAAACAATTAATGACTTCAAATGGAAATGTGTTTGGCACTTGGAAGAATCAAATTTGCAGGTCCACAGATAGGGTAATGGAACTAATGAGAATGAGCTCAATGGGACCAAACTAGCTTCTTCTGTTCCATAAACAACTGTATGGCTCTTTGGATTGCACATGTTACCAACAAGTTAGCCCAAACCACACTTTCAACTCAAAAACAACTTTTAGCAGTAATTGCTCAAAACACCCATGATGTTTGTGATCAAAATAGTAAGCACAGGCAGGCATGTATCTCAATGGCTTGCATGTGGAAAGAGCTAAGCAGTCATGCAGCTAAGACAGGAAGATGAGTGGAGGTTGCATGTTTCAGCTCCTATTTTGCAGGCTCCTTATCCCTTGTGAATGACTGTTCTGTGGGTAGTGACAATGAGACTAATACTGGGGGAGGTACCAAAGTACCCTCATCACTTCAACACGTTAGCTTTTCATGTAATTAGAACATTTAATACAGGATGAAGTTCATACTAACCATAAAATTTCAACATAACTTTGGTGATTTATATACGTCATACGGGTCGTTCTGCTATATTGCATGTTTCATCAGCATAAATTGGCTATAACACGACTCAAGAATTGTGGATATTGTTTGGATAACTCAAACTTTCTACTGACCAGCGATAGCGATCTTCTACAGCATGATTTTCTATAGTGGTTTTCCATAGCACTATTTTCTACAGTGCAAGGTTGCTGAGGAATACAACTGTCGCATGACAGCAGAATTTCCTGAAGGTAGATAAGTTAAATTGAGAGACAAGATGTCATCACTTATGAGCTAAGATTGCCATGCAAAGAATCTTTGCCGAAGATGAATTAGTTTCAATCATTGAAATTCCCATTTGACAATAATAAACAAAGATCAGATTAATTACAAATTTCAAGTGTTTGACACAATGAAACAGAAATTAGATAGACATAAAAACTGTTGTGGTTCTGTTCGCCGAGCTGGGAATTTGTGTTGCAGACGTTTCGTCCCCTGTCTAGGTGACATCCTCAGTGCTTGGGAGCCTCCTGTGAAGCGCTTCTGTGATCTTTCCTCCAGCATTTATAGTGGTTTGAATCTGCCACTTCCGGTTGTCAGTTCCAGCTGTCCGTTGCAGTGGCCAGTATATTGGGTCCAGGTCGAAGCGCATAGTGATTGAATCTATGGATGAGTGCCATGCCTCTAGGAATTCCCTGGCTGTTCTCTGTTTGGCTTGTCCTATAATAGTAGTGTTGTCCCAGTCGAATTCATGTTGCTTGTCATCTGCATGTGTGGCTACTAAGGATAACTGGTCGTGTCGTTTTGTGGCTAGTTGGTGTTTATGGATGCGGATCGTTAGCTGTCTTCCTGTTTGTCCTATGTAGTGTTTTGTGCAGTCCTTGCATGGGATTTTGTACACTACGTTGGTTTTGCTCATGCTGGGTATCGGGTCCTTCGTTCTGGTGAGTTGTTGTCGGAGAGTGGCTGTTGGTTTGTGTGCTGTTATGAGTCCTAGTGGTCACAGTAGTCTGGCTGTCAGTTCGGAAACACTCTTGATGTATGGTAGTGTGGCTAGTTCTTTGGGTTGTGGCATGTCCTCATTCCGTTGTCTTTCCCTGTTGATGAAATTGCGCAGGTATCCGTTTTTGGCGAATACATTGTATAGGTGTTCTTCTTCCTCTTTTTGCAGTTCTGGTGTGCTGCAGTGTGTTGTGGCCCTTTTGAATAGTGTCTTGATGCAACTTCTTTTGTGTGTGTTGGGGTGGTTACTTTCGTAGTTCAGGACTTGGTCTGTGTGTGTGGCTTTCCTGTATACCTTTGTGGTGAATTCTCCACATAAAAACTAACTTGTAGGTTAGTTGAATTAATTTTGACCATGTTCTTGCTTTTTGAGATCTAATTCAGAAATGTCCTTTAAAGGAAAGGAATCTGGTCATTCTTACCTGGTCTGGCCTACACATGACTACAGACCCACAGCAATTTGGTTAACTCTTAACTACCCTGTGAAATGGCACGAGAAACCTATACATATAAAGGGACTGTTAGGGATGGACAATAAATGCAGGCCCAGCAAGCCACACCCATATCCTATGAACTAATAATTTAAGACAATTGTATTACTACATACTTATTTATTTATTCACTCACTGGTAGCAATCATGATCCCAATGCCAAGAAATCAATGTTGTAAAGTGGTTGTCGAACACCCCTATTAATTAAATCAAACCCAGAAAAGCTCGCCTCAGCTCATAATCTGTTAAAATGTGAGTGACAGACAACTCCCAAATTCCACTATTTAAAAAAAATTTACTTTTCTCACTCGAATAGTGAACATTAAGCAAAAAAGAAATTCACAAATCCAAGCCCCCCCTTTCTCTTAACTACTTACTATCTGACACCAGTTCTGTAAAAATATGCTATTCCAACAAGCGACTAATTAAAATTATACTAACTTAATTTCGAAGCTACACAGTCTTTGTCATTACTGCTGTCTATAATTTTCCTACTTATCTCCCTGGGTCAACTTCTTTCTCTTCACTGCAAATAGGTTACACACAAAAAAAGTACCTTTCACAGAGAGTCTTTTCTAACTACTTTGAGAGCAAGATATTAGATGGGCACTTAGCTCTCTGGCTCTATGGCAGTTGTTCTCCCTTTTAATTTATATATGCCCCATGTCACATTAAATTCTTATAATTTGACTGGTTTCCAGATGTCAAAACAATAAATTCAAATTCTACAGGCCTCTGCACATAATTTAAACTAATTGGTTCCATTTGAATTGTTGTCAAAATGACAACCAAAACTCAGGCATCCATTTCACAGCCAAATTTTACATATTTTCAATTTTCCAGTACATTCTGGCGCTGCCATTCGGTCATATACAGGTGCTTGTAATCGCTCAGTTCAGAACAACATTCTTTCTCTCGAAAGTACACGTTTTCAACGTCATAACACTAACCATTAGTCTCAAGTTGGGACGTTTCAGGATGAATTACTTATCTCTGGTGAACTGGCTGGTCTTTACTGATACACTGGAACTAGGCTACAGCCAACAAAAAAAAAATCAACATATTCAAGATTCAGTCTGATGCTATAATATGGAAATGAGGGTAAGCATTTTCCCATAGAATTTATATCATTCCTCAGTTATAATTTTAAACATCACTCGGCCCATCATCATTCTATGTGCACAGATAACAAATATGCAGATTCCTCTTAAATCAGTAGCAGAGTCACAGGTTGTTGCCATGACAGCCCTGGGTCAGTTTCACTCTCGAACATAAAGAGGCCTATGCACATAGAATTACAGATAGCCTGTTACAGACTCCCACTCCATGTCCAACACAAATGACCAATATGTTCTGGTAATTAGCTCATCTACTCCTCTTATTATTTTCTTATTCAACTTCTTGTCTTCAGGACAATGTAAAAAGTTGCACGTGATGGACTGATTAATGATATGTCTGATCAACGACCATAATTCTATTTGTTTTAAAACAGTGATGGAAAAGGATAGACCAGATCTAAAAGTTGAAGTTCTAAACTGGAGAAAGGCCAATTTTGACAGTATTAGGCAAGAACTTTCGAAAGCTGATTGGAGGCAGATGTTCGCAGGTAAAGGGAACATGGGAAGCCTTCAGAAACGAGATAACAAGAATCCAGAGAAAGTATATTCCTGTCAGGGTGAAAGGGAAGGCTGGTAGGTGCAGGGAATGCTGGAAGGCTAAAGAAATTGAGGGTTTGGTTAAGAAAAAGAAGGAAGCATAGGTATAGACAGGTATAGACAGGAGAGATCGAGTGAATCCTTAGAAGAGTATAAAGGAAGTAGGAGTATACTTAAAAGGGAAATCAGGAGGGCAAAATGGGGATATGAGATAACTTTGGCAAATAGAGTTAAGGAGAATCCAAAGGGATTTTACAAATATATAAAGGACAAAAGGGTAACTAGGGAGAGAATAGCACCCCTCAAGGATCAGCAAGGCAGCCTTTGTGTGGAGCCACAGAAAATGGGGGAGATACGAAATGAATATTTTGCATCAGTATTTACTGTGGAAAAGGATATGGAAGATACAGACTTTAGGGAAATAGATGGTGACATCTTGCAAAATGTCCAGATTACAGAGGAGGAAGTGCTGGATGTCTTGAAATGCACAAAGGTTGATAAATCCCAAGGACCTGATCAGGTGTACCCAAGAACTCTGTGGGAAGCTAGAGAAGTGATTGCTTGGCCTCTTGCTGAAATATTTGTATCATTGATAGTCACAGGTGAGGTGCCGGACGACTGGAGGTTGGAAAACGTGGTGCCACTGTTTAAGAAGGGCGGTAAAGACAAGCCAGGGAACTATAGACCAGTGAGCCTGACCTCAGTGGTGGGCAAGTTCTTCAAAAAACTCAATCAAGTTTGTGAGACATGATTTCCCACGCACAAAACCATGTTGACTATCCCTAATCAAGAAGTAACAAAGATTGATGAGGGCAGAGCAGTAGATGTGATCTATATGGACTTCAGTAAAGCGTTCGACAAGGTTCTCCATGGGAGATTGATGAGCAAGGTTAGTTCTCATGGAATACAGGGAGAACTAGCCATTTGGGTACAGTACTGGCTCAAAGGTAGAAGACAGAGGGTAGTGGTGGAGGGTTGTTTTACAGACTGGAGGCGTGTAACCAATGGAATGCCACAAGAACCGGTGCTGGGTCCTCTATTTTTTGTCATTTACATAAATGATTTGGATGCGAGCATAAGAGGTATAGTGAGTAAGTTTGCAGATGACACCAAAATTGGAGGTGTAGTGGACAGCAAAGAGCGTTACCTCAAATTACAATCAGGATCTGGACCAGATGGGCCAATGGTCTGAGAAGTGGCAGATGGAGTTTAATTCAGATAAATGGGAGGTGCTGTATTTTGGGAAAGCAAATCTTAGCAGGACGTATACACTTAATGGTAAGGTCCTAGGGAGTGTTGCTGAACAAAGAGACCTTGGAGTGCAGGTTCATAGCTCCTTGAAAGTTGAGTCGCAGGTAGATAGGATAGTGAAGAAGGCGTTTGGTTTGTTTTCCTTTATTGGTCAGAGTATTGAGTACAGGAGTTGGGAGGTCATGTTGCGGCTGTACAGGACATTGGTTAGGTCACTGTTGGAATACTGCGTGCAATTCTGATCTCCTTCCTATCAGAAAGATGTTGTGAAACTTGAAAGGTTCAGAAAGGATTTACAAGGATGTTGCCAAGGATTTGAGCTACAGGGAGAGGCTGAACAGGCTAGGGCTGTTTTCCCTGGAGCGTCGGAGGCTGAGGGGTGACCTTATAGAGGGTTACAAAATTATGAGGGTCTTGGATAGGATAAATAGACAAAGTCTTTTCCCTGGGATCGGGGAGTCCAGAACTAGAAGGCATAGGTTTAGGGTGAGAGGGGAAAAATATAAAAGAGACCTAAGGGGAAACTTTTTTCACGCAGAGGGTGGTACATGTATGGAATGAGCTGCCAGAGGATGTGGTGGAGGCTGGTACAATTGCAACATTTAAGAGGCATTTGAATGGGTATATGAATAGGAAGGGTTTGAAGGTTTATGGGCTGGGTGCTGGCAGGTGGGATTAGATTGGGTTGGGATATCTGGTCGGCATGGACAGGTTGGACCGCAGGGTCTGTTTCCATGCTGTATATCTCTATTACTCTAAATGACATGTAACAAGCCTTAAGGCCCTGTGTTTTAATGTGTGGTGCACTTGCAATAAAGTGAATGAATTTGTCACACAAATAGATATAAACTGTTCATCTTTTAATATCCTTTGGATTCTGGAACAGTTCCTATGGATGGAGGGTCACTAACGTGAGCCCACTATTTAAAAAAAAAGAGAAAACAGTTAATTATACACTGGTTAGCCCGAGAGCTATATTCGGGGAATTGCTGGAGACCATCATAAAATGTTTCATGGCAGAGCACTTGGACAGAATACTCTGACAGACAATTCTACTGTAACCTAGGTTTCCTGACTCCACAGCTACCTTCACAAACATATTCCACCCTGACCTCAAGTTCACCTGGGCCATCTCAGAAAACTCCATTCCCTTCCTGGACCTCTCCCATCACCATCTCCAGTGACTGACTCAACACGGACATCTACTTCAAACCCACCGACTCCCACAGCTCCTGGACTATAGCTCCCAACCCTGTCTGATAAGAACGATATCCCTTACTCCCAATTCTCCCTCCATATCTGCTCCCAGTAAAAGCAATTCCACTCCAGGACATCCCAGATGCCCTCCTATTTCAAGGACTGCAATTTCCTCTCCTAGGTGATCACCAACCCTCCAGCACATTTCCTCCACTTCCCACACCTCCACCCATGAACCTCATACCTCCAACCGTAACAAGGATAGAATCTCCCTGGTCCTCACCTTCCACCCTACTAATCTCCATTATCCTCTGCTATTTCCGCTACCTGCAATCAGACCTCACCAACAGAGATATATTACCCTCCCCACCCCATCTCTATTCCACAGAGACCATTCTGTCCATGACTCCCTCGTAAAGTCCACACCCCACCCCACCAAGTACCCTCGCCACCGCAAGAGGTGTAAAACCTGTGCCCACACCTCCCCCTTCACCTCCATTCAAGGCCACAAAGGATCTTTCCACATCTGGCAGAGATTTTCCTTCACATCCAAACACCTGATCTATTGTGTCCATTGCTTTCGATGTGGTCTACTCTGCGTTGGGGAGACAGGATGGCAACTCGTGGAATGTTTCAGGGAACATCTTTGGGACTCACGCATCAAACAACCCCACAGCCCTGTGGCCAACCACGTCAGCTCCCTATCCCATTTTGCTAAGGACATGCAAGTCCTGGGCCGCCTCGACTGCCAAATCCAAAGCACCCCATGCCTACAGGAAGAATGCCTCATCTTCCACCTTGGGACCCTCCAACCACAAGGCATGAACATTGATTTCACCAATTTCCTCATCTCCCCACCCCCATCTCACCTCAGATCCAACCCTTGAACTCGGCACCGCCCTCTTGAACTGTCCTACGTGTCAATCTTCCTTCCCACCTGTCCGTTCCACCTCCCCCTTCAACCCATCACCATTGTCCCCTGCCTCCATCTACCTATCGCCTACCCAGTTGCCTTCCCCAGCCCTACCCTCACTCTCCTATTTGTGTCTCAGCCCCCTTCCCCACATCCCTTCACCACACCACATTCCCGAAACGTCAATTCTTCTGCTCTTTGGATCTGCCTGACATGCTGCGCTTTTCCAGCGCCACACTTTTCAACTCTGATCTCCAGCATCTGCAGTACTCATTTTTCTCCTTACCAGACTGATTCCCAAGATGGATGGACTGACACAAGAAGAGTGACTGAATTGGTTAAGATTATATTCATTACAGTTTATATGAATAATGGAGGGGGTCTGATAGAAACCTATGAAATTCTAACAGAACTCCACGGGGTAAATACAGCAAGGGTGTCGGGAAAAGCACTGCAGGTCAGGCAGCATCCAAGGAGCAGGAAAATCGATGTTTTGGGCAAAAACCCTTCATTAGGAAGACCTGCTGTGCTTTTCCAGTACCACTCTAATTTTGACTCTGATCTCCACTATCTGCAGTCCGCATTTTCGCCACAGGAAGGATGTGTCCAATGACTGGCGAGTCCAGACCAGAATACGATCTGAACATTCTTCAACCACAGAGTGGTGAGCCTGCAGAATTCTCTGGCAGAGAAAGCAATTGAGATCAAATCATTGAATATTTCCAAGGAATCAGATAGGGCTACAGTGGATCAAAGGGTACGGGACAAAAGCAAGAACAGGGTTCTGAGTTGGATGATCAGCTATGATTGCAATGAACGATGCAGCAAGCTCAAAGGGCCAATTTCCCATTCGTGTTTGTATTTTCTATGTTTCTATGCGACTGTGCAGTTACAAGTCTCTTATATGCCTACAAAGTGACAAGCCAAAATAACTGGACGTCAACCTCCAATATTTACAGGTTCCTTCTCTCTTACACTTGCTGCTCCTCCAATTCTAAATTCTGTCTCTCGAGGAATAGCAAGATCTATAGATAGGAACCCAGTGACAGAAGGAGCTGAAACAGTCAGTATAAGAGAGACAGAATCTGAGACTGAAAGTGAGCTCTATGTGAACCATCTTTGCTGTTCTGCATTCCCTCTCAACCTCAGCAACTATCAGTTTAATTGATAGTTCACCTTTTTATGAAAATCTGACAGTTGCTGTTAGGTAGGTATTTCTGATAGTCCTAGTATATTTTATTTTAACAGGTTTGAATAAACTAGATGCAGAAATGATGTTTTCTCTGGTTGGAGAGTCTAGAACTAGAGGTCATCGTTTCAGGATATGGAGTAGGCTCAGATGAGGAAAGTTGTCTTTTCTCAAAGGGCTGTGAACCTGTGGAATTCTCTATCACGGAAGACTGTGGAAGCCAAATTCTGAGTATATTAAAGAAAAAGATAGATACATCTTTAGATTTTAAAGACATCAAGAAGTATTGGAGGGGTGGGGGGTGAACGGTCAGCAAGCAGAAATAAGGCATTACACAGGATCGGCCACGACCATATTAAACAGTAGAGCCAGCTTAAAGGACCAAATAGCCCACTCCTGCTGTCAGTTTCTATGTTTTTAGTTACATGGTTTGGAAGGGAAGATTGTTGAGTTGCACAAGATCATGACAGACTTAAATAAGGTAGACAAGGAAAAGATCTTTTTTGCTGATGGGAGAGGGACTAGAAGACAAAGATTTAAGGTTTGGACAAGAGATACAGGGGATTATGAGGAATAACATTTTTTCTCTAACACAGCAAATTAAAATGATCTGGAACATGCTATCCACAAGATCAGCAGATGCAGAAACAATCAATGGATTTCACAAGGAAATTGGATGACACACATGAAGGTCATAAACCTGCTGGGTTAATGGAATCAGACAAAGTAGGTCTCATGATATATGGTAGTGCCCTTACTCCTGGACCAAAGCACCTGGTTTGAAGTCCCGCCTGCTCCAGAGATGTGTCATAACATCTCTGAACAGGTTGATTAGAAAAGTAGGTTGAATAAAAAAAATTAGTGATCTCTTGTGGCACAGTGGTAGTGTCCCTACCCCCAGACCAAGGTTCAAGTCCCAGAGGAGTGTAATACCATCTCTGAACAGGTCAATTTAAAACAAAATGGAATCAGAAAGGGGATTCTGACAGATTGGGCTGCCAGCTGGGGAGCCAGACTGGACTCATTAGGCTGAATGGCTTCCTTTTGTCTCATACATGACCAGCCCCAGCCAGAACATTATCTCGGTCTTGCTACACATACACATGGACCACTCCATTATCTTAGGTGTTGTGAATGAACACTGCATAATCCTCAAATACCTCTAATTCTGACCTTTTGTTTGAGGAATAGGCATCAATAAGGCAATTTTAAACATACAAGATGCTGAGGAGGCTGCGAGCATAAATGTTGAGAGGATGTTGCTGCTATGGGGGCATCTCAAGTTAGAGGACATAGTTACAGAATAAGGGGATAGGCATTTAAAACAGAGATGCAAAGGAATTTTTTCTTTCAAGAAGTAGTGAATATCTGGAACTCTCTATGCAAGTGTGGAGATGAGATCACTGGAAGTATTTAAAAAGAGGTATTTTTTTTAAATAAAGGAGTTGAGACCTAAAGAAGCTGGCACAAAAGAGAATGATCTTATAGAAATGGCATAGCAGACATGAGGGGCTAAAATGGTGTGGCGCTATTTCTTAGGTTAAAGAACTGAAGATATTTGGACCCACCCAGAGAAATTCCTGCAATCATAACAAGTGCCCGAGCGGATTGGCCTCCAAGAACCACAACAATCTTCCTTTCTGCTATTATAGTTCCAAACAGTTTTCCCTAATTCCGATTTACTTATGTTTTGATAGGGTGCCTAATGCCACACTCAAAAGCAGCAGTGATTCAAGGGGAGTCACTTATTTCTGAAATTTAGCTCCTTTGTGCATGTTTAGACACTGGCTGTAATGAAATCTGAAGCCATATAGTTATGAATTTGATAAACAGATTATTGCTGAGTGATTGCTACATTAGAAAAATCAACATCATCACACTTACAAAATTTGAAAGTAGATTGACAGGATGGTAATTGGAATGACTGGATTTGTCCTTCGGTGGTCAGGACACATATAGACAATTTTCCAAATTGTCAGATGCCTGTGCTGTAACTGTACAGTAAAACATAGCTTAGGAAGCACTAATGGCATTTTAGCCTTTAACACAAAAGGATTTGAGTATAGAAGTAGAAAAGTATTAGATTTTATCAAGACCATTTCTGTTCTCTGAAGTTTCAAAGAATGAGTGATTTACCCAACCTCTCTTCTTATGACATTGGCATCCCAGTGTCATAAGAAGTGATGACGGCACAGTGGTTAGCACTGCTGCCTCGCAGCGCCAGGGACTCGGGTTCAAATCCCACCTCAGGCAACTGTCTGTGTGGAGTTTGCACATTCTCCCAGTGTCTGCGTGGGTTTCCTCCCACAGTCCAAAGATGTGCAGGTTCGGTGAATTGGCCATGCTAAATTGTCCATAGTGTTGGGTGCATTAGTCAGGGGTAAAAAAAAGAGTAGGGGAATGGGTCTGGGTGGATTGCTCACTGGAGGGTCGGTGTGGACTTGTTGGGCCAAAGGGCCTGTTTCCACACTGTAGGGAATCGAATCTAATTACTTCAATTGTAAAAAACTTTGGTCAGACTGCACCTGGAGTACTGTGTACAGTTTTGGTCTCCTTGCTATAGGAAGGATTCACAGACTTGTTTCTGCGATGGCAGTGTCACAAGAAAGATCGGGTAAATCACTCATTCTTTGAAACTTCAGAGAATAAAAATGATCTCGTTAAAATCTACAAAACACTTAAAGGAATAGATAAGCTTGATGCAGGAAAGATGTTTCCTGCATTAGGGAGTATAGAATCAGGGACACTATCTCAAAATAAGGGGGAAAACAATTATGACCAAGATGAGGAGAATTTATTTGATTCAGAGGGTTGGAATCTTTGGCATTCCCTTCCTCGAAAGGTTGTTGAAGCTCAGTCATTGAAGATTAATAAAGGGCGACACGGTGGCTCAGTGGTTAGTACTGTTGCCTCACAGCACGAGGGTCCCAGATTAGATTCCAGCCTTGGGTGATTGTCTGTGTGGAGTTTGCACATTCTCCCAGTGTCTGCGTGGGTTTCCTCCGGGTGCTCCAGTTTCCTCCCACAGTCCAAAGATGTGCAAGTCAGGTGAATTGGTCATGCTAAATTGCCCATAGTGTTAGCTGCATAGTGTCAGAGGGAAATGGGTCTGGGTGGGTTACTCTTTGGAGGGTCGGTGTGGACTTGTTGGGCCGAAGGGCCTGTTTCCACGTTGTAGAGAATCTAATCTATAAAGTACAGGTTGAGAGTTGGCTATTGTACAAAATAAAACCATTCTAATATCCCAGCTATTAGGATTGTGATTAAAGATTTTAGATATTGCAATATCCTTTGACAAACCTAAAAACAAGTGGAAAATCAGAATAGTTGAGCAGATTATTCAGTAATCATCTATATTAACTGTATCTTATACAAGCTTGAGATTTCTTACTGTTAACATGATGTACATCATCATAAAATTACTGCCAGCTATCTCTATCATCCAATGTACCACAACATTATACAATGTAGAATGCAGTTCAGACAATCTTAATCTTCAATCCAATTTTAAAAGATGGCTTATAATTAAAAAGTTTTTAACTTATTAGAACTCAGTAGTTTGTAGGACATCATTTCCTGCATTGCCTCTAAACTAAAAAGATTGACACGTGAACTACAAATATCCCTGCAAGATAACTTTATAATTTATTGGTGAGTAACTATATTCATTGAAGCTTTGTTGGGTGCATTGGAGCTCTTCCCTTTGCTCAACCAACTATTGCATTACATGTAAGAAGTGAATAAACAACTGCCAGCTAATGATTGGGAGAGCAGGAATATCTTGATAATTCTACAAGTTTCAGCATAAAATTGTTTGAATAAACGTTAGCGATGGTTGATTTTCTGTCTTACATAGTATTTTAATAGAATGTAAGTCCTTCATATATCACCACCAGCTTTTAAAACGGTAACATCTTACAAATTGGTTGCTGATGCACACAAAGCAAAAATAAGTCAATTTTAATCCAAGTGTGCTGACCCACTTGATATCAGCAAGGTTGGTACAGGGATGCTAAATTTAGCCTCAAAATCCCTCAACTGGGGAAATAAGGAATAAATCAATCCTCCAGCTTTTCCAGTCATAAATTACATAATCTCTAACTATGACAACATTATCACTTCTTGGTCAGTCTACAGACAGGTTCAACACCTTTCCTCTGTTAAAAAAAAACTGTAGATGCTACTTCAGTTGCAGATCTGAAACAAAAATAGAAGGCACTGGAGAAACTCATTTTGTCCGGTAGTATTACAAGTTCAATGACTCTTCTGAGAACAGTTCCAAATAAGAATTATTGGATTAGAAATTTTAACTCTGTTTCTCTCTCCACACATTATCAGATCGGCTGAACTTGTTTCTCCAGGACTTTCCATTTTTATTTCACTTTTGTTTTGTTTAGCTCAGTTTTACTCTACCAGATTGTAACCAAAATGCCTGCAGCAGTGGCTCCTCTTCATGGATTGTTTTCTCTGGTGTCCAGCAAAGAATTATTATTGCCTCACTGTTATGGACATGTTATCACCTTGGCAATACCATGTGAAATTATGGCAACAACTACCATATATAATCCAACATGTAATTCAGCCCAAAACCTTACAATTGAATCTAATTCACTCAACCATTGTTTCAGACTTATCCAGCCAGTTTGTAACATTGGTATCCTACTCGATCTGGAAGTTATTTTACAATCCTATATCCTCTCCATCTCTGCAACACTGCCCAATCCATTCAGCATAAGCTATCCACAAGTGAAATATATATCTAAACCTTGTTCTTCTCCACTCAACTATTACAAAGCTCTCTTACTTGGTTCTGGATTAGTGCTGCTGGAAGAGCACAGCAGTTCAGGCAGCATCCAAGTAGCTTCGAAATCGACATTTCGGGCAAAAGCCCTTCATCAGGAATAAAAAGCTTGGTCTCCATTCTCTAATAACTTGGGCTTTACCAAGTCTCCTTTGCCATTATCCTATCCTACCCAAATGCCAATCATTCATACTCCATTTCCCAACAGTTCCAAATAAAGGCTTTCCTCATGTTAAAAACTGTTATTGCTCTCTAACATCCACCCTTCATCTATCCAGGCTTTATCATCTCTCAACACTGTGCATTCTCCTCTTGCCACGCAATTGGCTGCTGGGTTTCAGACAACTAGGCCCTACATCAAGAACTTCCTCTTTAAATCTTTCCTCTCATAAGATCGTCTTTAAAATCTAACTTTTTTACCTCAATCACTCATTTGGCGCAGTTCCCATTGTCTAGATAGCATATCAGAAGTGATCTGAAAGCACTTTCCTTTGTTAAATATGATATATTTAAATAAATCTTTTGTGACAATACTATGGCTTTAAGATGTGCATTTTGTCCTGTTTTTTTTTGAAGAGAGATTTTTAAGGCAGAGGTGCTGAGCAGTCTAGGCAGAGATGCTAGGTAAACAGTTTGTGGGGCCTTGTTTTTTAAATTGGAACAATAGAAGCAGCTTGAATCGATGTAGTCAAACCCTCATAGAACTAAGACTTCTAGGTTTTTTTAGTTTTTCAGTAGCAGTTGTTGCTAGAGTCTCAACAGGATTTGGAAGCTGCAGTAGATCTCTTTCTGCTACACTCTCTGTCTTCTCTTGATGCTTTTCCTCCTGGACTGGTGTTGCATGTGAAAACATGTTTTTCTGAACTTGCCTTTTGCCAAGGCTGTCTAGGTCGTAGACTGTTCAGGAGTAAAGTAATCTATCACTTTGTTAAGTTTTTTAATAGAATTCTAACTAAGCCAATTCTTTATTTTTTCTTTTTTGTATTTTGACTGTCATGTATTAATAAAGTGTGTTTTGCTTCAAATCTGGTAGTTTGACCAGTTGAATTGCGTCTGGAACGCCACACTCATACTTAACTTTAAAATAAGACAAACATGAATAAACAAGGTTTAGGCTATCTTCTTAATAAATTTTGAGGGTTTTGGTCTGGTCCATAAGACTTTGTTGAAGACTTGTTAAATGTGCTCCAAATGAATGGTAGGCTAATGGAGAAAGTGAAGTCACATGGTGTGCAGGGTGTTCTAGCTAGGTGGATAAAGAACTGGTTGAGCAACAGGAGACAGAGAGTAGTAGTTGAAGGGGTTTCTCAAAATGGAGAAAGGTGACCAGCGGTGTTCCACAGGGACCAATTGCGGGGCCACTGTTGTTTGTAATATACATAAATGATCTGGAAGAGGGCACTGTTGGTATGATCAGCAAGTTTGCAGATGACATGAAGATTGGTGGAGTAGCAGAAAGCATAATGGACTGTCAGAGAATACAGGAGGATATCGATAGACTGGAGAGTTGTGCGGAAAAGTGGTAGATGGTTTTCAATCCAGACAAATGTGAGGTCTTGTATTTAGGCAAGACTAATTCTAGAGTGAATTATACAATGAATAGCCTTGGGAAAAGTTGATGGACAGAGAGATCTGGGAGTGCAGATCCATTGTACCCTGAAGGTTGCTGCACAGGTGGTTAGAGTGGTCAAGAAGGCATATAGTATGCTTGCCTTCATTGGATGGGGTATTGAGTATAAGAGCTGGCAAGTCATGTTAAAATTGTACAAGACATTGGTTTGGCTGCATTTAGAATACTGTGCACAGTTCTGGTTGCCACATTACCAAAAGGATGTGGGCACTTTGGAAAGGGTGCAGAGAAGATTTACGCAGATGTTGCCTGGTATGGGAGGTGCTAGCTATGAAGAAAGGTTGAGTAGGTTTGGTTTATTTTCATTAGAAAAAAAAGGAGATTGAGGGGGGGCCTGATTGAGGTTTACAAAATCATGAAGGGTATTGACAGGGCGGATAGAGACAAGCTTTTTCCCAGGGTGAAGGATTCAATAACGAGAGGTCACGCTTTCAAGGTGAGAGGTGGAAAGTTTAAGAGGGATACACGTGACAGGTACTTCACACAGAGAGTGGTGGTCGTTTGGAATGCGTTGCCAGCAGAGATGGTAGGGACAGGCACGGTAGATTCATTTAAGATGCATCTGGACAGATGCATGAGTAGGTGGGGAGCAGAGGGATACAGATGCTTAGTAATTGACCGACAGGTTTAGACAGTACATTTGGATCAACTCAGGCTTAGAGGGCCAAAGGGCCAGTTCCTGGGCTTTGAATCATTATTTCTTGGAGAGAAATAGCTGAAAAATCAGATAAGAAAATAATCTCTCTTTATGCTCCTTTAGTTTTATTCAGACCATGCACCCATCAGCATTTAAATTTGTTGTGCTTCACTCAAAACTTTTTTTTCCTATCACTGCACCAGAAAATGCATGAAAATAAAAAACATATTTTCTGGTCTTTAATTGGCACATCCCACGAACAATGTGAGAAGGCTTGTGCACAAACTTTTGCCTCCCATTCTACAGAGTACCTAATCTATTTTATTGAAAGACTAAGGTGATGCATGAAGTCCAACAGAATAGTAGAATATGACCATTTGCAAGTTCACCTCCAAGTCACTCAACATCCTGACTTGGAAACAAATTGCCATCCTTCATCTCTCTCCCCAACAGCATTATGTGTCTACTAACAAGAAATGCACTGAGGTGGACAACATATACTGGCCCAATCAGCAATGCTCACATCCCATGGATGAATTTTAAAAATTACATTCTAACCTACAGTAGATCTTCTCTTTAAATATTTCCTCTCTAATCCATATTCCCTTCTCTGTACTTGCTGAAAGTTTATTACATAGTGAGCAACCTGCCATTTTGGTGGAAGTCCAGGGACCTGAAACATTGCACTGAATTTTGCTATTCGTGACATTGGCTCATTAAGTCAGGAAGAGCAAGTGGCTGGACAATGGACTCAAACCTTCCCCAATGCTGACAAATAAGAATCCTCCTGTGGAAAATGATAGATCATGGCTAGGTTCCAGTGTCAAGAGGTCCATTCAGCACGACCCATGGAGATGGCCATTGCCTAACTTAAAATTGTGGACAATACTTGGCTATCAGCAGGAACTCCACTGACAGTGGAGCCTTCAGTTGGAAGGAAGCTGCTGCCACTGAAGCAAGGCAAGATTTACTGGAAACACCAGTCTTTGAAATGGCTACTAGAGCAGAACTGCTCCCTGGAGATAAATCTCCTCTGTTGCTGGAAAATAAGCCCACAACTCAGTCACAGCTCAGACTTCCTGCAGTAAAATTGACCGTGATCCAAGCTCTTCCCTTGACACAGCAGAGGACGGATACTCTCCAGGCAAAATCTTATGGTATGTAATAATTGCAGATAAATGATTTATTTTTAGCTTTCGGTGGCTTCCAACTGCTGCCATACAGGTTCCCATCAAAACCTATGTGCCCATCTTGAGAAGTAATTGAATGATAGAGCAATGTTGGTGAGCTGTTCCAATGAAATTTCATACCTTTTCAATAATGCCCCGACCTCTAAGCCAGAAAAATTCAGATTTCTCCTTCTGATTTTGATTTTATTTTTGCGTGTATTTTACAGTAAAAATCCAATAAAATACAGTGAAAAGCTTTCATGTGTTGCAACTAAATGGCACTGATTTGAACAATTTAAGAAAAGATATTGGTTGAGGAAGGTCCATCTGTCCCGAGCCAGCTCATCAACAACGACACTTGCACTGTCATCCCTCCGCAATTATTTCGCAGCTGTCTACACCTGACCCAAAGAACAAAGTCGACGATCGTCAGGCACCATCTTTGCTGCTGGTCAGATATTCCTCTGCCTACCGCCTCATTGCATCTTGCACCAGACCCAACCACGTCGGAGTTCTACAGTTGCTGCTTTATGTCCTGCATTTTCCAGTTTTTGTTTTTACAGAATCCTAGAATCCATACAATTTAGTTACATAAAAATGATAAACCTTGAATTTTTAATGTCAATATCAAGAATGAATTTCACAATCCTCAATAATTGCATGGAAAACCTTTAATAAATATACTATGCCTTTTCAGAACTGAATACATAAAGTTGTTCTGCAATTTGCATCTTCTGAAGGTCAATAGCTAATACTTTGCAAAGAGACGATAGAGAACTAGAGTTTCGCTGCATTTCAGGGCCCAACTCCATAAAACCGCAAGACTTGGAGCAGAAGCACACCATTTTGCCCATCGAGTTTACTGCATCTCTCAATGAGAAAAGACATCAGGTGAAACTGAACAGTGTCAGTCTGCTGAGACAAACTGGGCAATGAAAATTATCCTTGCATTGGAACAAGTGGGACACTTAATACTGGACCTCACAATCGATTCAAATTCAGCTAGGAAGCAGAAGCTATCAGCAATAACTCTCCAATTAACTCACTTGCAAAGTAAATTTAAATTCCTATGTTCAGGGCAGTATGAAACCACTATGACTACAGAAGCAGGTCAGAGACTGGGAATTCTGCAGTCTTTTATTATGTCTTGACTCCCAAAGCCTAGGCATGATCTCTACAAAGCACAAGCCAGTGTTGATGGAATACTTTTCACTTGCCTGGATGAGTACAGCTCCAACAATGCACAAGCATCTCAACATCAGCTAAGACAAAGCAGCTCTCTTGATCAGCATCCTGTGCACCAGACTAACTATTCACTTCCTTCACCTTCAGCACACAGTGGTAGGGCAGTAGCTCATCAGTACACTCAACAGTACCTTGCAAACCTGTGATATCTACCACCTGGAAGGACATGGACAATGAATCCATGGTAGACCATCAGACACAAGTTCCACTTCAAGGCATACATCAACCTGAAATGAAACTATATTTTCACCATGTCTCTATTATGACTAGATCAAGATTCCTCAACTCACACCCCAATAGAATTCTGCATGTACAAACACCAAAGTGACTATTACAATTCAAGAATGCACTTCAACATCTGCTCAAGGAAAATTAGAGATGTTCCACAAATGCATACCTCCCATGAAAAAAAAATTAAAGATTAAGACAGAGTCTATGACTACACTTAAACGTTTACCAATTAAATGGGTGGCTCACTTCTAACACAGAATGATTGTGTGGCATGACCCACCATAACTGATGGTTAGATGCTATTTTGCAACAGTCATCTCCTCCTCCTTTCAGACTGTCCACAAAACTAAGCTCTTGCACCAATTTTCAATTATCTCTTCTTAACATTGCCTATTTAGCATCTATTCATAATCTTTTCAGAGTTGAGCACAGATCAAAAATTTGAGAATAAACCTAGGTTCTTACTCCTACCTTTTTCAAGTTCAACAGGAAAAAGATCAAGCCTCTCTACTCGTTTTTCCAGTTCATATTCAGCAGATGCAGCAACTGGATCCACGTCATCATTTCTCCTATCATAGTCTTCGTTAGAGTATGTGTGGAAAACCTGTAGAAACAAACTTTCTGTGACTCAATGGCTCAATTTAAAACTTGAAGTCCTATCGAAACAAATTCATAAATAACAAGAAAATACAGTTCTGTACAAAAGTGATATCAACATCAATATCTAAATATATTATTCATATGCATGAAATAAAATATGATTTAAAAGTAATTGAATAAGGCAGTATAAGTGATCAGATGAGGAATTTTCATCTCAGAACATGAAGTCACTTCTTTTGCCGACTGCTGGATCAAATGATTTGGTAGATACATTCGGTTCTTTATAATAGTGAGCTTACAGATCAAAACTGATTTTAATCCAGAATGAAGTGGCAACTTTAAAAGGTAGGATACAAAGTTGATGGCAGAAGTAGTGATCTCCCTCACTGTAACTACTTTATTGAAGGGAAAATATGACAATGCTTTATATCATTGAGTCACAATACTTTGGAGAATCTTGCTGTCCATTTTCTGAGTACGTCTGTACTTAGAGATGACTCCATTCTAACAACCAGATTACGCACCACTTTCAAAAGCAAGTCTCTCCTGCTCAAAACTGCAACCAACAACAATTTCAAGTGCATTTGAATCTTGACGCTGCCCTTGTACTACATGTTCATTATATGAGCATCTTCAATTTCCATCTGTACATTGTTCATTTAAATTCAGGTTATATCATGTAACAGCTTGGAGGTATGAAATGCCAACTCCATTCATGCCCTCAGAAAATGTCCAAAATCTTTCAGAGAGAAATTTAGATTTACTTGTTTTCTATGTTCCATTTTTGGATTTTCTTTTTTGGGATATCTTATATTCTTAATTATATGATATGAATTAGATCATTAATTCAGCTATACTGACAGTTCCCAGATGCTTCAGCTATAAAATTTCAACAATGCCAATAGCTCTGGTGAGGTAAACTCAACTCTTTTTTCACCCCACTCATCACTGTGCTCTGGATATTATTGAGATACTGCAAGTAAAATGTGTGAATCTCATAATTTGTTTTTCTTTCAATTCAATTGTGCCAACATAGGCAATCTGTAACACTATGTTTAATCATTGCTCTGTATTTAGTTCAAACTGTTTGCTAACACCAACAATCCACTGATAATTGACGACTGCACACGCTCATCTGTTTTTTTCATTCTTATGAAAATGTACAATGCACAATAAAAATGATTAAACAAATATTAAAAATCTAGTGTGTTGAACTTTATTTTTCACATTTACCAATGTAATCTTTTCTTCAATCTTTTCATTTTATCTACTTGCTAGCTTCTTATTGGTTTTTGCTTAAATATGTTCTGAGTGTCAACAGATGCAGCCAATGTCTTTGATATCACTGACTACATTTGTACATGAACATGATGTACCCCCTCTAGTTTTGTAATGCCATAAAATGCCGCCAGCAATTAAACACTCAATACATATACAGCTAATGTTCCTAACATTACCCTGAACTGCTTAGTTTTAATTTTAAGATTATCCCCTTAATCCCCAAAGATAACCTATTCCCCATGGGCCTCCAGAAAGAACTAGCTGTGAGACAGTACAGCTTCCTCCACTTCACGTCCTCACTCCATGCCATAGTTAGGAAGTGAGGTTTTGAACAAGTAATCATTCACTATACTCTATTATTATTTTTTCTCTTATTTTTGCTCCACTCTCCTCACCATCCTAAATCCCTCACTTCCACCATCTTTTTCCTATTCTAACATCCATCCTAGCAAAAGTGAAAACCCAATTCAGCGACTGTAGAAGAAACATGTATTTGAATAGTACTTTTCATAATTGTCAGAATAGCAATATAATATAGACTACTGAGTTTCAAATCCCATCATCTAATTTTCACCCTGAGTTTTTCATGGATGAAAATGGTTTCTAAAAGTAATAGAAGCAATGGCTTTAAAATGTCCATTGTAATCCATTTGACCACAGCACGAGTCTAGCTTAATAGGCCATCAATAAATAGGAAAAAAATCAAAATTGAAGCAAACATTTTTATCAAAAGACATGGAACCTGTTATCTCCTGTTTAGTTCACTTTTTTTTAAATGAACAGTTCACATAATTGGGATATGAAAATATTGCTCAGAAATCATCCAGCATCCATGCCCTCCAACTCCTCTATGACCTACACTTCCCCAGGCCCAATGCCTTATCTTCACAATGGACATTCAGACCCCATACAAGTCCATCTACCATGATGAAGGCCTGTAAGCTTTACATTTCTTCTACTCCTACTGACCTTAACAGTTACCCTCCACCAACACACTCATTTGATTGGCAGAACAGGTCCTCACCCTCAACAACTTCTTCTTTGAATCCTCCCACTTCCTTCAGACCAAAGGGACCATGGAACCCACAGCATGGAACTAGCACCATCCCCTACCTTTTCTTCCGCTACATTGATGACTGTATTGGCGTCACCTCATGCTCCCATGAGGGGTTTGAATAGTTGATCAACTTCATGAATACCTTCCACCCTGACCACAAGTTCACCTGGACCATCTCTGACACTTCCCTCCCCTTCCTGGTCTTCACCAGCTCCATCTCTGGCGACCAACTCAACACAGACATCTACTTCAAAGCCGCCAACTCCCACAGCTACCTGGACTACAACTCCTCCCAACCACTCTCCTGTAAAAATGTTATCCCTTACTCCAGATTCCTCTGCCTCTGCCATATCTGCTCCCAGGAGGAACAATTCCACTCCAGGACATTCCAGATGGCCTCCTATTCAAAGGACTACAATTTCCCCTCCCACATGATCAACAATTCCCTCCAGTACATTTCCTCCACTTCCCGCACCTCCACCCTTGAACCCCACCCCTCCAATCAGAACAAGGATAGAACTCAACTGGTCCTCACCTTCCATCCCACTAATCTCTGGATACAGCACACTATCCTCTGCCATTTCAGTCACTTACAATCAGATCCCACCACCAGAGATATATATCCCCTCCCCACCCCTATCTGCACTCCGCAGAGACCAAGCCTTCCGCAACTTCCTCATTAGGTCCATGCCCCTCCTCCCCCTGCCCCCCCACCAATTCACCCTCCACTCACACCATTTTCCCATGCCACAGCAAGAGGTGTAAAACCTGCACACACACCATCCCCCCCCACCTGCATCCAGCAGAGATTTCTCTGCACATCCAAACACCTCATCTACTGTGTCCATTGCTCTCGATGTGCTCTATTCTTCATTGAGGAGACAGGATGCCCACTCGCAGAACATTTCAGGGAACATCTCTAGGACTTACGCATCAAACAACCCCACTGCTCTGTGGCCGACCGCTTCAACTCCCCCTCCTACTCCATCAAAGTCTTGCAAGTTCTGGACCTCCTCCACCGCCAAATCCTAGTCACCTGATGATTGCAGGAAGAACACCTTATCTTCCGACTGGGACTCTCCAACCACACGGCATCAATGTCAAATTCAGCAGTTTCCTTATCACCTCTTCTCCCACCTCATCCTAGATCCAACCCTCCAACTCGGCACCGTCCTCTTGAATTGTCCTACCTTTCTTCCCACCGATCCACTCCACCCTATCACCATCACCCCCCAACCTGCATTGACCAACGCCCTCCAAGCTACCTTGCTCCCAGCCCCATCCCCATCCCCATCCTCCTATTTATCTCTCAGCTCGTTTCCCACTTCCCCCATATTCCTCATGAAGGGCTTATGCCCAAAATGACAACCCTCCTGCTCCTCTGATGCTGCCTGACTTGCTGTGCTTTTCCAGTGCTACACCTTTCAACTCTGGTTGCCAACACCTGCAGTCCTCACTTTTTCTCAGCTGATTGAGTATATTCCTAATTAGCCACTGTCTCAGGTTAAAATCTCACACTTAAAGAACACTAGGAGGTCTTTAAATTGCATATTATTTTTAATCTCTGTTTTGTACTTGACACTATCTCTTTTCTAACTTTGCATTTGTGTGTAATGTTACATCTTACTTTTCTCAAGGTTAACAATCAAGAAAACCAATTTGTTGGGTTGTATGATAACGTTATAAGAAATTGAACTCATGGAGTATTGTATTCACAAGGAAAGAGGACAGGTTAGCTAATAAAAAGTAGACAATAAGGATAAATGGGCAATTTTCAAGTTAGTCACATATAATAAGGGGAGTATCACCTGGATTGTTGTGGGGGCTTCAACTGTTTAGAGATCATTATCATTAACTAGGAGGGATTGAGATTTGGGGTGTTAAACTGCTGTCAGGCTAATGTTCTGGCAGGTAAAAAAAAATCAAGAGACAAAGGCATTTGTCTCCGGGATCTTGCAAGATCCAGCTGTAGCATTTCAAGATGACAAGCAGGTTGCACAAAAGTGCTTCAAAAACTGGAGCCTTGAGCTCAGAAGCCTGTTCCTTTGCAGCCTTTCTCCAATTGAAACCCACTAAACACTAGCCAAACATAACAGCCATATAACCAAGATGTAAAAAGATGCAAAAAGCAGTAAGGTCTTTTCCCGAATATGAGTTCAAGCAACCAGAACCAATCATCTGGAATCATGCAGTTTCCAAGAAATGCCTTCTTAAAATGTTTAGAGTCGTAGAGATGTACATCATGGAAACAGACCCTTCGGTCCAACCTATCCATGCCGACCAGATATCGCAAACAAATCTAATCCCACCTGCCAGCATCTCGCCCATATCCCTCCAAACCCTTCCTTTTCATATACACATCCAAATGCCTCTTAAATGTTGCAATTGTACCAGCCTCCACCACTTCCTCTGGCAGCTCATTCCATACACGTACCACCCTCTGTGTGAAAACGTTGCCCCTAGACCTATGCCCTCTAGTTCTGGACTGCCTGACCCCAGGGAAAAAACTTTGCCTATTTACCCTATCCATGCCCCTCAATTTTGTAAACCTCTAGAAGATCACCCCTCAGCCTCCAATGCTCCAGGAAAAACAGCCCAGCCTGTTCAGCCTCTCCCTGTAGCTCAGATCCTCCAACCCTGGCAAAATCCTTGTAATCTTTTCTGAACCCTTTCAAGTTTCACAACATCATTCCGATAGGAAGGAGATCAGAATTGCAAGCAATATTCCAAAAGTGGCCTAACCAATGTCCTGTACAGCCGAAACACGACCTCCCAACTCCTGTACTCAATACTCTGACCAATAAAGGAAAGCATACCAAATGCCTTCTTCACTATCCTATCTACCTGCGACTCCACTTTCAAGGAGCTATAAACCTGCACTCCAAGGTCTCTTGTTCAGCAACACTCCCTAGGACTTTACCATTAAGTGTATACGTCCTGCTAAAATTTGCTTTCCCAAAATGCAGCACCTCCCATTTATCTGAATTAAACTCCATCTGCCACTTCTCAGACCATTGGTCCATCTGGTCAAGATTCTGTTGTAATTTGAGGTAACCCTCTTCAATGTCCACTATACCTCCAATTTTGGAGTCATCTGCAAACTTACTAACTGTACCTCCTATGCTCGCATCCAAATTATTTATGTAAATGACAAAAAGTAGAGGACCCAGCACCGATCCTTGTGGCACTCCAATGATCACACGCCTCCAGTGTGAAAAACAACCCTCCAACATCACCCTCTGTCTTCTACCTTTGAGCCAGCTCTGTATCCAAATGGCTAGTTCTCCCTGTATTCCATGAGATTTAACCTTGCTGATCAGTCTCCCATGGGGAACCTTGTCGAATGCTTTACTGAAGTCCATATAGATCGCATCTACCACTCTGCCCTCATCAATCCTCCTTTGTTACTTCTTCAAAAAACTTAATCAAGTTTGTGAGACGTGATTTCCCATTACCCTTTAGGGAAAAAACACAATCCATGTACCTCCAAAACCCCACTTTGGTATGAAATCATCAGAACAATATACCTTACCACCTCCAAATATTAATACACCTGAAACCCAAGTTCTCTCTGTTCAACAATATTGGCTATCCCCAGTTTGAAATTGTATCTACTCAATGCTGTGATTTTCTGCTGTGGATCTTCAAGTCACTGAACAAACTGACTCATAGACCTTTAGACACAAAGGGTAGAATGTCCCACAAGATTCTGGATTGCAGGATTTATTTCCTTTTCTTTCTTGCTCTGAAGCTATTTTGTCCCAGCATTAAAATGCTGTTACTCAAAGCAAGATGTATTAATGGGCAGGTAGATAACATTTTGAGTGACAGCTAGCAAGATCATCTCACCTAATAACATCAAAGCTGTCGTACTTCAAGGAGACTCCAAAAGATTTGGGTGGCACAGTGGTTAGCACTGCTACCTCACAGCGTGGAAGACCCAGGTTCAATTCCCACCTCAGGGGACTGGATGTGTGGAATTTGCACATTCTCCCCGTGTCTGTGTGGGTTTGCTTTGGTTTCCTCTCACAGTCCAAAAAAAAAGTGCAGGTTAGGTGAATTGGCCATGCTAAATTGCCTGTAGGAGAATGGGTCGGTGTGGACTTGCTGGGCCAAAGGGCCTGTTTCCACACTATAAGTAATCTAATCTTTTTAGCCTTCACTTTTTTCCTCCCCTAGAACACTGGCTATGTGAGACTTGTGAACACAGGACATGGCAGGGGAGAAACCTCTCAGCAACATTGTTGCTACATAACCATGAGAAAAAAAAGCATTAATTGAGAATTACAGACAATTATTTGGATTTGAATTGTTTTGATCACTTATAGTTTCGTTTCTATGATAAATTTACTTTAGTTTGAGTTATGTGACTTGTCAGGTGTTTTCCACCAATGCAGAGATATCAAGAGGGCGTGAAGTTTATGCAATTCTATCAGTGCTAATCTCCCTGGTAGAGGACTCCATTGTTCACTTAGTAATGCATTAAAACTTTAAAAAAAATGTTTTAAATCAAATTTTCCAAGAAACAATATATAAAATGTTCAACATGAGCAAAATCTGTTTGGAAAGGGCCTAAACCATAAGAAATGCTTATTGTCAACTTTATTCATCTGGGGGCTCCAACAAATTTCTTAACACCTGACTGCAATTAATATATTGCACATGCATTTCTAAAACAAATCAATGCCTTTGTTATAAACATTATAAAAATTCGAGCTTAATCACAAGTCATCTAGTTTGGTAATCTTCCTCAAAACAACAAAAACAGAAATTGCTGAAGAAACTTAGCAGGTCTTGTAGCATCTGCAGGGAAAAAACAGATTAGTGTTTGCAGTCCTGTAACCCTTTCTGTTGTACAAGCTCCTTCAGCTGACAACTGTATCACTGGAAATGAAACCTGATAATCCTTCATAAATAAGAGATATTCTTTTGGGGTGATTCTTTTGGGGTGAACCTTTTCATTGGAGAATCTGTTTCTCAAACACCATACCTTCAAAAAGAAAGTACATTCTAAAACAGATTTCTGAAAGGAAGCTCTATACACAAAGCTATTTCTCTCATTCTCGTGAAAATTTTGTTTGCAGTGTGGTATCTTAAAATTGCTGGAACTTTTGTGTATTTCTACGGTGGATTTCCAGTTATAATACAGAATTATAGATTAAATATATTTTCAAAGTTTGTGAGAAGATTTGTAGCTCGGGTGCTCATTGTTGTGGTTCTGTTCGCCGAGCTGGGAATTTGTGTTGCAGATGTTTCGTCCCCTGTCTAGGTGACATTCTCAGTGCTTGGGAGCCTCCTGTGAAGCGCTTCGGTGATGTTTCCTCCAGCATTTATAGTGGTTTGGCTCTGCTGCTTCCGGTTGTCAGTTCCAGCTGTCCGCTGCAGTGGCCGGTATATTGGGTCCAGGTCGATGTGTTTGTTGATAGAATCTGTGGATGAGTGCCATGCCTCTAGGAATTTCCTGGCTGTACTCTGTTTGACTTGTCCTATAATAGTAGTGTTGTCCCAGTCAAACTCATGTTGCTTGTCATCTGCATGTGTGGCTATTAAGGATAGCTGGTCGTGTTGTTTCGTGGCTAGTTGGTGTTTATGGATGCAGATCGTTAGCTGTCTTCCGGTTTGTCCTATGTAGTGTTTTGTGCAGTCCTTGCATGGGATTTTGTACACTACGTTGGTTTTGCTCATGCTGGGTATTGGGTCCTTTGTCCTGGTGATTTGTTGTCTGAGAGTGGCTGTCGGTTTGTGAGTTGTTATGAGTCCTAGTGGTCATAGTAGTCTGGCTGTCAATTCAGAAATGTTCTTGATGTATGGTAACGTGGCTAGTCCTTTGGGTTATGGCATGTCCTCATTCCGTTGTCTTTCCCTTAGACATCTGTTAATGAAATTGCATGGGTATCCGTTTTGGCGAATACATTGTAGAGATGTTCTTCTTCCTCTTTTTGCAGTTCTGGTGTGCTGCAGTGTTGTGGCCCTTTTGAACAGTGTCTTCATGCAACTTCTTTTGTGTGTGTTGGGGTGGTTGCTTTTGTAGTTCAGGACTTCGTCTGTGTGTGTGGCTTTCCTGTATACCTTTGTGGTGAATCCTCCATTCGGTGTTCTCTGTACCATCACGCCTAGGAATGGGAGTTGGTTGTCCTTTTCTTCCTCTCTAGTGAATCTGATTCCTGTGAGTGTGGCGTTGATGATCCGGTGTGTGTTTTCTATTTCTGTGTTTTTAATGATCACAAAGGTGTCATCCATATATCTGACCCATGCAAAGACTGCACAAAACACTACATAGGACAAACAGGAAGATTCGTATCTATGAACACCAACTAGCCACGAAACAACACGACCAGCTATCCTTAGTAGCCACACATGCAGATGACAAGCAACATGAGTTTGACTGGGACAACACTACTATTATAGGACAAGCCAAATAGAGAACAGCCAGGGAATTCCTAGAGGCATGGCACTCATCCACAGATTCTATCAACAAACACATCGACCTGGACCCAATATACCGGCCACTGCAGCGGACAGCTGGAACTGACAACCGGAAGCGGCAGAGACAAACCACTATAAATGCCAGAGGAAAGATCACAGAAGTGTTTCACAGGAGGCTCCCAAGCACTGAGGATGTCACCTAGACAGGGGACGAAACGTCTGCAACACAAATTCCCAGCTCGGCGAACAGAACCACAACAATGAAATAGACTTGTTTGCTCATATGGTAAAATTGAACAAAGAAAAGCCAACTTCCAATACTTTTAAAGTATTTAAAATACATGCATTCTTAAATTCTATTAGTATATATAGGACCTACAACATAAGAAATCAAAAAAAGCCAAAATACCTCAAAGAGTTTAAACTCATGAGCCAAAAGTGTAAAGGAAGACAATGCAAGAACTATAGCTGAGAAGTTGCATACTATTAATCAACCTACAAATCACAAGAAAAAGTTGTCACTTTCCATTTTAATTTTTTGAATAGTCTGGCTGGCGTTTTAGTCATGAAGAGGGAAATCAAATATACTGGAATTGGTTTCGAATCGAAGCAGAGGAAACTAAAGCGAGAAATGATTGAGATGTATAAAATTATGGGAGCATTGATAGGGCAAACAGAAACTTTCCTGTGAGGTAGTGGCCTAAGCTGTATACAAAAGTTCCAGCTATCTCATATAATAAAAATAAAATAAGGAAAAGCAAAGTTAAAACTTAAGGACTTTACATTGTAGCAGGAGCGCTTAGAGTGAAATAAAGCATTTGGCATAATTAGTTTTAAACTAATAAACTTAATCTAAAGGGAAGTCATGGCAGCATAGCTCATACACATGGTATGTCCCTCCTGCACATTGCGACCACATGTGCAACAACTGCATCCAGTTGCAGCTACTTCCTATCTGCATTTCGAAACTGAAGGAGCAGAACGTACATTCAGATTGAGATGGTCGCATTGCAGGTAAAGACTTAATAGGCAAAAAGGGGATTGGTGACCACCAGGCAGTGTAGAGAAGACAGACAGTGCACAAGTCCCCTCACAGATATAGCTTCTTGGGTATGATTGAGTCAGGGAGAAGACGACTTCTCGGGGAAAGAAAGATTTTTAATCAGCAAGAAAATCAAGAGTAGTAGGGAAAAAGCAGGAAAGCAGAGTTGAGGATTATCAATTATCCATGATCTCATTAAATGATACTGCAGATTCAACTGGCTGAATGGACCACTTCTCCTCCTCCTTATCGTCTTGTCGGATAGCAACAATCATCAAGTTCATGGTACCATGTGTGGCTGCATTGTATGACAGGGGAAGAATAAGAATAACAAGGCTATCACGATTGACAATCTAGTAGTAAGGGAAACAGACATGCATTTCAGTAACTGCAAATAAGACTCCAGGATGGTATACTGTCTTCCCGGTGCCATGGTTAATGATGCCTCGCAATAGCATCAGGGCTCCATTCTGAACAAGGAGAATGTACAGCCAGTGATTGTGTTACATACTGGTACCTATGACATAGGACCTCATCACATTTTTTGAAACCTACAAACGGAATATAGGGAGTTCGGATGTAAATTCGAAAGTAGAACCTCAAAAGGTAGTAATCTCAAAATTATTTCCGGTGCCATGTGCTAAGAGAGAATAGAAATAACAGGATATACTAGGTGAAGATAAGGGTGGAAAAACGTGTAGGAGGGAGGAATTCAAATTCCTGGTACACTGGAGCTGATTCGAGGGAAGGAGAGACCAGTAGAAGCAGGATGGGTTGCATCTGGGCAGGTCCAGACCAACATCTTTGGTTTGCTGGTGCTGTTCGGGAGCATTTGAATAGAATGGCAGGGGAATGTGTACCTGAGCAGGGCATCGGAGGAGGGAGAAACAAAGATGGAAACAAAAGACAAAGGTAATAAACAAAAATGGAAGGCAATAAAAAAAAGGGAAGATAAAGAAATGGAGCCAAAGTGCAAAGTATAGCTAAGATGACTGACAAGGTTAAAAAGACAAGTTTGAAAGTTTTGTGTCTTAATGCATGGAGTATTCACAATGAGGGAGATTAAATCACAGCACAAATAGTTGTAAGCGTATATAACACAGATGCAGTTGAGGAGACAGAGTCATAGAGATGTACACCAAAGGAAACAGACCATTTGGTCCAACTTGTCCATGTCATCCAGATATCCTAAATTAATCTAGTCCCATCTGCCAGCGCTTAGGCCATATGCTTCTAAACCTTTCCTATTCATATACCCATCCAGCTGCCTTTTAAATGCTATAATTGTACCATGTTCCACCACTCCCTCTGGCAGCTCATTCCATACATGCACCACCCTCTGCATGAAAAAGTGAGACAAAATGGGAGCCGAATATTGAGGGGCATTAATGATTCACTAAGTACAGACAAAGAGGGAAAGGAGGTGGGGTCGCATTGTTCATAAAGGAGTAAAATCAATGCAATAATGAAGAAGGATATTAGTTCAAAAAATCATGTAGAAACTATAAGAGACACTGAAAGGCAGAAAGCATTATTGGGGATAAAACAGATGTTGCTGGAGTAGGTCTAGCAGCTTCTGTGAAGAGAAACCAAAGTTAACGTTTTAGGTCAGGTGACCCTCTTGCAGAATAGTTTTTATTGAGCACTGTTGGGGGTTGCCTTTAGACCCCAAAACAGTGGTAGAGATTAGGTGGAGGGTGGGGGCTGTTGTGGAAGATGGAGGGGGGGGGGGGGGGTTTGACCAATATGTTGAGGAACCAAGCTGAGAACAGGCTATTCTAAACTAGATACTGTGCACTGAAAAAGGATTAATTAATAACATTATTGTTCAGGGTCCCCATGAAAAGTACAACCACAGTATGGTTGAATTCTTCATTAAGATGGAGTGCAAAGCATTCTAATTTGAAAGTGGCATTTTGAATCTAAATAAGGGAATATAAGGATATGAGGCACAAATTGGCAAGTATGGTTTGGGAAACCTCACTAAAGGGGTTAACGGTGAATAGGAAATGGGTAATATATAAAACACATGGTGTACCAATTATAACAATTATTCATTGCTATCAGGCACAAAAAGGAGAAAGGTGACTGAACTGTGACTCACAAAACAAATCACTGATACTATTATATCCAAAGAAGGGGCATATATAAATGCCAGGAAAAAAAAGCAACAAGCTTGAGGATTGGGAACATTTTAGCATTCAGCAATACAGGAACAAAATACTTGATTAAGGTGGGGGAGAATTGACAACAGGAGTAAAATTACAGGGAACATAGAAACTGTTCTATAAATATGTGGAGAGAAGAAGATACGTAAAGACAAATGTACTTTTACAGCTAGAAGCCAGGGTAATTACAATGGGGAACAAAGAAATGGCAGAGGAATTGAACACATACTTTAGTTCTAGATTAGATTACTTACAGTGTGGAAACAGGCCCTTCGGCCCAACAAGTCCACAGTGACCTGCAACCCACCCATTCCCCTACATTTACCCCTTTACCTAACACTACGGGTAATTTAGCATGGCCAATTCACCTGACCTGCACATCTTTGGACTGTGGGAGGAAACCCACACAGACACAGGGAGAACGTGCAAACTCCACACAATCAGTCGCCTGAGTCAGGAATTGAACCCGGGTCCCTAGTGCTGTGAGGCAGCAGTGCTAACCACTGTGCCACCGTGCCTCCCTGTCTTCACGCAAGAGGCTACAAATAACCTCGCAGAAATGTTAGGGAACCAAGTGGCTAGTGAGAGGGCAGAATTGAAAGAAAATTGTACGCACAAGAAAAATGCAAATCAATGGGGTTAAAAGCTAACAAATCAGCACAGCCTGATAATCTACATCCCAGAGTACGAAAACAAGTGACCTGGGAATTATTGGTTATATTGATGGCCATCTTTCTAAATTCTATAAACTCTAGAATAATTCCTAAAGATTGGAGGGAGGTAAATGTAACCCTGCTATTTAAAAAGAAAGGGAGAGAAATAAAAACAGAATTACAGACCAGTTATCTTAACATCAGTAGTGGAGAAAATGCTAGAGTCTATTATAAGTAATGTGATAACAGAACATATGGAAAGCATTAACAGTATTGCAGAAAAGCAGCCTGGATTTATAAAAGACAAATCATGCTTAATTTTTGAGGATGCAGCTAGTAAAATAGATAAGACTGTATTTGGTTTTTCAGAAGGCTTTTGATAAGGTCATACCTAAGAGCAAAGTTTAAGCACATGGGCTACAGGGTAATATATTGACATGGATTGAAAATTGGTTGATAGACAGGAAACAGAGTGGGAATAAATCGGATTTTTTTTGTATGGCAGCCAGAGACCAGTGGGGTACCCAAGGATCCATGTTTGGGCCCCAGCTATTCATGATATACATAAATGACCTGGGTGTCAGAATCAAATGCAATGTTTCCAAGTTTGGTAACACAAAACGAGGCAGGATTTAAAGTTATAAGAAGGATGCAAGGAGGTTTCAGTATCATTTAAACAAAATGAGTGAGTGCAAACTTACATGGCAGGTGAAATACAACATGACTAAATATAAAGTTAAATACCTTGGTGTGAAAAACAAAGGGCGTATTAGTATTAGGTTTACTACAATACTCAACTACATTAATACCTGGAATGGGCAGTTTATTTCAAAAGGAAAGGTCTGAATATACTAGAATTTAGAAAAATAAGAAATTAGTTGATTGAAAATATCAAGAACCTGAGGGATCTTGGCAGAGTCCACATGGAAAAGGTGTTTCCTTTGTGGGAGAATCTAGAATGAGGAGTCACTGTTTCCAAATAACTGGTTGCCCATTTAAGGCAGAGATGAGAACTTTATCTCTTAGAGGGAGAGGAGTCTTTGAAACTCTCTGCTACAAAAGACAACGGAAAGAAAAACTAAGTATTTTTAAAGCAGAGATGAATAGATCCAAGGGAGTGAAAGGTTATTTGGGCTAAGCAGGAACATGGAAAAAAAATCAATTCAGCCATGATTTTATTGAATGGTGATAAAAGCCCAGGGGAACAAGTAGCCCAAACCTGCTCCTAATTCTTATGTTTACAATCTTACTTAACAGATTAGGACAAATCTGGAAAATCAGAATTAAAAACATCCACAAAATTTTGTGGGTCAGAGATTGCTGAATAATATATCACCTTTTGTAATATTATAACCTAGTACCCATAACCACTACCACCAAAAAAGACAAAGGTTGAAGTTATGTTGGAACATCACCATGTGCAGCTCCATCCCAACCCATTTACCATCAAACTTGGAACTATGTTGCTGTTTCTCCACTGTCGCTAACAGCGCTGTGGGTCCACTTACCATAAGGATTACACTGATTCAAAAGGTTGCACATCATCATCTTCTCAAAAACAACTGGGAATATACAATAGAAACTGCCACTGCCATACCCATCAATGGCCACATCCCATGAATGAATATTTTTAAGAAACAAACCTTCTTGCAGGCTGTGATGATGTCTCTCATATCATCAGCTAATTTCCCCAAACACCAAGCTGCAAGAGGTGAGCTTCCTGACCTGTGCTTCACTGATGTCACCACCCCCAAATCTAACAAACAGACTATATTGTGTGACCTATTGCCATTGTAATGCCCAACCATCACCCTGTCAATTTAGCCGGGGGCCAGGTAGGAAGTGGATCTATAAACATTTCAATGAGAATTTATTGTTAAGTTGTGACTGGTCTCACCCAATTCTTTTGCTGTGCAAGGTTTTGAGTCGCCCCTCATCATTAGTTGTGGACTCAGTTTAGGTTTCAATTAAATGAAAGTAAATTACAATTAAAATAAAAGCAGCGATTGATGTGGTCCCCATACATGTGGCTGGCTTATCAGAAACTTGACAAATCTCGTTGAGTCAACTCTTATTTTAGATATTTGCTTTTCTGCACTGGTAAACATAAAACATCGAACAGTACAGCAGAGGAATGGGACCTGTGGCACACCATGTCTGTGACAAGCATGATGCCATTCTCAAATAATCCCATCTGCCTGCACATGGTACGGTACATATTCTTCAATTTCCTGCCTCTTCACTAGATGATCACCGAAGCTACTATATGAATTTAAATGTCTACAGATTAAACAAAATCTCATACATTTTTAACTTGCCCTCTGTCATTTGGCATCAATTGTCCAAGTGTATTAATTGATCTATTGAAATGTATTCTCAGAACAAGTGAAAAATTGCAAAAATTTTTAAAAGTGATAACACAATGCTATTCTCAGATCAGCCTTCATTCCTTTTCCTCAACTAGTTAAAACAGTCTGATAAGAGATGACAAAATCATGGAAATAATGAGAAGAAATGCTTCTTTTACAAATGACCTTCACAACTGTAATTTCTGTGATAATTAGTATAATAAAAGCAGAAAAGTACAATCTAGCCAACTATTTGCCATCAAACTAATGTACCTTAACCAATTCAATAACCTTACGCACCTCCCATGATATTCCATCCTTCCCATGCCCTCTCTCAGTTCCACACTTATCCCAAGCCATTTCATCCTTCCCATGTTATCCCTTCCTCTAGTACAATTTCCACATCATGCCAACTCTTAAATGACAACTCCATCCCATGCTATCCCTATGATACCTTCGCTGCTCCCACTCATTAGGTACCATTCTATCTTTTCAATTCTTCTTATGTTATCCCCAACCCATGCTATTCAAGCCATCTTGAAATGGGGTTTTTGAGCCCAAACAGCAATTATGCATTAAATTAAAAAATGATTCTCAAACGCTAAGCTTACAAAAGCAAAGACAACAATGTAACTTTATTGGAGACATGAGTCACAGAATGCTCCAGTAACCAAAATCATAAACACATCTCCTGAGGTCATCCCACTGGATGACTGGTGCATGACATGCCACTTTGACCTGGCAAGTCTGTTCTGGACACCCAATGCTGATGTTATTTCTGCAACCGTAAACCATACATTCAATCAATATGAGGTATACCTGTTTGCAAGCTGAGCTTTATATAAAATATTTTCTTTATATAAAATATCTTCTGTGACAAGGGTGAATGCATGTTGTCCAGAGCCATTTGGTTGAAACAAAAGCCTCCTCCATTTCTTAATTAAATTGCATGATGATGGTGATAGTGTGTCATTGTTGCAATACTCTAAATTAAAACCCTAGATAACAGTACCAGCCCTGTTGTAGGCATTCAATGATTATAACACAATTAGAATAGCATGTAAACTACTTGAATCGATGTTGTTGGAGAAGTCTACTGACTTAAACAGTATAAAGTTGTCTCCCTATCAGTGCAAATAAAAGTTGCTTGAAGTATTGAACCCCAGAGACCTGGTGTCAATATTGTTTCAAATACTCCTCCACACTTCTCCCTTCTACCCCAATTTCATTTTTTTTACTGATCTGACCCTGCTGTCAAACTAACATATTTAATCAATTTCTTCATTTCATCCATTCTTCCCAAGCCATACCACTTATTCTATTTAGTCCCCAATGCGAATGCAACCTTCACATCCCTCCCACTCATCCTAGACCATCTTAACCTTCCCTTGTCACCCCTTCTGTACCATTTCTGTTGCTCACACCATCTCCATCCCATGTTATTCCTTTAATTACAATCCAGTCATCCATGAGCTCTCTCATTCCTCCAAGATAAATCATCTTTCCATACCAGGCCCATCCACATCCATGCTTTCCATGCTACTTGTTCATACATCCAATAACATACATCCAATGCCACTCCCATCTAACTTTCAATCCTTCTGGTGCCATCAGATTTTCTTTCCATCTCCCCATCCTGATTCCAGAATATTTCCATACCAATCATGACTCCACAATCTAATTGCCAAACTTAACCAATTTCATTAATTCATTCGTCCAGCCATTGTCAGGCATTCTCTCCTGTGCGAACCCCATCCCATCCTATCCTACCCCATCCCTCCAATGACAGAATTTTCCAGGCATTTCCCATCATCTCGTGACATCTCTTCACTTGCCTTTTCACTCTTCCTAAACCATCCCTCTCATGCCCTCAGGCTACTCAGACTGTCCTATCTCATTCAGTATCATCCTCATTTCGCACCATTCCACCTACCCTGCATTGTTATCTCCATCCCACCACTTTTCAATATTGACACTGCTTCCCACTCCGCTCATTCACAAACACTTGGCTGACATTTTGAAAATCATCCATTTGCCCATACATACTGTACTCATCTCCCAAACAGTAAATCCCCTGAGAAAGGTAAATCCTGAAGCTTTGTTCATACATACCAACGTACATACAATCCATCTTTGTATGGGGCTAGTGACACATTAATAATTCGCAGCTGAACATGTCTTTTGAACGTTCCAAAGAATCTTACATCATATAAATTGTTAGACGAGGAACACTCTGTACCCAAATGTTACAAGCAAGTTTTAAAATATCAAATTCACCAAGGTCTGAATTTTTATAAAGACAGTGATGATCTCCAGCTTATCCAAAATCACACTGAAACTCCAATTCCTGAAGTCCACCCCAAAACAAGCACTCATCGTTTTCACTGAGGATAAATAGGGAAGGTTTGTACTTTTCACATCTATAATTCACTAAGGTTGCTGCACTGTCTTCAAACAGATCAAATGTTCACTTGTGGAATATCAAAAACACAACTTGTAGTGTTTTACAATATTTCAGAAAACAGACGCTACTAAAGTCACTTTGGGAGGAAAAGAACCTTTCGGTTTTGCGAGGAACACTTTTGAGAGAGATCCAGTTCCTGATAAAATTGTTCAAAGTGAACATGAATGCACTACAAAAGAAAAACCTCATTAGAATAGGCAAGTGTAAACACCAAAATTACTTTTTTTTTTGCATTTTTGATTGCAGACTGAAATAGGAAAAGAATTGTAGAGGGAATTGATAAACCTTTTAAAAGCAAGATACCAACGCTCATTTTAACAGGGGTTCACACTGTTACTTGTTCAAGTAACTAAGGGAAGATTACTACAGATGAGCTAGCACCAGGGGGTATGCACAAAGATTGAGCTGGCAACACATTCCATCTGCGACGTTGTGACCAGTTGTCAATGACAAAAGACTTCTTGCCTGTCAATAACTGTGTGATTAACTTCTTGGCATCTGAACAGTTTATGGATGCAAACAATATGGTCAGAATCCTTCACACCTCTGAAACAGGAGGTGGTCTTTCTCTGCAGTAAAAGTGCCTTATCCTGAAGGTACTTTTTATTTCCCCTCTCTAATTGCTGTAAGCTGTGGGTTTTAAGCAATAAATAAGATACTTTACAATTTGTGAACCAGTTGCTTTGTGCCTCCTACAAGTGAGTGAAAGTACCTGGAGAAGAGGGACTGAAGATCAACAATTCCTGGTGTCATCCCGTTCCCCCCTCAGTTGAAGCAAAACTCTTTCATCTTTATTCTGGGCCCTGGAGGGAGAGAGAACCATCGCCCATGTGCACAGGGACAGGAGTTCATGGTCTTCCCTGGAATAGCAGTTTCTTAATGAATTATATCATAATTTTACAGGGAGGAGCAACCAGATAAGGCAAGATACATATTGATTGGGTGACCATTACAATCAGCAAGCATCAACAGTAAGGATTAAGCCACTTGCTGTTACACAATGAATATTCGTAACCTTAACTGGCTTTACATAATGAATACTTTTCACCTTATCAACTGACCTTACATACTAAATGCTTCTAACATTGTTAAATGGTTCTACATAATGAATGCTTTACCGTCTTGTTAGCTCATTACCCTTGCCTTAAGCACCCCATTGTTAACTGTAAGTTCTTATCCGATCTGAGTCATGCTCACTGAACCTCTTGTTTCACAAAAGTCAAAACCTAGCTCTTTCCCTATCTGCTCATACCCAATACACATTCTCACTGGTAAGCAAAAAGACTAATTTCAGCAAACCTTGCAGACTAGAGTCATTAAACTGTTTCCCAGATTTTCTTTCCAACCATAACACCAATATTCTTTTGCCTGCCTGTGTGCATATGTGCAGAATTGTATGGGAGTTAGAGCTTTAACTATTAAGTGTTAAAAGTTGACAACCCATAGATGTTTAACTTGTAGCTAGAATCCATTTATGTTTTATTAATTATGATTCTTGTTAAGTACAAAATCCTGCTTTGTATTAACCTGCATCTAAAAAGATAAGTAAATTGGATAATTTTGCATACTTTAAAATCCTTTATTTTCTGGGATTACTCCAGAAATAGTGGGGCTTGATTTCCAGCTTGCTATCCCAGTGAGGCATGACACAGTAGTAAAAGTATTTAAATCTCCTGACCTGTAATCTTTGAATGGAAAAGTCTTTAACATATGAAAAAGAATCAGCATTTGCTATTTCATTGTGTCTACTCACATAAGCCTGAGGCCATCAGATATATGAATTAGGAACAGAAATTCGGTCCCTTAAGCTGGCTCTGCTATTCGATAAAATCACGACTGTTCATTTCTGTTTCAAATTCCTCATTCCCATCCATCCCCTATAATCTCGGAACCCCTTGACTAACAAGAATTTCTCACTCCACCTTTAAAATATTCAAGGACCCTTCATCTACCAGAGGCAAAAGTTCCAAGTCACACAAACCTCAGAGAAAATATTTTCCCTCATTTCTCTCCAAGAATGTCGAACATTTATTTTAAAATAGTTTCCCCTAGTTCTGGACTCACCTACAAGTATTAACTGCCGTTCCACATCCACTTTATCAAGACCATTTAAGATCATAGAATCTTCCATCAAGTTACCCCTCGCTCTTCTAAACTCCAGCGGAAATATGTTCAGCCTGACCAACCTATCCTCATAAGACAATCCATTCATTTCAGTTATCAATCTAGTGAATTCTAGTGAACTGCCTCCAACAGACTTATATCCATCATTAAATAAGTTCAAAAATGCAAACACGGTCCTAGATTTGGTCTCATCAATGCCCCTATAATTTAAGCATAATATTTCTTCATTAAATTCCTCTCATATAGAAGGAGGGCACTCCATTAGCCTTCTTAATCGCTTGTATGCTTGAATATTAGTCACGAGATCTGTGATATCCACCCCAAGGCAGGTGGAGTTTCATTTATTGTTTCATCCAAAAGACACAGTTCCAACAGTGCAGTTCCCTTAACTAAGACCTTCCATTGGTGCAGCTCTCGTTATACTTTGACCCATAGACTGTGCAGCACTCCTAAGTACTGATCCACTGAAAATGCTCCACTCTATCAGTACTGACCCTCTGACACCATTGGGCCTTACTTTTAAAGTTCTCAGTGCACTGGTATTTCTCCTTTATTGTTTCCGAAGGATCAAAGTGGTTTTTGTCTCAACAGACAGAAAGACAGGATTATCAGCATGGTCACTTCTACAGTATAAAATCCTTCAACTTTGCCCTGCAAAGAAAATCCCTTGAAATAGCAATTATTTGTATATTCCCCATGTACTGAAATTTTGTTTACATGTTTGATAGGCCAAGTTCTAACTCCAGCATGTTAAATTACTCTTAATATTGGTATATCCAAATAAGAGTCAACGGCCTTTTCACACCTAACATGGAGGGATCTGGCTGCCTTCAATGTCCTTGAGGAAAAAGCTCTTTTTTGTCTTTAGCCTAATCCACATTGATTTTGTGAAATTTGGCCAACTTGTGACATAATTCTCTTGGCCATTTTAGTTAGTATTTTTGGCCCCACCTTAAAAATTGTTACAGGCGAAAGTGAGGACTGCAGATGCTGGAGATTAGAGTCAAGAGTGTGGTGCTGGAAAAGCACAGTAGGTCAGGCAGCATGCGAGGAAAAGGAAAATTGATGTTTCGGGCAAAAACCCTTCATCAGGAATGAGGCTGTGAGGTTTTAGAGTTAATTACAGAATCTTTAAGGATAAGATGTAGAAGCTAGCCAACATGAAAGTTGATCTCTTGAACATTCTCTGTTTGCACTGGTCACACAAGTGACAAAAAACAGAAAATAGGCAGAACTAGAAAACATTATTTAACTCTTAATCTGTGTAGAATTTTAATCATGGAGATATGCATTTCATCGTTTACATCTCCCAGTCAGTTGATTACAAAAGATAAATTTAATCATGCTGGAGAAAGACTCATTTTTCAGGAAACACCTGGAGTTGGACCGCAGGAACAGGAATGGGTGGCTTAATTGTCACAATGGAGGTCAACTTCTGTATAGGTCATTTAATTTTTTTTGTTAATGTCACAACGCCACTGAATGATTTCATTATAAGTTGAGTAGTAGTAGAGGCTATCTTTGAGTTAAGATTGTGTAATTAAAAAGTAATTCTTCAAAATAGATGCAATAATCTGTAAATCAATTGACAACAACTAATAGTTACAACCATACTTCATATCAAGCTATAGTAATAAAATAACTAAATTTCAATAACTTATTTTATAGCTGCAGAGGAACCTCGATTATCCAAAGGTCACGGGTGGGGAGTATTGTGTTCGGTTAATCGAATTCCGGATAATTGATTGCCGGATAACATAGTTTAGCCAAGCATCAGAACCTTATGATCTTGTCGGATATTCCAGTATTCAGAAAATCGAACGCCAGACAATCGAGGTTCTTCTGTATTTGGTTTCTATTCGAAAGTTGAATGTGGATCCGAAATTGATCATTTTCCTAATTTCTCAATGTTTATGCAGTAGGGAGTTAAACCATAATTACAATAATTTGCAATTATGTAGCACATGTACAGTGGGCAGCACACAAATATGCAAATATAATTTGCAGGTAAAATGATTGCCAATTGAAATGAAACCAACAGTTTAGTCAAAGCTTTCGGGAGGGAACTTTTGTGCAAGGCTTGGGGAAATGATGGCAGAAACCAATATTGAGCCAAAGGGCCATTATATAGCAAAGATGTAGAAATATTTCTGGGGGATTGTTAGGTCGCAAAAGACCTAAACTACACATCTTTGGACTGCACTAATGTTTAATATTTAAGAAACAAATGCATATATTACAGCAGCTATACATTTCCTTCAGGCAAAATAACAACAAAAAAAAGGGCTGAACCACAATAAATCAAAGACACAAGATTCAAAGAGGAATCATTTAAAGTTGCAAGAAAAAATAGCAAGGCCAAGGACTGGGAGAGTTTAGAATTCAGGTTGACAAAAAGAGAAGAAACAGCATATGAGGATAAACTTTCAAGGTTTATAAAAATGGACCATAAGAGTTCCTATATGTATGTAAAAAGGAAAGGATTAATGAAGAATAATATAGGGACCATGAAGAATAATGAAATGGTAGTGCTACTAAACAGTAACTTTTACTCTGTCTTTAAAGAAGACACAAAAACTTCCCAGAAGTATTGGGGAAACAAGGTTATTTTTGGAAGGAGGAATTGAAGGAAATCAGCATTACTTTATAGAATACACTGGAGACATTAATGGGACTAAAATCTGATAAATTCTCAGGGCCTGATAATCTACACCTCAGGGTACTCAAGGAAATGCGATGGAAACAGTTCATGCATTAGTTGTCATCTTTCAGAGGTCTTCATATTCTAGAACAACCCAGCAGTTTGGAGGGTGGCAAATGTAACCTCGGCCTAAAAAAGGGGCTGGGGTGGATAGCCAGGAATTAGAGATCTGTAACACTAACATCAGTAATAAGGAAAATTCTGGAGACTTTTACAAAGGGCATGACGACAAGAGAATTAGAAAACACCAATGAGATTACACAAAGTCAATACAAAAGGGAAATCATGTTTGACAAATATACTAGGGTTTTATCAGGATGTAACTCACCTAAGAAAAAATATACTTGCCATAGAGGGAGTACAGTGAAGGTTCACCAGGCTGATTTCTGGAATAGCAAGTCTGTCACATGAGGAGAGATTGAATCATTTGGGTCTGTATTCATTGGGTTTAGACAAATGAGAGGTGATCTCATTCGAATGCATAACATTTTGAGAAGCTAGATATACTAGAGGCAGATTTGGTGCTTCCATGAGCAGGAGATTCCAGAATAAGGCATCCCGGTGTCAGAATATGTGATAGGCTATTTCGGATTGAGATAAGGCAAAATTTTGCACAAGGTGGTGAACTTGAGGAACCCTGTAGAGGGGCCTGTAGAGGCTAAGTCACTGAATATATGAATGAATGAATGCATGGAATGAAGGGAACAGAAGGAAGGAGGGAATATTGCTGGCTGGTAAAGGTGTTAAACAGCATGGTGAGGGAGCAGGAGAATGGCACTGAGAAACAAGAACAGCCATGATTATAACTGAATGGCAGAGCAGGATCAACAGGTCAAATGGTGTAGTCCTGCTCCTATTTTCTATAATCCAATGTAAAACACCAATAAGTTATCAGAATATTTAGTATGGTAGCTATGAGCAACAGAATTTGGATTAGCTGAAGCTTCCAGCATATACAATATAGCAAGCAATCTAACAGTCTCTAGAGGGAGGCAAAGTCACAGATGACAGCTTCAGCAGCAAATCAACTGCAACAGATGAAGAGATATAATTAGAGGCAGGCAATGTTACAAATGTGATAGTGGGCGATCTCATTCTCCTCACCAATTTGTAAGTGCAAAGAGCTCATGAAATGTTGTTATTAAGATTTAGGTCATCTATTCAGTTGCCTTTCTGTCTTCCCTATTACTTTATTCATTCACAGGATGAGGGCATTGCTGGCTAGGCAGCACTTATTGCCCACCCCGAATTGCCCAGAAGATAGCTAACAGTCAACCATGTTGCTGTGAGTCTGAAGTCACATGTAGGCCAGACCTGAAGGGAACAGAAGGAAGGAGGGAATATTGCTGGCTGGTAAAGGTGTCAAACAGCATGGTGAGGGAGCAGGAGAATGGCACTGAGAAACAAGAACAGCCATGATTATAACTGAATGGCAGAGCAGGGTCAACAGGTCAAATGGGGTGTCCTGCTCCTATTTTCTATAATCCAATGTAAAACACCAATAAGTTATCAGAATATTTAGGAAGGATGGCAGCATCCTTTAAGACCAGCAAAACAAATCCCCCTCATCTCTTCCATCTCTCCCACTCTCTCCACCAACCCCCCCACCTATTGCCTCCCACATCCCCCTTTCCCAAGTTATCCACCGTCTTGATTGTACTCTCTCCTATTTCTTTCTAATATCTTGTTCATCCCATTTGCAAGTTCATCTTGTCTATCAAATCAATGGCCTGCTGCTTTGAGCACCCCCAACCCCTACCAAATTGATGACTTTCTTCTTGACACTAACATTGAAAACTGAAACTGGAAATGCTTTCCTATTTTGCAGCTTGGTTCCCTCCTGCTCACAATTCGAAATCCTTCTCACTTAAACATCATCAATTTTCTCCTTTGGTTTGGTACTGAACTCAAAACAACTTTTTGTTGCATTCTACAAATTTAACCATTTGGTTTCATATCGCAGACCTGGATACATTCTGGCTCAGGGATTCCTAAATTGTAATTGCTGACCTCCAAGGATTTGCAGGATTAGATTTCAGGGTGACTATCTGAGGCAGTTAATATAATCAATTTTGACAACTGCAAAATCCTTTAAACATGTGTTTTCCAATCAAAATTAAATTTCAAAGTATTTTAATGTTGACCCAAACCATGAAGCTATATATCAATACATCCCAAACTAATGGTCACTGCAGTTATTTCACAGCCTGAAAAGATCGATTAAATTTAAACCTAGGTCCATTTAAATGCAGTTTGTTCAAGGCGCTCTGCTGAGCAAGAACACAAACACATCTGACGTGACATGATACTTTCATTAATTATACTCAAATAACTTTAAGTTTATTGTAAATGAACAGTTCTTCCACTTTAGAACATAGAATAGTACAGCACAGTATAGGCCCAGTGGCCCACAATGTTGTGCCTAGCATTTATCTTAATCTAAGATCAACCTAACCTACACACCCCTCAATTTACTGCCATCTATGTGCTTGTCCAGGAGACATTTAAATAGACTCGCGTCTTTCAATGCCTTAAATGAGTTGTGACGGGCTAGGTTTTGGATTGTCCAGTTTTATTGTGTGTAGGGACTGCAATTCACAACTTGTTTGCACCCATTCAGATCAAGGTAGGCAACATCTAAATCACCTCATTTGAATCATTGTAATTTTGGTCTGATTGAGTTCAAGTTTACCTATTGTCTTGAACATTGCCTGCTGCCTCTGTTTTGAACAGGGGTGCTTGGCAGCATTATTTGGAAATCATGCACTCTAGCCAGCCAGTTTCTTAAAGGCAGATTATCTCTGTCAAAAGGAACAGCACTAAAGAAGTTTGTTGACATATAAAACATCAAAATATTGAACACCAGTATAGACAGAGGGTTCCAGTAACAAATACAACAGTGAATTCATTAGTTGGGGATATACACAAGGGAAGAGATGGCAGGATTCTGCATCACCCTCAAAAATCAATGAGAGCAGATGGCAATTTCACAATTCTGAATCAGAAAGCCTAGAAACAGTCCACATTAGACCAAATACCTTTTTAAATAAACTGTCCTGGTGAGTGAATACATTTTAATAGAATGTCTCCTATTATCCACACTGACCAACTATCAGGCTGATCAATGTATCATCTCTCATACACTAAGAGCAATCTGTGGCACTCAAGTCTTATGGCCTGTGAAGTTGCTGCTCCTTTAACAAGGTTACGCTGTCCTTGTTTTTTTTTCAGAGAGGTCATAAAAGCAATGATTCCAAGAAGTCTGGGTTTAACTGTTTGAAAGTACTTTCAAGTTTTAAAAGAAAACACTTATACAATGAAAGGGGAGTGGCAGTTCTCCCAGCCCAGTTTTTATCTGGTTTGGTTTGGTTTGGCTTTAGCAGTCTGGCTGTTCAATGACAGCAGTCAGTCAGTTTTGAGGCTGCTGGTCCAAGAAACAGCTACATTGAAGAAAGTGTTCCATGCTGAATCTCTGTGCCATCTCTCTCCTGTAACATCTTTATTTGCCAAGGGGTATTATGGAGATTGCAAATATAGAACAACCTTGGTTATCTGAACATCAATTATCCGAATTTCGGATTATGCGAACAAGATCTCAAGGAACCTGAACACTCACTCTCTCACAGACACTGATAATGGCTCCCATTAGCCCCATCCCACCCACCACCACCCCCCCCAACCACCCCCCACCCCCACCCCCCCAACACACACACACACACACACATATATAAGCTTGCAGAATTTGTACTTGCAGAATTACATTTTATTTTGCTCAAAAACTGCATGAATCCACGTAAAATTCTGTGATATATTTTAGGAATAGAACTAGATCTGAACATTGGGGCACAGGCAGCCTCACACAGGGCACCTCACACTTTAAATGCATTATCTGAGCTGACATGGCACCTATTGATAAAGTTCACTTGAGAATGTAACTTTAAAGAAAAGTTCTGGGATTTACATAGGAAAGAACTGAAACTTAAACAATTCAGGTGTTTTTCTGTATATAATTTCAGTTGCAATACACTGTAAACTTTTGCTGTAAATTCTGTCTCTTACGATCTTATACTCCACAACCACCTGATGAAGGAGAAGCGCTTCAAAAGCTAGTGCTTCCAAATAAACCTGTCACATCTCTCTTCAGATAACTCTGTTACAAGAAAACCAGCTGCAATCTATCCAACCTCTCTTTATAGTTCCAGATTCTAATCTGGTGCCATAATACAATCAAGTTCCTCTGCTCTGGTGTCTGTCTGTTGTCTTTTCAGATTATGAAACAATCACTGTTTAGCATTTATTGTTATATTGTATTCAGCTTTTTTCCCCCAGATGTTCAACAACAAAAATATTCCAAAAACATGAGTGTTATCCAGTTTTGACTGGTGCATTCCAGAAAGGCATCTTAACAGCAACAACTCAAGGACAGAAAAGAAGCCACAAAAGTCTGAACTGCAAAAATCCTTGGTCAGGTCGAGCAATGAGGAGATTTCTTCAGGTGATAGTTATGGGAATCACAAATGCCGTTAGTGGTGACAATATGTATATGTGTATCACTTTATAACAGGCAAATTATACTGCATAAACGTATCTGGTGTAAATAGCAGTATAGTTGCTGTTTCCATCTTTCTGACCCCATCGTCTCTGAAATGAATGCAAATCATCCATTACATTAGTTCAAGAACAATGCCAACATATCATCAGAAATTGGTGAAACAAAATCATGACCAAGGACATATGAACTAAGAGCAAGAGTAGGCAATTCAGCCCCTCAAGCTGATCACGGCTGATCTCATATCAGCCTCAACTCTACTTTCCTGCCCATGCACCATACCCTTCCATTCATTACTAATTAAAAATATGTCATCTCCTCTTTAAACTAATTCATTGTCCCAGCATCCACTGCACTAAGGTGGTGAATTCCACAGAGAATTAATTTCTCCTCATCTATTTAAAAAAAAGACCAAACAAAGTAAAAAGATGGAAAAAGTAAAGCAGGATTCGGTAATCCACTTGACATGACTTTCACATTTCCATCTGGCCCAGCTAAAAATAACAAGTCTTTTCAACATCCCATATTGTTAATTGTAGTAGGGGGTGAAGCAGTCACAACATTTTAGTCGCATGTAAACTAACACTTGAAATACTATAGTATACAAGGCTACAGACTAAGTGGGAAATAGGACGAGAGGAGACAGGTGGTTGGTGACTGGCATGGACACAATGGGCCAAAGGGTCTCTTTCTGTGTTGTAAAAACTGTCTCTAAGATGAACTGCAATACTGAAACTGGTGCATTTGGTACCATTAATATACTACTTTTCAATTTGTCTTCATAGCAAAACCTATCTTTGTACATAACCAAACATCAAGATGATCTGATAGCTCAGGGTACTGTAACAGGTCATATTCGAGAATATGATTTCACACTTAAAAATATTTTATCCCAAAAAAAAGATTGACCCCAATGCCAGAACTGTTCAGTTGGATCATTTTTCTCCAACTAGCAACTGGATGTTGCGAATCAAATGGTGGAGTTATTTAGAATTAAACATTTTGTCAGCTTTTAGTACAAAACTGAAACTTATTTGGGTTGTCTGTTATAAATAGTACAATAGACATATTGAAAACAATCTTTAAAAGCAAGTATACCCTTGCATATGTTGTAATTCTTTAGATTGATGATCACAGATGGCCCCACAATAATCTAAGATTAAAATGCTTCATCTTTATAACCGCATTGCTGCCTTGATGGGAATATTCACTCTATATTTAGCAATCCTATACCTGTGAAATTAGTACACACAGATAAATAATCCCCAACTCCTTCCATCAGCAGTTCTTTTTTTTTCGCTTAAAGGATAGAATACATTCAGAGTACAATGATAATCATTTATCATTGTCTGATTTATGAAGACAGTGGGGTAGTATGTTACCAAGGTCCCCAGCTAATGCTTTGGGGATATAAGTTCAAGTCACCATAGTTGGTGGAAGTTTTTTTTAAAATTAATTAACAAAATCTGAAACTAAAAGCAAATATCAATAATGGTGACCAGAAAACCCAATTGGATCACTAATATGCTTTAGAAAAAAAAAATGCCACTCTTACCCATATGATCCATATGTGACTCCAAAGCCACAGCAATGTGGTTGATTCTTTGACCTGCTGAAATTATCAATGATGACTCAATTGCATCAAATTGCTGCAGAAAAGTTGGAACGGTATAAAAGCAGACACACCATCCAGCATCAACTTAAGCACAGGAAACAATGATCCAGGTTACCCCATCAACATGCAAAGTCCTTAATAACATCTTGAAGCTCGTTTCAAGATTGAGAGGACCATCCCACAAATTAGTCCAGTAACAATCTCACATAAGTATAGTCAATGAATGATAACTTGTCCCACTCTCTTCTATCACCAGTCCCAGGTAATTATCTCCTGTCCCACTAATAGGCCAGGCCCAGCAAACATAGTGCACAAAAACAGAAATTGTGGCAGGTCTGGCAGCATCTGAGAAGAGAAATCAGAGTTAACATTTTGGGACCAGTGACCCTTCTCTCTAGTGACTTGTGTGCATGTAGTTGGACAATATGAACTTTTATTGTACTCTATCAACTGTGAGTCTGGAAGAAGCACTAAGAGTAGTAGGGGCACGTAATGTATTATAGTTATCAATATCCATGAAAAAAGACTAATTTGATAGCACCACTACTGACCAAATCCTGATGGACAATAGATGGTGTGGAGACCAACTAGAGGGGAAAGAAACTACTTGACCTCACTCTTGCTAACCAACCTAATCCAAAAGCATCCAAATCCTAACCATCTTCAGCTTCTTTATTATTGAACTCCTCTATCATAAGGTCAAAAGTGGGAAAGTTCAGTGCTGATTGGACAATGTTTATTAACATACTGAAAGAGTTTGTTTCCATGTGCAGCAAGACATGACAACATTTAGGCTTGGGATAAGTAGCATGTAATAATCACACGACAAGTGAAAAGCAAAGACCAACTCTGATAAGAGTGAATCTAACCACCTCCACATGACATCCAATGAATTAGCTTTACTTAATCCACCAACAACAACCGACTCAAGGATCACTTAACTGGTGCTACAGAGCTACTCTTGCTAAGTGTCCTCAATCAATGTACATTCTGTTCGCTTACAACTAAGAGGAATTCTGATTCATCAGCTGAGGGACAGCTTAGAGTGCTAAACAATAAGAGGTTGCCTGGATCGTGTTTCACCCAGTGATATGAATCTTCAAGAGGTCTAAAGTCAATATTATGCATCCCAGGGCATCCCTCTTCAGACTAAAAATGAACATGCCACTACATCTTGTGAGTCTGTATCTGGACTTTAAGGTACAATTCAGAAGCAGCTAAACTCTAAAACAGTATCTGTAGGACGAAAGAAGGTTTAATATTTTGAGCTGGTGACTCTTCATCAGAACTTATATCAGTTAGGAAAAACTGTTGGGGATACCTGATAGAGTATCTGGAGACCAGAGAGAAACAGAAATATGAACGGGATAAATAAACGAGGAGCGTATGGATGACAGGTCAGAACAAAAGAGAAGCAAAGTAAGTGATAGAGAACTGAGGGGAGCACAATATGGGTGATCTGCGCTGAAAGCAAATTATGTCATGGGATAAAAGACCTGAGACTGGGTGAAAATGGTTTGACTGTGTGAAAAAAGCATCAGATGTCAAATCCGGGAGACAGTAAGGCCTGCAGATGCTGGAAGTCAGAGTCAATACATGTGAAGCTGGAAGAGCACAGATCAGACAGCCTCCGAAGAGCAGGAAAGTCAACATTTCAGGCCGAAACCCTTCATCAGGACTGGGGGGGGGGAAAGGAGCCCAGTGGGAGGGGGTGGAGCTGGGGGAGGGGTAGGTGGGATGATTTCAAACCCACTGACTCCCACAACTATCTCAACTACACCTCCTCTCACCCACCCTCCTATAAAAATGCTATCCCATACTCGCAATTCCTCCGCTTCTGCCACATTTGCTCCTAGGATGAAGCATTCCATTCCAAAACATCCCAGATATCCTCCTACCTTAGGGACCATAGTTTCCCCTCCTCAGTAATTAAGGATGCCCCCAACCGCATATCCTCCTTCTCCTGCACTTCTACCCTCAAATCCCTTCCCCACCAACAATAAGGATAAGAGTTCCCTTAGTCCTCACACACAACTCCACTAACCTCCGAATCCCACGCATCATCTCCCGACATTTCCGCCACCTACAATCAGACCCCACCATCAAAAAGATATTTCCTTCCCTACTCCGTCTGCTTTCCGCAGGGAGTGCTCACTCCACGATTCCCTCAACTCTACACTCCCCACCAACTTCTCTACCACAGCTGGTACCTTTCCCAGTGACTGCAAGAAACGCTACACCTGATCTCACACCTCCCCTCTCACCTTCGTCCAAGGTTCTAAACAATCCTTTCAGATCCTACAGAGATTCACCTAAACATCATCTAACTTCATCTATTGTATCTGTTGCTCTTGATATGGTCTCTTCTGTATGGGGGAGACCAAATGCAGACTCACAATCCAGTTCGCAGACCATCTGCACTCTGCATGCACTAACCAACCCGACCTTCCAGTTGCTATCCACTTTAATTCACCCTCCCACTCCCCTGGCAACATGTCCATTCAAGGCCGGCTCGGTTGTCAGAGCGAGGCCAAATGGAAACTGAAGGAACATAACCCTTTGTTTTGCCTGGGAAGCTTACAACCCAATTGCCTCAACATTTATTTTACCAGCTTCAAAGTCTCTCCTCCCCCAGCCTAATCCCATGTCTAGCCCCACCGCTCCTCCTCACCTCCCTGACCTGTTCTAGCCTGTCGATCTTCCTACTCATCTATCCGCTCCACCATTCCTACTGACCAATCACATTAACCTCCTACCTGCATCTACCTATCAGAATTGCACCTACCTTACCCCCCAGCTCCACCCCCTCCCGCTATCTATTTCTGGGCTCCTCTCCACAGTACTGACGAAGGGTCTTGGCCCGAAACATTGATTTTCCTGCTCCTCAGTTGCTGTCTGACCTGCTGTGCCCTTCCAGCTACACAGCTATCAACATTTCAAAGCAGGACTGAATATGGGGCTGGATAATAAACACAGAAAAATGGCATCAGGCTCCAAAGTTATTGAACTTGATGTTAAATCCCAGAGGCTGCAAGGTCCCAAGCAGAAAATTAGATGTTGCTCTTCAAATTTGCGCAAGGGGTTACTACAACACTGTAGCTGTCTGTGACCAAAATGCTGACGTGGGATTACAGTGGCATACAACTGGAAGCTCTAGGTCATTTTTACATACAGAATGTAGATATTCTGCAAAGTGGTCACCCAGTCTGCATTTCATCTCCTCAATGAAGAATTGTGAAGAGCAAATACAATGCACTAGATTGAATGAAATACAGGTAGCTGCTTACTTGGAAGCTAAGTCTAAGGCCTTGGACAATGAAGAGGGAAGAGAAAATATGCAGATGTTACACCTTCTGAGATTTGTCACAAAGCTAGTTTTTGTTTCCTAAAAGCTGTTCCTTGGCTCAAGGATACTCTGTCCTTGATTATTTTCAGAGGGGTAATAAGCTGTGCCGGGCTCAGATCTGTCTGGTTTGGCACAGAGGTGAAAAGGATTTTGAGATGCCTTTTGTTTATATGTAAACAGATGAGACTTCAGGCAAAAGTGGTCATGTTTTAGAAGTCACCTGTATAAAGAAAGGGGAGTGATCAGCTCTGTAGCTGAGATGAGCAGCTTAGTTTAGCCCAGAACCGGTGGTTGGGAGTTCAACAGTGAGCTATGTGGAAACTCTGTCTCTCTCTTTCTGCTCTTCAACTTAAATTTGTAAGCATGTGTTCCATTTATACTGGGTTTTAAAGGGAGTTTGCTTATTGGGACTGTTGTGTATGTTCAGAACAGCATAATTAAGCCTAATTTGGATAGCCTGAATTCCTTTGGGGTTCTGTAATCTGTTCTTTGTGTTTCATTGTGTAATTTTGTGAATAAATTTCTGTCTGTTTTAAAATCTAGTAGTCAAACTAGCTATCTCACTCCAGATAATTTTCACTGTATACTTATCAAAACAAATTGAAAGTTATGATCTGGGCTGCCTACTTAATGTTTGAGTGGTCTGGCCTAGTCCATAACAAATTGCATGGGAAGGTGCCATGGGAGTGTGTGTGAGTGAGATACTGGGCATGGAGGAGGAGTGGATCATCTCTGTGGAATGCTGACAAATGAGGGTAGAGAAATAAATGTCTGCCTGTTGGAGGTGACAGAAATTGTGGCTTACGATCCTTTGGATGCAGTGGTGGGTGACCAGTGAAGACCAGCAATGGCAGAATGGTTAGTACTGCTATCTCACAGCCAGAGACCCAGGTTTGATTCCAGCCTTAGGAGACTGTGTGCAGTTTGCACATGAGTCTGCAAGGGTTTCCGCAGGTGCTTTGGTTTCCTCCCACAGTCCAAAGATATGCAGAATAGATTAATTGGCTTTGCTAAAGTCTCCGTAGTGTATACAGAAGTGCAGACTATATGGATTAGCCATGGTAAATGCAGGGTTACGTGGATATGGTAGAGGGGTGAGTCTGGGTAGGATGCTCTTCAGAAAGTCAGTACAGACTTGATGGGCTCAAAGGCCTCTATTCACACTGAAGGGATTTTATGACCCTATCGCTGTTGTGGGTGGGGAGAGTAGGGGGTGAAGGCAGATATGCAGGACAACACTCTCAACTAGAATTGGAACAAGGAATGTTCCATGTGCCCCACAAAAGACAGGCATAATTGCGTCCATGTGGATACCCATGACCACCCATTTGGCCTGAAGAAAGTGACGGGAGTTAAAGGGGAAGTTCTTCAAAGTGAGGATGAGCTTAGCCAAGTGGAGGAGGAGGGTGATGGTGGTAGATAGGGATGGTTCTAGCTTCTCTTCTGTCCCGGCCTGCCATACACAATTCTGTAATTTTCCTACCCCTCTCATATCTCTCTCCTTCACTAGGCTCCATCTCAACCTATCCACTCAATTTTTTCTAGCTACAATCAGTTCTAATGAACAGTCAACAGTTTCTAAAACAGTCATTCTGCTTTATTCCCACAGATGTTGCCAAATCTGTTAAATCTCCCCAGCAATTTCTACTTTTGTTTCAGATCTCAAGCATCCTGTTCTTTGTTTTATTTTAGGATCCTTTTGAAAATACACTGCACTTCATTGCAACTCACTGCACAAAACAATTTATCTTCTCTCTGGTTCTTGTGTTTTTTGTTGTGGTTCAATCTTAAGTTACCAAACCTTCTTTCAGTGGAAAGTTTCTCCCCATCTATTCTATAAAAAACCTTCATAATTCTTAAGTTTTCACTTAATCTTTTTGACTTTAAATAGAGCAGTCCCAATGTCTCGAAGCTCTCCTCATAACTGAAGTCTTTCATCCCAGATACCATATCAGTAAATCTCCTCTGCAACCTCTTCAAGGCCATAACATATTTCCTAAAATGTTAGTGCCCAGAATTGGACACAAAATTCCAAAAGAGATCTAACTAATGAATTATAATATTTTATTATTGCTTGTTTTCATGTTCTATACTTCTATTTTTAAATCCAAGGACACTATATAGCTTGCAAACAGCCACAACAACTTTGCCAACCACCTTCAAAACATTGTTCATTAACAGAAGGTTCCCATCCCTGAACCCTCTGTGTAATACTGTATATCTTATATTGTCACTTTTATTTTCCTTCCAAAAAGTTTATGTGTAAGTATAATCAGAATCCAACAATGACAGTAAAATCATAACCATATCTCTATTTTGACTCATATACAATGGGCAATCAATGCGAAGTTTGACTGAATGGTTGCATTTCTTGTCTGCTAGTCAGCCTTTTAGGTGCTGAAGTAGGTAGTTACAAGATCCCAAAACAATAAAATATCAAACACATGTAAATTCTTATCAAAGTTGTACTTACTTGGAATCTGTAGTGCGCTGAAAGCTCCAAAAGATCATTATTACAGGAAGTTTGACACTGAACTACATAAACAGATACTTGGATATATCAAAGAGGTAAATTATATGCAGCATCAAAGAAGGAAGAGAAATCCAGGGAGGTGTAATGGTGTCCGAAGGAAATTCCAGAGTTTTACATCATAAGATATAGGAGCAAAATTAAGCATTTCGCCCATCAAGTCTCGTCCACTTTTCAAGCATGGCTGATATGTTCATCAACCCCATTCTCCTGCCTTTTCCCCATGACTTTTATTTCACTTACTGATCAAGAATCTATCTAACTCTGAATTAAAGACACCCAAAGAGTTAGCCTCCACTACCTTCTGCGGCAATGAGTTCCACAAATTCACCACCATTTGGCTGAAGAAATTTCTCCATCAGTTCTAAATCATTGTAGCTTCACTAAGGCTGTGCACTCAGGTCCTATTGCTTTCTACTAGTGAAAACACCTTTCCAATGTTCACTTTATCTAGGCATCTCAATATTCTGTAAGTTTCAATGAAATATCCTCTTATCCTTCTAAACTCCATCAAGTACAGATGAAGTGTCCTCAATTGTTCCCTATATGACAAGCCCTTCATTCCCAGGATCATTCTTGTAAACCTCCTCTGAACTTCTTCCAAGGCCAGCACAGCCTTCCTTAAATACAGGGGAGCGCAAAACTGCTCACAATATTCCAAATGAGGTCTGACCAGAGCCTTATGCAGCCTCAACTTCTCTTGTAATTTAGTCCTCTTGTAATGAGTCCTAACATTGCACTTGCCTTCTTAAATGCCAAGTGAATCTGGATGTTAACTTTTAAGACAAGTCCTTTGTGCTTCAGATTTCTGAAGCCTTTTCCCCACTTAGAAATAGTGTATACCACTATTCTTCCTCCTGAAGTGCATAACTTTACACTTTCCCAAGTTGTATTCATTCTGCCACTTCTGTGCCCACTGTCCTCACCTGTCCAAGTCCTTCTGTAGTCTCCCTGCTTCCTCAACACTACCTGTCCCACCATCTATCTTTGTGTCATCTGCCAACTTAGCAATTCCTTCATCCAGATCGCTAAGTGTATAATATTATGGTCCCAACACTGACCCCTGTGGAACTCAATTAGTCGCCAGCTTCCATCTTGAAAAAGACCTCTTCACCCCCACTCTCTGCCTTCTGCCAGTCAGCCAATCCTCCATCCATGTCAGTACCTTGCCCCTGACATCATGGGTTCTTATCTTATTTAGCTGCCTCCTGTGCAGCACCTTGTCAAAGGCCTTCTGGAAATCCAAATAGATCATCTCCATTGCTCTCCTGTGTCTAACTTGTTTGTTACCTCCTCAAAACATTCTCACAGGTTTGTCAGGTATGACCTCCCCTTGAAGAGGCAGTGCTGAACCCTCTGAACTCTCTCCAGCTTAATAATATCCTTCCAATTGCAGGTGACCAGAACAGGACACGGTTCTCCAGAAGAGGACTCACCAATGTCCTGTATAAGCGCAGCATCACTCCCCATCTCCTGTACTGAAAAGACTGAACAATGAAGGCAAGCATGCTAAATGCTTTTCAACCACCCTGTCTATATGTGACACAAACTTCGAAAAATTATGTTACTTAATTCCTAAGTCCCTCTGTTTTACAATATTACCCAATGCTCTATAATAAATTGTATAAGTCCCACACCAGTTTGTTGTGCCAAAATCAATACCTCACACTTATACAGATTGAACTCCATCTGCCATTTTTTAATCCATTGACTCATTCGATTAATATCCCTTTATAGTCTTAGAAAACCTTCTTCACAGTCTACCATGCTACCAATTTTGGTGTCATCTGCAAACTTACTAACCATTACTGCTATATTCTCATTAAAATAATTTATATAAATAATAAACAAAAGAGGATCCAGAACCAATCCCTGCTGGTGACAGGACTCCAATCCATCTTTGTAGTTACCTTTACTCAACTTCTTTTGTGGTCACTGCCACCTTGGGGTTCCTTCACTCTATACTCCCTAATTGAGTCTGCCTCATTACACAGCATCAAGTCCAGAATTGCCTGTTTCTTAATGGGCTCTCCTACAACTTATTCCAAAAAAAACCTATCTCACAGACATTCCATGAATTCCTTTTCCTGGGATCTACTACCAGCCTGACTTTCCCAGTCCACCTGGATATTGAAGGTCCCAATGATTATTGTTTTTCCTATATGCCTTTTCTTCTCCTGATTATACCTGAGAGGGTATAAAAGGACTCTAGTTGAGAATTTCAAAGTCGAAGACAGTGTCTTAGTTGAGGGATTCTTCAAAATGCTCTTTCAGGGACCATTTAGCACTGTACTTAATCTAATAATAGAGACAGAGTATATACACAATGTGCTAAATGACATGCTGAGCTGTAACTGGCATTTGGTTTAGTACTACATCTAGTTCAGAATGTTGTGAAGGGGCCAACTGGCGAACCTTCAAGAAAGAATGTTCTGGTTCAGGACAGGTAAACAGGAAGTCAAAAATCATGGCGCTGGAAAAGCATAGCTGATCAGGCAGCATCCAGGGAGCAGGAGAGTCGATGTTTCAAGCATAAGTTCTTCATCAAGAATGCCTTGTGAAGTCACATTCCTGATGAAAGCTTATGCTTGTAAAGTCGACGCTCCTGCTCTTTAGATGCTGCCTGACCAGTGCCACACTTTTTGACACTGATCTCAAGCATCTTCAGTCCTCACTTTCTCCCAGAGATAAATAGGAACTCAAGGCTGCCAGAAAAAAGGAGATGGCAATATCAGACAAGAAACATACATAGGAACTCAGAACATGAGTCTGTCATTAAGCCCTTTAACCTGCTCTGTTATTCAAGAAGATCATGATTGACTATATCCTCAGATCAACGTTCCCAATCTCACTAATATTTCAGCCCCTTGCTTAACAAGAATCTATCCATTTCTGCAATAAAACTTATTTACCACATTCTTAGGAAGTGAGTTCCAAAGGCTCAGGACCCTCTGAGAAAAAAATAATTCACCTAATCGGTTTCCTTTCCTTTATTAGTCTGGTAAACTTTCTTTGAATTGCTTCCAATACATTTACATACTTCCTTAAAAATAATGCCTTACTGTGCACAGTTGTCCACATAATTCTCCAGTCTCACTATTGTCCTATAACAATTAGAGCATAATTCCCCAAATTTATACTTAATTCCTCTCATGATAAATGTGACAACGTTCTATTAGCTTTTATAATTATTTGTTGTACCTGCATACTTCTCATGTGACTCGTTTGGGACACCCAGAGCACGCTGCAGAGGTCTGAAATCTCTCAATGTTTAGATAATATGTTTTTTTTTTCTATCGTTCTCACCGAAGTGAACAATTGCATAATTTCTACATTATACAGGTAGTTCTCCTATAACACGCATTTCATAAAAGCAATTTGGCTGTAGCACCATTTGTGAATTGCAGACTTTTCTTTACAAAGCGAACTCCCATTGGTTATTGCACAATTCCATGCCCTATATTATCAGAGGGCTGTGATTTATTCTGCTGGTGCATCTATTGCAACAAGTTGTTGTTTCAGTGTGGTTTTTTTTTGCTTCTATCTGCAACTAAGGTAGTTTCGTTCGCTTCCATTACTGACAAAAACCAAGTGAGAGCCTTGAATATGCTCCAAGGGGTAACAGTTTAATCATTTCAGGGGTAATAACACACTACTCTGGAATGCTGATTGGATCATGCACAAAGGATAGTATTTGGAGATTGGCAGTTGGTGGTGTTGAATACTGAACAGCCATCCCCTATATACCGGATCTGCTCAGATGAGGAGGACTGTGACGGGCACCTGGAAGTACTCAGGGATGCCCTCATAAGAACGGGATACGATGCTCAACTCATCAACCACCAGTTCCGACGTGCCACAGCAAGGAACCGTAATGACCTCCTCAGGAGACAGACACGTGCTGTAACCGACAGGGTACCCTTCATTGTTCAGTACTTCCCAGGAGCTGAAAAACAATGCCATGTTCTTCGTGACTGCAACACATTATCAAAGAGGATGAGCACCTCGCCAAGACCTTCCCCACACCTCCACTGCTTGCCTTTAAACAATCGCCAAACCTCAAACAGATCATTGTTCGTAGCTAGCTGCCCGGCTTTCAGGACAACTTCATATAACCCTGTCACGGTAGGCGCTGCAAGACATGTCATAGTGTGGACATGGATACTACCATTACACGTGGGGACACCTCCCACCATGTACGTGGCAGGTACTCATGTGACTCAGCCAACGTTGTCTGTCTTACACTTAGCAGGCAAGGATGCCCCGAGGCATGGTACATTGGGGAAACCAAGCAAAGGCTTTGGCAACGGATGAATGGGCACCACACAACAATCAACAGACAGGAGTGTTCCCTCCCAGTTGGGGAACACTTCAGTGGTCCAAGACATTCGACATCGGACCTTCGGGTGACCATCCTCCAAGACTTCGGGACAGGCAGCAGCGAAAAGTGGCCGAGCAGAGGCTGATAGCTAAGTTCCATACCCATAGGGAGGGCCTCAACCAGGACCTTGGGTTCATGTCACACTACAGGTGCACTACCATTGCACTATACATACACACACACATGCACACAGATACTAACACACACCCTTACAGACACACACACTCCCACACTCACACATGCATCCTCTCAGAGACTTAAATCACTCTACACTCACGCACACACATATACACTCTCTCTCACAGACACTCACAACCCCCCACCCCAGACACAGACACACACTCCCACATGCACCCCCTCACAGACTTAAGACACTCTACGCTCACATACATACACATATACACTCTCACACTCACAACCCCCCAACCCAGACAGGTAAACACACAAAGACCCACATGCACACATTTACATATACGTTTGTGGGGTGAATTTCTACTTGCAGAGTTACATTGTACTTTGCTCAAAAACTGCATGAAATCATGTAAAACTCTGTTATCTCACTTTTTAGATGTGAATCAATCTAAACATCATGGCACAGACAGAGAACACAGGGAGCTAACACTTTTATTCCTGATGAAGGGCTTTTGCCTGAAACGTCGATTTCGCTGCTCGTTGGATGCTGCCTGAACTGCTGTGCTCTTCCAGCACCACTAATCCAGTATTTGGTTTTCAGCATCTGCAGTCATTGTTTTTACCTTCAACATATTGTCTAGCTAACACCAACTGTTACAGTTAACTTGAGAATGCAACTTTAAAAAAAAGTTTTGTAATTTACACATGAAAGAAGTGAAACTATCATGGTATGCAAACAGATGAAAGACTCAACAGACAATCAAGGTATTTTTCAATGTATAATTTCAGTTACATCACACTGTAAACTTTTGCTATAAATTCTGTGCCTTACAATTGTGTCCACCACAACCACCTGATGAAGGAGCGTCACTCCGAAAGCTAGTATGTTTCCAATTAAACCTGTTGGACTATAACCTGGTGTTGTGTGATTTTTAACTTTGTACACCCCAGACCAACACCGGCATCTCCAAATCATATCTTAACTTGTTTTGCATAATAAATGTCTGTTTTATTGCAAAAACTAAATTTGCAACATTACATACTTATTTTTGTGAGAGACAAAAATAACTTGTTAAAACCAAAAATCTGATTTATCAAGCCAGATTTCAGACCGAGATCTGACTTGCCTAGTAATAACATCATCGCAAATCATAACAATGCTACCTCAAACACCAAGAGCTTTTATTTCCTTCAATAACTTTTGATGTGGCCCTTTATCAAACGCCTTCTGGAATTCCAAGTACAGCCTTTAGTCCCCCATTATCCACAGCATGTTAGCTCCTCAAAGAACTTCACAGATTGATCAAACATAATTTTTCTTTCCTCTGAGTGGCCTACTATAACTTCTCTGACATTTTATAAAACTTTCCTAATGACAATAGGAAACTAACTAGCCTGCAGCTTCCTGTTTTCTGCCATCTTACATTTTTGAATAAAGGAGTTACATTTGCTACCTTGCAATCTAATGGCACAATCTCCAAATCAAGGAAACTTAGAAAATAAAATCAATGAATCAACTACCTTATTAGCCACTTCTTTCAATCTCTAGAACAAAGTCCATCAGAACCCGGGCACTTATCAGCCGAAATCTCCAACAATTTACTCAGACTGCTCTGATGATTGCAATTTTCCTGAGGTCATCCTTGCCTTCTATTTCTTGATTTATCACTGCCTCTGGAATGTTACTTGTGTCCTCTGTAGTGATGGCCAATGCAAAATACCGATTACTATTCATCTACCAGCTCCACATTTGTATTAATTCTCCGGGCTTACTTCCAAATGACCAACAATCATTTTACTAATTTTTTTTCAATACTTATAGAAATTCTTACAATCAATTTTTATACTTCTTACTAGTTTTCTTTTGCACTCTGATTTTTCCCTGTTTATTAATTTTTCAGTCATTCTGCTTTCTTAATTACTTTCTACTAATTTTCTAACTTGCCATCTGATTTTGAACAAATACAGATCAACAGAGAATGGGAGTGGAGTTTCTGGAACTTTTAAATCATGAACAATCAAATTTTTCAACCGTTAATCTGTGTTTTTTATAGGTTACCTTGTTCCCTAGTTTCATTTCTTCAGCTGATGAGTAGTGAATAAAATCAATTTTTCAATTAATGTTAAAATGAAAATAAAAATACTGAAAACTTCTTTGAGCCCAATCGTTTAGGTACTGTGGGCAACTTTAGCAGTCCAAAATGGCATCCTAGGTCACACATGTCAGATGACATGCCAGTCATCATTCTCGTAAGAAGATTTTGAATGTACAGTGAGCATTCACCATAAGTACAGAGTAGACAGACCACACCAATCAGGGTGCAAAGGTAATGTGATGCTAACTCAGGCATTTTGGTGCCCAAAACACTTACTATGCCGACTCGTAAAGATGGACAGCTAGGCATGCATTTAGCTACAGGAAGGATATCATCATTATCTAAATGAATCAACTACTTGATTACAGCTAAGTTGTCAATTAATTTCTACTAACTGTTGCAACAACAGTAGAAGTGTTCAATCTTTTCCTCAAAGCTGTCAATTTCTACAGGTCACAGAACAGCAGGTGGTGATGGGCTTTGTTTCTGACTTAGGTTTTTTGTACATACAAGCTGATTCCTGACTGAGTACAGGAAGAGGGGTGGGGTCTCTCTTTTAAATGCAGCTGACTGAGAGAATTAAAAGTTGACATAGAGTAAGGCGAGGTGCTACAAAACATAAAAGTAAAATGGGGCTTTCAGAGCAGATGAGCTTATTCAGGGAGCATTTCATCGACCTGAGCCTCAGTAAGCAACAATGCCAGATATCTGCATTTCAGTGTTGCCATATAAAATGCGAGAGCATGGGTATAGGGGCATCGCTATTACCACAGTTATAGAGTGAAGAGGAGGAAGAACAGGTATAAGAAGCAAAGAAGGATTACATTTGGGGAGGGAGGAGACAACCTGGTCAGCATTTGCTTAGTCAGGCTGTCTAAGATTACGTGTAATATGAATAAACAATTCTATCTACGCCTTCATTCATTTTTGGAAAGCTGCTGAATTTCAGTGGAGAAAACTGCAAATGATCTTAGAGCATTACTTCAAAAAGCTATGGACCTAAAAGGCCGAGGTTCAGTCTGTACCACTAAAGGATTAGTTGCAAGAATATGAACTAGCTGGATGATCGGCAATAGTAGGAGAATACATGCAGTAATCAGGACAGAGGACAGCAGATTTATGCCCCACAGAGTCACTGCTCTGTGCTCAGGGAAGTGCCTCTACAACTTCAGAAATTCACTGGAGAAAAGATTGCTCACCTGCAATGACAACCTGTGAAATTATTTCAATACCAGTACCACAACTAATGATGGTTGCAATCTGAGGTTGCATGGCAGTAATCTGTGGAAGAAGCCATGCAAAGTCAATGAGATCAGGGACATTGACCACCAAATGCGGCACTATAGTTGGTTCTTGAAGCATGCTCATGCAGCAGCCATCACTTTCTTTCTGGACAGGATAGACATCAATCTTTGTCAAAACTTAGTATCATTCACCTTCATTTTCACTGACATTGCATACAGGCTTGCTAGTAAGGCTTCAAAGCACCAAGCATTTTACTGTGCATACCCATAAAATATATTCTGCAGCCAATACTATTGAAGTTATCATTGAGCCCAGTGCAACAAAACTCATGTGCAACTGTGCCCTTTGGGGAGCTGGCATCTGTGCTGCATTGTCTCTTGAAATGACCACAGATCACTGGTTCCTGTATCTCACCTCTTGCATATCCCACTTTTCAAATATCCTCAAAATTATGTCCAAACTCAGTATCTCAGCTAGGGATTAATAGTGAAAAATCAAGTAACAGTGTTTCTTCATTGTCACTCTCTTCCCATCTTATAACTAATGCCTTTCAGGTGGTAGTTTTCGATGTCTGGAAGAACAAAGACACAACAGTAAGGCTATGGAGAAGGAACAAGAGAAAGTAACAGGTACGTATCATGAAATTATTAAAAGAAAATTAGATATGCAGAGATCGTCTAAATTTTGGCATCAACTCTGGTCAAAGCCTCAGCAATGGGCATTATCTCCTCATGAAGATAAACCACATGCAGCTGCACAAGCCCCAGTAGTAAGTAGCTTTGCCTCCAGTTATGCAGCAACTGGACCTAGACAAGACAAGGAAATGTGTCACTAAATTCTGTACAACCTGACTGGATGATGATGATGATGCCAGGTTGAATAGCTGATTTGCAAGCCTTGCATGCACAGAGTGCTAAACATGTAAAGCTATCTGTAAGAATAATAGGGTAGTTACGTAGGGGATTTTAACTTTCCAAACATCAACTGGGACTGCCATAGTGTCAAAGGTTAAGATGGAATTTCTTTAGTGCTTACAAGACAATTTTCTGATTCAGTATGTGGATGTATCTACTAAAGGAGGTGCAAAACTTGACCTACTCTTGGGAAATAAGGCAGGACAAGTGACTGAGGTGTCAGTGGGGGAGCACTTCAGGGCCAGCAACCATAATTCTATTCATTTTAAAATAGTGATGGAAAAGGATATATCAGATCTAAAAGTTGAAGATCTAAATTGGAGAAAGGCCAATTTTGAAGGTATTAGGCAAGAACTTTCAAAAGCTGACTGGAGGCAGATGTTCGCAGGTAAAGGGATGGCTGGAAAGTGGGAAGCCTTCAAAAATGAGATAACAAGAATCCAGAGAAAGTATATTCCTGTCAGGGTGAAAGGGAAGGCTGGTAGGTACAGGGAATGCTGGATGACTAAAGAAATTGAGGATTTGATTAAGAAAAAGAAGGAAGCATATGTCAGGTATAGACAGGATAAATCGAATGAATCCTTAGAAGAGTATAAAGGAAGTAGGAGTATACTTAAGAGGGAAATCAGGAGGGCAAAAGGAGACATGAGATAGCTTTGGCAAATAGAATTAAGGAGAAACCAAAGGGTTTTCACAAATATATTAAGGACAAAAGGGTAACTAGGGAGAGAATAGGGCCCCTCAAAGATCAGCAAGGCGGCCTTTGTGTGGAGCCACAGAAAATGGGGGAGATATTAAATGAATATTTTCCATCAGTATTTACTGTGGAAAAGGATATGGAAGATATAGACTAGGGAAATAGATGGTGACATCTTGCAAAATGTCCATATTACAGAGGAGGAAGTGCTGGATGTCTTGAAATGCACAAAGGTTGATAAATCCCAAGGACCTGATCAGGTGTACCCAAGAACTCTGTGGGAAGCTAGAGAAGTGATTGCTGAGTCTCTTGCTGAGATATTTGTATCATTGATAGTCACAAGTGAGGTGCCGGACGACTGGAGGTTGGCAAACGTGGTGCCACTGTTTAAGAAGGGCGGTAAAGACAAGCCAGGGAACTATAGACCGGTGAGCCCGACCTCAGTGGTGGGCAAGTTCTTGGAGGGAATCCCAAGGGACAGGATGTACATGTATTTGGAAAGGCAAGGACTGATTAGGGATAGTCAACATGGCTTTGCGCGTGGGAAATCATGTCTCACAAACTTGATTGAGTTTTTTGAAGAAGTAACAAAGAAGATTGATGAGGGCAGAGCTATAGATATGATCTATATGGACTTCAGTAAGGAGTTCGACAAGGTTCCCCATGGGAGGCTGATTAGCAAGGTTAGACTTCATGGAATACAGGGAGAACTAGCCATTTGGACACAGAACTGGCTCAATGGTGGAAGACAGAGGGTGGTGGTGGAGGGTTGTTTTTCAGACTTGAGGCCTGTGATTAGTGGAGTGTCACAAGGATCGGTGCTGGGTCCTCTACTTTTTGTCATTTACATAAATGATTTGGATGCGAGCATAAGAGGTACAGTTAGTAAGTTTGCAGATGACACCAAAATTGGAGGTGTAGTGGACAGCAGAGAGAGTTACCTCAGATTACAACAGGATCTGGACCAGATGGGCTAATGGGCTGAGAAGTGGCAGATGGAGTTTAATTCAGATAAATGCGAGGTGCTGCATTTTGGGAAATCAAATCTTAGCAGGACTTATATACTTAATGGTAAGGTCCTAGGGAGTATTCCTGAACAAAGAGATCTTGGAGTGCAGGTTCATACCCCTTGAAAGTGGAGTTGCAGGTAGATAGGATAGTGAACAAGGTGTTTGGTATGCTTTCCTTTATTGGTCACAGTATTGAGTACAAGAGTTGGGAGATCATGTTGCGGCTCTACAGGACATTGGTTAGGCCACTATTGGAATACTGCGTGGAACTCTGGTCTCCTTCCTATCGGAAAGATGTTGTGAAACTTGAAAGGATTCACAAAAGATTTACAAGGATGTTGCCAGGGTTGGAGGATCTGAGCTACAGGGAGAGGCTGAACAGACTGGGGCTGTTTTCCCTGGAGCGTCGGAGGCTGACGTGTGACCTTATAGAGGTTTACAAAATTATGAGGGCCATGGATAGGATAAGTAGAAAAGTCTTTTCCCTGGGGTCAGGGAGTCCAGAACTAGAGGGCATAGATTTAGGGTGAGAGGGGAAAGATATAAAAGAGACCTAAGGGACAACTTTTTCACGCAGAGGATGGCACATGTATGGCATGAGCTGTCAGAGGATGTGGTGGAGGCTGGTACAGTTGCAACATTTAAGAGGCATTTGGATGAGTATATGAATAGGAAGGGTTTGGAGGGATGTGGGTCAGGTGCTGACAAGTGGGACTAGATTGGGTTGGGATATCTGGTCGGCATGGATGGGTTGGACCGAAGGGTCTGTTTCTATGCTCTACATCTCTATGACTCTGTGAGATGAAGCCAAAACTATCAGGTATGAATTCTGATTGAGAGACATTGCTGCTTCAAGAGTGGCGCGAATGTTGTGCATTGAGTGATGTGAGAGCCTAGTGGTGCTGTTAGTGACATATGATATTTAATGACACATTCGTGGACTTTGACTACTCATATGCATGAACGCTTTCCAGAATTGAATCCAATCTTGTTACAATTATATAGGCCTTTATTGAAATTATACTTTAAATATGATGATTAAAACTGCACAGAATATTCAAAGAAGGCTTCACTTACTTTGGAGGTAGCACAGTGAAAATTTACTAAATTAGTTCCTGAGATGAAAAAGACGTCCAATAATCAGACTGAGAGTAAATTTTACCTTTACATCTGAACTTAGAAGAATGGTGGTTATCTCATTGAAACAAAGGAGATTGTGAATTGTTAGGATAGACACAGAGGATGTTTCCCCTGGTTTAAGGAATCTAGAACACAAGTGCACAATTTCAAGATAAACAGCAAATCATTTAGGACAGATAGGAAGAGAAATGTCTTCATTCAAAAGGTTGATGATCTTTAAATTCTCGACTCAGGCAGTTAAAATACAGAAGGAGGCCAGTCAGGTCATCATGACTACACAGGTCAACAAATATCTGACTGCACTAATTCCATTTTCCGGTTCTTGGCTCATAGCCCTGAAGACCACAGCAATGCAAGGGAATATCTAAATACTGTTCAAATTTTATAAGAGTTTCTGACTCAACCATGCTTTTGGGCAATGAATTCCACTCTTTCACCACCCTCTGAGTGAAAATAATTCTCCTAAGCTCTTCATCTTACCCTTCTACATGTTGCCTTTAATCTATGGCCTCAATTATTGACTCCTGTACTAATTGAAAAACTACCCTCCAGTCCACCTAAACCCCAGATAATCTTATACATCTCTATCATGTCCACTCTAAACCTTTACTTAACCAAATAAAAACCTAGCCTATCCAATCATTCCTCATAGCACAGACCTCCAGCCTGGACAGCCTCCTAGTAAATTTCTCTGTACCCTGTCTTGTACAATTATATTCTTCCTATAATGTGGTGACCAGAACTGCACATGGCATTCCAACTGTGCCCTAATCAGTGTTTTGTACACTAACAGCCTAGCCTCCTTGCTTTTATATTTCACTCCTCGGCTAATAAAGGCAAGTATCTCACGTGCTTTCTTTAACCACTATTATCTACCTATCCTGCTACCTTCAGGTCTCTGTTGTTGTGCAGACCGAGGTCCCTCTAATTTTAAGTACATTCCAGAATCCGACTATTAAGTGTGATCGCTTGCCTCGTCAGCCCTTTCCAACCTCTCACCTTTGTTATGGACCAGACCAAACCCCCTCAAAATATATATTAAGAAGATAGCCCAGACTCTAACTTTCTCTGATTGTAACATTAAGTATAAGGCGTTGCACTCCAGATACAATTCGATTTGTTAAACTACTCGACATTAAGTAAAACACACTTTATTTTTACACTACAGTTAAAATACAGACAAAATAAAAATGAAAGAATTGGCTTAACTATAACTCTACTGAAATGCTTAATACAATAACAAATACATCAACTATTACTACTTAACTTCTCCAATCATAAACACACCCTCCACAAAGGCAAGTTCAGTAAAATAGAGTGTTTCATATGCAATTCTAACAGCAGGAAGAGAACCCCAGTTTTTAGCTGTAACGTAGAGAGGAATAAGAGCTTCCACATCTAGCTTCAAGACCACAGCAACTGCAGAAAGCTAAAATTGAAAATCTTGCTTCTACAGGAGTCTGACCCCACCCATTCAGACTGCTTCTATCGCTCCAATTTTTTTTAAAAGTTCCAAGGCTTCACAAGCCGTTAACTCTATTGGCTTTGAACAGACTGGTCTCACCTCTGTCTCAACCTTTCTTCATTAAAAAAAGACAAAATACACCTCTTAAAGCAACAGTATTGTCACACCTTTCCAGATTGAATTCCGCTAACCATTGCTTTGTCCAGCTCCCAGTCCATTCAAACCCACTTGCAGTTTACAGCTATCCTCCCCTATCTCTTGATCACTCCACTATTAAGCCCAAATCATTAATGTACACCACAAACAGCAAGGGCCCCAGCCAGAGACCCATGGAAACCCACTGGAAACAGACTTTCATTTACAGAAACATCTCTCTACCAATACCCTCTGCTCTTTGTCCTTCAGCCAATGTTGATCCAACTAAACCAGCCTGCAATGAGGCACCTTATCAAAAGCCTTGTTCAGGTTCTTGAAGACCACGCCAAATGCATTATCCTCAACAGATATAATCTGTCCTTCAAAATGTAATAACTCCTCCACCACCATGGTTAAACTGACTGAAGTGTAATTTCCAAGTCTATTTCTTCCTCCTTTTGTTAAAAGAGTAGTCAGGGTTAACAGTACTCTAGTTCTCTGGCACCTCAGCAGTCACCAGAGAGGATTTGAAAGTTACTGCCTGGGCTCTTGATATCTCCTTCCTTGCCTCCTCAGAAGGCCATTTCACCTAGGTCTGCAGCAGATTCAATAAGGCTACTAAGGTTGCTACACCTGCTAGAACCTCTCTCCCTCTCTTATTCTCTCTCTCTCTTTCTCTCTATTTCTCTGTTAATGTCTTCTAATATTTCACAATTCTCCATCCTGATGTCTATACCTGTGTAGTCCTTTTCCATTGTGAAGATTGATGGCAAGTATTCATTGCATCTTTTCTAAATCCCACACAGATTACCTCTCCTCCCTCATGGGCAAGCTTTTTCTCTCATTATTCTGTTGTCCTAAATGCCGTTAAAAAAAATCCATTTAGGTTTCCCTTTATTCCACCTGTCAATGCTTTATCATGCACTATCTTTCCTTATTTCCTTTTCAAGTCACCACCCCCACCACCCCTCCCCACCCCGATCAGTTTTCATAGTCCAGGGACTCTCCTACCCAAAGAATTGAATATACATACGTATAACATTGAGCAGCATGGCACAGGAAAAGGTCTTCCAGCTCACCATGTCTGTGCTGATCATGATATCAATTGCTTAGATTTCCATAAAACTGGAGTGGCTTGCTGGACTATTTATATAACAGTTAAGAATCAGCTGAATCATATTTTAGACCAGGCCAAGGAAATATGATTCTTTGAAGGACACAAGCCTCCCACAGAGTCCTTTAACACCTGAAATCTACATCCAGATTACTGCAAAACTACATCCTAGTGATCAGCAATTTTTTATTGTTACTGTTAATTACTTATTTTAAATTTAAATCATATTTTGTGTGTTAAGGCTGGGAAGAAATAGTTATATACCAATCTTTGGCCTCATTAATTCAAGGCATGTGAGTAGCAGGGAGTTGAGACAAAAAAATCAGTTATACTTGCACTGAATTGAAGAGGGATGCTCAAGGGCCTGTTCTCCTGTTCTTATTTCTTATGTTTTTATGTGAGAGGAGATGACTGTTATGGTCATCTATTATCACAGCCTTCTGCTTTCTCTGGAGGGCTTCCTGATTCTCTTGAAACGAAAAGACATCTCTCCAACTCTGGACTGCCTCCACCAAGGTCACCAGTACAGCATTGGAAAATCTTGGAGGCCATTCTATCCTATGTTGCTCTGTTACTAAGTGTTTCACAGGTTACAGAGTTAGATATAAAATTACTTCTAGCCTTTACCCAGCTACACTTAATGTTCTTTTTAAATGTTGCAAGCTTACTTTTTACATAGAGCAACCAACTTCAACTGCTGTGAGCCTCTTACGATTTTCAGGCTATTGCTGAGGTATGATGCCAATCAATATAGCAGGTTAAGGGTTAGTTGCACTCTAAAATTACAGCGATGAGCAAGCAGCACAAAGTTGGCCTGCTCCTTGTATCAGAAAGAACAGTTCAAATTCATCCAACACTATGATCTCTGCGCACATTTTTGGGATTAATAAATAGTGCTAATTATGCCCTTTAAAGAACTTCTTTTCGAATACAGGAACAATGAACTTCAGAGAAGTAAGCTCTTTGACTCGTGCAGCCTGCTCCACTATTCAATAAGGTCATGGCTGATCTGTTTGTGGTCTCAAGTCCCCTTTTCTGTCAACAACCCCATAACCTTTAGCTCTCTTGACAATCAAAAATCTATCTCGTTCAGGCCTGAGTCAATTCAATGACCCAGCCTCTCTTATCTTCTGGAGAAGACAATTTGACAGGTTAATGATCCTCATAGGAGAACACAATTCTCCGAAGCTGAATTGTTTCATTAAATTGTGTGCTTTTGTTAAATTGTTCCCGATAATTGAAAGCATCCTCCGAATATTCAGAATTTTGCACGTCAATAAGATTACTTCTCATTCTTCAAAGCTCCACTGTTCAAGGCCCAACATGTTCAATTTTTCTTCAAAAGATAAGCCCATCATCTCAAGGAATGAATTGAGTACACTTTCTCGAAACTGTTTATAATTCAATTAAATCCTTTTTCATATAGGGGAACCAAAATTCTACAGAATACTCCAAATGTGATCTCAACAACAACCAATATTTGAAAAATTATTATAAGTTACCTTTGAAGTGCCCTGGGCCATATGATGTTAAAAGCACAGTACAGATGCAGATTTTACTGTATACTGTTGATAACGTACGATATATATCGCTTTCATTTCTCCTTTAAATTGACTTGGCTTTGTCTTACTCTAGCAGCTATAACAAAGTCAGTCCTTTTGAAACTTATATTAAAATGTTTATTTGATTAATGCATGTTATTCTTTACTTCTGGAACAGAAGTCATTGGGTATATGCCATCAATTCAATAGGTTAACTGAGCAGCAGAAAAGTACAATAAAACATTATATGTAAATTGTATTCTGATAGTCACTTGCGTAAATTTAAAATACAATAAAATTATGCTGATCGTCTCTTTTAAAGCACCATGTGATTTTTAATTTATTTTTCAATTCTATAATTTGCTTGTAGCTGCACAAGCATTCAATGAATGAATTATGAAACACAATTTATGAACTTGTAACAAAATTCTCTGGATTCAACAATATATTTTTTTCAAAAAGCGCAGTTGTGTGTAGGCAGTCATAATAAAAAGCAGATATTTAAAAAGATGCATAGTTGAGATTGTAACAATTTTATTGTGTCAGTCCTTCTGCCTACATTACAACCTACAGATGGAGAAATGCCACAAGACTTACTCCAACATGCTGACCTCATCATCAGAGAATACCAAGAATATCATACACTAACAAATGATCAATGTCATTGTTCTGCAAGTATCACATTTTCAATAATCCAACCTTTCCATTCTGATAACAGCAATCTACTAGTGATAATTTTTAGAAAGTCAGTTGAAGATTCTATTTACACTGATTATTTTGTCCCAATAACATGATCAACTAAAGTGCTTTATTATCAACTGAAACTTTTATCATTCATTCATGGGATATGAGCACCATTGACTAAGCCAGCATATGTTGACAATCTCTAATTGTCCAAAGGAGGTAGCAGTGAGTTGTTTTCTGGTACCGCTACAGACCCTAAGCAAAGGGATGCCCATAGTACTATCTGGAAGTGAGTTTGAGGATTTTGACCCAGTGACATTGAAAGAATGGTAATATAATTCCAAGTTGTGTTGTTCCTACGTATCTGCTACCCTTGCCTATTTGGATGGTCAAGGTTACAGGTTTAGGCAGTCATGTCAGAGTTACTGGTGAGTCACTCCGAATTGTAGAAGGCACACACTGTTGCCACATGCAACAGTTGTGAAAAAGTGAATATTCACGATGGTGAATGGGGTGCCAATTAAGGGGGTTGCTTTGCCCTGCATGTTAGCAAGCTTTTTAAATGTTGATAAAGTCATATTCATCCAGGCAAGTGAAGAGTATTTTATCCCACTCCTGACCTTTGCTTGTAGATGGTAGACAGGTACTGAGATGATAGGGTGTGCATTAATTGGTGCAGAAATCCCAGCCTCTGTTCTACTCTTGTAACCATAGTATTTATATGGCTAGTCCAGTTCATCTTATAGTTAATGATAACTTCCAGGATGTTGATAGTGGGTGATTCAGCTTTGGTAATGTCATTGAAAATTAACAGACAATAGACAGATTCTCTCCTGCTTGATATGGTCATTGACTGATCTGGGGAAGAGGTTGCACTGGAAGTAGTGTTGGTACCTACAACACAGGCAAAATGTAGAAAGAGGTTCTGCTGAGGGAGTATGAAAAGTTATATTTTTAAAAAAGCCTCAAAGGTCACAATCCCTGGACAACATGTACAAATTGGCAGTAGATAAATAAGATTCAGTTCTTTAATGCATGGCTGAAAGATTTGTGTGGGAGAAGTGGATTCTGAATCATGAAGCACTGCCAAAGGTATTGGGAAAATAAGATCGGTACTGTTGGGATGATCTACACCTGAATCCTGCTTGAATGATCTTGCGAGGTGCATAATTTTACAAGTATAGAAGGCCTTAAAATAAATAAGGGAGATGAGTGACCTAAGTTGGATAAATGTAATAAATCAATAGATAGGGTTAAGGAAGGAGAACAAAATTAAAGTCAAAGATGCGCAGGAAGGGACAGAGAAAAAAAACAAAAATATGAGTACTCAAGAAAGGATATTACAAAAATAAAAAAGAAAAGGCTCTGAATGTGTATAACATTTATAACAAAGTAAATTAATTGATATGAATAAATATGATCTGATAGCATTACAAAGACATGGCTGCAGGATGATAAGATTCTGAGTTCTGAACATTAAAGAGTAAATGACATAGAGGAAAAATAGGAAGCCAGGTAAAAGTGGAGAGGGAACAGTCAAAGATTGTACTGATGCAATTTTTACAGAAAACCCTGATTTTAATAAAATCAAAATTTAGAATCAGTTTCCGTGGAGATGAGGAATAGCAAAATAAAGAAATCATGAGTGAGAATGGATCTACAAGGCCAAAACACAGTGGCCAGCAAGGCAGAAGAAGAATGCAAAAAGAAATATTGGGTGCTTGTGATAAAGGGATAACAATAATCTTGAGAGACTTCAATCTAAATTTAAAACAAAAAAATCAGATTGGGTAATAGTAGTCTTGAAGAAGAGTTCACAGAATGCTTTTGAGATGGTTTCTTAGAGCAGCACATTCTGGAATCGACCAGAGAGCAGGCTGTATTAGACTTGCTATTGTATAATGTGACAGTACAGAGTAAAGGCACCTCTAAGTAGCAGTGATCATATTATGATGAATTTTCCATCTAGTTCATGAGATAAAACAATGGATCAAAGACTAATACTTTAAATTTAAGTAAGGGTAACCATGTGGACATGAAAGCTGAACGAGCTGAAGTGAACTCAGATATTGGGTGAGGATAAAGATCAGTGGCTAAGCACAGGCAGATATTAAGGGGATATTTTATAATAATCAAAATGTACCCCTATAATAAAGAGGAATTCTAAAAGGGAGAACCATAATTTGTAGTTAACTGAAGTAGTTAAGGAAAGCTGCAAACTTAAACAAAACGTATTAATTGTGCATAGATGAACAGTCAAATGTCAAGTCAGAGCACAAAGAATGGCAGAAAATGACTAAACGTGTAATCAGAACAAAGAAATTAGAACATGAGAGGAAGCTAGCTAGAAATGTGAAAACAGATAATAAGAGTTTATACAGGTATTTTAAAAAAAGGGTAAGTAAAGTTAGTATTTGTTACCTAGAGTGTAAATTGTAGATAATTTTTTAAAAGTGGATTAAACAAATAAATAGTTTGCTTTCATCTTCACTGTAGAGGACATAACAAAATCCTGTAAATCAGGTGACTGAAGCAAGAAAGGAACGTCATGAAATTATAATCATGAGAGCATACCGGGCAAAGTAACAGAAATGCTGGTTGAAAGGTCTCCAAATCCTGATGGACCTCAGCCTAGGGTCATAAAATAAATGTTTAATAAGGTAATGGGTGTTTTAGTGTTAAATTTCCAAAGTTTATTAGATTCTGGCAAGGTTCCATCAGTTAGCTTGATGTGAAGAAGTTTTTGGCATCAGTCACTGAAGAGATTGTAACTAGGTCCTTGGAAAAATTCAAGGTCAACAGGAAGATTTAACATAGTTTTGTCAAAAGGAAATCACGTTCAGCCAATGGATTGGAATAACATGTGCTGTGGGTAAAGGGATGTTCTGCATTTGGATTTCATAAAGTTCCACATGAAATTGACAGGCAGAGAAACAAAGGGCATATTTTTAGATTACTTACAGTATGGAAACAGGCCCTTTGGCCCAACAAGTCCACACCGACCCGCCGAAGCATACCCACCCAGACCCATTCCCCTACATTTACCCCTTCACCTAACACTACGGGCAATTTAGCATGGCCAATTCACCTGACCTGCACATTTTTTTTTGGATTGTGGGAGGAAACCAAAGCACCCGGAGGAAACCCACACAGACACGGGGAGAATGTGCAAACTCCACACAGAGAGTCACCTGAGGTGGGAATTGAACCCGGGTCTCTGGCGCTGTGAGGCAGCAGTGCTAACCACTGTGCCACCGTGCCGCCCACAAATTTTATAGAATTCCTACAATGAGGAAACAGGCCATTTGGCCCAACAAGTCCACACCAAACTCCAAAGAGTAACCCACCCATACACATTCGCCTACCACTCTACATTTACCCCTGACTAATGCATTTAACCCGCATATCCCTGAACACTATGGGCAATTTAGTGTGGCTAATTCACCTAAGCTGCACATCTTTGGATGGTGAGAGGAAACCAGAGCACCCGGAAGAACCCACACAGAAAAGGGGGAAAATGTGCAAACTCCACACAGACAGTCACCCAAGGCTGCAACTGAACCCAAGTCCCTGGTGCTGTGAGGCAGCAGGGCTAACCACCGAACCACCAAGCCAACCTGTAGGTTTGCTGAAACGGGTTTCCTGAAGTTTGAGCAATAACTCACACAGCAGGAAGTCATTTAAGATCTGCAAGGTGAGGATACGTAGTCGGCAGGATGTAAACACAGGACTGAGATATCATAGCTATTACAGAAGCATAGCTGAGGGGGATACAGGACTAACAGCTCAATTTTCCAGGTTTAGATGCTACAGGAAGGATAAAAAAGGAGGCAAGAGAGGCAAGGTAAGTGGTATTTTTGATTAGGGAAAACATTACTGCTGTACTCAGACAGGATATTCCTGGGGAGTTGTCCAATGAAGTCATATGAGTGGAACTCAGAAATAAGAAGGGCATGATCACCTTGCACTAGAGGGCTTGTACTATAGTCCCCAGATAGTCAAGGGACAGTAACATTTCATACAGTCACAAATAGAGTCATAAAGTCATACAGTACAGAAAAAGACCCTTTTGTCCAACTCATCCCTGCCAAACCAGTTTTCCCAATTTAAACTAGGCCCATTTGCCTGCGGTTGGCCCATATCCCTCTTAACCTTTCCTATTCATGTGCCTGTCAAAATATCTTTAAAATGTAGTATCTGTGTGCGCACCTACCATTTCCTCTGGCCGTTCATTCCACAGGCAAACCACCCTTTGTGTGAAAATGTTGCCCCTTGGTCCCTTTTAAATCTTTCTCCTCTCACCTTAAAAATAGGCCCTCTAGTTTGAACTCCCCATCCCTATGGGAGGGGAGGGTATTCATTTATCTAGCCCCCATAAGTTCATCCCTCAACTTCCTATACTCCAAGTAAAAAAAGTCCCAGCCTATCTTTATAACTCAAACCCGCCAGTCCCGTTACATCCTTGTACGTCTTTTCTGAACCCCCTTCAATTTAATAATATTCTATATCTAGCAGGACAACCACAAGTGTACACAACACTCCAAAAGTGGCTTCACCAACATCCTTGTACAACCGCAACATGACATCCCAACTCCTATACTCAATGGTTTAAGCAATGAAGGCAACCTGCCAAATGCCTTCTTTACCACTCTGTCTACCTGTGAAGCAACTTTCAAAGAACTCTGGACGCAAACCCCCAGGTCTCTCTATTTGACAATGCTCCCCAGGACCCTACAACTAACTGTATATGTTCTGCTAACTTACTAACAATTCTTCCTTTACAAACTTAATTGAGTGTTTTGAGGATGTGACCAAGAGGATGGATCAGGCAGAATGGTAGATATTGTCTGGGTGGACATTAGTGAAGCCTTTAACAAGGTTTCACATGGTAGACTGGTTAGTAACATGGAATTCAGGGAGAGCTTGCCAATTAGACATAAAATTGGCTTGACGGTAGTGAGGCAGAGGGTGTGTGGAAGGTTATTTTTCAGACTGCAGGCCTGTGACCAGTGGTGTTCCAAAGGTATTGGTCCTGGGTCCACATTTGTTTGTAATTTACATAAATGATTTGGATGAGAACTTAGAAGCCATGATTAGTATGTTTGTGGATGACACCAAAATTGGTGGTATTGTTGACAGTGAAGAAGGTTATCTAAAATTACAAAGGGATCTTGATTAACTGAGTCAATGGGCCAAGGAGATGCAGATGGAATTTAGTTTGCATAAATCTGAAATGTTGCATTTTGGTGAGACAAACAAGGGCAGAACTTATAGAGTTAACGTAGGGTGATGGGGAGTGTTGTCAAACAGAGCAAACTAGGGGTTCAGTAAGGTACATAAGTTTTTGAATGTTGCGTAACAGACAGGGTGGTGAGAAGGCATTTGGCACGCTTGTCTTCATTTTTCAAACTATTGACTATAGAACTTGGTACATCATGATGTGGTTGTACAGGATGTTGGTGAGGTCATTTTTGACCAGGTTACTGGTGTGCAGTCCTGATCACCATGCTTTGGAAGGATATTATTAAGTTGGAGAGAGCTCAGAAAAATTTACAAGGACACTACAGGGACTGGAGGGTTTGAGTTATAAGAAGAGGCTTTTTTCACTGGAGCTTGGGTGGTTGAGGGGTGACCTTGTCAAGGTTTATAAAATCATGAAGGGCATAGATAAGATGAATAGCAAAGGTCTTATCCCTAGGATAGGGGAGTTCAAAATAATACTTTAATTAAGATAGTACTACCATATTCTTAATAACCATGGAAGGCAAACCCAGCATCTGTTGCTCATCATTAACTGCCTTCTAGACAAACTATTTCCACAATGCCATTACAAAGAAACTGCATAGAAATTCCATAGATTTTGATCTATCAACTATAATAGGAGTGGGTGAGAGGAAGACCTCAAAACAGGCAGTCAGTACAGTCGTGACTTCAGAATATTCTGAAATATATCAAGCATGATGTCAGGGGGAAACAAATAAGTGAAATGGTTGGCAAATATTTTGATCTTCCATTTTCCAAAACTCAGGTAATTTATTGGTATTTGTAAATGCATTTGTATCACTAAAGTTTGCTTTTCCTTATTCTTTCATGGGATTTGGGCATCACACAGCAGTACCATTATTTGTTTCCCATCCTTAACCGCCCTCAAACTGAGTGGCATGCTCAGCCACTTCAGGGCAGTTAAGAATCAACAACATTACTGTAAGTCAACAGTCACATATAAGCTGAATGGGATAAGGACAGTAAATATTCATAGAATCCATGGAATCTATATAGTGTGGAAACAGGCACGGACTACCATGTCCACACCAACCCTCTGAACCCACCCAGATTATAGAATCACCATAGAATCCCTACAGTGTGGAAATAGGCCATTTGACCCAACAAGTCCACACCGACCATCTGAAGAGTAACCCATTCCCCTAACTAATGCACCTAACCTATACACCTCTGATCACTATGGACAATTTAGCATGGCCAATTCACCTAACCTGCACATCTTTGGACTGTGGGAGGAAACCGGAGCACCCAGAGGAAACCCATGCAGATATGGGGAGAATGTACAAACTCCACACAGACAGTTAACCAAGGCTGGAATTGAACCCAGGTCCCTGAAGCTGTGAGGCAGCAGTGCTAAACAATGAGCCATCGTGTTGCCTTTAGTCTTCACCACTAAAGAATATTACTGAACCAAATGATTTTTTAATATAACATGTGATGATGGTGTCAGAGTCATCATTACTAAGACTGGTTTTAATTTCAATTGAGTCTGCAACGTAAGCTCTGCCACAAGGTGATTTGATCGAAAATTGGGGTCACAATTTCTAGTGACATATTAACATTATAATTATTCATTTATTTCACTAGATAAACTAAATACAAGAGTTAGTTAGGAAATTTGTATTCCACTGCATGAATTGGTAATAAGTGACTTGCCAAATTGTCAGGCAGGTTTTAAGTGCACAAAGGGTTACAAATCAAACATAAAGGTCTGTTATTCATCCTAACTGACTCGTTTTTGCTCATATCTTACATGGCAGTGGCTAAATGATTGAAATCAGGATCAAAACTGAACACACGCGAAAATCCAAAGTTGAACACCAGAATGTTCCAGAATTTATGAATCATATGCTCAATGAAAAATCTCACTGGATGACTGAACATTTTCTTTTTTAACATGGACATTTATTTTAAAACCAAAGCCTTAGATTTAAATTTGTAAGATCATAAAATAAACACTGGATGCCCAAATACAATATTCATTGTTCTTATGTTGTGCAAGTGGCAAACACACCTATTAGTTAAATACAAAAAAAACTAAGATTACAAAATTAAAATATACTCCTGCGAGTTTCTTAATAAGTACATCCTAGGGAATGTTTTCAATTTTTTGTTCAAATAAAGGTTAAGTTACTTTCTTATATAGTGAGTTACCCAAATTACTGAAGTATCAACTGGCCCAGTACATGATTACACTGACCTGACAGCAGGTCACCTGGAAAATGGGAGGGCCAAAAATAGATCTAATGTTTTTAGAAAGAAGCACTACTCCTCAGGGTAGCATGCTTTTTAATGGCGATTTTCAAGGTTACACGCATTATTCTGTATAATGCCACAGAAATTGGGTCAAACAGGAAAATAGTTCAAGCACAATAGATGGGAAGGGTATTGGGAGGTTGTGGTAATAATAAGAAAATCAATATTTTGCAAGATCAATGTTAAGCTCAACTTTGTAAAGTTAATCTCTGTGATGAATTTAGAAGTCAGTAATAAAGTAGATTTGCATTGCTGAATCACAAAGACATTAGCAAAGCCAGGTATTAGATAAAATTGCTCCCTCAAATTAATAATGTTCAGCATTGCATATACAAAGGTAGAGGTCAAACTTACTTTTGCATATTTACTTTTTGAAGTCAATTCGAAATATTTTGTTACTCTGTGATATTTGTACATTGGCATCAAATGAAGATTGACGATCATTCGGCTGCATTTCAGGAGTGTAATGCTCAGACAGCAGGAAGAGAAAGATACAAACTTTCTTTAAACTATATTTTGTTTAATTTTTTTTGATGAATGGACTTTAAATGGTTGCCATAAACACAAATTGACAAAGATGACTACTTCTAGAAATTTCCAGCGATTACCAGCACAAAAGCAAACTCACCTCCTGGAATGTTACTCTCAAAGCACCGTTTGAACTTTCCAGCCAACAAAGATCTCATAAGAAAATGTGAACTTCAACCAGTTCTGAACAAAGGAGACCATCAAAACCCATTGTAGCTTGACTTGAAATGACTTGATGAAATTACTCCAGTTATATTATATATAATACACTGGTTTCTGACATGGTAACAACAACCTAAGTACCTCAACATAACATCCAGTCACAGCACTGCAATTGGTTTGTTTGAATCCTCTTAACTATACAGCACTGACTTCTGTTTGATAGCCTGCCCTTGACTCCAGACAGAACATATCATAGTATTCAGTTACAGGCATTGCTAAGCACCTGCATCTGACCAATAACTTTCAAAAATTTGATTTATAGAAAGAAACCATTCTATATCTACAAAGTATATCACTTTCCAACTTGTATCTACCATACCTTCAGCAGCAATTTGACTGCATCTGTGAAAGTGACACATCTGTACAAGAGCAACTAAGTGAGTTTGAAATGGACACTGACCTACTGGGCTTTCTAACTCACATGAATAAATTCTGCCACTTTTGATTTTAAATACTTTGTAACTTCTTTCCTATTCTCCAAGTTTTCAATATAGTAATAATCCATACTTTGTTTTAACCCAGAAGAATGTGTCATAGATGATGTTTAATTGGACTCCATATGCTTGGTTTGAGGAAACACACCACCGCCTTATTTTTAAGAAGAAAATGCAATGCAAATAAGAACATTAAAAATAAACCCATTTAACTGCCGAAAGGATGTCAGTAAAAGTAATAAAATTCACTTCTAGTTCTTGCCCATGACAAGAGGCAAAAGTTGCAATACTATTTCAAAAACACAAAAAAAGTTCCATGATAAATAAATTTATGGACAATGTCAGTGTGAGTTTACACCACTACTTGCAGGGAAAAATGATGTCATTTTAAACGTCTTCATTGTAATAGCTCCAGAAAAAACTGCTGGCAGGAGTAAATTTGGCATTTTATTATGTAACTAATTTTAAACTGAGATCAGAGTACTAAAGTCTCCATTACGTGCAGGATACATAATAGAACCTTCTAGTTTACTGGTAAGGAACAACAAGGTAATCACAAAGACGAATGTGATAGACAGACTCAGTTCATCTAAACATATGAAGATTTTTTGTGGTACAGTGGTAATGTCCCTACCTCTGAGCAGAAGGCCTAGGTTCAAGTCACACCTGCTCCAGAGCTATTAATAACTTTGCTGAGCAGACTGATGAGAAAATCTCTATGACAAGCTATGAGAGTTTGTCTGGTGCAGTAGTAGTTTCGCTATGCTGGCCCACGAGCCCAGGTTCAAATCCCACCTGGTCCAGAGGTAATTCAAAATACATCTGAACACAATAATTAAAAAGAATAAAACATACATGGTGAGGCATTGCAGGAGAGAGAGAGAATGAACCTGCACAGTTACTGCCTTTGCTGTTTGAATTCATGTATCATTGGACATCAGAGTGCATCTGGGAAAATTAACAAACAGTGAAATTCACAACTGATCTTGGAGGATCTGTTGGGTGAAGTTCACAGCACGGAATCAGATAAGTTAATCTTGTTTTATGTGTGGCCTACAGAGAATCTGCAGTAATGAGAAGGGTAGGTTCTTTCTTGATTATATGGTTTTGGAGATACGTCTCGAGTAAACTTAAAATATAAGTCATAACTATTAATTTAACTTGGGGCAGTGTTTGTAGAGGAATAAGATGGTGTTAATTTCTGGGTCTGTAGATTGTGAAGGAGCAAAAATGGCCTTTAATAGAGTGATATGTACTTCTTGTCAAATGTGGGAATTTAAAGAGAGTTTAAGGGTTATGCAGATTATATCTGCCATAAATGCAGTTGGCTGCAAATCTTATCAGATCGAATGGATCAGTTGGAGAGACAGTTAGAAGCAATGAGGAATTTGCAACAGCAGTATGTGATGGATGGCAGTTATAGGAAGTGGGGAAAGTCTCAGACACAGTCACATGGATGGGTTAACTCCAGGAAAGATAAGAGAGGCAGGCAGCTAGTGCAGGAGTCTTTTGTGGATATACCCATTTCAAACAGGTATGCTGTTTTGGAAAATGTAGGGGGTGATGGATTCTCACGGGAACTTAGCACAAACAGCCAAGTTTCTGGTATTGAGACTGGCTCTAATGCAACGAGGGGTACAGCAGGTTGCAAGAGATCAATTGTGTTAGGGGATTCTGTAGACAGATGTTTCTGTGGCCAGCAGCGAAAAATCAGAATGGTGTGTTGCTTCCCTGGTGCCAGGAACAAGGATGTCTCAGAGAGGGTGTGGAATGTTCTCAAGGAGGAGAGGGGCCAGCAGGAGGTCATTGTCCATATTGAAACCAATGACATAAGAAGGGAAAAGGTTGAGATTCTGAAGGGAGATTACAGAGAGTTAGGCAAAAATTTAAAAAGGAGGTCCTCAAGAGTAGTAATATCTGGAATACTCCCAGTGCTACGAGCTAGTGAGGGCAGGAATAGGAGGACAGAGCAGATGAACGCTTGGCTGAGGAGCTGGTGCATGGGAGAAGGATTCACATTTTTGGATCATTGGAATCTTTTTTGGGGTAGACGTGACCTGGACAAGAAGGACGGATTGCACCTAAATTGGAAGGGGACTAATATGCTAGCAGATCGGGAGGTGGGGGTGGGGGGGGAGGCGGTGGGACCCAGGGAGATAGTGAGGAAAGAGATCAATTTGAGACTGGTACACTTGAGAACAGAGGTGAGTCAAACAGTCAGGGCAGGCAGGGACTAATAAATTAAACTGCACTTATTTCAATGCAAGGGTCCAAACAGGGAAGGGAGATGAACTCAGGGCATGATTAGGAACATGGGACTGGGATATCATAGCAATTGCAGAAACATGGCTCAGGGATGGGCAGGACTGGCAGCTTAATGTTCCAGGATACAAATGCTACAGGAAGGACAGAAAGGGAGGCAAAAGAGGAGGGGGAGTGGACTTTTTGATAAGGGATAGCATTACAGCTGTGCTGAGGGAGGATATTCCTGGAAATACAGCCAGAGAAGTTATTTGGGTGAAACTGAGAAATATGAAAGGGATGATCACCTTATTGGGATTGCATCATACACTCCCTAATAGTCTGAGGGAAATTGAGAAAAAAACCTGTAAGGAGATCTCAGCTATCTGTAAGAATACTAGGGTGGTTATGGTTGGGGATTTTAACTTTCCAAACATAGACTGGGACTGCCATAGAGTTAAGGGTTTAGATGGAGAGGAATTTGTTAAGTGTGTACAAGAAAATTTTCTGATTCAGTATGTTGATGAGCCTACCAGAGAAGATGCAAATCTCGAGAAATAAGGCAGGGCAGGTGACTGAAGTGTCAGTGGGGGAGCACTTTGAAGCCAGCGACCATAATTCTATTAGATTTAAAATAGTGATGGAAAAGGAGAGACTAGATCTAAAAGTTGAAGTTCTAAATTGGAGAAAGGCTAATTTTGACGGTAAAGCTGATTGGGAGCAGATGTTTGCAGGTAAAGGGACGGCTGGAAAATGGGAAACCTTCAGAAATGAGATAACGAGAATCCAGAGAAAGTATATTCCTGTTAGAGTGAAAGGAAAGGCAGGTAGAGGGAATGCTGGATGATTAAAGAAATTGAGGGTTTGGTTAAGAAAAAGAAGGAAGCATATGTCAGGTACAGACAGGACAGATTGAGTGAATCCTTAGAAGAGTATAAAGGCAGTAGGAGTATACTTAAGAGAGAAATCAGGAGGGCAGAAAGGGGACCTGAGATAGCTTTGCAAATAGAATTAAGGAGAATCCAAAGAGTTCTTACAATTACATTAAGGACAAAAGGGTAACTAGGGAGAGAAAAGCACCCCTCAAAGATCTTCAAAGCAGCCTTTGTGTGGAGCCGCAGAACATGGGGGAGATACTAAATTAGTATTTCGCATCAGTATTTACTGTGGAAAAGGATATGGAAGAGATAGACTGTAGGGAAATAGATGGTGACATCTAGCAAAATGTCCATATTACAGAGGAGGAAGTGCTGGATGACTTGAAACGCTTAAAGGTGGATAAGTCCCCAGGACCTGATCAGGTGTACCCCAGAACTCTGTGGGAAGCTAGAGAAGAGATTGCTAGGCCTCTTGCTGAGATATTTATATCATCGATAGTCACAGGTGAGGTGCAGGAAGACTGGAGGTTGCTTAACGTGGTGCCACTGTTTAAGAAGGGTAGTAAGGACAAGCCAGGGAATTATAGACTAGTGAGATTGACGTCGGTAGTGAGCAGGTTGTTGGAGAGAATCCTGAGGAACAGGATGTAAATGTATTTGGAAAGGCAAGGACTGATTAGGGATCGTCAACATGGCTTTGTGCGTGGGAAATCATGTCTCGCAAACTTGATTGAGTTTTCTGAGGAAGTAAAAAAAAAATTGATGAGGGCAGAACAGTAGATGTGATCTATATGGACTTCAGTAAAGCATTTGACAAGGTTCCTCATGGGAGACTGATTAGCAAGGTTAGATCTCATGGAATACAGGGAGAACTAACCATTTGGATACAGAACTGGCTCAAAAGTAGAAGACAGAGGGTTTTTCAGACTGGAGGCCTGTGACCATTGGAGTGCCACAAGGATCGGTGCTGGGTCCTCTACTTTTTGTCATTTACATAAATGAGTTGGATGCGAGCATAAGAGGTACAGTTAGTAAGTTTGCAGATGACACCAAAATTGGAGGTTTAATGGACAGCGAAGAGGGTTACCTCAGATTACAACAGGATCTTGACCAGATGGGCCAATGGTCTGAGAAGTGACAGATGGAGTTTAATTCAGGTAAATGCAAGGTGCTGCATTTTGGGAAAGCAAATCTTAGCAGGACGTATACACTTTATGGTAAGGTCCTAGGGAGTGTTGCTGAACAAAGAGACCTTGGAGTGCAGGTTCATAGCTCCTTGAAAGTGGAGACGCGGGTAAATAGGATAGTGAAGAAGGCATTTGTTATGCTTTCCTTTATTGGTCAGAGTGTTGAGTACAGGAGTTATGAGGTTATGATGTAGCTGTACAGGACATTGGTTAGGCCACTGTTGGAATATTGCATGAAATTCTAGTCTCCTTCCTGTCGGAAAGATGATGTAAAACTTGAAAGGGTTCAGAAAAGATTTACAAGGATGTTGCTAGGGTTAGAGGATTTGAGCCCTCGGAAAAGGCTGAACAGGCTGGGGCTATTTTCCCTGGAGTGTCGAAGGCTGAGGGGTGACCAAATAGAGGTTTACAAAATTATGAGGGGCATGGATAGGGTAAATAGGTAAAGTCTTTTCCCTGGGGTCGGGGAGTCCAGAACTAGACGGCATAGATTTAGGGTGAAATGGGAAGGATACAAAAGAGACCTAAGGGACAACGTTTTCACACAGAGGGTGGTACGTGTATGGAATGAGCTGCCAGAGGAAGTGGTGTAGAATGGCTCAATTGCAACATTTAAGAGGCATTTGGATGGGTATACGAATAGGAAGGACTTGGAGGAATATGGGCGAGGTGCTGGCAGGTGGGGCTAGATTGGGTTGGGATATCTGGTCGGCATGGACGGGTTGGACCGAAGGGTCTGTTTCCATGCTGTACATCTCCATGACTCTATGACTCTAAATGGTTACAAGGAGACTAAAATTGGGAACTAAGTATGCAGAGGTGTGTGACTTTTCAAAAAGGACAGACAGAAAGGGAAGCGTGGTGGGGTAGATATGTTAGCTTGAGATGAAATAATTATGATACTAAGAAATGATGTAGGATTGGATGTGTGAAGGTATGAAACTATAAAAGGAAAAAACACTGGTGGAAGTATCTACAGGACCCCTCCAGGAAACTTTTGTAAAACAGAGAATAAATCAGGAGATAATGAGGGCATGTATAAAAAGACAGTAGATTAATCATGGATGTCTTTAATCTTCATGTAGAGTGTATTAAGAAAGGTTTCCTGGAACAAGCATGAGGTTCTTTTCGATCTCTTAATGTATAACGAAGTAGGTTTAATACACAATCACAGAGTAAGATACCCCCGAGGGAACTGTGACCAATGACATGGTAGAATTTAATATTCAGTTTTGATAGGTAGATTGGAAGTAACTGTGCTAAACGTAAATAATAGTAATCACAAAGGATAATAGCTAAATAGGTTAGAATGGACTTGAAACATGTTTAGCAGTAGAGTTGGTTGACGAATAATTGCAGACTTCAGAAAATGGTTCATGACTCACAACAGGCATATCCTAGTGAAGAAGAGATAAACTGATCATGGTTAAACAAACAAATTAAGGATAGTAGCAAACTGAAAGAAAAAAAAACAAACTGTGACAAAGATTAGTGCTAACTCAAAGGATTGGGAAATTTGTAAACAAAAGATGTCGAAAGAATAACAAAGAAAGAAAAAATAAACTGAGCACAAACGATCAAGTCATCATCATCATCACCAGACCCTCACAAATGAGGATGACACTCTTCCACCCGTAGGGTGAGTCCATAGGCGGCAGTACAGACCGATGCAGCTATTACAGGCTATGTTACGTTGGGACAGAAGGTGGTCAAGGGAAAGGGTTGGTTGGACGTTGGTGGGGCAGCCTGCTCCTTTCACTGTTTCCACCTAGCTTCTGCTTTTTCCCAACAGCAAGACTCAAGTTGCTCAATGCCTTCTCTGATACTCCTACTCCATTTTGGCCAATCTTGGGCCAGTGATCCCCAGTGTCCATGGGAACGCTGCATTTCGCCAGCAAGGCCTTGAGGGTATCACTGAAGTGCTTTCTCTGTCCATCTGGGGCTTGCCTGCCATTTTGAAACTGAGAGTACAGCACCTGGATGGGGAGTCTTGTGTCAGTCATGCTGACGAATGTGCCTAACCCATCGTAGCTGATGAAGGGATGTCAGTACTTTGATGCTGGGGATGTTGATCTGATCAAGGATGCTGGTGTTGATGTGTCTTTCTTCCCAATGGATTCACAGGATCTTGCACAGGCAGTATTGATGGTACTGCTCCAGTGCCTTGAGATGTCTGCTGCAGAAAGTCCATGTCCCGGAGTCATATAGGAGGTCGAGAACCACACAGCTCTGTAAACCATGATCTTGGTGTTGGATCTGATGTTGTCCTCGAACACCTTTCTCTTCAGGCTGCCAAAGGCTGAACTGGAACACTGCTGGATCCCTTCATCAATAACTGCTTTGGCCAAAAGGACACTCCCAAGGTTCGGTAAGTGTTCAACACTCTCTAAGGCCTCTCCGTGGACCTTGATGATTGGGAGTTCACACCACAATACCAAGCCAGATTGGTGAAGCATCTTCATCTTGCGGATGTTAAGGGTGAGGCCCATGCTCTCATATGCCTCTGTAAAGGTGTTGACAATGCTCTGAGACTGCACACACGCAAGCATCATCTGCAGCTTGATGACAGTGATAGGGTTGATTTCGGTTTTGGATTAAGGTGGCAGAGGTTGAATAATTTCCAGTAGGTTCTATAAGTTAGCTCCACTCTAGCAGTGAGCTTGTCAGTGGGAGGTGAAGCATTGCAGTGAGGTCGATTGAGAACAGTGTTTGGAGAATGACGCAGTCCTGCTTGACACCAGTCCAAACAGGGAATGGATTGGTGGTGAGGTCATTTATTATTACCACAACTTCCATGTTGTCATAGAGCCGGTGAACAATGGTGACAAACTTCATGGTGCAACCAAAGCGGAGAAGGATACTCCATAGATGTTCACAGAATCCTTACAGTGTGGTGGCAGGCCATTCGACCCATCAAGTCCCACCAACCTTCCAAAGAATATCTCACCCAGACCTATTCCTCTCCAACCTTCCCCACCCTGTCCCTGCATTTCCCATGGCCAATCCACGTAATTTGCACATCTTTGGACTGTGGGAAGAAACCACAGCACCTGAAGGAAACCCGCTCAGGCAGGAGAAGAATGTGCAAACTCTACGCCGACAGTCGCCTGAGGATGGTATCGAATCAGGGTCCCTAGCGCTGTGAGTTATTAATGCTGACTACTGAGCCACTATGCAACCCCAAGTGCAACTGAAAATGCAGCAATATTTCTGACAGATTTGGAAATTTGTCCAAGTTTCTGGTAAAATCATTATTCTTTCTGAAAATCAGGATCCTAAAGTGGTTGAGTTGAGAGGCAAGATGTTAACTGAACAAGGAACTTATGTGTTGTTTCTGCAGGATGTAAAACAGCAGACTGAGGAATGCAGTCCAAACGGTATCATTAAAGATTACTCAAACACAGTATCTTGACAGGGGCTCCTGATTTGGACAGGTGTGCTAAGTGAGGTGTTTTTGATGTCCCTAGTCAAAACCTATTGAGTACTGTAGGAGATAACTATGGAGGTCAATAGTGTCAACTCATGCATAACTGCAGATGAAGTTTAGTTTGGATAAGTATGAGGTATCGCATTTTTGTCATACAAACAAGGATAGGACTTATATAATCAGTGGTTGGACCCCAGGTTGTGTTGTAGAACAGTAGGGGTCAGGTACATAATTTTTTGAAACTTGTGTCACGGGTAGACACAATGATTAAGAAGGCATACAGTATGCTTGCCTTCATTGCTCAGACATTTGAGTATAGGAGTTGGGATGTAATGTTGACATTATACAGGATGTTGGTGAGGCCTCTTCTGGAGTACTGTGCGCAGTCCTAGTTACCCTGTTATTGGAACGGTATTATTAAACTGGAGAGGGTTCAAGATTTACCAGAATGTTGCCAAGAATGGAGGGCTTGAGATATATAAATAAATAAGATAGCCTGGACGTTTTTCCACTGGAGAGTATGAGTTTGAGGGGTGACCTTATTGTGGTTTCTAAAAGAATGAGAGGCATAGATAAGGTAAATGACATGAGTCATTTCCTGAGGGTGGGGGGAGTTCAAAATTAGGCGATATATTTTTAAGGTGAGAGGAGAAAGATTTAAAAAGGACTTGAGGGCCAATTTGTTTTTTACAGTGAGTGTTTCATGTGTGGAATGAACTGTCAGAGAAAGTGGTCAATGCAGGTACAGTTACAATTTTTAAAAGACAATTTAGTAAGTTCATGAATAGCGAAAGGGTTGAGGGATATGGACCAAGCAGAGGCAAGTGGGACTCACTTAGTTTGGAACATGATCAGCGTGGACTAGTTAGACTGAAGCTTCTGTTTCCAAGCTGCATGACTCTATGATCCTACAAGCAAGATAGATATAATAGGTGAGATATATTCAGATTATGAAAAGGCATTCGATAAGGTACTATACGTAAAGCTCCTTCATAAAATAAGAGACCATGGTATTAGGGGAAGTAAATTAGCATGGATAATAGACAATTGACAATAGGTGCAGGAGTAGGCCATTCGGCCCTTCAAGCCAGCACCACCATTCATTATGATCATGGCTGATCATCCACAATCAGCATCCTGTTTTTGCCTGATCCCCATAACCCTTGATTCCACTATCTTTAAGAGCTCAAAAAATCTCTTTCCTGAAAGTATCCAGAGACTTGGCCTCCACTGCCTTCTGGGGCAGAGCATTCCATACATCCACCACTCTTTGGGTGAAGAAGTTTCTCCTCAACTCTGTTCTGAATGGCCTACCCCTTATTTTTAAATTGTGTCCACTGGTTCTGGACTCACCCATCAGCGAAAACATGCTTTCTGCCTCCAGAGTGTCCAATCCTTTGATAATTTTATACGTCTCAATTAGATCCCCTCTCATCCTTCTAAACTCAAGTGTATGCAAGCCCAGTCACTCCAATCTTTCAACATATGACAGTCCCGCCATTGCAGGAATTGACCTTGTGAACCTGCGATGCACTCCCTCAATAGCCAGAATGTCCTTCCTCAAATTTGGAGACCAAAACTGCACTCCATGTGCGGTCTCACCAGGGCCCTGTAGGGGGCATTTTCAGGACGGAAACTTGTAGTTACAGGAATGCACAGAGATTAGTATTATGTGCACAATTACTTACAATACATATATAGTTGGAAAGTCATGAGGATGACACGAAGAATCTACAGAATGATAAGGACAGGTTATAAGAGTGGATAAAACTTTGCTAGATGGAATATTTTTGTTAGAACATAAAGTTATTGACTTTGGCAGGAAGAATAGAAGAGCTGTATATTATTTTAAAGAAAAGAATATAGAGAACTGCAGAAGAGAGATTTGGGGTTCCTCATGTGTGATTCACTAAATGTTAGGATCAAAGTTAGCAGATATCAGAAAAGACAAATGGACAGTTTGCCTGCATTTCAAAGCGAATGGTATGTAAAACCAGGGAGGTCTTGCTGAAACTCTGCAAGGTTTTAGTCAGACATCACGAAGAACACTATGAATAATTTCAATCCACTTATCTCAACAAAGACACACTGACATTGGAGACAGTCTAAAGAAGGCACAGGGACACAAGAATAAGGAAAGTAAACACGTGGCTAAAAGAGTAGTGTGCGGAGGCGGCACTGTCATCAGTATTGGAACAAGGACGGTCTCCACCTCAACTGAGCTGGGACCAATGCTGTAGTGAAAAGGGTAAATAGGCTGTTCAAAGGACTTTAAACTAGGAAGTGGGGAGGAAGAGAAGGGTAAAACTTCCCCCAATGGGAAACAAAACATCAGATTAACATCTTTAGGGGTGGATTCAATTGGTGGAAAAATATGAAAGAAATAACAGGGAAGGAAAATTCAGGCGAGGTTATTAAGGTCTCTAGCACAGCCACAAATAGGACAGTGTATTTGGAAAAGGTTAGCAATCAAACTTCAAACACACTGGACAATCAGAAGGGGGACGGTTAATACAGGACTGAAGTTGTTATATCTGAATGCACGCAGTATAAAGAATAAGATAAATGAGCTTGTGGCTCGGATCACAATTCGCAAATATGATGTGATAGGCATCACAGAGACATGGCTATGAGGGGATCAGGATTGACAGTTGAATATCCAATGATATAGATTCTAGTGAAAAGATAGATGGCAGAGGGGGTGGGGTTGCCTTATAAGAAAGAAATGAAATTAAATCAAAGCAAGAAACGAAGTAGATCAGATGGTATAGAATCTGTGTGGGTAGAATTGAGAAACTGCAACAGTTAAAAAGAAATGTTGGGAGTTACGTACAGGCATCCAAACAGTAGTTAGAACCTGCAGCACAAAATACATCTGGAAATAGAAAAAGTGTTTAAGAAAGGCAAAGTTACAGTGACCATGAGGGATTTCAATATGGGAAAATCAGGTTGGTAGTAGATTGCAAGAAAACCAATTTGTGGAATGTCTACAAGGAGGCTATTTGGAGCAGCTTGTGGCGGTGCCCACTAATGAACAGGCAATACTGGACTAAGTATTGTGCAATGAGGCAGGCTTGATAGGGGAGCTTAAAGTGAAGGAACCCTTAGGAGGCAGTGATCAAAATATGAATTTGAGAGGGAGAAGATAGAATCAGAGGTAATGGTAGTACAGCTGAATAAAGACAACTACAGAGGCATGAGGAAGGAGCTGGGCAGAATTGACTGGGAGAGGAGCCTAGCAGGAAAAACAGTGTAACAACAATGGCAGGAGTTTCTGGGAATAATTCAGCAGATACAGCAAAAATTCATCTTTGGGAAAAAGAAATATGGTACAGGGAGCATTAGGCAACCATGGTTGACTGGGGAAGTCCAGGATGGCATAAAAGCAAAAGACAAAGCAAACATTTGGTAAAGGGCAGTGGGAAACCAGAGGATTGGGAAGCTTACAAAGACCAACAGTGGGCAACAAAAATAGAAATAAGGAGGGAGGGAGGGAGAACATTAAATATGAGGGAAAGCTAGCCAGTAATTTAAGGAAAGCTGTAAGAGATTCTTCAGAAACGCAAAAGTGGACATTAGACAGATGGAAAATGACGCTGGAGACATAGTAGTGGGAAGCAAGAAAATGGCTGAGAAATTGAATAATTACTCCGTGTCAGTCTTCACAGTAGAAGACAAGTAATATCTCAAGTGTTCAAGAGAGTCAGGGTCACAGCTGAGTATGGCAGTCATCACCAAGGAGAAGGGGCTAGAAAAACTGAATGGCCTGAAGGTGGATAAATTACCTGGACCAGATGGACTACACCTAAGTGTTCTAAGGGAGATAGCTGAAGAAATAGTGGAGGCGTTAGTGGTGATCCTTCAGGAATTGCTAGAATAAGGGAGGGTCTCAGAGGACTGGAAAATTGCTAACGTGACACCTCTGTTTAAAAAGGGTATAAGGCAAAAGACGGAAAATTACCTAACCTCGGTAGTGGCTAAGATTTTGAAATTTATTGTGAGGAATGAGATTTCTGAATATTTGGAATTGTATGGTAATATAGGGCAAAGTCAGCATGGTTTCAACAAGGGGAGGTCATGCCTGACAAATCTGCTAGAATTCTTTGAGGAAGTAACAAGCAGGTTAGACCAAGGAGAGCCAATGGATGTTATCCACCTGGACTTCAAGAAGGCCTTTGACAAGATGCCACACAGGAGGCAACTGAGTAAGACAATAGCCCAAGGTGTCAGAGGCAAGACATGGATAGAAGATCGGCTGTCTGGCAAAAAGCAGAGAGTGGGCATAAAAGGGTCTTTCTCAGGATGGCAGCTGGTGACAAGTGGTGTTTTGCAAGGCTCAGTGTTGGAACCATAACTTTTCATTTTATACATTAATGATCTAGATGAAGGAACTGAGAGCAGTCTGGCTAAGTGTGCAGATGATACAAAGATAGGTAGAGGGACAGATAGCACTGAGGAGGCAGGGAGTCTGCAGAACAATTTGGACAGGTTAGAGCAAAGAAGTGACAGATGGAGTACAACATGGGAAAGTGTGAGGTCGTGCACTTTGCTAGGAAGAATAGAAGCATGGACTGTTTTCTAAATGGGGAGAAATATCAGAAGTCTGAAATGCAGAGAGACATGGGAGTTCCAGTCCAGGATTCTCTCAAGGTAAACTTGCAGGTTGAGTCATTAGTTAGAAATGCAAATGCAATGATGGCATTTATTTTGAGAGGACTTGAATATAAAAGTCGGGATATACTTCTGAGGCTCTGGTCAGGCCATATTTGGAGTATTGTGTGCAGTTTTGGGCCCTATACCTCAGGAAGGATGTCCTGGCCTGGAGCTTGTTCAGAGGAGGTTCACAAGAATGGTCCCAGGAATGAAAAGCTTAACATATAAGAAACATTTAAGGACTCTGGGTCTATTCTCAATGGAGTTTAGAAGGATGAGGGATGATCTAATTGAAATTTACACAATACTGAATGGCCTGAACAAAGTGGATGTTGGGAAGATGTTTCCATTGGTAGGAGAGACTAGGGCCCAAGGGTACAGGCGCAGAGCAAAGTGAAGACCTTTTAGAATAGAGGTAAGGATAAGCTTCTTTAGCCAGAAAGTGATGAATCTAAGAAGACTGTGGAAACCAGATCATTAAGTCAGAGATGGATAAGTTCTTGATTGTCAAGGAGATCAAGGGTTATGGGGAGAAAGTGGGAAAATGGAGTTGAGAAGCTTATCAGCCATGATTGAGTGGCAGAGCAGACACGATGGGCTGAATGGCCTAAATTCTGGTCCTATGTCTATGGTCTTATGATGTTAAGGCAATCCAGAGAAGAATCATTCGTTTGGTTCGGGTAAAGGAGAATTTCCTTATGAGGAGAGGTTGAGTAGGTTGGGTACTCACTGGAGTTTAGAATAATGAAAGGAGACCTTACTAAAAATGTAACTTTTTTTAGGGGGCATCACAGGGTTGAGGCTGTTTCTCCTGTGTGACAATCTAGGACCAGAGGACATAATCTCAGAGTAAAAGATCGCACATTTAAGGCAGAGATGAAAAGGATATTTTTCTCTCAGAGAGCAGTCAATCTATGGAATTCTTTACCATAGAAGGCTGTATTGCTGGGTCATTAAATATATTCAAGGCTGAGATACACATAGTTTTAATCAGTAAAGGAATCAAGGGTTACAGAAATAAGACAGGAAAGGTGGAGTTGAAGTATATCGCATCAGTCACAATCTCACTGAATGGCGGAGCAGATATGATGGCTCAATGACTTACCTCTGTTGCTACATTTTGTAGTCCTTATAACTACAATGTTAACCACGATGTTTGCAAAGTGAAGTCAAAACCTTAAATAAAATAAAAACATTCCCTAATCCTTCTAACTGAAAGCAGTATTCTTCAAAGTTTACTGTCCACTTGTAAACAAATTCCCAGTAGCACATCAAGCACATCCTGCAAATTGGCTTAAAAAAAACACTCCAGAAATACTGACAAGTTAATCATACATGCACAGACCAAAGCTCACATGCCACTAGGTTCAAGTCTAAACTCTAAATTCTAAATTAGAATAAAATATAGGTCATTCTGTTATAACGTGTGTTTGGTCAACACAAATTCGCGATAACATGACTGATGAATTGGGAGTTTCTGCAGCGCAAACTTTTAAAATGTGTGCTGATTGTAATGCGATTACAGTGCCAAAACTTTAAGCACTGTTTCTAAAGCATGATTTTTCTATAAAGTGGGATTGCACAGGAATGCAACCACCATATTATAGAAGAACTGATTGTATATATAAATCATATACCTTACATCAGTTATTATATATCTGTAAAAGTCTGCCCCTATATCTTGACTGTCTTACTCTGCAGTTGGCTCTGTGTTCATAACCTCATAGTTAGCCTTATTCTGGCCTTAAAAATTAGTCTTAAAAACATAATTTTACCTTCAAACTGAACGTGAAATTGTACCACGTCATGATCACTGTCACCAAGAATTTCCTTTGCAATAAGGCTATTGATTAATCCTGTCGCATTGCTCAATACTAGCATAGTCTGTTCTCAGATTGTCTCTGGAATATACTACTCTAAGGTATTGCTTCAAATACACTTATGAACTTACTTTCAAGCCAACTGTTAGTGCTGCCAATGACTGGGTGGCACAAAAAGGCTAACAGCTGCCCATGGCGACATAGTTACAGCATATGGGGAAATACTTACTTAATGTATTCTCCGCAAGTAGAATATCAACAGGTCTGCCTTAAATGAGATAGAATGTGCAGCTGGCAAATGTTATCCATTGTAGAAAGCTTCAAGGAAAAAGATAAGAAAGTCTGTGAAAACATCATCACTGGGGCTGGACCACCAGCCTGTCCATCTCTTTAAGATGCTGTACGAGAGACCCAATTACAGAGGGACACCTCAGCACCGCTGACCAATAGTATCAAAAGGGGGCTTTAAACTATATACAATTTGAAGTTTTTGTGTGTCTTACTGTGAAGAACATCTGATGTTATAACGAAGTTGTACCGAAATAAAGTTGTACCTGAATCTGCCATTGGACTCGGGTTCTCATTGAAAAATATGAGATTCAACAATTTTATGCTCCGAGCAGGATCACTGAAGGAATAAAGAACTAAATCTCGGACAACAGACCTATGCCGGCTCCTGGGGACAAGGATTCCTTCTTTTAAAATTTCTCAATGATTTGTTTAAATTCAATCTATCCTCCACGCAATTTTGAAATTCTCCAAGTGGTATACGGCTCAAGGTCCCCTAATAGACATCTAACTTGGCAGAGAAAATAATAGCTCTGCACCACACCACCCTCTCCCCAACAGCCCTACCACCGCTCCCGGCTACATGATTAGCCTCGAGATCCATTGAAACTGATAGTCGTAAGGAATAATGGTAGGTGGAAATAAACAAGAACTCCCCACAACAACTAAGGGTGTGCAGGCCCCACCTGATATGTTGGAAGATGAAATTTTACAGGGCTTGGAATATATAGAACAGCAATTCAACACACCTAAAACCTCCTTGGAAATCAAGCAAAAGTATGATACCTCTAAGGGATAATGGTCCTTGGATGATATTAAAAGAATCTGGGAAAAGACCACATACACGAAAGAGAAAGAACACGTCTCTCATTCTAATGGGACAGATCCGACAACAGAAGGAGATAATACACAAGTGAAGTTATGACAAGGGAAAAATAGAGCTGAAAAGCCAACTAACAGCTGTCTGTGAAGAATTGAAATGCACCAAAAAGAAACCTCCTGACAAAAGAACCCTGATCTGAAAATGTGTTGCTGGAAAAGCACAGCAGGTCAGGCAGCATCCAAGGAGCAGGAGAATCGACGTTTCGGGCATGAACCCTTCTTCAGGAATGAACCTTGATCCCAACCAAACCCTCCTAAACCCTACTATCCCACAGCCTGGTAGAAGACCACTCTCCCCCTCGCTAAGCCAATTGGAAAGCGAAATGCAAAAGAGAGAGAGAGAGCTAAATCCTTCACTGACTTCAGCGACGACAAGGGGCCCTATTTAGCCCCCTTACGGACCAAACAATGCAAAATCTGGTTGCAGTAAAAAAACTGAAGGAGGAGAAGGTTCGAAGACAAATATGAATGGGTCAACTGGCACGGATACAACCCCATACCACCAAAGATGGTGGATGATCCAAAGAACTACCCCAGGCAAAAGTGAGGACTGCAGATGCTGGAGATTAGAGTCAATATTAGAGTGGGCAGGTCAGGCAGCATCCGAGGAGCAGAAAAATCAACGTTTTGAGCAGTAGCCCTTCATACCACCCCTACCCATCCCAAAAGACCAGGCTTAAAGACCTGGGAACAGGCTGGAGATGATCTATCATCTGCATCCATTGGATGGAGTGCAGATACTAAACATTATGGTCCCTGGTAGCGCAGGCTAATAGCTTGCTAGAAAAGTCAGGGATCCCTGAGGGGAAGATAGACAAAGGGCCACCCAAAACTGGCTCAGAGAGTTTAGTCCAGTTCCAACTGAGGAAAGATAACTGCCTGTCAACAAAAAAAAAACTGAGCATGTGTTAGATTACGATAACCCATTTAAGACGGTCTGGCTAGAAGCATTCAGGTTAATCACCAGGGGCCCTGAAGACGTACACCAGGCCCCCTAAATATCACTTTTGTGGTGAGAACAAAGTCCAAACTAGCCAAAATGTTGAAGATAATAAAACCAGATGGCAATTATGTATGGAGAACTGGTGGAATAGTGCAATCCTCTGAAAAGAGATATGGGAGCGAAGATGAGGACAATGCAAGTCACTGGAGAAGGATACATGGCAAAAGGGGAAAAAAAATAACCTGGTAAATGTTACTTTTGCGGGAAAGAGGGATACTGGGCCTTGACCCAGGGCCAACCCCTCCCCTGAGCAACTATTAATAGACTGTATCAAGAACATGTCAGTCAAGCAGCAGAAGAGCAATTATAAAAAACAAGAGAAGCCCATTCTTTCCCTTGCCGTATCCCTGATGGTTCTAGTGCTACAATGAGGGGATAGAATTTACATCCCTATCAGGTGGGCAACCTGGAAATAGACTGTCTTTGATACTGGAGCAGAGTTAACCTGTTTACCTCTGTATAATGGAAAACTGCTACCCTTGGTCAGGAAAATGCAAACAATAGGACAGAACCACAGCAATTTGGAAGTGGGAGGCGAAAGTCTCACTATTAAAAGAATATGTCTGGTGTTCATTGAATTGGGCCTGCATGAATTAATGACCTTGTTTTGAGTAGGACTGGTGAAGAAGCTGTCTTGGTAATAGACATTCTGACCCATCTTTGCACTTTGAGGATGGTAAAGTGACTTGGTCCATAAGATGCATGAAAGAGGAAGAAGAATCAAGAGACTACCCAATTTAAGCAAAGGATAAGAACGATTGCATCTTGCATCATTCATCAGAGTCAACCCTCCATGCATCAAACAATAGCCCATTAGCCCAGCCTCAATCGCAAGAATCTTGCCCGTCATCCAACAACTGAAAGAACACATAGCTCCTCCAACAGCCCTGTATGGCGGGTATGAAAACCAATGTGACTTGGCACCTGACTGCCAACTATAGAAAGGCCAAACAATGTATTGACCAGAAAGCTCCTTTGGTCATGGATCCCACCACCATATTTAATGCCCTCACATCAGAACACAAGTACTTCTTGGTGATTGATATGGCCAACAGTACCTTGGCACCTGAAGTCCAACAGTGGTTTGCCTTCATCATCCAACAACAATGGCACACCTGGACCCGGCTACCACAAGGGCTTCCATAGCAGTCCTACTGTATTTCACATGTCTCTGCAAAATCACTTGCAAGAATTACCAACTGTGACTTCTACAGTTATTTAGTATGTGGACAACATTCTAATGCCCTCTAATACAGAGGAACAGTATGAACAAGATCTGCAAATCCTGTTGGACCACTTGTACTTCAGAAAATGTAAAGCCACTTTTAACAAGGCTCAAGTGTTACAGGAAGAGGTTGTGTATTTGGGGCAACGATTTCAGAGGAATAAAAAAAATTACTTATCCAGGACAGAACCGCAGCAATTTGTAATGCCAAGAATCCATTATTGTTCAGGATCTCAGATGTTTTTTAGGACTGTCTAATTTTAACAGGAACTGGATCAACTCCTGCACACAACTGGCACACTCACTAAATAACTTCTTAAAGGGCAAGAGAACATCAGAGAAGGTTACCATCATGTGTATAGGGTATCAGCAGGCAGGGAAAGAGTTAAGTTCTGAGTTTTGTGAAACAAGAGGTTCAGTTGAACATGACTCAGATCAGATAAGAACTTACAGTTAACAATGGGGTGCTGGAGGCAAGGGTAATGTGTTAACAAGGTAGAAAAGCAGTCATTATGTAGACCCATTTAACAATTAGATTAGATTAGATTACTTACAGTGTGGAAACAGGCCCTTCGACCCAACAAGTCCACACCGCCCCGCCGAAGCGTAACCCACAATATTGGAAGCATTCGGTATACAAGGTCAGCTAACAAGGGGCAAAGTATCCATTCTATGAATCCAGTCAACAAAGTTAAGAACATTCATTGTATAACAATAAAGGGCTTGGTCTCTGCTATTGATACTCGTTGATTGTAACGACCACCCAATTAATATGTATGTTGCCTTATCTGAATGCTCCTCCCTGTAAAATGACTATGTAGCTCATTGAGAAACTGTTCTTTGAGAGAAAACCGGGAACCCATGTCCTTGTGCACATGGGCGATCATTTTCTCTCTCTCTCTCTAGGGCCGGGAATAAAGGAAGGTAAAACTACTGTATCTCAAAGCATTTTGCTTCGACTGAAGGGGGAACGGGTCAATAACAGAAGAGCACCAACAGGCTTTTAGGAATCTAAAAAAAGGTCTTATTTTCAGCACCAGCTTTGGGAATTCCTGACACTGGAATGTCATTTACTTTTTCTGTAAATGAAAAGGAAGGATACTGATGGAAGAACATGGGGATTTACAAAGCGATATTGGATACTACTCAGCAAAACGGGATGCAGTAGTTCTCGGATGGGAAAGCTTCTGGAGACCCATGGAAAAGGACAACCAATGTACAAAAACTAACTGTCAAGTGTCCCTATACAGGACATGCATACTGTCAATGAATATGGTATCGTAAGTAATGGCAGCCAGATGGACACATTGGACAGCAATCTTAGAAGGCCCCCATCTCCACATTGTCTGGGCCAGCCCAGTTAACGCCGCAACTATGCTCCCAGTATCCAGAGAGCAATAAGATGGAGGAGGCATGTATAAAGAAAAACATGACTGCATGGAAATTTTAAAACAGATACGCAAAGCAGCACGAGCAGCAGTGGAGCCTCTGCAGAACCTAGACCTCATTCTTTTTACAGACAGATCCTCTTTCATTGAAAATGGGATCAGAAACACGGGATGGGCTGTCACTAGTCTACATGAAGTTGTAGCAAAAGGCAGTCTACCTGCCCGAACATCAGCCCAACAGGTCAGGCTGCGTGCTATATCGGACGTATACAAGACAGCAGAAAAACAGACAACTAATATCCACATGGATTCCCACAATGCATTTGGAGTAGCCCACAATTTCGGGCCATTGTCGCAAAAGAGGGAATTCCTTACAGCTATCCTCATTCAAAATGGGAACAAAGTCCAAAATCTACTTGAAGCCAAGAAGTCTCTATCCTGAAAAGTAAGACCCATACAAAAGAAAACACCACAGAAATCCAAGGAAATGCTCTGGCTGACCAAGCAGCCAGAGAAGCCGCCTCACAGGAAGAGCCTCCGATAGAACCTACCTTAATGTGTAAATTAAACATTCTCAGGACTTTGACACAAGCCCTAAAGGATATGCAGCATCAATTCTCCTGACAGGATAAATGGACCTGGACTGAAGAAGGAATCAAACTGTGCAATGATGGTATCTGGAGACAAAAAGTGATGGGAAAAACTCATCGCCTTGCAGGCACTAATGCCCTTTTTGGTGCAACAGGTCCACTCATGGGTACATTTGGCTCTGCAACAAATGATGGCATGATTCCAGAATAGTTGGTGCAGTCAGGGTTTTAAAAACATGCCCAGGTGGTAGCAGATTGTTCCATAACCTGCCAGAGGAACAACTTTGTACCCATCACAGTAATGCCCCAAGTGAGACCCCTGCCCCACAGGACTTCCAATACTTACGAGTCAATTACATATCCCTCCCCCGTCAAGGTTATTCCCACAATGCATTTGGAGTAGCCCACAATTTTGGGCCACTGTGGCAAAAGAAGGAATTCCTTATAGTTGCAGGTATCCCCATTCAAAATGGGAACAAATCTACTTGAAGCCATACAATTACCTAGTTATCATTGACAAATTTTCCAGATGGGTAGAAGCCTCTTCAACCCCATGTTCCTCAGCCAATCATACAACTAAAGTTTATTGTAAGGTTTACATTCCTCGGTGGGGAATCCTGACCAGCATAGACTCTAACCAATGGATACATTTCACAGGTGCTGTCTGCCAGGAAATTTGCAGGTTGCTAAATTTTAAATGGGATCTCCACCGATCTCAACACCCCCAGTCATCAGGGCAAGATGAACAAACCAGCAGATAAAACAAAGGCTCACTAAGCATCCCCAAAGAGGAGTGCCCTGGCTACAAGCCCTATCAATAGTACTATGCAACATTCGGGCAACACCCAATCAGACAACAGAACTAAGCTCTTTTGAAATCATCACCTATGTCACTTCCAGGATCAATTGATTTATGGAAAGCCAATTGCCACTTAATGAATGTTACACAGTTGAAGTATTGTCAAGGCCTAATGTACAAAAACTAACTGTCAAGTGTCCCTATACAGGACATGCATACTGTCAATGAATAGGTCTACTTTCCAACAGGTATCAGCTGCTTGGGTGACCGTCCTGAAGGATATCATCCTGGGAACATTGGTCTATGTAAAGAAAATCCATAAAGAACCACTGGAATTCAGTTGGGAAGGACCCTACGAAGTGCTGCTGCCCAGTCCAGCAGCAGTAAACATCCAAGGGAAGAAAACTTGGATCCACAAATCACACATAAAAAGAATTACAAAGATTTAAGAACTGTTATATTTAGCCCAAAATGGGTAAATTAATTACATTACTAACTGCATACATTTGGACTGTATGCCTACTAGAAACTTGCCAGCCCCTGCACCAGCAGGGCGATGAAGGAAAAGAGAATTCCATATAAATACCTTTTTGTACATGCACATTAAACAAACTCCATGCTCCACTCTGTGGAGTTGGGCAAAGAACTGGTTGGGATCCTTGGGAACCTCCCTAGCAGAATATACTGTTATTCATTGTAGTAATCATCATTTTATATTGTTTGCTTTTGTTAATCATATGTTGTTGCCAACAGGTGCTTCTGCCACAGTCCTGCAGGTTAGGCTCCTGAAAGATAAGCAACCATGAGGCAATCATTCCTGCATAGAAAGCCTATCTCATATACTTGTGTGCTTTGTGATTTTCACAAAAGGGAATCAAAGGAGGAGATTGTTACGGCTGCCGATGACTGGGTGGCACAAAATGGCTGAGAGCTGGCCATGACTACAGTAGTTACAGCATGAGGGAAAATACTTGCTAAATATAACCTCCACAAGTAGAACTCTTTTTTTGCAGCAGAGAGCGGCAGGAGCTGAGCGGAAGTGAAGTCGGAGCGCAAAGCCGGTCGGGAAGGTAAGTGATTGTTATTAGAGAACTTAACTTGACGCCAACGGTCTTTTTGCAGCAGAGAGCGGCGGGAGCTGGGTGGAAGTGAAGTCAGAGCGCAAAGCCGGTCGGGAAGGTAAGTGATTGTTATTTGAGTGGAGAAGGAACTCAAGACACTACACATGTAGTGTCTCCCACCCACCCTCCTCCTCTAACCTAAAAAAAAGGTAAGCTACTTAGTCTTCTTGTTTTGGAGACTAAGTGTAGAGTTATGGCAGCGCAGGCAGTGGAATGTTCCTCCTGCAGGATGTTTGAGGTAGGGGTGACCACCGATTCTCCTGCTGACTTCATCTGCAGGAAGTGCAGCCAGCTCCAGCTCCTCACAGACCGCGTTAGGGAACTGGAGCTGGAGTTGGACGAACTGAGAATTATTTGAGAGGCTGAGAGGGTGATAGATAGAAGTTACAGGGACATGGTTACGCCAGAGAACAGAGGTAGCTGGGTAACAGTTAGAGGTGGGAAGGAGAGGAAGCAGGCAGTGCAGGGATCCCCGGTGGTCGTTCCCCTCAACAATAAGTATATCGCTTTGGATACTGTTGGGGGGGACGGCCTAGCAGGGGTAAGCTGCAGTGACCGGGTCTCTGGCACGAGGTCCGGCTCTAAGGCTCAGAAGGGAAAGGGGGAGAGGTGGAGAGCGCTAGTTACAGGAGACTCTATAGTTAGAGGGACAGACAGGCGGTTCTGTGGACATGGGCAAGACTCTCAGTTGGTTTGTTGCCTCCCGGGTGCCAAAGTCCGAGACGACTCGGACCGTGTCTTCAGAATCCTTAAGGGGGAGGGTGTGCAGCCAGAAGTCGTGGTGCACATTGGCACCAACGACATAGGTAGGAAGAGGGGTGGGGAGGTCATTCAGGAGCTCAGGGAGTTAGGCTGGAAGCTAAAAGCTAGGACAGACAAAGTCGTCATCTCTGGGTTGTTGCCGGTGCCATGTGACAGTGAGGCAAGGAATAGGGAGAGAGTGCAGTTGAACAGGTGGCTGCAAGGATGATGTAGGAGGGAGGGCTTCAGGTATTTGAACTATTGGACTGCATTCTGGGGAAGGTGGGACCTGTACAAGCAGGACGGGTTGCACCTGAACCAGAAGGGCACCAATATCCTGGGAGGTAGGTTTGCTAGCACTCTTCGCTGGGGGGGCGGTGAAACTAATTTGGCAGGGGAATGGGATCCGGACTTGTAGTCCAGCAAGTAGGTTAGCTTTTTTCAGGATGTCCAAGAATGTAGGGAGACTGTGGAGAAGGTAGCACTGACAGAGAATACTTGCAGACACAGAGATGGGTTCAAGTGTGTATACTTCAACGCAAGGAGGATCAGAAATAAGGTGGGTGAACTTAAGGCGTGGATTGGTACTTGGGACTACGATATTGTGGCCATCACGGAAACGTGAATTGAAGAGGGACAGGAATGGCTGTTGGAGGTTCCTGGTTACAGATGTTTCAGTAAGATTGGGGGGGGTGGTAAAAAGGACGGGGTGTGGCGTTGCTAATTAGAAATGGTATAATGGCTGCAGAAAGGCAGTTCAAGGTGGATCTGCCTTTGGAGGTAGTATGGGCTGAAGTCAGAAATAGGAAAGGAGCAGTCACCTTGTTGAGTGTTTACTATAGGCCCCCCCCAATAGCAGCAGAGATGTGGAGAAACAGATTGGGAAACAGATTTTGGAAAGGTGCAGAAGCCACAGGGTAGTAGTCATGGGCGATTTCAACTTCCCAAATATTGATTGGAACCTCTTTAGATCAAATAGCTAGGACGGGGCGGTGTTTGTGCAGTGTGTCCAGGAAGTTTTTCTAACTCAGTATGTAGATTGTCCGACCAGAGGGGAGGCCACATTGGATTTGGTACTCGGTAACGAACCAGGACAAGTGATGGGCTTGTTAGTGGGTGAGTATTTTGGTGATGATGACCACAATTCTGTGACTTTCACCTTGGTTATGGAGAGAGATAGATGCGTGTAACAGGGTAGATTTTACAATTGGGGGAAGGGTAAATACGATGCTGCAAGACAGGATCTGAGGAGCATAAGTTGGGAGCATAGCCTGTCAAGGAAGGATGTCATTGAAATGTGGAACCTTTTCAAGGAACAGATACGACGTGTCCTTGATATGTATGTACCTGTCAGGCAGGAAAGAGATGGTCGTGTAAGGGAACCTTGCTTGACGAGGGAGGTTGAATGTCTAGTAAAGAGGAAGAAGGAGGCTTACATAAGGCTGAGGAAACAAGGTTCAGACAGAGCAATGGAGGGATACAGGATAGCCAGGAGGGAGCTGAAGAAAGGGATTAGGAGAGCTAAGAGACGGCATGAAAAATCCTTGGCAGGTAGGATCAAGGATAACCCCAAGGCCTTTTATGCGTATGTGAGAAACATGAAAATGACGAGAATGAGGGTAGGTCCAATCAAGGACAGTCTTGGGAGACTGTATTGAGTCGGAAGAGATAGGAGAGGTCTTGAATGAGTACTTTTCTTCAGTATTTACAAATGAGAGGGACCATATTGTTGAAGAGGAGAGTATGAAACGGACTGGTAAGCTAGAGGAGATACTTGTTAGGAAGGAAGATGTGTTGGGCATTTTGAAAAACTTGAGGATAGACAAGTCCCCCGGGCCTGATGGGATATATTCTAGGATTATGTGGGAAGCAAGAGAGGACATTGTAGAGCCACTGACAATGATCTTTTCGTCTTCACTGTCAACGGGGGTGGTACCAGGGGACTGGAGAGTGGCGAATGTTGTGCCCCTGTTCAAAAAAGGGAATAGGGATAAACCCGGGAATTACAGGCCAGTTAGTCTTACTTCGGTGGTAGGGAAAGTAATGGAAAGGGTACTGAGGGATAGGATTTATGAGTATCTGGAAAGACACTGCTTGATTAGGGATAGCCAGCACGGATTTGTGAGGGGTAGGTCTTGCCTTACAAGTCTTATTGAATTCTTTGAGGTGGTGACCAAGCATGTGGATGAGGGTAGAGCAGTGGATGTAGTGTACGTGGATTTTAGTAAGGCATTTGGTAAGGTTCCCCATGGTAGGCTTATGTGGAAAGTCAGGAGGCATGGGATAGTGGGAAATTTAGTCAGTTGGATAGAGAACTGGCTAACCGGTCGAAGTCAAAGAATGGTGGTAGATGGTAAATATTCAGCCTGGAGCCCAGTTACAAGTGGAGTTCCGCAGGGATCAGTTCTGGGTCCTCTGCTGTTTGTAATTTTTATTAATGACTTGGAAGAGGGAGTCGAAGGGTGGGTCAGTAAATTTGCAGATGATACAAAGATTGGTGGAGTTGTGGATAGTGAGGAGGGCTGTTGTCGGCTGCAAAGGGACTTAGATATGGTGCAGAGCTGGGCTGAGGAGTGGCAGATGGAGTTCAACCCTGTCAAGTGTGAGGTTGTCCATTTTGGAAGGACAAATAAGAATGCGGAATACAGGGTTAACAGTAGGGTTCTTAGTAAGGTGGAGGAGCAGAGGGATCTTGGGGTCTATGTTCATAGCTCTTCGAAAGTTGCCACTCAGGTGGATAGAGCTTGTAAGAAGGCCTATGGTGTATTAGCGTTCATTAGCAGAGGGATTGAATTCAAGAATCGTGAGGTGATGTTGCAGCTGTACAGGACCTTGGTAAGGCCACATTTGGAGTACTGTGTGCAGTTCTGGTCGCCTCACTTTAGGAAAGATGTGGAAGCTTTGGAGAGGGTGCAGAGGAGATTTGCCAGGATGTTGCCTGGAATGGAGAATAGGTCGTACGAGGATAGGTTGAGAGTGCGAGGCCTTTTCTCATTGGAATGGCTAAGGATGAGGGGTGACTTGATAGAGGTTTGTAAGATGATCAGGGGAATAGATAGAGTCGACAGTCAGAGACTTTTTCCCCGGGTACAACAGAGTGTTACAAGGGGACATAAATTTAAGGTGAAGGGTGGAAGGTATAGAGGGGATGTCAGGGGTAGGTTCTTTACCCAGAGAGTGGTGGGGGCATGGAATGCACTGCCCGTGGGAGTGGCAGAGTCAGAATCATTGGTGACCTTTAAGCAGCAATTGGATAGGTACATGGATAGGTGCTTAAGCTAGGACAAATGTTCGGCACAACATCGTGGGCCGAAGGGCCTGTTTTGTGCTGTATTGTTCTATGTCCTAACAAAGCAGAGTCTAGATTAGAATGGTGCTGGAAAAGCACAGTAGTTCAGGCAGCATCCGAGGAGCAGTAAAATTGACGTTTTGGGCAAAAGCTTCCTGATGCGCGCTTTTCCAGCACCATTCTAATCTAGACTCTGGTTTCCAGCATCTGCAGTAATTGGTTTTACCTAGAACAATAGCAGGTCTGACTTAAATGAGATAGAATGTGCAACTGGCGAATGTTATCCATTGTGAAAAGCTTCAAGGAGAAAGATAAGAAAGACTGTGAAAACATCATCACTGGGGCTGGACCACCAGCCTGTCCTGCTCTTTAAGATACTGCATGAGAGACCCAATTACAGAGGAACATCTTAGTGCTGCTGACCAATAGTATCAAAAGGGGGGCATGCGTACTCTAAGTTTTTAACTTATACAATTTGAAGTTTTTGTGTGCCTTACTGACACAAAAATCTGAAGCTATAATGAAGTTGTACCAAAATAAAGCTGTACTTGAATCTACCACGGGTCTTGGACTCTCATTGGAAAATGTGGGATCTAACACCAACTTTGCAAACCTGAGCATGCATGTCCTTCAGTGGAATATTGTAGCAGCCCAGGACAGAACTGTCAGCATGAAAGGAAGACAGTTTATTAAATAGCAAACAACTAGGAGGTCAGGGTCATTCCTAAGGACAGAGCAGAAATGTTCTGCAAAGCCATCACCTAGTCTACGTTTAGTCCCACCAATGTAAAAGAAACCACATTGTGATCAGCAAATGTAGTAGACTAGATTGAAAAAAGTATAAGTGCACCTGGAAGGTATGTTTGGGGCCTTGGACAGTAAGGAGCAAAGATGGAAATGGGTAATCCATTCATTGTGTTTGCTTCAGATTTCAAGCCTCCAGGTTATTTCCTTTGTTCAGGCAAGCGAGAAAGAATTCTATTTGGCTTCTGACAAGCACCTTTTAGCTGATGTATAGATTTTGGGAAAAATGATGTAAGTTATTTGTTGCAGAATTCCCAGCTTGCCACTTGCTGATGTTCAGTACTTATACAGCTGGTCCAATGAGGTCTCTAGCCAAAGACAAGACCTAGATTGTTGATGATGATTCAGGGAAGATAATGTCGTTGAATGTCAATGTAAATGATGAAATCCAAAACAAAATCAGAAATTGCTGGAAAAAAATCAGCAGGTCTGGCAGTATCTGTGAAAAGAAAGCATTGGTAACTTTTCAGGTCCAGTGACTTCTTCACAACTGACTGTAGTTTGGAAAAGGTTGGTATCTGCGAACGTGATCTTCTCTTGTTGATGTCCATTGCCTAAAAATATGGAGATGGTAATTATAGAGGTCACGTGTCTGGATTAAGAAACCAAAGGCCCAGTGTAAAGACTGCATCTTTGTATTCTTGTGTGTTTTCTAATTGTGGTTTGAAATGAGGAAATATTGTTTAAAAAGCCAAGGTATGTAGCACAGTTTGAAAGCAAGTAATTTGATACTTATTTGAACACTGTTTATACAACTCTTGGTTACAGCAGATGAACTTTAACCATGAGATTATGTTCAGATGAAAATGTGATAGACAATAAGCAGATGATTGGTTTGTGGACTGAATAACGAAGCTGGGAACAAGGTATAGAGAAGCCATCAGGTTTCCACCAGCTGGGAACTCCCTTTCTATTCTCTGCAGTAAGCTGCTTTAAACCTAACGAAAACTGGTTTAATCTCCCTTTAGCAGCTGCTGTAAACTGTAACTTAAAACTGATAAATCAGAGAGATTTTATAAATGAAACAGCTACCTTTTGGTGTGTTCACTCAGAAGATGTAGGCAGCACTAGCTGGGCCAGTATTTATTTCAAGTATACTCATGATGCCATTAGGAAGGAAATCCAGGACAATGGCCCACTGAAGGAATTGCAAAACATTTCCAAGTCTAGAAGGCCAGTGGCTTGGAGGGGAACTGTCAAATAGGGGCATTCCAATATATTTGCTGCATTCTCTAGATTGTTGTGTTTGTGGGTTTGAAAAGTGCTGTTTTAGAAGTCTTGGTGAATTTCTGCAGTCTTTCAAATCAGTAGAAGCATCTGCAAAAGGATGACTGTGGAGCAGCATTCTGACCAGCACAAGAACCACTGATCTGTTTTTTTTCAAATGTTTCCTTCTGCCCTGTGATAGTGTAAATTCAGAACTTTAATAACTGTTCATGAATTGAAAGAATCAATCACAAGAAAACTGTTTCTTCAAAAAGACAGTTAAGGCCAAATGTATGAAGGTACAGAGGAGTTACTTCCAATAAGAAAGCAAGCTGCACACTCAAGGATTCCAACACCAGAAGTCCTCAGTAGCAAAACTTCAAAGAGCAATATTGCGCAGGGATCAAACACTGGGCATTGGAGATAGACACTGTTGGTTGAAATTGTAGCTAAATTCCACCATTAATCAGGTAGTAGCCAAGTTGACTTTGAGGCTTAACTTGCTTTCAGGGTCTCAGTTTGGCTGTTACGTGCAAAAAAGTTTAAATCATTATTTCAGTACTTGCTTGTATGTGACATTTCTTGGTAAGTAGCTGAATTAAAGACAGCTTGATGTGATTTGCCCACAAAAGTGCATAACTCTTTTTGGTGTGTGTCTGTCTGAATATGTATATAGAGTTTTATATGATGCTAAGAGTTTAAACTTTATATGTTATAATTCATAATTATTCATCCATAGCCAGAATTTCCCTATTTGTAATCAATGTTAAGTACAGAATCATCCTTTGTCAACCTGATCTAAAAGACAGACATGCTGGAAATTTTGGGTACTTTGATGAAATTTTTAACTTTTGTGACATCGCTAGGAATAGCAGGATTTGATTTCCAGCATGCCACCCCAATGAGTTATGACACCAGGCTCATCTTCTCGGGAGGCATATGATCAAATCCTACTATGACAGCTGGTGGAATTCAAATTCAATTAGTAAACCTGTATACAAAAACTGGTCTCATTAATCATTAATATACTGTAGCAAGGAAAATCTGCCATCCTTACTCAGTCTAGCTTCCATGAGACTCCAACACATAGCAACACAGAGTTGACTCTCAACTGTCCTCTGAAATTACCTTATAAGACATTCAACTCATGCTCAATTTGGGATGATAAACAAATCTTCCCAGCATCCTATTAACAAAAAATCACAATGCTACTTTTCACTGTCATTCCAAACCTTAACGTTACACAATTACTGCTACAAATAGGCTTATATTGCTTCAGTGTCTGAGGAGACTATTACTGAAAATCAGTGATATCATTGGTAATACACTCATTTCTGCACTTATGAAGGTAGAAAGGTCATTGTTGAAGTGGTCGAAGAAAGTTGCTCTAGGATACTAACTTGGGGAATGCCTATAAACCTGGTCCTGGGCCTGAGTTGGCTCACCTTACACAAATGCAATCATCTATCTTTTTGTTAGGTATAACTCCAACAGATCAAAAACAGCAAATCAAATCACTCACCTTAGTTGCTTTTACTATGTATATTGACAATCAAAGTGCAACATTGCAAAAGCTGTGTTTAATTCAAAAATCTTGCACATGCTTCTAAAATGTTACAGGAAGGTCAAGCTTCTCCATACTATTATCACTGATGGCAATACCAATGTGTCAGGTGCACACTTGAGAATATTAATCTTCTCACAGAAAATGTACTTGATTAACATGCATTGTAAAGTTGCCACACACAATATGCAGTCAAAACATCAATTCAAATGTAAAGATAAAAATGCACCATTGCTTGGAATGTTAAGAATTCACAGTCCTATTCTGTGCTCACTGAATAAAATTCAAAATTCATATCGACAGCCCTCAGTTTGGAATCTGTAATCATTAGCAGAAACCTTTCCACCATAACCTCAACTTTAAATCAAGGTTTGAAAATAGAATCATATTGTATTTACTTTACAAAACAAAACTGGCAGCCCAGCAGATGACTGTTGAGAACATGGACTATTCTTTTCCTATTCTTTTTTATCTAACCTTATTAGCTGATGTTATTATCCTTCATCCTTCAGGAATCTATATAACTTCTCTTTAAATGCATCTATCCTGTTTACTTCAACAAACCCTTATGTTCCATATTGTTAACAATTCCTGGAGAAAGATGGTTTTACTAAGATTGTAATTTCTTTGCATCTTCACTATTGCCTCCACAACTTTTCTTTTTATAAAATGGCAGCTAAAATGGTTTACAGCAATGTACTGCACTGAAATAATTTTTGTGTGATTTTAATCTTCATATATTTTGGACAAATAAGATAAGCAAAGGTAAGCCAAAAGATGTGTCCAAAAAGTACATTCAGGACTAATTCTTACAGCAGACTAGCTTCAGCCAGGGAGCAAACCATTTTTGGCATGGCGATGTGCAATGAATTACTTACTTAATGACTTCTGTAAAAATAGCCTCTAGGCAACAATGATCATGACACGTCTGTGGCAGTTTGAGGGTGATAAGTATAGGTCCAAGACAATAAGTTACTTAAACTTAAAATGAATCACAACACTAAGAAGACAGAATTCAAAAACATAAACTGGGAAAATGAGTTCCCAAAGTCGGACAGAAGAAGTGTAATGGCAGAGACATATGGAAATGTTTTCTAAATCTCAGCAACAGTATACTCATTGAGAAGGAAGCAAACCCATGGCTCATTGAGGAAGTTAAGGATAGTATCAAGAACCAATGTACAATATTGCCAAGATTAGTGGTAGTTCAGAAGTGTGGATAGATTTTGAAACCAGCAAAGTGACTGAAAAATAATGGAGGAGAATTTAAGAATATGAGCAAAATCTATCTAGAAATAAATAATATATAAATCTTCTAAAAGTATTTAAAAAAAGAAAAATACAAACAAAGTGAGCATAGATCCCTGGGAGAATGCGATTGAGGGACTATAATGGGAAACAAACAAATGGCAGATGTCTTCACTGTGCAAGATACTACAAAGATTACAAGAATAACTGAAAAGAAACTAAAATAATTAGAATCACTAGGGCACTTGGAAAGCTACTGGAATTAAAGGTTGACAAGTGTAGTTGGCCTAAAGGCCTGCATCCCAGAGTTTTAAATGAAGTGGTTGCAAAGACAATAGGTACATTGGTTGTCCTTTTCCAAAATTCCGTTTTTTTTAATTTTCCCAATGGATCGGATAATCCCAAATACAACATTCATGAAAGAGAAAATCAGAAATCATGAAACTATCGGCCTTTTTGTTCAATATGGGGAAAATGCTAGAATTGACTACTAAAGGAGATAATTGCAGTACAGCCAGAAAATCATTACATAATCAGCTAAGAGCCAAAATGATTTTGTGAAAGTGAAATCATGCTTTGCTAAATTCTCACAGTTCAATGAGCAACAAATAAAGACACTAAAAGGAAAGTTATAGAGATTATGTATTTGGATTTCCAGAAAGCATTTGATAAAATGTCATGTCAAAGATTACTTCATAAAATATATGAGAAAATACAGAATCAAGAATAGGTCATTCAGCCCATAAGCCTGATCAGTCATTCAACTCGATCATAGTTAATCTTCAACCTCAATACCACTATACCACAGTATAGCCATTTCCTTTCATATCTTTAGTATATGGAAACCTCTGAATTTCCTTCTTCAGTATTCTCAAAGACAGAGCCTCCAGTGTTCTCTGGGGTACAGAATTCAAAAGATTCACCATTCTCTAAGTGAAGAAATTCCATAACCAGAAAAAAAAGAGGAACAGGAGAAGGGCATTTAGCCCCTTAAGACAGCTGCACTATTCAAGAGGGTCATGGCCGATCTGATATTCCTCATATCTACTTTCTTGGATTTTTCCTTTAACCCTTGATTCTCGTACTGATCAAGAATTTATCTACCTTCGCCTTATATATACACAAGAGGACTCGGCCCCACAGCTCTCTGTGGTAAGGAGCTCCAAAGACTTTCAATGGTCAGAGAAGAAATTCCTCCTCATCACAGTCTTAAATTGGCATCCCTTTATTCTGAGTATATGCCCTCTGGTCCTGCATTCTACCATAAGGGCAAACATCCTCTCAGCATTCACCCTGTCAAGCCCCCTTAAGAATCCTATATGCTTCAATGAGACCACTTCTTATTCAAAATTTTAGTGAATAGAGTCTTAACCTGTTTAGCCTTTATTCACAAGACAATCTCTCCATAGAAGGGGATCAGCCTAACGAGCCTTCTCTGAACTGCCTTCAATAAAATAACACCTTTCCTCAGATAAGGGGACCAATACTGCTCACAGTAGTTTAGATATGGTCTCACCACCACTTGCAGTAAGACATCCCTTAGACTCCAACTCCCTTGAAATAAAAGCTGATGTTCCACTAGCCTTCCTGCTGTGCCTGTGTTCGAGCTTTCTGTGTTTCATGTACAAGTACCCCCAAAATAGCAACCCCCCACCCCCCCAAGTTCCTTTGTCTTTCTCAGTGGTTAGCATTGCTGCCTCACAGAGCCAGGGAACCAGATTCAATTCTACACTCAGGCAACTGTCTATGTGGAGTTTGCATATGTTCCCCATGTCTGCATGGGTTTTCTCCTGGCGCTTTGGTTTCCTCCCACAGTCCAAAGATGTGCAGGTTAGGTGGACTGACCATGCTAAATTGCCCATGATGTACAGAGAAGTGCTGGCTAGGTGGATTAGCCATGGGAAAAGCAGAGTTACAGGGATAGAGTAGCTGGATGGATCTGGGTAGGGTTCTTCAGAGAGTCAGTGTGGACTCGACTGGCCTGCTTCCACACTGTAAGGATTCTTTGGTTCAGCTTTCTGCAGTTTTTCTCCACTGAAACAATATTCTATTCTTTCTCCCTTCTAAAATTAACAATTTCACATTTTTCCATATTACACTCCATTTGCAAACTCTCTGCCTACTTACTTAACCTATCAATATCTCGAGGAAAACTGTTCATAGCCCTCTCATATCCTGCCTTTTCACTTATTTTTGAATCATCTGCAAATATGGCTGAAGTACATTTACTGCATATCTCCAAGTCCTTAATATATTGTAAACAATTGCAGTCCCAGCACTGATACCTGTGGAACCACACTGGTCACAGATCGTCAGCCTGACAAAGAACCTCTTAGCTTCGCTTACTGTTTCCTGCACATCAACCAATTCTCTGTCTATGCCAATGTATTAACTCCAACACTATGGACCCTTATTTTGTAACTTAACTTGGTATGAGGTACTTTGTCAAATGTTTTTTGGAATTCAAATACAACAGATCCACTGCTTCCCCTCTACCCACTGTGGCTAAAGCTTCCGAAAAACTCTAATAAATTATTCATGATTTAACTTTCATGAAGCCATGCTGACTTGATTAGATTATGATTTTCCCAATGTCCTACTATTGCTTCCATAATAATAGATTTCAACACTTTTCCACATACATGTTAGGTTATTCGGCCTATAGTTACCCGCATTTTTACCCCCATCCCTTTTTGAACAGGGAGTGTCAAATTAGCAGCTTTCCAATTATAAAGTCATACAGCTGTACAGCATGGTAACAGTTCCTTCAGCCCAACTTGTCCATGCTAACCAAATATCCTAAATAAATCTAGTCCCATTTACCAGGATTAGGCCCATATCCCTCTAAAACCCTTCTTTATTCATATACCCATCCAAATGTCTTTTAAATGTGGTAATTGTACCAGCCTTCAGTCTATCAGTCTATCCAACACCATTTCCTGCCTAATATAAATTCCCTTCAGTTCATCCATTACCCTAGGTCCTTCAGCCACTATTACATCTGGGAGATTGCTTGTGTCTTCCCCAGATCCAACTCTTCTGCCATCTAACTTCAGAGGAAAATGATCTTCCAAATCATTGATCTACAGAATCCAGAAACAAGTGATTTTCTTTTGGAACTCAAACAATTTAACCTGCTCTCTAAACTTGCAACTTACATGCATGTGTGGAAAAGGTGCGAAATAGATTTATCAGATGTTACTGAGACTGAAAGGTTTGAGTTATAAGGAGAGGCTGGATAGACTGGGACTTTGTTCTCTGGAGTATAGGAGGCAATGGAGTGGCCTGATAGAGGTTTATAAAATCAGAAGGGGCAATAGATAAGGTGAATTGCCAAGGTATTTTCCCTATAGTCGGGGAGTCCAAAGCTCAATGGCAAAAGCTTGAGGTGAGAAGGGAAAGATTTAAAAGGGACCTGAGGGGCAACTTTTTCACACAGAAAGTTCTGCATATATTGGAACAAGCTACCACTGGAAATGGTAGTGGTGGGTACAATTAAAACATTTGAAATAAATTTGGACTGGTACATGGATAGGAAGGATTATGGGACAAATGCAGGCGAATTGGACTAGTTCAGTTTAGAAAGCCTGGTCAGCATAGATGAGTTGGGTCAAAGTGTCTATTTCGTGCTGTACACTCCTATGACTCTGTGTTTATTTGAATCTCTCCAGCGTTGAGGCTTTTTTTTTTAACAGTTAAACACACGGAATTGGTAAGTAAATCCTTTTAAACCACCTGCTGCAGTCTGCAAAAGGCAGAAGCCAGTTTGCTACTTTGAGAACAAATACAATAATATCTCAATTACTACTCTAGCCTGGATCAAACTAGCCTTGTCAAGCAATCTAGTCAATTCAGCCTACTCAATACTCACTGAGTACAAAACACACTGCTTTTTTGGTCTGTGTCACTCAGTAACATTCAAAGCAGCACATCACCAACTGAACCATTATGGTTACTCAAAACTCAGATCTTAACAACAATTGCAGTTGCAGATGTACAAAAAAAAGTTTGCAACAATTCAATTGTTTAGTAAACATTCCTAATGTCTAAGTGCAAATATTAAACTATTTGAGCAAAAGATCTCAAGTTTAATCTCTCATCTGGGCTACATCAACTGATTACAGCCCAATAATTATGCTAGGTGCCTCAGTTACAAAGGGAAGAAATAAAACTGTAAAGCAAATCTACTATGGCAACAAGATTGAAGACATTAAGAATGGAGATTTGGATGAAGTATCAAATGGCAATGACCACCTGTACAAGTGTACTTTGGAAACAACCGAAGTGGCTTAACGAAATTAGGGATTAAATTGTTGACCATAATTCTACAGCTAATGAAAATTATACACTGATATGCTACTTTTCCAGGTCTAATATGGTCACACACTGCAGATATAAATGCTTGCCAAATGTTGGAAACATTTCAGATTTTTAATCCTGATAAGGATTTTTTTATTCTTGTTTTTGTTCATTCCTATATGAATCTCACATTTATTGACAAATACAAATGTCTGAGGGCTTACTGTAGCACTGAATTTGCCCAGAAATTATTAACCAAGAAGAAAAAAATATCTCTTCACTGCACATAAAAACTAGAATGCAACAAAAGGTCTTAACAGAACATATTACAAATAAGCATATGATTTTAGTTTAAATCACCAGTACATGATTGCTGTAAAATGTTTCTTTTCCCAAACAGCATGAATGAGACAAACAGTGTTGACCTAATGATGCACTGAAGAGTCAGTATTGATTATGCACTCAGGCCAATGATCAAGGGACAAAAGAACAAAGTATACACAATGCTCCAAATGTCCTGTTACAAAGCACAGTAATGCCACATATTAGACAAAAGCTGGGTACCATCATATAATGGAAGGATACTTATTGGATGTTCACTGGTTATAGAGTACCATTTGATTCTTGAAGAATTAAATCTTCCCTTTTGTAGGAGTTTAGTTAAAAGCACTTTAAATTCAAATAACAACGGTGCACAAATCTCAGGGAAGAAACACCTCTTATATTTCAAACTAGTCTCAAGATGGTCTCAAGAATGAAATCATTTTTGCAGTTTATCAAACACTAAGACAGTTCTGCTAATATCTATAACTGTGGGCAACATTTCATGAGTATTAATCTGGAAAGTACATGCACACAATCTCAAGCACAATACATCATCATGAAAAATTCAGTCTTCAATTAACAGAACACCATTGTATCTAAAGTTCAGCTGTAAACACAGTCAGTTCTTGAAAGTAGAAAAGTGGAAAAATCAATGTGGCATATTTCACTTTATTACTAGATCTTAACTAAGTGCAATCATGAAGCCTTCAGTCTCCAAACATGAACTTTAAAGCTGGGTGAGCCGCCCCTAGCCACATAAATCTTGTGCCCACTGAATATCAATCTGAGATAGAGGTAATGAATTTGTCTCTTGATGATCTCACAATTCATCAAGTTGAAATGATGGGTTCCTGAAATATCATTAGTTCTGGACACAACTCTATTGACACATTAACAAACCCTTTACCTCAAATTGAGTATTTTCATGAAAATGCTTATCAAGTAGTTTGCTGTCTTGCAACTAAAACTATATTTGTACATTAACAATGTCCTGCCTCCCAAGTGTGTATGACAAGCCATAGATACCTGATGATGATATGAATATTTCAAATCAGTCAATTATTGAGGAAAAAGTTTAAAACAATAACCCACATGTCAACAGTTATTACTAGGGGACATTAAATCTTCCAAATTCCCCAAACACAATGGGAAAGAAATAATAACCTAAGAGTATTAATTGCCCATAGTGTTAGGTGCATTAGTCAGAGGGAAATGGGTCTGGGTGGGTTACCCTTTGGAGGGTCGGTGTGGACTGGTTGGGCCGAAGGGCCTGTTTCCACACTGTAGGGAATCTAATCTAATCTAATCTATTCATTATATATTTTGTTTGCACCACACAGAATGGAGATTAATATTTTTGGAAAATCCAAATTATACTGCATTAAATGCATGACTACATTAACAACATGAATAGCTAGCACAGAAACAAATGACCAAATAACAATTCTTATCTCTGTGTGCACAGTTCATCACAGTAGCATAACTGTGAAAATAAGTTATTCTGAAAAACAAATCACTGGTCTGAAACATTAACTCAGTGTCCCTGCCCACAGACACAGTCTGGTCTGACAAATATTAATTACTTCACATTTACAAAATTTGTAATATTGTACTTTTGGAAAAGTTAGTTTAAATGTTGTGAATATGACTGTAAAACATAAATCTGCCAAATTTGGCTACACTCAACTATACCACACAATGAAATTCTTAACCTGGAATCTTAGCATACATAAGAGACTGCAAAATAAAAACCTTGTGTTTCTGAGCCCAGGTGTTTACTGTCAAAGTCCTAAAACCTTTTAGCAAGAAAAACCCACCTGGCTCATTGTAATTATAGTAGCCAGCTATCCAGAAAATCAAGGACTATATAATATAGCTACTTAATTAAATTGAGGATGACCAATGTTTAACTCATGAATGTACACAAAATGGTGCCCCATCCTTCATGGTTTTGCTCTAATCCCTGTACGTTATTGGTGCTCAAATTCTCATTGAGTGCCACAAACTCGAATTAACACCAGTGATGTACTTGACTTGATCGATTACATTTTGATGTGACACTCCAGCAATTTACGGTCTCTCCCAGAACCACAATGCTACCTGACATTTCACAAGACAGCTAAGACCTACAAAGCTCCAAACTGCCGGCCACCCGTCTTGACTACAACAGGGACCTCCATTACTCAGCCCACTTGCACTGTCTCTTTAGCTGTAAGCCAAATATTAAAGCCATGATAGAATGTAAGCCATGAGGATACTCTGCAACCAGCAGGGGCACGGACCTTCAGCCAACCAAGAGGATCAGCCTCACCTAGTAGTGTCCCATGAACTCCAGAGTTGGCAGCCTCCAGCAAAGAGGGGCACCACAGCCACTAAAAAAGACATCACCAGCCAGCAATCATGAAGCAGTTGGGATTAATCAACACTCCCAGCTGAATGCCTTATGCCTGATGAGTAATGGTCCACCAGTACCAATGTCAAGTTCTGGCATCCCAAGGTACACTCTTTCTACTAAGAAAGAGGAGGAAGGGACCGATTAAGTGGTTTTAAGTTGGGAAAAGTAAGCACGACCCTACATCAAGTTCAGCAAATTTCCGCCCTTACACACACCAAATCCCACTTCCACTTAGCTAAGAATATTCTGCTTGAACCCACTACCCACTGATGTCAGCGAATCAAACTGAAACCAGCACAAAACAAAGACATAAAAAGCAAATAAGGCACAAATTAATAACATAACTAGAGCTGATAGGATGCGGTGATGTTCTTTACAGAATTTAACAAGAGCCAAATAAATTCCTGTTAAAATTTTGTTCTTGGAAATAACATCATAGTGCAAGCTTTCAAATTACTATTTTTAGAATAATATAAGCTATATTCATTGAACTTTGAATTCTATTATCAATTTAACAGTTAGAATCTTCATGATCTCAAATAATTTTAAAAAGGGTCCAAATAAATTTAAAATGACTAGAGGCTTCACCTGACTACACAAGTGGCCAAGTTTCAGTAAACCAAGAGATTAAACATGAGACAACTGAACTAAAATTAACATTGTATTCAAAGGCAATTAAAGCAATCAACTCCTATTTTGTCCAGAAGACATGAAAAGAGAAATTTCTTCGCCCAGAGAGTAGTCAGCCTGCGAAAATCTCTGTCACAGAAAATGGTTGAAGACAAAACATTGAACGTATCCAAGAATGAGTGAGACAGTTCTTTGAGCTAAAGAAATCAAAGCATATGGTGATAAAGTAGGAATAGGGTACTGAGTTGGATGATCAGTTATGATCACTGAATGGTGAATCAGGCTCATAAGGAAAATGGCCTACTCCATCCCCTATTATCTGTGTTTCAACATATGCATCGCTAATCTAGTATCTGCCATCATGACACGCTTCACATGTTAAAAATAAAAGATGACCTATAATTATGAAATCTGGAAAACAAAACTAATTCTAGCAATTGGAACATACAATCAGCTGCTATTTCTTTGAGTTACTTTCAGTAGAGCATGAAAGTATGGATTTTTGACTGCAGAAATGAAACAGACTAGAAAAGGTTCTCACTCTGACAATATTGATTAAAAACAAACATCAGTACTTCAAGAACTCATCAAAGGTAACTTCAAAATTCACTACTTCTGATGCTCCAAGACACCAACTAAACAACCAAGGTCTCAAGTAAATCCTTATGACTTAACGACACTGTAAGGACTTTAAACTAAATATTCCTTTACCCTCATTGTGCTGGACACTACTTTTTTAACTTTATATCTGTGTATGAATATGCGTAGTGTATGTGAACTCAGAAATCGAACACTCGACATCATGTTTATATTGCTTTTCTTGATGTTATCAGATATAAAAAGTGCTCTCTCACTCAAGATATCAGTGTCAATGGCAGCTTAATGTTTTGGTGAAAATAGTTAGTTACATTTTAACTGGAGAAATATATAGACACAAGGTAAAAAGAATATCAAGAAGAGAGCTGGTACACCTCTCTTCAGCCAGTGCTAACATTATATACTGCACTGTGTTTAATTCCTTGATTTGAATCCAAGGAAGCTCTTGCAACTTTTTAAAAGACAATTCTGATTTGTATCAAATTCTAATCCAAACATCACTACCCTAAGCATTTAAACATATTTCAAATACATTAAAGCATTCTACCACAATAAAGCTCAACTTTGTACACTGCCATTAAGTTTCTCATACTTATCCATTCGAATTATTTTCAATGCTGACAGATGCTGGCAAAAAGAATCATAATTTTAATCTAAATAACTAGATGATAAATAAGGCAAATAAGTAATATTAAAAATAATAAAATCAAAAAATCTTTGGTACAAATAAATTTTTATCTTCCAGCACAAATCTTATGCTAAATTATTCAAGAAACCTTACTTTCCTCATCAAAAATCACACAACACCAAGTTATAGTCCAACAGGTTTAATTGGAAGCACTAGCTTTCGGAGCGCTGCTCCTTAATCAGGTGGTTGTGAAATACACAATTGTAAGACACAGAAGTTATAGCAAAAGTTTACAGAAATTAAGTTAACTGAAATTATACATTGAAAAAGACCTGCTTAGAAATGTACAGCACAGAACAGGCCCTTAGGCCCATGATGTTGTGCTGAGGTTTAATCCTAATGTAAAATATAATAACTTAGCCTACGCACCTCTCAAGTCACTGCTATCCATATGCATGTCCAGCAGTCGCTTAAATGTCCCTAATGACTCTGCTTCCACCACCACCGCTGGCAATGCATGCCATGTATTCACAACTCTCTACGTAAAGAGCCTACCTCTGATGTCTTCTCTATACCTTTCTCCTAATATCTTAAAACTATGACCCCTCAGTCAATCCTGCCCTGGGGAAAAGTCTCTGGCTATTGACTCTATCGATTCCTCTCATTATCTTGTATACCTCAATCAGGTCTCCACTCCTCCTCCTTCTCTCCAGAGAGAAAAGTCCGAGCTTATTCAACCTTTCTTCATAAGGCAAGCCCTCCAGTCCTGGCAGCAATCTGGCAAACCTTCTTTGCACCCTCCTCCAAAGCCTCTGTATCTTTCCTATATAGGGCGACCAGAACTAGACACAATATTCCAAGTGTGGACTTACCAGTGACTTGTAGAGCTGTAGCAAAACCTCACAGCTCTTAAGCTCGATTCCCCTGGATTATTTGCTACGTCTCTCATCTGTTAGAAGGACCATGTTGGTTTCAGTTCTTTCATATGAAAATCGCAAACTTTTTTTAAAAGTTACATTCTCAAGTGAACTTTAACAATTGGTGTCATATCGGCCCAGATATTATATTGAAGGTGTCAGCTTCCTTGTGTGAGACTGTCTGTGCCACAATGGTCAGACTGATTCTAATCTAAAAAATGGATTTACTGAATCTTACATGGATTCATGCAATTTTTGATCAAAGTAAAGTGTAATTCTGCAAGTACAGATTCATCCCACAAACTTTTGTGTGTGGGTGTGTGAGTGAGAGAGGGGGGTGGTGTTATGGGTGTCTGTGAGAGAGTGTGTGCATGTGTATGTGTGTGAGTGTGAGTGTAAAAGAGTACGTCTGAGAGAGTGCGTGTGTGAGTGTATGTGAGCGTATGAGAGAGGGTCTGCTTGAGTGAGTGAGTGTGTGTGTGTGTGTGTGTGTGTGTGTGTGTGTGTGTGTACAGTGCGATGGGGGTCACCGATAGTGTGACATGAAGCCAAGGTCCCGGTTGAGGTCATCCTCGTGGGTACCGAACTTGGCTATCAGCCTCTGCTCAGCCATTTCTCGTTGTTGCCTATCCCGAAGCCTGCCTTAGAGGATAATCACCCAAAGGTCCAAGGTCGAATGTCTCGGACTGCTGAAGTGTTCTCCAACTGGGAGGGAACACTCCTGTCTGTTGATTGTTGTGCGGTGCCCATTCATCTGTTGCTGTAGCCTCTGCTTGGTCTCAAAAGCTGCGTGAATCCATGTAAGATTCTGTAAACCCGTTTTTTAGATTAGAATTAGTCTGACCATTGTGGCACAGTCTCACAAAGGGAAGCTCACACCTTCAGTATATTATCTGGGCCAATATGACACCAATTGTTAAAGTTCACTTAAGAATGTAACTTTTTAAAAAGTTTCGTGATTTACGTATGAAAGAACTGAAATTGACATGGTCAGTCCAACAAACAATCCAGGTCTTTTTTCAATGTATAATTTCAGTTGCAACATACTGCAAACTTTGGCTATATATTCTGTGTCTTACAATCTTATACTCCACAACCACCTGAAGGAGCAGCGCTCCGAAAGCTAGTGCTTCCAATGAAACCTGTTGGACTATAACCTGGTGTCGTGTGATTTTTAACTTTGTACACCCCAGTCCACACTGGCATCTACAAATCATTCCCTTCCTCGATTCACAATACACAAATATTCCTGAAGGGAACCTATTTACAAGCTTTGCTTCAGCAAATTAAGCCATCTTCATTCAAAGTTGAAAACACAATAATGTATAGTAATTTATTACACATAGTTTTCCTGGAGATACATGGGGACACTTGAAATAATAGATTAAGTCTGAAATAGAAGTGTTAGTTTGAAGTATTCTAAAAATGGTATCAACGACTTTGTAAAAAGAAATCCATAGATTCTATTGACGTCAATAAGAAAAGTTATGCACACAATAGTAGATTCTAATTATGACCATGCACTCTCGAAATTAAGGATACCATTCTTTTAAGTATCCAGAACATGAACTTCAACGTATGAAACGCTACATAAACAGGCACCTTGATCGCACAAAAATGTCACATTGTATTTATCAGCCTTATGAGACAGATCAGACTGTTCCAACCTTGAACAACGCCTGCCTGAAAACTCCCCAAGTGAAATAAATCAATGCCCTATTAACTACTCAGGCCTAGTCAACAGATAATAAATAAAATCAACTAAGAATTATAAAAATTGATATATTTATTAATCCGACCACTGAGTACATGTATCATAGGTTTCAGTGTGTATTAATTTGGGTGAATCAGTAACAGAGGTGGTGTTAAGCTGTAACAGGATAAATTATGTCCTTACAACAGTTGTCATTTCAACTTCATGAGCAGCTGATTTATGGGCAAGTTCAGGATAGGTTTAAATGTGTCCCTGGAATTCAAAAGTAGTGTACATCATTGCAATACTAACAATTTTAATCTTCTCAAACTAGGATAAAATGGTAACTTTGACTCTTGCGCTCTTCTGCTGATTCTTTTCATTTCTGTCCATCCCCTGCATTTGTTTGGCAGGAGTATTTAAAATCTGTATGGTTAAACCCTAAAGATACTGGCTTTCTCATTCACCAAACACCTGAAGTAAGCAATTAAGCAGTCATTTCTTTATTTTACTGAGATTCCAAGTTATCACAAAACTGCCTGAACAAAAGAAGTATCTCAAAAAAGAAGCGTGACAGCCGCGTAAAATAATAATTAATCCTGAAAGTCATGTTCCTGTCAAAATATAACAATATGAAAAATAAATCAAGTATTATCACTGGAATCTTCTATAGGTAACAATTACAACAGGTATAGACCACAAAGTGAATGAATTTACATATAGTAAAAGACATAAGAGGTAACACAAGAAAAAGGATACTAAACAGATAAAGATAGATACGCTCAGTAAATCACATTCGATGGACAATAAAAGTAAATCAATTAAAGTAAAATCTCAACAGATAGGTCTCAACACTGTTACATTTACAAAACTCTGCAGAGGAACCAGACTTTCCCACGAGCCCTAAAGTTGCAAAGAGAACTGTCAGAAGAATGAAGGCATCAAACATTATAGAAAGGCTCAGTAGATTAGGCAGATGGCAATACACTATTTCACACAATTCCAACAAGTATCAACATATGTAACAACACCTGTCTTAATTAATCAGAACACTCCAGGGACATCACATATTTCCACAGGCACAGTACCTCAGACATTCCTACACACTCCAGAACTGGTGCAATTTAAGTTGTCATTCTTACATTTATCAAAGGCATCATACACAGCTGAATCTGGTTTTCTTGCTAAAATATTTTAAACAAGCTTTTCTAACAAAATCTGGCATGCTTTTATTTGTCATGATGTGAACTGGGTAATGTTTATGTACAAAAATAGTTGTCCTTAGTCCTTGCAACTGTCTCTACAGCAGCAAACCAAAAAGGATTTTACAAGAATTTATGGCTGGTTCACCCTTTTGGACCAGGGAACCTGACCAACATGGGTCCCACGATCTTTAAGAGAGACACAATTAAAATCCAAGCTTACTATAAACAAAACTGTGTCCACTGAGTACCAAAAAATCAATATACTCCTCCAATCTCACTATTTCTTTTGCTCATTTCGCATGGTACGCTCTGATCATCTGTATCCTTATATTCAATCTTGTTTGCTGCATTACATTATGGACACTGCTGCTTTTTTCAAATCCTCTCTACACCTGTTCACACATCTATAATCTTGCTGCATCTTTTTAAAAATTCACAGTTCAAGAGACTACTTCCTGACTAGACCATTTATGTTATGATGTCACAGCATGTAACATAATCAAGGAGAAGCTTTCAACTTCCCTGAGACTTGACAGCCACCGGGCCATGGCTAGCATTTGACCACATCAAAGGTTATTAAACAAAATAACAGCAAACAAATAGCAGAAAGCAGAGAGTAGAGATAATGAAGAATACAAATAACTACAGACACTGACAATCTGAAACAAAAACAGAAATTGCTGGAGAAAGTTTAGCAGATCTGGCCTGGGTAATCCAAGATGGAGGACAGGAAAAATTTCTGGCTATAACAACTGCTCCTTTTTTGAGGTATTTTAGGTGCTGGAGGCGATTTCCTCGAATTCCAGGAGCAGTAATTACTGTATTATATGCTGTTGCATTGTTTTCGAACTTTGGAATAAAATGTTAAAACAACAACAGTTTTAAAAGGGAGAAGTACAGACAAAGGAAGCACATGGTGAGGTCAGTGTAAGAGAGAGAAAGAAACTGACTCCAGAGTGAACTGCACAGTACTGCCTTTGCTGTGTGATTTCATATATCACTGGACATCGGAGTGCATCTGGGAAAATTATCAAACAGTGAAATTCACAACTGATCTTGGAGGAACTGTGTGGGCCAAGTTCACAGCATAGCATCAGATATGTTAACTGTTTTAAGTGGCCTACAGAAAGTGTGCAGTATTGAGTAGAGTGGGTTCTTTCTTGATTATATGTTTTTTGAGATAGGTCACTTGACTAAACTTAAAATATAAGCTGTAACTATTAATCTAACCTGGGGCAGTGTTTTGTAGAGGAGTAAGACAAGTATTATTTTCTGGGTCTGTAGATTCTGAAGGAGCAAAAATGGCCGTTAGTAGAGTGATATGTGCTTCTTGTCAGATGTGGGAGTTTAAAGAGAGTTTAAGAGTTACTGTGGTTATATCTGCAATAACTGTTGTTGGTTGTGAATCTCATCAGATCAAATGGATTGGTTGGAGAGACAGTTAGAAGCAATGAGGAATTTGCAAAAGCAACAGTACATGATGGATGGCAGTTATAGGAAGGGGGGGAAAGTCTCAGATACAGTCACATAGTTGGGTTAACTCCATGAAAGTTAAGAGATATAGGCACCTAGTGCAGGTGCATTCTGTGGCTATAACCATTTCAAACAAGTATGCTGTTTTGAAAAATGTAGGGGGTGATGGATTCTCAGGGGAACGTAGCATGAGCAGCCAAGTTTCTGGTATTGAGACTAGCTCTAATGCAATGAGGGTTACGTCGGGTTCCAAGAGATCAATTGTGTTAGGGGATTCTCTAGTCCGAGGTACAGACAGACGTTTCTGTGGCCAGCAGCGAAAATTCAGAATTGTGTATTGTTTCCCTGGTGCCAGGATCAAGGATGTCTCAGTGAGAGTGCAGAATGTTCTCAAGGGGGAGAGGGGCCAGCAAGAGGTCATTGTCCACATTGGAACCAACAACATAGGAAGGGAAAAGATTGAGATTCTGAAGGGTGATTACAGAGAGTTAGGCAGGAATTTAAAAAGGAGGTCCTCGAGAGGAGCAATATCTGGAACACTCCCAGTGCCACGAGCTAGTGAGGGCAGGAATAGGAGGACAGAGCAAATGAATGCATGGCTGAGGAGCTGGTGTATGGGAGAAGGATTCACAGTTTTGCATCATTGGAATCTCCTTTGGGGTAGAAGTGACCTGTACAAGAAGGACAGATTGCACCTAAATTGGAAGGGGACTAATACATTGGCAGGAAGATTTGCTAGAACAGATTGGGAGGATTTAGGAGGACCCAGGGAGATATGAGGAAAGAGATAAATCTGAGACTGGTACAGTTCAGAACAGAAGTGAGTCAAACAGTCAGGGCAGGCAGGGACAAAGTAGGACTAATAAATTAAACTGCATTTATTTCATGCAAGGGGCCTAATGGGGAAGGCAGATGAATTCAGGGCATGATTAGGAACATGGGACTGGGATATCATAGCAATTACAGAAACATGGCTCAGGGAAGGGCAGGACTTGCAGCTTAATGTTCCAGGATACAAATGTTACAGGCAGGATAGAAAGAGAGGCAGGAGAGTAGGGGGAGTGGCATTGTTTATAAGGGATAGCATTACAGCTGCGCTGAGGGAGGATATTCCTGGAAATACAACCAGGGAAGTTATTTGGGTGGAATTGAGAAATAAGAAAGGGATGGTCACCTTATTAGGGTTGTATTATAGACCCCCTAACAGTCAGAGGGAAATTGCAAAACAAACTTGTAAGGAGATCTCAGCTATCTGTAAGAATACTAGAGTGGTTATGGTTGGTGACTTTAACTTTCCAAACATAGACTGGGACTGCCATAGTGTTAAGGATTTAGATGGAGAGGACTTTCTTAAGTGTGTACAAGAAAATTTTCTGATCGAGTATGTGCATGTACCTACTAGAGAAGGTGCAAAACTTGACCTACTCTTGGGAAATAAGGCAGGGCAGGTGACTGAGGTGTCAGTGGGGGAACACTTTGGGGCCAGCGACCATAATTCCATTAGATTTAAAATAGCGATGGAAAAGGATAGACCAGATCTAAACGTTGAAGTTCTAAATTGGAGAAAGGCCAATTTTGCCTGTATTAGGCAAGAGCTTTCATAAGCTGATTGGGGGCAGATGTTCGCAGGTAAAAGGACAGCTGGAAAATGGGAGGCCTTCAGGAATGAGATAACGAGATTCCAGAGAAAGTATATTCCTGTTAGGGTGAAAGGAAAGGCTGGTAGGTATAGGAATGCTGCATGACTAAAGAAATTGAGGGTTTGGTTAAGAAAAAGAAGGAAGCATATCTCAGGTACAGACAGATCGAGTGAATCCTTAGAAGAGTATAAAGAAAGTAGGAGTATACTTAAAAGAGAAATCAGGAGGGCAAAATGGGGATATGAAATAGCTTTGGCAAATAGAATTAAGGAGAATCCAAAGGGTTTTTACAAATACATTAAGGACAAAAAGGTAACTAGGGAGAGAATAGGGCCCCTCAAAGATCAGCAAGGCGGCCTTTGTGTGGAGCCGCAGAACATGGGGGAGATACTAAATGAATATTTTGCATTAGTATTTACAGTGGAAAAGGATATGGAAGATAAAGAATGCAGGGAAATAGATGGTGACACCTTGCAAAATGTCCATATTACAGAGGAGGAAGTGCTGGATGTCTTGAAACGGTTAAAGGTGGATAAATCCCCAGGACCTGATCAAGTGTACCTAAGAACACCGTGGGAAGCTAGAGAAGTGATTGCTGCGTCTCTTGCTGAGATATTTGTATCATCGATAGTCACAGGTGAGGTGCCGAAAGTCTGGAGGTAGGCTAACGTGGTGCCACTGTTTAAGAAGGGTGGTAAGGACAAGCCAGGGAATTATAGACCAGTGAGCCTGACGTTGGTAATGGGCAAGTTGTTGGAGAGACTCCTAAGGGACAGGATGTACTTGCATTTGGAAAGGCAAGGACTGATTAGGGATAGTCAACATGGCTTTGTGCATGGGAAATCATGTCTCATGAACTTGATTGAGTTTTTTGAACCAGTAACAAAGAGGATTGATGAGGGCCAAGTGGTAGATGTGATCTATATGGACTTCAGTAAGGCGTTCGACAAGGTTCCCCATGGGAGACTGGTTAGCAAGGTTAGATCTCATGGAATACAGGGAGAACTAGCCATTTGAATACAGAACTGGCTCAAAGGTAGAAGACAGAGGGTGGTGGTGGAGGGTTGTTTTTCAGACTGGAGGCCTGTGACCAGTGGAGTGCCACAACGATCGGTGCTGGGCCCTCTACATTTTGTCATTTACATAAATGATTTGGATGCGAGCATAAGAGGTATAGTAAGTAAGTTTGCAGATGACACCAAAATTGGAGGAGTAGTAGACAGCGAAGAAGGTTACCTCAGATTACAACAGGATCTTGATCAGATGGGCCAATGGTCTGAGAAGTGGCAGATGGAGTTTAATTCAGATAAATGTGAAGTGCTGCATTTTGGGAAAGCAAATCTTAGCAGGACTTATACATTTAATGGTAAGGTCCTAGGGAGTGTTGCTGAACAAAGAGACCTTGGAGTGCAGGTTCATAGCTCCTTGAAAGTGGAGTCGCAGGTAGATAGGATAGTGAAGAAGGCGATTGGTATGCTTTCTTTTGATATTGAGTACAGGAGTTGGGAGGTCATGTTGCGGCTGTACAGCACATTGGTTAAGCCACTGTTGGAATATTGTGTGCAATTCTGGTCTCCTTCCTATCGGAAAAATGTTGTGAAACTTGAAAGGGTTCAGAAAAGATTTACAAGGATATTGCCAGGGTTGGAGGATTTGAGCTATGGGGACAGGCTGAACAGTCTGGGGCTGTTTTCCCTGGAGCGTTGGAGGTTGAGGGGTGATCTTATAGAGGTGTATGAAATCATGAGAGGCATAGACAGGAAAAATAGACAAAGTCTTTTCCCGGGGGCCAGGGAGTCCAGAACTAGAGGGCATAGGTTTAGGGTGAGAGGGGAAAGATATAAAAGAGACCTAAGGGGCAACTTTTTCACATGGAGGGTGGTATGTGTATGGAATGAGCTGCCAGAGGAAGTGGTGGAGGCTGGTACAATTGCAACATTTAAGAGGCATTTGGATGGGTATGTGAATAGGAAGGGTTTGGAGGGATATAGGCCGGGTGCTGGCAGGTGGGACTAGGTTGGGTTGGGATATCTGCTCGGCATGGATGGGTTGGACTGAAGGGTCTGTTTCCATGCTGTACATCTCTATGACTCTATCTGACGAAGGGTCACTGGACTCTAAATGCTAATTCTGCTTCCTCTTCACAGATGCTGTCAGTTCTGTTGAGCTCTTGTGGCAATTTCTATTTTTGTTATAAATGAGCCTTAGATGGGTTGGCAAGCTATAACTGTGATAAAGATCAGTGTTGGGTCCACAAATATTTATAAGGAATATCAATGATTTGGAAGAGGGGACAAAATGAACAGTAGCACAATTTTACTTTCTATCCTACCTTGTTGTCATTCTAAGTTGTAAAGCAGAGGTAGGCATAGTGTTCAGTGAGTGGCCAAATATTTGATGGATGGAGTATAATGTCGGTAATTGTGAACTTGTCCATTTTGACAGGAAGAATAGAAAAGCAGTATAGATTATCTTACCTACAGTAAGAAACAAGTCCACTCTGACCCTACAAAGAGTAACCCACCCAGACTCATTCATCTAACACTATGGGACAATTTAGCATAGCCAATTCTAAATGACCTGTACATTTTTGGATTGTGGGAGGAAACCCATGCAGACACGGGAAGAGTATGCAAACTCCACACAGATAACCACCTGAGGCGGGAATTGAACTGAGCTCCCTAGCACTGTGAGGCAGCAGTGTTAACCACTGAGCCACCATGCCACCTATGCTATCTAAATACAGGACATGGTGGTACAAAGGGATTAAAGTGCCCAGATCCATGAATCACAAAAGGTTAGTAAGGTGGTACAACAAGAAGGAAGGCAAGTTAAACAGTGCCATTTATTGCAAGGGATGGAATATAAAAGTAGGGCATTTGATTGCTGAGAGCCTATCTACACTCCTGTAGACTGTTTTGGTTGTCTTATTTGAAAAATATATAACCTTTTTAGAAATAGTTCCGAGAAGGAATTCAAATCATGGTTTAAGAATAAGATCTCCCTTTTGAGAACAAAGTGAAGAGAAATGCTTTCACTCAGAGGGCCATTAGACTCTGAAATTCTGCTCCTTAGAAGGTAGTGAACGCTGGATCTTTACATTTACTCCAGCAAACTGAGAGAGATTTCTCAGTAGACAAGAAAGTCAAGGATTATGGGGTCCAGCTAAGAAAGAGGAGCTGAGACCATAACTAAGTCAGCTATAATCTTATTAAATAGTGGAGCGAGTTCAAAAGGTCAAATGGCCTACATCTGTTCCCAAGTCCTATTTGCTATGTCAGCCTTTAATTCTAATAATTCTCAGCATCCTTTCCCTGGTGATTAAGTTCTTCTTTATCTGTCACTTCATAATTTTTTATTATTTCTAGGACATTATTAGTGTCTCTCAATGCAAACTATGTACTCAATTCTTTACCCACTTCTTATTTTAAGAACATAAGAACAAGGAAGAGGACTCAGTCATTCAACCCCTCAAATTTGCTGTGCCATTTAATGCAATCATAGTTGATCTCATCTCACTTCAACTCCACTTTGATGCTTGCTGTCCGGAACCATTCAACCCATTGCTAATTAAACATCTGTTGATCTTCTCCTTAAATTTACTCAGTGTCTTGACATTCACCACACTCTAGGATAGTGAATTTCACAAATGCACAATTTTTGAGAGAAGTAATTTCTAATGCGTTTTTTTCTTTATTCATTCACGGGATGAAGGCCTCATTGGCTGAGGGAGGATTTATTACTCTTCCCTAATTGCACAGAGGGAGTTAAGAGTTAACCACATTGGCTGTGGGCCTGAAATCACATGTAGAACAAAGAACAATACAGCACAGGAACAGGCCCTTTAGCTCTCCAAGCCTTTTAGTATGCCTTTCATATTAAAACTGTCTTCACTTGCAGGATCTGTATCCCTTGATTCCCTTCCTATTCATGTATTTGTCCAAGTGTTTCATGAATGCTGCCAATGTGTCTGCTTCCACCACCTCCTCTGGCAGCACGCTCCAAGAACGTTATGTGAAAAACTTGCTGCGCACATCTCTTTTAAATGCACCCCCCACACCTTGAACTTGTGTCCCCTAGTAATTGACCCCTCCACCCTGGGAAAAACCCTCATGCTTTCCACTCTATCCATATCATTCACAATTTTACAAACTTGTCAGGAATCCCCTCAATCTCGTGTGTTCCAATGAAAACAAACCCACTCCATCTAATCTTTCTTCATAGCTAAAAACCCCCATACCACGCAACATCCTGGTTAATCTTTTCTGTACCCTCTCCACAGGATCCACATCCTTCTGGTAGCATGGTAACTAGAATTGTACGAAACATTCCAAATATGGTCTAACAAAAGTCCTATAAAGCTGTAGGCCAGACCAGTTAAGGATTACAGGTTTCCTTTCCTACAGGACATTAGCACATTAGTCAATGTCTTGAACGCAACTTTTTTTAACTGAATTCAAATTCCACCATCTACTGTGATGGGATTTGAACGAGGGTCCCCAAAATATTATCAAATTCGCTGGATTAACAGACCAGTGATAATGTCACGTGGCCATTATTTCCCCTACCCTTCATCTCTATCTACTCCCTTTATCCTAAAACTTCTAGATTGTCCCACATGAGGAAATATCTTTTCTATATTAACTTTGTCAATCTTATACACCTCAATGAGATCTCTTCTCATTCTTCTAAAATCTAGACTGTATAGGCCTAAACTGATCAATCTCTCTTTATACGACAAACCCTCATCTCTGGAATTAATCTGGTGAATCTTCTCTAAACTACCTCTACTGCAACTACATCCCCCAATTAATAATTCCCCGGCTGGACTTGGACACTAGAGGACCGGTGCTGACTTTACTTATTATTTTCCTTTTCAAGTACTCTCTCTCATACTCTAATTCCTCCCTTTTTTTCATGCTTCATTTGCTATTTTGTTTAATAAACTGTCCAATCCTCTGAATTGCCACGTCTTGATTAAATTTTAAAGTACTTTAACTTCCTTAGTTAGCAACTGATGGTGAGTTCTTCCCTTAATCTTTAATTCTCATTTAATGCATATCTGTTGAGAGTTTTTTTTAAAATTCATTTGTGGGACTTGATATCCCATCCCTATTTGCCCTTGAGAAGTTGGCGATGAGCTGCCTTATTGAATTGCTGCAGTCCATTTGCTGTGGGTTGACCCACAATGCCAGTAGGGAGGGAATTCCAGGATTTTGACCCAACAACCGTGAAGGAACGCGGTATATTTCCAAGTCAGGGTGGTGAGTGGCTTGGAGGGGAACTTGTAGATGGTGGTGTTCCCAAGTAGCTGCTGCCCTTATCCTTCCAGGTGGAAGTGGTCATGGTTTTGGAAGGTGCTGTCCAAGGATCTTTGGTCACATCTCCCCAAAAATCTAAAACTGCATCTTTACCAACCTCTCCATTAACCAAATTTCCCAGTTCATTTCAGCCAGCTGTCTTCATGACTTCATTATTAAACCTTATTTAAGTTTAAATAAAACTTTGGTCTGAGACCCACTGTGTTCTCCCTAAAACTACATGCAAAATTAAAATAATGTTTCAGTCACTGTAACATCAGGGCGCATTTACTAAAGTTATTATCTAATCCTGTCTCATTGCAGATAGCCAGATTTAGGATAGTCTGATCTCTGGTTGGTTTGAGAAATTGCTAAAAGTGTCCCAAAAAATACTATAAACTGAACTTCCAGGCTACCTTTGCCAATCTAATACATCAAATTTACATGATTTGGAGATACCAGTGTACAAAGTTAAAACTCACAACACCAGGTTCTCGTACAACAGGTTTATTTGGAAGCACTAGATTTCGGAGCACTGCTTCTATCACTTGATGAAGGAGCAGCACTCTGAAAGCTGGTGCTTCCAAGCAAACCTGTTGAACTATAACCGGATGTCGTGAGTTTAAGCATCAAATTTACAGGGAGATTGAAATCAAACTTTCTCACAAGTCACTATTATTTCTTCCTGTATACCTCATCCCATTGTAGTTAATGTTAGGAGCCCTATTAAGTTCTTCAAGTGATTCCTTGACTTTGCTATTCCTTATCTCTACACAAAGCATACATTGACTCAATGTACAAGTGTCTCTAATGAAAAGTCATTGGTTTCATATTAAACTGTTGTCACACTCTTCCCTTTGTTATGTCTGCAACATTCTCCAGTCTAACAGCCATCACATACCATTTGAGCTGCACCTCTAATCATCAAGGGTCAAAGTTTAAAATTCCCTCCCTAAACCTCAAATTTCTCCTTCTCTCTCTCTCTCTACCTACTTTCAAGGCCATCCTTCAAATCCACGATTTAACCAAGCATTTGGCCAATCTTTTTGTCATCTTTGGCTCAACAGCCTTGATAACAATGCTTTTTGGGCATGTTTACTTTTTCCAAATGGCTGCATTTCAACATTATAACAGTGACTACAGTTCAGAAGTACTTCACTGTAAGGCCATTTAGGACATCCCTGGGACATAATAAAGGTGCCATAAATCATGTATTGTGTTCAGCTTGTTGCCTGTGGTTCAGCGGAAAGGACTTTCACTTCTGAGTCACATAGGTGCAGACGTAAGTCCCACTATAGGACTTGAATATGAAAATCAAGGCTGACTCTTGCATGTATTATTAAATAATAGCTTATTGTTGGAGGTACTATTTTTCAGATGAAATGTTAAACTGAGACCCCAATTCTCATTGCTCTTTCAGGTTTATGAAAAAGACTTCATGCACTATTTAGAAGACAGCACTACAAAATAGCATCTAATTGACTACTGGTTGTGAAAACTACAATACAAATGTAATTATCTTTTGATTTCTATTTTGGAATGTCATGTATCTGTGTTACAGGGGGCATATAATGTAGGTTGTTCTTGTGTATAATTTGAAACATTGAGATTAGCTTTAAAAACACTTTTTTTTTAAAAATGCAGGTAGTTCAGAACTTAATACAGGTAAACATTTAGAGCCAGGTCAGATTTTAGACACATGCTTGCTAATTTATGTTGATGTTACCTGGGGTTGAAGATAATGGTCTCAGTTCAGGGATGCTTACTCATCTGCTTATTTGGGATTTCCTTTTCAGTTCATTTCCATTCGCACTACCAGAGTCCTTATTTTATAAACTAACACTAATTACAGAGCCTTTAAATTTGATGTCAACACCGATGTTTCAGTTTGTTTTCGCAGCAGCAAGTACAGTTGCTAAGTTACTCACGCAGGACTGTATGGACTGAAGAGCTCAAGTGGCAAATTCTGATTGTTCCACATCCTGCATTTAATTGCCCATTTTTGTTTCCCTTGAAATTTTGTTGGGGTAATAAAACATGCAACCTGATTTGCAAGAAACTTTTAGCCATGCATCAAGTGGATTCATTCAAAATACTTCAGGGAATGTCAAACAAGTCATAAATAATTACCCATAAAACAAGTAAATCATAACATGAGAGGAACGGCTGCACTTTCCTGTAACATTGGAAGTCAGGATTCCTGTATCCTATCCGCATTGTAAAGTTGTGCTTTGTCTTTTAAAACATTCTACAACATAAACGTAGCATGATTTCTGCCTAGATCTGGCCATCTCTGGACCATAACTATGAAATAGACAGAATTAATTAAAATAATGCTCACTTCAATATTCCTGCATCAGAAACAATCTATTGGAGTCTTTATATCAGCTGTGACAAATCTAACTTAATTCAGATTTCTAACTCAAAATAACTACACAATATTTTTACGTAATTATAGATAAAATGTATTTTTAAAACACGTCAGTTATTTCCGAAGCTTACGTACTTTGTCTATTTGTTAAGGTGCCCGAACGTGTTTCAGCCATTGCAAAACACTTACCTTGATAGGAGCTGTGCTGAACTTAACTTTCCTTTTCGTTGGAATATTATCTTCATCGGATAATCCTTTAACTTCTGTACATTCCACATTTGGCTCATAATTGTTTTCATCGCTATCCACTTGCTCCTCTGAGTCCTCGTAAGTGTGCTCCCAACCAGCGTCATCTCCTGACTCCACACTGCAGCCTTCAGCCTCCAGAGTTTGAATTTTAGATTCGCTTCTGGGATATTCCAACCCGCCGGTTTTGTCAACTGATCGATTTGTGACTGCAATCCCAGAATGTTCAGTTGTACTCTCCTCTGAGGAATTTTCGCTTGCTATTGAACCTCGCTTACCTGAACCATCTGCAACCGCATCGCTATTTGGAAAATCAGAAGCAACGCTGCTTTGTTTCACGTCCATAGCAATGTTTGCGTGTTTCCCTAAGTTATAACTATCCTGTGCAATGGAGCCTTGTTCTTGCCGATTATCACGATGATCCACTTCAACATGCGCTCCGGGTTCAGCCTGCCTTTCATCCATTGCACTGTTCTGGTTACAAGGAAGGTCTGTTTTGACCGTCTCCGATGGAAATGTCGCATAGCTGGCAATGTTAGGCTGCTTTTCACGTGTCTTCGGGAAACCTCCAGTATCCTGGTTTACAAAATAATTCTTGTATTGACCTTGGGTGACAGATATTTTGGAGTCTGGGGGTTGCTCCTCGCTCAGTCGTTCAGTGCTTTTCGAGGAACCGTGCAGCCCGCTTTCGCCCGCCGCCTGGTTTTGTTGCTCGGTGCTTTCAAAGACGGCGCTGAGCTGGCTGACGGTGGGAGACACGGATTCTGTCCTGGGGCTGGTGCTGTCCAGAGACTCGGTGCTACCCCGATGGGAGCGGGGCCCATCGATCGCCTGCAGCTCGTCCAGCTGTTGGTCCTGGGAGCCCTTCTGCTCCCTTTTGGGGGAGCACTGGTGAGAAAGGGCCAGCGATTCGCGGCTGCTCTGCTCGAACAGTTTGCGGGTCTCGGAAAATTTGGAGTAGGTCGATGGCCCATCGCGACTGGCGTCGATGCGACTTGTCCGATCGGCCGGCTTGACCCGGGGGCCGGCTGCAACCTCCGCCACATCCCGGGCTCGCACCCTCCGGTGCGGGGACGATGAAGCCCCTCGGGCCCCTTTGCTGCGGGCAGAAGCCCCGTTGTCCTCGCCAGGCCCCATGCCCATCTGCATAAACAACATGTTCTTGATCCGGTTAACATTGGAGCCATATTTTCTTCCCCGGGCTTGCAGCGGGTTCTCGGAGCCTTCCCTCGCCTTTCCATCGCCTCCGGGGGCCGCCGCCGCCGCCGCCGCCGCCACCCCCGCGTTGCCGGCGCCTTTACTGAAGGTGCTTTTGAGAGCCTGGAATTCGGTCCGGTAAGCATTGCGGTGCGGCGAGGCACTGCGGAGGGTCGATCTCTCTCCTGAAGCCTCTGTCTTCATCATGGTTTACAATCGGCACAAACCGAATGGTGATGCCTGAAAAAAATACAATTCCCCCCTCCTCCTTCCAAACAAATGCTGCAAGTTGTGGTGGGGGGGGGGGTCTCACACGGCCACTGTCACACCAGGAACAGGGGGAAGAGAAGCCCGGAGGCTCAGCGGCACAGGTGCCCATGAACCTAAGGCACAGCAGCTGCTGCCCGCGGACATGCCGGCCATTGGGGGCGGGGGGGGGGGGAAAGAGGGAAGGGATCGAGGTGAGAAACCGGCCCCGGATTCCGAGCTGCAGCTCGTTCGCTCGCGCCGACGCAGCCGTTACTCCCGCAGCGGCTCGCGCTCCAACTGAAACCAAACTGCCGGGTACCGCGCGCCAACACGTCATCGCGTGGCCGCGCGTCAGACAGCGAAGACCGCAGGGCAGAGCCGCCGCGAGGGTGAGGGCGCGGGCAGCACCGATCCGGGGCGCAGGGTACGGTCCAAAGTTCAACACACACCGTACAACCTTCATCGCCTGAAATCCTGGAGTCGCTCCTGTCGCCAGTAGACTCATGTATCGGGCATGGAACCCTCCTCATGCTGACTACCTGTTCCAGTTTTTTTTTTCAGCGGTTTGCTTTCAAATTTTTAACAACTGCAATTTTATTTTTTCCTGTTTTTTTTTCCTCATTCAATTATTAGAGAGTTGCTTTCCCGACCTTCTCCCCACGATAACTGACGACATTTGAGAGCATGATGTTTCACCTTAGAAATGGGCCATTCAAGTCTATGAAGCCTGCACTTGTGTTCTTACACCTGCATTCGAAAGAAAATACAAATTTTAAATCTATGGAGCTGTTTGTTTTGACAAGTAGATAGATAAAAGGAATTAGCACGTATGCGATTACTCTTAAAGCAGTGAAGTGTCATTAAAATATTCATGATTTTATTTATTTCATGTAAACAAATTACGAAAAATATGCCAAACATTGACTTTCAATGTCTTTCGTATATTCATAGTAAAACGTGTCACTTTTATGTATAAATCCCAAATTATGTACATTCTAATTCTTTGTAGCAAATTTGTACTTTCCATGACGTATTGTTTTACTAAGCACATGCAACTGTTGTAAGTGAGAAACAATACATCCCCTCTCCCATAATATAAACAAAAATTTTGCATTGACCTGATAACTTTCACATCAGAGAGTATCAATGCAACAGATCTAATAAGATACTTAGTGCCATACAGCACAGAAATGGACCCTTCGGACCAACTCATCCATGCCAACTAGACATCCCAATCTGACCTTGTCCCATTTGCCAGCATTTGGCCCATATCCCTTTAAACCCTTCCTATTCATATATCCATCCAGGTGCCTTTTAAATGTTATAATTGTACCTGCCTCCACCACTTCCTCTGGCAGCCCATTCCTTACATGCACCACCCTCTTTGTGAAAAAGTTACTCCTCAGGTCCTTTTTAATCTTTCCCCCTCACCTTAAAACTCTACACTCTAGTTTTGGATTCCCCCCACTCTAGGAAAAAGGCTTTGGCTAATCACCCTATCTATGCCCCTCATGATTTTATAAACCTCTATAAAGGTCATCCTTCACCCTCCAACACTGCAGAGAAAAAAGCGCCACCCTATTCAGCCTCTCCTTATAACTTAAACACTCCAGTCCTGGCAACTTCTTTGTAAATCTTTTCTGCACTCTCTCACATTTAACAACACCTTTCCTTAAGAAGGGCAATCAGAATTTGATGCAATTTTCTAAAAGTATGGAAGTGATATTTAAAGAGCTATGGTTGAGTCCATATTTTCATTTTGTTAAAAATACATTAATATGTTATGCAATGGTATAAACAGGATAAAAAACCAAATATTTGCAGTCATTCCATAAACCCCTGATTAGAGTTTCAATATTTATATGTTATCTTGTATCACAAGCTTTAGCATCGATTGTTCTTTATTCCTTTGTTAATAATGCCTGAGTTTGAATTGTGTCTATTCCATTTAATATCTGTCAAACTGTAATTACAAGCCTGAATGTGGTCTTCGCACTGGTATTTTGAACATACCTTACTAACAATATAATTACTTTAGTTTCCTAAATTAACTGCAACCTTCTTTCAAGATAGCGTAATGACACATCAGTTATAATGGTATACAAGCCATAGGAGGAGCAATGAATTGCAGAATTGTAAATGAAGAAGAGAAATATTTACTAGAAGCAGATTATTGTTATAATGTAAGGAGCACAATAACAGGTTATGTTGCAGGGAGCAAGATCCCATAGCTAGCAATGAGATTATCAAATACTTAGTTTTCACTGCATTGGTTCAAAAATTGTTACTTTGTTACTCCTACATCTGAAAATTAAGCAGGATCTCAAGTTTCATCCAAGAAGCAGACCTTAATGAGTACTGCACTTTTGCAGCACTGCACTGAATGGTCAGTCACAATGATGTGGTGTAGTCCTTTGACTTTTGAATTAAATCCACAACATTCTAAGCCAAATGCAGTGATTTAAATTAAAAACGTAATTATTTTAACAAATGTAGCTTCATAGCTTGGAAAACATGCATTAAAATCTGCTGGTGGCTCAAAGTTAGACAGCGTTACAAACAATGTAGATTATAGCATAAAATTAAAAAGTGATATTGATAAACAAAGTGAATGGACAAAACTGTGGTAGCCGGAGTTCAATGTAAGCAAGTGTGAAGTTACTTCTTTTGGACCAAAAAAGTATAAAGCAGAGTACTCTTTAGATGTATGAAGTTAAATGCAGTGACTCTCCAAAGAGACTTGAGGGTTCAGGTGCATGGAACTTTAAAATGCTATGGACAGGTGCAGAAAATAAGAAAGCTAATGAAATGTTGGTCTTTATATCCAGAGGTCCAGAGTGTAAGAATGTAGAAATTATGCTACAATTACACAAAAGCCTGGTTAGACCCTAATTGGAGTACTGGGAGCAGATAAGGAAGAATATCTTAGGAGGAATATATTGGCCTTGGAGGAAGTACAACATAGTTTTACAAGAATGATACCTGAACTTCAGGGGCTACATTAACCATTATATATCAATAAGGCTTTTTTTTTTTACAATTTATAAAGTTAAGGGGTGATCTGATCAAAGTCTTCAAGATAAAGCAAACTTTGTTTTAACCAGCACTGTTGATAATCCCACAAAACTTATATATCTCAAATACTGGAAGTTTAATGTATTATCGTGATTTCTGTGATGTCCGAGTTGTCAGTTGAGGGTGCAAGTGAGAAAGTTGCTGGTAAGTACTGATGAAGGGTGTTGTCTGAAACATCGATTCTCCTGTTCCTCACATGCTGCCTGACCTGCTGTGCTTTTTCCAGTGCCACACTCGATCTGCTCTGACTCTCCAGTATCTACAGTCTTCATTATCTCCTAATTATAAAATTGTTGCTGTGTTTACAGGAAAATAGTGTAGATAAAGATAAGCAATTGCCACTGGTTGTGGATTCTGAGACAAGAGGGCATATTCTCAGAATGCGGGCCTGCGTTCAAGAGAAATGTTAGGAAACCCTTCTACACACAAGAGTGGCAGATGTTTGGAACTCTTTTCCTCAAATGGCAGTGGATGCTGGAATAGTTGTTTATTTTAAACCTGAGATAACTTTTGTTAAGCAAACATATGATGGGACATGAGCCAAAGGTAACTGTATGGAGTTGGGCCAAAGATCAGCCATGATCTCATTGAACACGTTCAAGATGTTGAATGGCCTACTTCTGCACCTATGTAACTTATTCCACCTCGTATACTATCATTGGGCCATGAACAGTGACAAATGCATAATGAGTGACTTTACCTGTGCTGCTTCTGAAGCAAACATAATTTCAGTGGCTTATCCAAATATAAGCACAGACTAAAACAGACCAAGAATGCTGTTCATTTTTTTTTTCATTTATTTGTTTTTGTTTAATGATATTCTGTCCTTATAGAGGAAGGCTAATCTCAACTATATACAACACAGGTCTCACTAAAACTTTAAATAAGTACTCGTCTCTTCCAGAGATTGGGGATATTCCTATCAGAAAATTACAAATTACATTTTACTGTTTAGTTGAGATAACGTAAAGATTATGCAGATATTATTATGAAGAAGGAAGTTGCACTGTGAGTTTCAGCTGGTTGGAAGCTGTTGCAGGAACATATGTTAAGGAGTCTTAGCACCATTGCTTATGTACTACTAAAATATTTGTGACAGTGGTCGGAGCAGAGGGTGGAATGCACCAATGTGCTGTTTGACTGATCATGTAGAATGGGATTGGATTTTTAAATTGTTTCCATTTATCTTAAAAAAAGTGCATCATCCCTCTCTGAGCTGCATTTGTTTCAATCTGTAGCGGTTTCACTTTTACAGATTGTCTTGCACTAAGTGTGCACATGGCTTTACAATAGCATTGATACAAATCTGTCAAAAGCTCACTTTTAATCCTCATTGCTCAGGCTGAAATATGATGCAAGGAAAAATGTAAAGGAAAACAAAACAACAAAGAACAGAGTATATGAATAAAATTAAGTTGGAAATACTTCTCAATTTAAATAACCACAAGCAAACTGCTATCACTTATTTTGTCCCCAATTATTTTGAACAGCAGATAATTTAAAGAGTCATGTTTAAACTATCACAGTGATAGTAATTACATCAGCTGTTTCAATGTCAATTTAATCACAAAAGTAGATGTGATTCTATTATTTGAAATTAATCCATGATTATCAATAGTTGTGATAAAGGATGGAATACACAACATCTTTGTGGGTGAAGCTGAGGGAAAACAGATCAAGACCTTAGATCCTGGAAAAAATAATCCCAAGGACAGAGAAAAGAATTTAAAAGGTTATACCAGGGATTTAACAAAATTAATGAGATTTTTATGATGACATTAAGATAGAAAAATATCCCACGGTTTTCACAAAAGCACCTGGAGAAAAATGGACACTGAACCAAAGAAGGAAATATTATTGCCATAATTTTTTGGGATCATATTAATAGTAAAGAAAAATGTTGAAGGGCTTAGGGAATGAGTTCCAAAGTTTAGAGTTAAAGTAACTTGAAGGTATAGCTACCAATGGTGTGGCAAAGATCAGGTGGGTGGGAAGGTCAAGAGACAGGAATAAAATGGAGGAAGCTGTAGCATTGGTGGAATGTTGGGAAGAATTTAAAGATAAGAATATTAAATTTGAGGTGTTGAGAGTTTTGAAATCAGCATAGGCCAAAAAGAACAAGTATGGGGAAACAGTATTTGGTGTGGGATAGGAGACAGGTAACAGAGATTTAGGTTAGCTTAAATTTACCAGGAGTGAAAGATAGGAGTTAGAGTCATAGAGATGTACAGCATGGAAACAGACCCTTCGGTCCAACCCGTCCATGCCGACCAGATATCCCAACCCAATCTAGTTCCACCTGCCAGCATCCGGCCCATATCCCTCCAAACCCTTCCTATTGATTTACCCATCCAAATGCCTCTTAAATGTTGCAATTGTACCAGCCTCAACCATATCCTCCGGCAGCTCATTTCATACATGTACCACCCTCTGCGTGAAACAGTTGCCCCTTAGGTCTCTTTTATATCTTGCCCCCTCACCCTAAACCTATGTCCTCTAGTTCTGGACTCCCCGACCCCAGGGAAAAGACTTTGTCTATTTATCTTATCCATGCCCCTCATAATTTTGTAAACCTCTATAAGGTCACCCCTCAGCCTCCGGCGCTCCAGGGAAAACAGCCCCAGCCTGTTCAGCCTCTCCCTGTAGCTCAGATCCTCCAACCCTGGCAACATCCTTGTAAATATTTTCTGAACCCTTTCAAGTTTCACAACATCTTTCCGATAGGAAGGAGACCAGAATTGCATGCAATATTCCAACAGTGGCCGAACCAATGTCCTGTACAGCCACAACATCACCTCCCAACTCCTGTACTCAATACTCTGACCAATAAAGGAAAGCATACCAAACACCTTCTTCACTATCCTATCTACCTGCGACTCCACTTTCAAGGAGCTATGAACCTGCACTCCAAGGTCTCTTTGTTCAGCAACACTCCCGAGGACCTTACCATTAAGTGTTTAAATCTTGCTAAGGTTTGCTTTCCCAAAATGCAGCATCTCGCATTTATCTGAATTAAACTCCATCTGCCACTTCTCAGACCATTGGCCCATCTGGTCCAGATCCTGTTGTAATCTGAGGTAACTCTCTTTGCTGTCCACACACCTCCAATTTTGGTGTCATCTGCAAACTTACTAACTGTACCTCTTATGCTCGCATCCAAATCATTTATGTAAATGACAAAAAGTAGAGGGCCCAGCACTGATCGTTGTGGCACTCCACTGGTCACAGGCCTCCAGTCTGAAAAACAACCCTCCACCACCACCTTCTGTCTTCTACCTTTGAGCCAGTTCTGTATCAGTTCTGTCAGGAGAGAATTTAATATTTGTGTGCAGGCTAAGCTCAAGACAATGTCTGATAAGTTTGATGAAGTTGATGGCGTTCATACAGAATTAATATGGAGGCCGAACATATTGGCTTGCATCTTCTCAAACTTTACCTATTGGAGTTTGTACTTCACCCACAATCACAACAAGAAATCTAAAAAAGATAATGAAACTGATGTAGCAATTATATGGAGAATAAGAAAATAGTTATAATCATACCTAGCACAAAGGAAAATGATTATGGTTGCTGAAAGCCAGCTAAGTGCCACGTAATCAGTTCATGTTAGGCAAATGTCACGTAATGGCCCTCTCCAAGAAAGAAGAATCTAACTAATACCCCTTTATACTCAACCGTATTGTCATGCTGAATCCACAACCATCAACATCAGGGGATTACCATTGACTAGAAACTTAAATTAACTATCCAGTGAGATTGACACATCCATCCGACTCATCCTAAACAATGTTCTTTTACCACCATTTAACATAAAAGCCTCTCACAAGAATGAAACAGACACAGTGAGTATTGGTCTCAACAGATCTGGCAGCATCTGTGGAGAGAGAAACAGAATTAATATTTTGAGCCCAGTATAATTTCTTCAGAACTGAGAGGTTATTTTCTATAATTTTGATAAAGGCAGAGGAGGAGCAAGTAGGTAGATGATGCTGAGGCACTGTGCAAAAGACTTATTTTCATGAATATCTTTTTCTGAAGTCACATCCAATGATGCAAACCATTCTTGTGCATTCCTTTCATGCCTGATTTGTGGTCCTTTGCCTGCCCTGATGATTCAACATAATGCTATCCCAGTTGGTGTAAGATGGCTGCTGTCTCTCACTGGAAGTGCTGCAAATGACTTTACTTTGCGTGATCTTGATTGGTATGGAACAGATCAGCTTGGACAATATCAGTCTAGGCTGATTTTTTGAAAGGCAATAGCAAGGACACTAGTGCCCTACCAAATTCTTGGGTGAGACTCTGCACCAAAGCCCTCCAGTGAGCTGACAGATGAACTATCCTTTCTCCTAGTCTGGTTGCAGCCTGATTATGCAAACTAACTCACAACATGCTGCTCTGCACAAGTTTCAAAGTACATTCAGTGTCAGCATCTGAGCAGGTGGTTGTGAGAGGCAGAACAAGTGATGTTGATTCCTCTTGTTTTTTTTTCATAGGATGTGAGGTTTCTGACAACGCCAGAATTTATTGTCTATCCCTAATTGACTTTGCACAGGTAATTGTGAAGAAGCTACTTCTCTGAACTGCTGAAGTCTGTGTTGCAGATATACCTACACTGCTGGCAGGAAGTTGAGTTCCAGGATTTTGATCCAGCAATAGTTAAGGAATTGTGACATGGTTCCAAGTTAGGATGGTGTCTGGCTCAGAGGAGAACCCACAGGTAATGTGTTGCCATATGTCTGCTGCCCTGTCTTCTAAGTGGTAAAGATCACCAGTTTTGAAGGTGTTTTAGAAGGATCCTTGGTGAAATGTCATAGTGTATCTTGTAGATGGCACACTGTTGCTATGGTATGGATGAAATGAATCTCTGATGTGGTGGATAGATATAGGCATTCTCCTTAGACTACTGTGGATGGGCAGGTGGCATTTCATTGTTATAAGAAAACAAGAGAAAAAGGGTGGGCTGAAGGACATGGTACGGGTGAAAAACTAAAGATTTATTGTTTCAGTGTGAATGTTCTTAGCAATCTTGGATCTATGGACTCTGTTACAGACACTACCAGGAAATGTGGAACCATGTTCCTGAGTGCAAGAAAGCATTGTCAGGCCCTCTCTTCTACTCCCTTCTATTGTGGCGCAGCTTATCCTGCAAGTTAGAGAGTCGAACATTAGTCATTGTATAGCACTGTGTTTTGGTGATACACATGCCTTAGCTGAATTCTGGATAGGTGTGATGGCCGAAAATGAGAGATTCAGGCTGGCAACACTGGAATTTGTGAGAGATTGAGGTGCAGTATATAAATGTCACTACCGCATGAGTTGTAGCTATGTAATGAAGTATTCACTCACCACGGCAACCTGCATGACATCATCAGTTTATTTTGGCACTGTTGCAATCTCCTTACATTGATCTCTCTGGTCAAGATACCCCCAGGTACCTCAAGGACTTCCCAGCTTCTCACATACTGTGCCTTCTCTTCAGGAAATACAAGAAAATCATGAAGAGACACAGCTGAATGTATCAAAAACTATGATACTATGCAATACCACAATAGATAAACCATACCTTAAGAGTTGAGACCCACTAAAGTGAGGCAATCTTGTTATGTCTATGTAGCTGACATCTGGTCAGTCTAGAAGCAAGAGACCACCTTAGCTGAGTTAGTGAGATAAGAGTACATCAGATTTCTGACCAGAAAGCATCAGGAAGATCTGATAGAAAGCAATTTCTACCAGACAGGTTGTCAGTATCTCTGCAATTTGTCTACACAGGGACTTACAAATTTCATGAGATTCTTGGAGTGTTGAAATTAAAGTTTGACTAAGAAATGCATCAGTGAAAGAGGGTATTGAAACTTATAATGAAAGGTCTAAAATCTCAGATAAAGAATGGGATCTCATTCCCATCTCTCTCAAATCACCTCAGTAATGACAGAAATCCTTATGATAAGGATCTTGCAAACAAATTGTTATGGAGACATAGATTTGCTTTCCAAAGCTAACAGAAGCAGGAACAATGTAGACATGGGTATCAGAATGACTCCTGGAACCACAGTTCCTATCAAGCGCTTTGTGCCAACCCCTCTATCATGCAGAACTGGCATGAGGCAGTTCTAAAGAAAGCTTTGACATCATTCCTCCAGTTAAGAGATCACCAGCTGCCTAGAAGCAAAGAGGGTTTAGTATCCAAAGAGCTGATCAATTTCCTTGCTTGGGCAAGGGGAATAACAAGTGTGCTTCCAAATGAAAATCATAGGTCTCACTAAATGATATCAACAGTCGAAAGATTATTGTTTTGAAGCAAGACTTTTTTTGTGGCTATACATCATAACCATGCGACTGAAGGGCAATTGTCTCATGACATTTTTCTCTGAAAATGTCTGATACATGACTGGCTCAACACAGTTAATCACTTCTAATTTGTTTCATTCATTTCTAGGAAATGTGTGTCATGGCTAGGTCAACATTTATTACCTGTCCCTAATTGCTCTGGAGAAAGTGGTGGTGAGTTGCCTTCTTAAACCACTGAAGTTCAAGAAGTATAGGTACACCTATAGTGCTGGTGGGAAGAGAATTCCACGACTTTGACCCAACAACACCAAAAGAATACCAGTAATGGAGAAAAATGTGTGTAAACCTAAGGATTTGAAATTGATTTTGTTCTCCGACAGCAAAAGGAATGAACTGTTCCTGAATATCTGAGAAGTAGTGTAGAAGAGTGACTGGTGACTTGGTTGAAGTTTCTAAAATCCTAAATGATCTTAATGAGATGGACATGAAGAGAATGTTCCCTTTTGTGAGTCAATCCAGGACTAAGGATCACTGATTACTCCTTATGATGTTCCCTCAGACACAGATCAGTTATAACTAAACACATCAACTCCAGTTGTACCAGTAATACTTGACAGAGACCAAGCAAAATAGAAAAGCATTCATGATTTTCTTTTTGTCAGAAATGATTTTTAATCACAGCCTTTCATCACATAAGGTAATGGTTTGTGCTATGGTGGCATCACTTGTTTGGTTCCCCCTGAATTGGTGCTGTCTGTCACATTTGCTGCAGAGGAAGACAGTGCGCTGAGAAGATGTAGGATTCACTGGTTTTTGGGTACACAGACTTGGTAGACTCAAAGTTGATGTTATCCCACATACTTGTGTTCAGCTTGGTCATATCAGCTGAAACCTTTTTGATATGTTGGCTTTAGCATCAAGTGATGAATTACAAATTACTATAGAAAATAGACTGGTGAAACTGTCAGTAACCTCATGCGTCACATTTTCAATGCTGAAACATAGATATATTGGCAACATCCTGAGCCATGATATTTGGCTTCCTGATGCTATTGGTCAAACCAAACTGCACATACGAGAGTCTGTCAGTTTTCCACTGAAGAAATATCAGTGTGGCAACATACAGCAACACTCTGACAAAGTCTTGAGATTAGCAAGGCTGAACAGCTTTCTGTCACTTCTGGTATGTAAATAGACACTCTGTTTGGATGACTTCAAGAAAAATGGCAGCAGCCAAAAAACAGTACAACAGTGACATCAACACCATTTCAGCTTTCCTGAGCCTGTCAAAAAGATCAAACTGAAGATTTGCAGGACATGGAAAATGCGCAGTATCCAAATGAGGGGTGGAGAGTTTGATTTGAAAGCAGCTTAAATTCTGTTTGCCAGACTATTTGGTGAAAGTGAGAAATAGACATTGATGAGATCCTAATTCATATATTGATAACATTACCCTTCCCTTGAGCTAATTATGATGGATCCCTCATTACAACTTCCTGGTGATTCAGTCAACCCACCCTCTTCCATTGATGTATTCTCAAGTCATACAACCTGGCTTTGGAATGCTTTGGCGTGAATTCAAATTATGATGCCACACTTAACATTTGTCGAACAAGTACTCAGAGTTCGTGTGAAACAGCAAATTTACAAATTTCAATAAAGAATGAATCACTTTCCTTTGTTCTATCAGAAGATCAACAATATCATGAAAGGAGATTGAGCTCAGTCAGAGGAAAGTTTTCTCTCTTACCCAGAAAATGCCAAAGTAGTAGACAACATTTTCGTCTTGCAATGGTCTTTGCAGTATGTGGCATGATAAATCAGCACAGATCTCCCTCTGAAGTTTAAATAATCTTTCATAGAATAAATGTTTGCTATGTTTGATGTTTTCTTAGCAACAGATATATAAAATAACATAGATTTATATATAAATATGCCAAAAACAATTCTACATCACAGATGCCCTCATGGATTCACAACAGAGGTTTTGCTTCTTTTGACTATGTCTAACACCACCCATGTTCAATAATGCGGTGATATGTCACCATTGCTTAACAAAAGCAAGCCCATCAAAATTTTATGTTTTCATCATAATTGTTCATTTCAGACTTGGGAATTTGTAGACTTTGTTTCATATACATATTTAGACTGGTCCTCGATACTTCCTAGTTGGGAAAAATAGAGTTCAACATTAAGGCTAGAAAACAACTTACTGCCAATATTCTTTTTTTATTATTCATTCATGGGACGTGGGTATCAGTGGCTGGCCAGCACTTATAACCCATCCCTAATTTCCCTTAAAAAGGTGGTGGGTAAACTGATTCTTGAACCAGTGCAGTCCATGTCCTATAGGTTGACCCACAATGCTCTTAGAGAAGGAATTCAAGGAATATAAATTTGTTTTATATAATGGAAAGAGTGGCAACAGTACAAAATGAATGATCCAGCAGCAGAACTACCAAAATTCTCTTTAGGAGTGGTTTCCTCTCACTGTGACACTAAAGACACAATGATATATTTCTAAGTTAAGGTGATGAGTGGCTTGGTGGGTAAGATAAAGTGGTGAAGTTTCCATATAACTGCTGCCGTTGTCGTTCTAGATGGTGATGGTTGTGCATTTGAAAAGTGCTGTCTAAGGTGCAGTCTTGAATTTCTGCAGTTCATCTTGCATAGGGTACACATTTCAGTTTCTGAGCATCAAAGGTGGAGGGAATGAATGTTTGTGGATGTGGTGCAAATCAGTTGAGCTGCTTTGAAATGGATACTGTCAAACTTCATGAGTGTTGTTGGAATTGCACTTATTCAATCAAGTGCGGAATATCCCATCACACTCCCGATTTGTGAATTATAGGTGGTAGATGAACTTTGGGAATTAGGAGATAATTTACTCACAAACTTTCTAGCTTCTGATCCACTCTTAACCCACATTATTTATATGACCAGTCCAGAACAGTTTCTGGTCAATAGTACAAATGGTGCTTTCTGTATTATAAGGATTCACAGCAGCATGAGCTGTTTCTTTACATTGTGTAATTAAACTGGGATAAACTAGAGTGGTATATGTTTAGTGTCATAGTAGATAAATGAATTGCTTGAGATGGCAATGCCCAGGAAAGTCACAGGTTGAAACTATATGTAATTGAATAATAACTTTGTTGGTGGCATTGTACTTAGAGTGGTTTTTGGCTGAGAGAAAATTAATAAGTGAACCAAATATTATTGTTGGACCTCTTAAAAAAAATTAGACCTATTGCATTATTTGTAATTAGAACCATTAGTAAAGCTGTTTTCAATAATTTCTTCTCATGGTGTTATGGATACCTATTCCATTTCCCTGTAATTTTGAATACTGATGGCAGCTTCCTGTGTGGACACAGCCCAATAAGCTAATGTGACAACAGGATTCCAAATTTAGGCAATATTCACAGATTATTACTGCACAAAAGGAGGCTATTCAGTCCATCATGTTTATATTACCTGTCCAAATGAGGAAATTGCTTACACTCACACCCATTATTTGGTATATGCGGGTCAGTATATCTATAAGGTCAGCTGCTGATCCCACCTTTCATTCCTCCCATTGACCTCCTACACATTGTAACAGTATCTGCATACTTTGTTATCTGTGAGTGGTCCATACCCTTATTCCCTACAGATAGCAGCAATTTGACTTGTATGCAAGCTTTCAGGCATCATTTGTGTTGCTTATGCAAGAAAAACAAGTGTGAAACTGCAAGCTGAGCCTTATTGAAGTGGTATTTAAAGGGCCAAGCATCTTAATCATAGATAAATTAATTTACTGAAACATTGCAATGTATTGAAATGATTAATTTGTCAGCAAACCAACAACTTGCTTTTGTGAAGACTGAGCTTTGTCTGTTTTTCAGAAGCTTCACTTAAAAATTTCAGGGTTCGGTTGTAATAAAGGGAGCACGTGAGACAGATGTAAGCACCATCGTTTATCAGTTAATCTATAGCTCTTCACCCACTGAAAATTAATATACTTTGCCCCTCAACCTGACCTGACTAATTCCTGCAACCAGTGACTACTCTCCATCCCCCAAAGATTTCCCTAAATAGACTACCTATGACCTGACCTACCCCATCACCTATCTGCCCACCCTTTCTGCTCACCTGTCACCCTACTCCCTCACCCAACCTGGGCACCCTACCCATTTATCCACCTGCCAGCTATCCTAACCCACCTACCAACCTAAGACTAACTGACTTAACTTCTATGTTTAACTTTCCCCCATAGCATCTCAAAGAGGTTTTGGGAACTTTAAATGTTTTGCTCGCCGACAGAAGTACACCAATTAGTATCTTTAAAAAAATGCTTGTGTCTTCTACAAAAATTCTCCATGCTGTTCTTTCTACAATTTACTGTACTGTGACTGCTAGGAAAGATTCTGCATTGGAAATTGGGCCTAAAAATTCAAAGGTGGAAGAGTATGTTATTTTTTTCATTTGATCTGGGTTGAAAATAAGGATTCTATTAATTTATTCACCAACCCCCTCCAGCCTCTTGTGACAGTACCTTTATCAAGAGAGTGCTTTTGTACTTCATAAAGATCTATTCTTCTCCCTACCAGTTTCAAAGAAACGTCACAGAATGGAGTTGTTTTGCCTTCATGCCTTGTTGCTTCCATTTTGTAAAATTGAATCATTGTACTATGAGATCAGCTCATTGTGCATTCAGCACCAAAGGGCAGCAGCTCCATTGCATTTTTGTACTATTGTGAATCAGGAGCTTTATCATCTTTAAAAGTCTCAACTGTGGAACATTATGTGCATTTTCACTTTCTTTACAGTGAGAGGGACTTCGTTACAAGCTGTTAGTGCAATCACATCAGTATCTACTAACTTGAACTGATTTGCTGCAGATTTTAAGATGATGCATATTATACTTACATAAATATAAAAGAGACACATATTAGGAAATGACTGGATATTTTATTAATGTGAGACAAATGCATTATTCTTCTCTTCCCAATGAACTTATGCATTCATGCCAACATTCAGATGTCAGTCTGACTGGATTAGTAGCTTTTGTGTCAAAAGGTTCAAATCCTAGTCCACTTAAACACATAAATTAGACACTCCAATATAGTTCAGAGGGACTGCTGCACTGCTACAGTTGATGTTAAACTGAGGACTCATCTACATTGAAGATCAAATGACACTATAAAAAGAAATCAAGAAATTATCAGATAAAAACAAGATATCACAGATGCTAGAACTCTTATATTAAAAACAGAAAGATCTGAAGATGAGTTGTATCAGACTCAATCTGTTTCTCCACAGCTGAGTTTCTCCAGTTTTTATGATTTAATCAGGAAATTTTGGGCTGACTTGCATTCCTTTCCATCAAAATACTTAAAGTAAAAAGTTGTTATTTGTTTGAGTGTTGTTGGGGTTTCTTGACTGATGCTGACTGACTATTGAATTTGAAAAACGTGTTGCTGAAAAAGAGCAGCAGGTCAGGCAGCATCAAAGGAGCAGGAGAATCGACGTTTCGGGAATAAACCCTTCTCCTGCTCTTTTGATGCTGCCTGACCTGCTGCGCTTTTCCAGCGACACATTTTTCAGCTCTGATCTCCAGCATCTGCAGTCCTCACTTTCTCCTAATTGATTTTAACCTACTGCGAATGCTCTTGCAAGGATGCCTTCCTTGAAGAAGCTCACCTCCTCCCTCTACTCTCCTGCTCCTTTGCTGCCTGACCTGCTGCGCTTTTTCAGCTCTGATCTCCAGCATCTGCAGTCCTCATTTTCTCCTGACTATTGAATTTGCCTGCTTTAGAGTTGTTGATACATTTCAAAGTAATGCATTATATATAAAGCACTTCCGAATAGTTTAATGAGATGCGGTAACAGCTTGTTGTTACTTTACATGAAAGCCTGGGCCACTGACATTGCCATTCCATATGTGCTTTTACAGGCTTCATTAGGAACCCCTTCCTTAACACACTCTAGCACATGCTTCAAGCAAAGTATGACACCTAATTAGTTGATAGCGATCACAACAGATTCAAAACAAAGATATCTCCCAGTGAGAAGGAAGATCTTTAGGAAGCCAATCATGGTTTAACAGGGAAATTAAAGATAGCATCAAATTCAAAGAAAAAGATACAATGTGGCAAAGATTAATGAAAACCAATAAAAGATGGTCCAAAAAAGGAGAGAAAATAAATTTTGAGGATAAACTTGCAAGTAACATTGATGGCAAGATCTTCTTTAAATATATAAAAAGGAAAAGAGAGACCAAAGTAAACATAGATCGCTTAGAGAATGAGGCTGGGGAAATATTACTAAGGAACCAGGAAATGGCAGCGCAGTTCAATCAGACTTTATGGTAGAAGACACAAATGGTATTCCAAAATATACTAAATAATCAAAGGTGAAAAAGGGGATTGACAGTAAACATGACAACAATCGTTGGAGAAAAAGTATTAGAGAAACTAAACTAAACTAAACTAAAAACCAAAACATCAGGTCCTTTGGTTACTAAAGGAAGTAAATGCTTCAGAGATAGTATATGCACTGGGAATAATTTTCCAAGAATCTTTCAGTTCTGGAAAAGACTTCAAGAATTGGAAACTGTCAATATAATACCCTTGTTCATGAAGAGAAAGAGACAAAAAATATATGCTACTATAGGCCAGTTAGTTTAACACCTGTTATTGTGACATGTTAATGACTGTTATAAAGGATGTAAAATAGAGCAATTACACATACCTTTAATAATCAAACAGAATAGGTGTGGCTTCATAAAGAGAAATCGTATACAGTATATTAATGACTTGGACAACAGAAGTGTACAATTGAATGTACTCTAGTCACGTTTGCAGATGACACAAAAATACATGGAAGGGGAAGGAATGTAAACAGATAAAATAAGTGTGCAAAATTTGGTAGATGGAATATAATTTGGGAAAATATGAAGTTATGCACTTTTTCAGGAAGAATAGAAGAATTGAATATTAATTAAACAAAGAAAGGTCTACAGAAATCAACAGCAAACAGGGAGTCCTTGTGCATAAGTCACAAAATCCAAGTTCAATGGATAATAGGAAAGGCAAATGGAATATTGGCTACATTTGAAGACAGTAGAGTGCTAAAATAGGGAAGTCTTGCCAAAGTTATATCAGGCACTAGTTAGATTACACCGAGAATATTGTGAGCAGTTTTGATTATCTAAGGAAAGATGTATTGGCATTGGAGGCACTCGGTTGATTCTGGATATGGAAGAATTGTATTCTGAGAGGTGGGTGAGTATGTTGGGCCTGTACTCACTCATTAGAGTTTAAAAGAGTCTGAGGTGACCTTATTGAAACACACAAGACTTTTAGGAGGTTTGACAGTATATATGCAGGAAGATTTGTTTACCTTCTTGGGCGTGTCTAGAATCAGAGGATGTAATTTCAAAGTAAGGGACAAACCATTTAAAAGAAAAGTGATTGGGAACTTCTGCCCTTGGGGTAGTGAATCTGTGGAATTCCTTATTGCAGAGGGCTGTAGAGGTTGGGTCATCAATTCTATTCAAGGCTGAGACTTTTAATTAGTAAAGCAATCAAGTGTTATGGGGAAAAGCAGGAAAGTGTATTTGGCTTTTCACAGATCAGCCCTGATTTTATTATATCATGGAGTAAACTTGATGGGCCGAGTGGCCTACTTCAGCTCCTAATCTTAAAATAATTTAACTTGAAAGGTAGCCATATATCAATGTCAGCTTAGTTTGGAATTCACACTTTTAGGTCTTTAGATTGAGGAATTTTAAGACCACATTCAAGCAAATGTTTAAAATTCTCAATAAATCTCAATTTGTTTCCAAGTTATTTAGTAACTAAATGTGCAATTCAGATAATTTCAATTCTCAATTGTGATACTGGAATATAACAGGATGCCATTCTGTTTAATCACAAATAAATATCTAACTCCTAACTAATCAGAAGTAACATTATACACAAACATAAGGTTCTCTTGATGGATATGAGATGTCTGGCATGTATACTCTCAACCAGATATCATTCTGTTACTATAGCAACTGTTTAATTATTCTGTGTTAACCTCAAGTGTTGGCTAGATTTTAGTCCTTACAACAAAACACATAACAGAAGAAAGCAAAATATCTCATCATCAGAATATATATGAATATGAAATTTTGATGAGCAATGACTTACATATGAATCCTTCAAGTCATAGCAAAGAGAAATAACCAACAATAATAGAAATTGAAGCAAGGATGACTCAGTATTCAACTTAACTGGACAGGGAATAATTTTGTAATAAGTAGAAATGTGATGCTTCCAAATTGAATTCTCAATTTAGAACCTGATGGTGCAAAATATTATAAAAGCAGAATGTTTGCATTTTTATGTAAATATGCTTTACATTTGAAGAAATTAAATTTCATCTTTAGGTTGCATTAATACTATGCCTTTATCTTAATATGGATCTACAAAAGCAAGAAATAATTTCTCAAATAAAACAACAGTTTGGCAATTATTAACAGAGCAGATGCTTTCAATGTAGGAAGATTTGACTGGAGTCAATTTCACTCAGCAAGCATGCTGTCCACCTGTTAAGAATTGATACCACTCCATGACCTAAATTAGATTACTTCCAAAAAATTCATTAGCTGTTATACAAAATTATTCAAAATGGCATTAGGATGACTTTTAAAAGGCACACTGATGTAAATAATCTAATTGTTGAAAAAAAATTTATCCTAACTAAGGTTTGATTGTGACTAATGTGTATTATCTCTCTTTAACTTCTACGTAGTCTTTCATATGGTTGACCATGCCAACCTCTCCAACACCTCTCCTTCATTGTCTATCTTAAGGACAACCTTCATTTTGTTCCAATATTCCACATTTGATCAATCTAACTGCCAATCTCTTTCCCATCACCTTACCTCATGAGTCCTCTACAAATAAATTGTGGCTCCACCTCATCCACATCAAGATACTGGTCCAGATGTTATCAGCAGACATCAGTCAACTTCCACATTTACACCAACAATATGCAACTCAAATGCTCCGCTTTTCTCCTGGCTCTGAGTAGTTAAGCCATTTGTTTGAAATCTACTCTTGGATAATCTAGTTTTTCTGCAATTAAACATTGGAGCAACAGAAAAATTTGAGGGGATCTTAACAAAATAGACCCAGAACACAATTTGGAGACTGGGTTTGGGAAGCCATTTACAATTGAGCCAGTAAAACATATCAAAGAACTCAGGATTCTGGAAATCTGATACAAAAACAGAAATTGCTCGAGAAATTCAGCAAGTCTGGCAGCATCTATGAGAAATCAGAGTTTCGGCTCCAGTGACTCTTCTTCAAAACAATTAAAACAGAGTCTGTCGTACAGACATGTCACTTACCCGCACTCTGTCAATGAATGCACTGAGTTTAGAGACCTCACAGTGGTCACAATGGCTACAGGAATATTTGATTCTGAGTCAAACTAAAGGCAAGAAGACAGAAAACATATGTGGGAAGCCTAGCTGCATTTCTCTATTCTGTTTTCCCTGAAGTTAAACAGAAAGTAATGAGGTCCAGGGAAGAAATCTTTTTCCCTCGGGATAGTAGGAAAAGGCCAACCATGCAAATGAAGCAGATATGGCTGGAATGCGAAAACACTGTGAACAGCAGAAATTTAGTTTTCCAAGACCTGCATGCAGTGCCCGAAAAGGCTAGTAATGTCATTAGGTCCAGAAAGGTAATTGCCTGACTATCTTCAGATGGTGAGTCGAAAACTGTGGCCCTGGAAAAGCACAGCAGGTCAGGCAGCATCTGAGGAGTGAGAAGATCGATATTTCAGTCATAAGCCTTCCTGATGGAGGGCTTATGCCCAAAACGTCGAATCTCCTGCTCCTCGGATGCTGTCTGACCTGCTGTGCTTTTCCAGCACCACACTTTTCAATTCTGACTCTCCAGCATCTGCAGTCCTCACTTTCTCCTCCTCCATCTTCAAATGGTCCTTTGACACATTTTGGCTTCTCTTGTACTCACTTGAAAAGCATCCCTCTTACCTTGCATTTCAAGACATCCCATTTCTTCAGGCATCTCCTTAAGTTTGCATCTCAACATTCAATACCCACACTCATCCTCATCATCTTGCTTCCATTCCTCACAATCATCCTCCTCAATAACTCATTTCATCTGCAGTGCATTCCCACTTATTTCACTCTGTCTTTTCTCATTGTAGAAGCAAGCATACAACTCTAAAAGTAACAATATAAGAGAACTGAGAATCGAGCTGCTGCTTTGGTTACCCTGAACACATTGGAAGACAGCATGTCTTAGAGAACAACAGGGCAGGAAAGATGGAGAAATGGGGAATGTGCATAAGATCATAAGATATAAGAGCAGATTATGCCATTTTCATTCAAGTCTGCTCCATCATTTGATCATGGCTGATATGTTTCTCAACCCCATTTTACTACATTCTCCCCATTACCCCTGATCCCATTACTAATCAAGGACCTATCTATCTCTGTCTTAAAGATACTCAATGATTTGGCCTCGACAGTAACAATGAGTTCCATAGATTCTTCATCCTCTGGCTAAAGAAACTTCTCTTAATCTCAGTTCTAAAGTGTTGTCCCTTGACTCTGAGACTGTGCAGTCAGGCCATAATCTCTCCTACTACGGGAAACATTTTCTCCACATCCACTCTATCCAATCCTCTGTTCCAATACTATCCAGTATTCTCTAAATTTCAAATGAGATCCCCCTCATCTTGCTACAGAACCAGAACCCTCAACATCTCCTCATGTGATAAGTCCTTAAATCCTAGGATCATTCTTGTGAATCTCCTTTGGAGCCCCTCCAGGGCCAGCACATCCTTCCTTAGATACTGTTCACAATACCCAATGTAATCTGAGCTGAGCCCTTCACAGCCTCAGCAGTACATTGCTGCTCATTTATTCTATCCTCCTTGAAATGAGTACCACCATTACATTTGTCTTCCTAACTGCCAACTAAGCCTGTGTGTTAATTTGATGAGAATCCTGAACTAAGACTCCTAAGTCTCCTTGTGATTTCGATTTACAAAGCCTTTCACCTTTTGGAAAATAATCTATACCTCTGTCCTTCCTACCCAAGTGCGTGACCTCATATTTTCCAAGTTAAAAATTACACAACACCAGGTTATAATCCAACAGGTTTAATTGTAAGCACCAGGTTTCAGAGCGTTACTCCTTCATCAGGTGATTCAATCTACAGCCTCCCCATTTCCTCGACACTACCTGTCCCTCCATCTGTTTTTGTGTCAGCTACAAACTCAGTTCCTTTGTCCAGATGATGATTATTATATAACGTGAGTAGTTGAGGTCCCAATACTGACCCACTTTGGAACTCCACTAGTCACCGGCTGCCACCTTGAAAAAGACTCCTTATTGGATTCTTGAATATGAATTTCAAACCTGAGGCAGGAAGCAATTGAGGGGAGGGATCTTGACAGGATAGCTGTGGACAGGAAGGTACCTCTTAGGCTGTGTTTGCTGACACCAGTCCATATTATGTACAGCTTTTAATTGCACAAGTAAACTTAATGAGATTCTGGGAGTGCATACTGGGAACCAGGAAAATGGGGGTTTGGGACCAGGAAGATGAGGGAGACCACTGGGATGTGGGATGGGTGTTCAGGAGAGGGGTCCCTCTGCTCAATCAAACTTTCCTCTTTCTGCCTCCTCTTCCCTCTCTCCACCATTCTCTCTGCCCCAATTCCCTCCTTCTGTGTCCTATTTCTCCACTGCTGAACAATGTTTCAAAAGCACACACTTCAATGCACATGTGCAGTGCAATCGTTGAGGAAGATGTCACATGTGCAAACTACATGATGATGCAATGTTTTGAATTGTGCGCATGCGTGTTTCTGGATAAGTGCACATGCATAATTGCCCACAGTTGTGGGATCAGCAAACACTGCCTTCTGCTTATGGGAAGAATTTAGAACTGGGGTCACAGTTTAAAATTCAGGGGTCACCCATTAAAATGGAGATGAGGCTTTTTTTTTTCTCTCAGAGGATTCTAAGTCTTTGAAAAGATTGTGAAAGCAGAGTCCTTGAATATTTTTAATGTAGAGCTAAGCAAGAAGGTGAATGGTTATCGGGGTAGGCTGGAATATGGATTCGGGGGTTATGATCAGATTGACAATGATCTTACTGAATGGTAGAACAGGCTAGAGCTGAATGGCCTACAGCCTGCTCCTAATTCACATGCTTGAATCAATGCTCATGCAACATCTTAGAGAGATTGAGAAATTAACCTAACAAGGAACGTAACCATATAGGGTCTCAGCAACGTATGCAGTGGTAGGATTTGCAGAAGATTTGGCCCATCTCTATGTCACGAGTATCTCACTCCATGTCTTATGCTTTTAACAAGTGGCAAGTTTTTTGCTCGACAACAGTGAGTTGCCAACTAAGGGGGAATAGTTCTTGTTAAATGTCTTGTCAATGGCCCAACTTGCTTCTTTAATATTCAACTTTCTACCTAACTAAATGCACCAAATAAGCTAGATACTGAAAAAGGCAACATGGAAATCAGAGCGGGCACCTGGTAACTTCTGCTCCCTGCTTGTTCTGAAGGACACCTATGTTGCTTTGGACCAAACAGCATCACAGGGCATGATCCATGGGCACAAGCACAGGCAGCATTCATCCATGGACATTGACATCCATCATTTGCGAACCCTTCATGACTATCATGACACCTCTCCAATGCACTGGCATTGTGATTTGGAAGCACAGACTTCCTTTGCAGGCTGCACTGGCAACTAGGTTTGAAAAGCTGAGGCAGGGACAGACACCTATCTCATGGATTGTATGAGGTTGCATCTCAGAGCTGCTTGTTTGCCATCTTAATGCCTGCATGCAGCTGTCAGCTACCATGCCTTGCCTTGCCATGTCATGCCAAACCTGTTAGCATATTGGCATGTCAGCCAGACCCAATGGCTATTACTGCCATATTACTGTACACTTTTGCACAGACAACTGGACAGAATGCTTGTCAGTGGGGATCTGTTGAGGTGGGCAATACATTGATATACTACACACCGGAACATCAATTTAATGGCTACAGTATGTACCAGCTGCCTTTATGACAAATACATTGCACACTTTGTCAACTAAATTGAGATAGGAGCAGTCCAGGGATATTAGATTAGATTACTTACAGTGTGGAAACAGGCCCTTCGGCCCAACAAGTCCACACCGCCCCGCCGAAGCGCAACCCACCCATACCCCTACATTTACCCCTTACCTAACACTACGGGCAATTTAGATTGGCCAATTCACCTGACCTGCACATCTTTGGACTGTGGGAGGAAACCGGAGCACCCGGAGGAAACCCACGCAGACACGGGGAGAATGTGCAAACTCCACACAGACAGTCGCCTGAGGTATGGGGATCATATGGAACAGAATTTCAGATTATGGTAGTTCATGGGAAAAGGGGCATTGGGCCAGCAACCACCACCTTAGCCTCCACAGTGGGAGCATAGAGGAACAGAATGGCAATTATTAAGGTGTAAGGCTGTGTTCATGTGGTAGGGAGGACAGTGTCGGCAAAGTTTTGCGGGCCATTATTACTTTCTATTCTCTAGTTGCAAAGTGTGACTATAAAATGGCTGGTGCTGCGATATAAGATAAGAGCTCATTGTCTTAGGAGCAAGATACAGGCATAAATGGAGTTGACTGGCAGAGGGCAGAGTACCAGGATGAAGGGATCTTTTTCAGGACAGCAGCCAGTGACCATTGGAGATACACAGGGGTCAGTGTCAAATATTCATGCTATACATTAACAATCTGGACGAATGAACTGAGGGCATTGTCACTAAGTTTGCAGATGACACAAAGAAAGGTGGAGGGAAAAGAGGTTGAGGAAGTGGGAAACAGCAAAAGGACTTGGACAGTCTTAGACAGCGGGCAAAGAAGTGGCAGGTGAAATACAATGTGGGAAAGTGGGAAACAATATACTTTGGTGGGAAGAATGGTTTCAATCCAAGGAACCAGGCAAAGAGCTGGTTAACCATTCATTTAGGGTTCTGGACACCCTGAAGTATAAAACAATCTAATTGGAAAGGGCAAACTCACAATGAGGCAGGTTGACGACATGACAGATGAAGGCATACAAAAGGCTGGTCTTTAGTGATAACAATGAAAATGAAGCAGGGTTAATGTAATGAAACAGAAATACACAACAGTCAGGCAGAGCTGTGAACAACTACTTGAGTCCACACAGAGAAAGAAGAATATGAGGAATAATCCACAACCACCAACCTAAAGTTGAAACTTAATACTGCAGCGCACAGGAACTTCATCCTACCTCAAGCTATACCATAAGATCTTTCCTGGCAATGTGAATGAAAGTGGTGACTCAAAGAAAGATGCTGTGAAACTGAGTAACATTATACTGATAGTTTATGGTGGAACTGAGAGTGAACAGTTAGGGATGACCCAAATCGTAGATACATACAAAGGAAATGACATTAACTCCACATTCTACAACACGGAAACAGATGGTCCCGCTACACAGATGTTGTGCAACTGCAAAGAGCTGCAGCTGACTCTCAGTTAGCCAGGAGATGAAGAAAACATCACTGAAGGGTGAATTAAAGATTGAGTGCTGAGCAAGACGTAACATGCCATGCTAGAAAAGAGTATTGGAAGATTAACTACATGCTGTAAAGTTAACAGAGGAAGGAACCAAGAGAGATATGCCAATCCTCAGGTCTAAACCTCAACTGCCCATAATTCAAACAGAAGAACTTGAAAAAGAAAAATTGACAGTGCTGAATTCAGACAAAAATTTGTGAATGATGGATGCAAGTTAACAGTTATAGCACAACTGCAAATTATTTACTGAAGTTAAATAACAGACTGCAAAATTTACTGGAACACTTCAAAGAGGAAATAGGAAATGCAAAAAGCCAAGCAGAGCAGGCACAGCAGAAAAATGACTAAGTAAGACAAATACTTAAAGAGGAGAGAAACATAAGCTCCAGAATCATAAAGCAAAATTTGAGGACAATTACAGCCAGGCCAAAGACCAACGGCAACATGCTGCTTTAGCCCAGAAGAAATACATTTTACAGCTTAAGCAATATAGTAAATGATATTTTTTGAGAAAGCAAGCTTCAAAAGACTCTTGAGGTGTTCAGTTTAATTGTAAAAGTCAATTATTAATCTTCAATTTGAACATAATATAAAAAATTTAATTTAAAATTATATTGGTATGTAGAGGCATTATTTTAAACAAAGACGCATGATATAAGACCGTAAGACATAGGAGCAGAAATTAGACCATTCAGCCCATCGAGTGTGCTCTGCCATTCAATCATGGCTGATAAGTTTCTCAACCCCATTCTGAATGTCAGGTGTCCGGGTTGTCATGTCTTGTGGTTCCTGGTAGTTTCACAAATCTTACTACATGTTATGGATTACAGCTTGTTTCTCAATATTCAGTAGTGAGTGCTGAGAGTACAACCAGCTGAGCCACATCTAATATTCAAAGGAGAATACCAATCCTACACCAAATTTATATAGTAATTTCCTACAGGAGATTGGGCAACCACTACTAAAATTTAGGTCTTCTCTTTTCTCTTCAACCCTGGAAACCTCAGGAAATGTTAAGCTGGTTGTCACATTGTTCTTATAGTGGTAGATCAGGATAGGCACCAATGCTGTACCTTGTAATATGGCTATGTAAATAATGCCAATCTGGAGAATTTGGATCTGGATCTCCAGCCTGCAGTTAGTAGGGTTGGGGTCTCACATCACCACACTTGGACTAGCAGTGGAGACCCTACCTGAAGCTTTAAACAAATAAAAATTATTGGCATTCTAAAAATACAGATTAAGAACAGCAATTTGCAGATATCAGGTTAGGTCATTAATTTGCAGTTAGAATTTTATGCTCTGTAGATTTATGCTTATTTATTTAATACCAGTTGATAATTTCTATTTTCACTGGAGGATGGCATATAGAGCTTAGTATGCTCAATTATCTATGAGCATCAGAGCTGTGCCTCATTGCACAAGGTGAAACAGTAAAGAATGGTTTGCTTTCACAATTACAGGTCAGTGTACATAAAATCTTCATTACTGCCTTGTGCTTAAAATCGGCAGACCTTTTTCGAACATTTGATAGCAAAATTCAGATGCAGTAACTGTAAGTCAAAGTACTTCTTCCAATATAAGGTTTTTAAAAATCTTTTTATCAGAAATATCGCTACTAATGACAGACATAAAAATATAATTTCAGGCTAGCTGCCTACAGGCTGACTGGCAAACTGCAGATTAGCTGTTCTATGCTTTCTTTTCTGATTCTACTGCAGTTTCCTGCTGTCTTTATCTCAACTCGTGATCTGCTGCTGTTGCCTGTCTGTATGATTCAAATGCTGCTGTCTAAACATAGAACATAGAACAGTACAGCACAGAAACAGGCCCTCTGGCCTACCACGTCTGTGCCGACCATGATGAAGAACCATTTTTTTGAATCCAGAAACTATTACTGTCACAGTTGTAGCTATATATAGAACAGTTAATAATGAGTTGAAAAATGTACTTTCTCTTGTGGCAGAATGTTTTGGCATTATTGTATTACTTGCTTTAAGATTCTTCATGTGACTGTGGAACAATTTGGAAAATACAACTAGAGTTCTGTATAAATGATTAGAAAAAAAATTAAGAAATCAAGAAGGAAGTAGTTATATGCCACTGGCTGTGTTTATGTATCTGTGACTATGTCCTGTTTTCTGAAATGAACCTTCAGATTATTTCAGAGTAACTAAAACTAACCAGAATATGATACTGAGTCAGCACTTCCTACTTCCCTTTTTACATCCTGTAGTACTAGAAATATGTTACAGTTGTAAGTCCTGTGATTAAAGTTCCATTTACAATGGTTTCTGATTGAATAAATTCAATCATATATGCTCAGTATTTGAAGCTGTTGCAGTTATTTTAGTTTATAAAATATTCAAACTGGATTGCATTGTTCATATTTGATCTGTAATTTATTAAACTTGCTATAAATCTGCTTGATGGTTAATAAATTTCTCTTTTTTGTAAAACGTACATGACGTGTTTGGAATGAAAGCCTGGCCTATTCATGTTGCTAGGGGGCCATGGTGACTTCATGCATGCCATCAATGTCTTGACATACATTCCCAAGTGGTAGCCACCAGCTGATTTGTTTATTAGGTTCAGCTTGATTTTCCTATAGGGTCAGGAAACAGATGTTGAGACAATTTCTGAGCCCTGATCCCGTAACGAGGGAGAAGCAGTCACAGCTCTTTTAGACTGGCAGCTGATTTGATTTGAAGGTGGGTTGGGCTGTGAATTAGTGGACACAGTGGTAGGAATAAAGTCAGAACAGAAATAAAGTGAGGCTCAATAGTTTAAACTGGCCACAGCAGCCAATGCTGTGGACGCTGTTTCAATTAACAATTACTCTCGCACTGATAGAGCAGTAAAGGGAAAGGATGGCTACCCAGGACAGGACTGCACCCTGTTTTGGTGAGGCAGATTAGGAAACCCTCATGGAGGCAGTGAGGGAGAGGAGTGAGAACTATTTCTGGTGATTGATGGGGAAAGGCCATCTACCAGATCAAGCGGACCTGAGGGCTGTGAGCAGATGGAATATGGTTAGGAGGAGCTGGCTGCAATGTACGAGGAGGTTCAGTTGCTTTATTCACTCTGTCAAGCTATACACAGAGATGACAAGTTATTCAACATCCAACAGACACAGCAGCTGTCAAGTGTGAGGGGACATGCTATTCCTGAGTGTGGGGGAGGAGCATTTTCCCAAGCCGCTTACTAACTCCTCAGATTCATAACACTGTTGAGGACCTGTCAGCACTGATACTTGCTGCTTCTTATGCCAAGCAGCCACTGGGGTTAGTGTAGAGGCTAACAGTGCCATAGTCTCACTTTGTTAAGGCAAGCAGGCTCAGAATGCCCATAAATGGGCCCAGACTGAATGGAGATCCAGTACTTTTCACTGTTTCATCGTGGAAAAGGAAACATTGGAGTTCACCACGTGGGATGACCAGGAGTAGGACAGATTAGGCAGGGTGGCTATATGGTGAATAGAAACTGTGATGTGTGGGGTAAGAGGGTGCATTGTATTTCAATCATCTTTGTGAGCTCCATGATGAGGATAATTTCATGCTTGAGGCCACATGCGAAATACTGCTTGGAAGTAGCCAAAAGGAGTGACCAAAACATTGGGCCAAATGCTGAGTGGATCACTGGCATCTGCTTCTCCTGTAACTGTGCACATTTTTTTTCTTTTTAAACATAATTTAAATACAAACTAAATGTGCAAGATTCCTTTTATTAATAGAGGAGCAATAAAGAATGGATGAAATGGTGAAGTGTGGTAAGAGTCTTTGAAAGATTCATGAAACCTCTCAATAGATCTGTACGCCTTGTGGTGGCAAAGGCCACGGCTATTCCATGCTGTAGCTTCAATAGCAGTCAGACCAGAAGGACGTCCAGTACATGCCATCTCTTGGGTTCAAATGCATCATCTGAAACTGTACCTGATGATCCTGACATTGATCATTGTCGAGAGCTTTGAGCCTTGCAGCAGAGGCCACCTTCTCTCTGTGTAGTTAGGGCACTTTTTCTTTCTCCTCCTACTTCTACTTTTCCTTCAAGGAATCTGCATTGGCCACTCCTGTCTGGACAGCTATGTTACAGAGAGCATGGCAGCTATCTTCAATGCATGAGACCCTTGTACTGCAGGATACAATCTGACAGACTAGACCAGACCTGGGGCATACATCGTCGGTCGACTGATGTCTGCCCATGATAAACCCAGTACAACAATAGTTCTGAAGATTGTGAGACTCCTTATACCTCTTCATCCATTTATCTCAGTTTCTTTCTTTAAGATGTTCCTTCAAACCCACCTTTTCATTGAAACCTTTTCTTGTACCTGACCCAAAATCAAATTATGTAATTTCTTGTCATCCTTTGTTTTATAACACTTCTGTGAAATATCTTAGGACATTTAGTTATAATACAGGTGTTGTATAAATATCTTTTGATATAACAACCATTCTGAGCCTCCATTCTTGTAAAGGTGTGAGTGGTAAACTCTTCAAGGGATAGTGTTTATTCCCTGGAATCCACCCACATTCTTGGTGGCTAGGGGGTGGGTTACATGGAACTATGGTGGTGCCAGGAAAGCCAGCTACAAATGCAGCTACCCATAGTTCATCCAGCCTGTTCCAGCCTGTTCCAGTGAAGACGGTGAACAATTTTTCATGGTTTGGAAGTTGTCCTCGTGAGGTGCACTCCACATGGGCTGGACCTTGACAACACTCTGATTGAGACACAATTCAATTTATAGGCCTAGCTTCGTTGTCCCATGGTTTGACAATGTTTATACGAAGCTTACTGTAGTTGATTAGTATTTCATATTTAATAGTTACTGGGGACACATTTCCCAGTCAGTCTGGGAGAGGGTGACAGCATGAGACTTTAACTTCATCGTGTACATGTTTTTGAATGAGCTCCCTGCCCTGATTGACAGGTTTGGTTCCATGTTGGCAGAGAAAACTGCAGAAGATGCTGAAGGTCAGGGGCACCTTAACTTCTTGCTTCTCTAGGTAAGGAACACGAGGTGATGCAGATATAGGTTGGTATAGAGGATCAGGAGTGATCACTGTGGTTCAGGGAATGATCTGAGACAAAGGTGACAGGGGGTTCAAGAAAGATTGGAAGGAAAGCTGGCTTCAGAGGAAGATTGGAGGGAGATGAGACAAGGCTAAGGATCAAGGAATGCATCTTTGAGAGGCTAATAACTGTGTGTGGTGAGTTGAAAGAAATACTTCTGCTACCCTTGGCTTGCAAACTCCTTTTCCCTACTTGTTTCCTAATTCATGGGAAACTTAGTTCAGTATTAATCTTGATATACAAATAAAAACTTTGACACGCTGTTGTATTAAAATATTTAAATTGACTCACTATCTGATAGTGAATAGTTTGCCCACCCCTGTTAATACTTAAGAAACTAGTAGCTCCAGGTGGATTAGGTTTGCATTTGAGTTTGAATTATTTTAAATTTGTAATTACTACTGCACCTAGTACTACAATTCCTGGGACTGAATGTTTTTTACGGGGAGTTCCTATGAGATTTGGCAGCATGCTTGCTTCACTGACTGACTTGTTAAAGGAGTGCAGAAAATTTCATTGGATGGAGAAATGTTAGAAGACATTTGATAGCCTGAAAGCTGTGTTAACCACCAACTCACTGTTAGCCACACCTAATAACACAATGCCATTCAAGTTGGCTATCAACATAATGATGTCGATGTCAGTCCTATACTCCTGCAAAAAGACGATGAAAAGATAGCAGGACCTATTGGATATTTTTCCAGAAATTGATTAATCATCAACAGAAATATTCCACGATTGAGAAGGAGACCTTGAGTTTGGTGGTGGTGATGAGACATTTCAACAGTTATATTGCCAGTAATGTGTCTGAGACAATTGTATATAATGACCATAATACCTTAAAGTTTTTGTGTCTAAGTGAGTGTGTTGGAAGATGCCAAGAGACACACAATGAGGAACTGCATGCTTATCTAATAACATACCTGGATTGATTATTCTTGGTATTTTCATTGTAATCATTAACATCAATGTAAAAAGCTGAGGGTCCTATCTTACACTTGTGGAACTTAAGTAGCCTGGCAACTTAAAAATGCCCTATTTATCCCTACTCTAAGCTCCTTGGCCTTTTACCAATGCTCAGTGTATGTTAATATATTGCTTATACCTTCATTAAGTCATTGTATTGAATATTTTTGTGGAAATCCTAATATACTGCATGTACTGATTTCCAATTATTTGTCAATGGCAATGAAACAAATGTAGCAGACAACTACAAATCTGTTTACCTACTCAGTATGCCCTCTAAAATACCTCCAGACTGTCCCAGACAGCAGAATATGCACATTGATTGTTTGGTGACCTGTTGCAGACCAGCACTGCAGCTATTCTTGACTTCCTAACAGGATTCACAAAGCATGACTGAAAAGAGAGTCTTTTCCGCACAGTAGTCAGCCTGAAAGCTAACAGACTACTTTGAATAAAAGCAACAAAAAGGGCCAGCATAGGATAAGAGTTTTGAATATTGCTCAGATAGTTGCATAGATCTTCATAGTCAAAAAGTAGATTTAGATGAGAGAGTGCAATTCACTATTGTGATTGTAATGATGTCAGCCAGGTAGACCTCAGAATACAAGTTCCCTGATTAAAGCCAATTCAGGAGCATTGCCTGCTGGATATAAACAGGAGTGTCAGATATCCTGTTCACTCTGAGAGCTGGGTGAGATGAAGCTGGATCGATGTCAAGGAAATTCCAAGGTAAATAAAGGGTGACTTGGTGACAGGATATCAGCCTCTGTTGAGTTATTTCAGTGGCAACTAGAGAAATCATGTTCCTGAAGAAATTCACTTGCAACAGTTGTCTTTGTGTTGAAGTCAGCATTCTGGCATCATCCTGTTATTGGAAGCTCAACTTGTTCGATCCTTGTCGAAGATGGGTCCAGTATGCACAGAGAATGTGTTTATTTTTCCAGGCAAGTGACATTGAGGCAGATGAAAAGTAATGAGTAATTCTCTTGATAGCTTGTAGACCTGCAGCTTTTTCAGTTGTTAGGAGCCTAACATTCGCTGATGAACCAGATACTGAAGACATATTTAGTTTAAGGAACATTACAACCCCAAGTGTCCTCTAATTCTGAGATGTTATTGGCTTTACTCAGCAATTCAAGAACCAGGGGAATCCATATTAGGATTTTTGAGTAGGTTAAGACTACAGGCAGAGGTATGTGACTTTGGTTTAACCCTTAATGAGATGCTGAAAGACTGAGTGGTCTGTGGAATTAATGATGTAATTGGGCTTCTAGCTGAAGCCCAATTTGACTTCAAGCAGGCACTACAACTGACTTTATCATTGGAAAATGCAGCAAGTGGAGCATATGAGTTGCTGGGTATTCTGATGGAAGTTGACACCCTCGCCAGTCCACCTGAGCCCGGGGAACACCACTTGAGTGAAGGCAATTGCACAGCCTCATTCAAGATACATCCTGAACAGAGGGACTCTAGGTCAGCCCACAGCAAAACCCCAAAACAAAGCCAAGCCTCGGCCAAACAGTTTATATTTTCTTCATGATCTGATCTCGAAATTATTGTACTTTCTGCTATTATATGGACTCAAATCAGAAAAAGAATCGCACCAGACCTAAATGGAATAAGAAAACTCATAAGCTGGTATCCAGGAGGGTACACACCCTGGAAAATCTATCTACATCAGGTTTGGAACAGTTAAATTGCTTAGCAATATCTAAATCAGAACCAAACAAAATAAACATTCCTGATGAAGTGCTTATGCTTGAAACGTCGATTATCATGCTCCTCGGATGCTGCCAGACCGGTTGTGCTTTTCCAGCACCACACACTCGACTCTGATCTCCAGCATCTGCAGTCATCACTTTCTCCCAAAATAAACATTTGGTCCAATGGTCACTCTATTCTAATGGAAGTCGATAATGTGTTCGATCATGGTCACGGCTGTTTCATTTGATTGCAGAATAAGTCTTTAATAACATTCACTCTGGACTCCAACCCTTAAGTTTGTGCAAGACCATGGTGAAACTGAGAACCTATACCAGGAAGTATTACAGATTAAGGGTACAACTTCGGTTCTGGTCTCTTATGAGAAGCAGCTTGTTCAGTTACCACTGATTGTAGTAAAAGGCTCAGGCCAGAGCTTCAGGGGGCAAAATTGGTTGAGAAAGTTTCAACGTGATTGGCTCAAAATTTTTCCATTAGAAAATGGTTGCCTAATTAAATTTATCCAAAAGTTTTTCAGTAAGGTCTAGGGAATATCAAAGGGAACAAGGCCACCTTGTATGTTGACCAGGAAGCAATTCCATGATTCTGCAAGGCCCGCCCAGTGCCATTTGCTTTCCGGGCAAAAGTAGAGGGAGAAATCAGGAGGCTGGAAAGTGAAGGAGTCATCAAACTAGTTCAGCTTATGGAATGAGTAGCACCGACTGTGAAGCCCAACTGACCGGTTCACCTTTGTGGGAATTTTAAAAAAACAGTAAACCGCTTTTTGCAGCTAGATAAATACCCAATCCCTCGCATAAAAGGTTTATATGAAAAACTGGCAAGGTGGCTGTCTTTCACGAAGTTGGACATGAACCATTCATAATGGCAGTTGAGGTTAGATGAGGATTCGCAGAAGTGTGCTACGAATAATACTCATAAGGATTTGTACCAATCTACAAGACTTCCATGTGGGGAATAGTTAGTCTGTGCAATTTTTCACATGGTGATGGAGAACATTTCATAAGGTGTACCCTATGTCGCCATTTATCTAATTGATGTGCTAATATGAGGGAAGACCATTAAGGGAAGACTTAAAGAACTTAAGAAATAGTCCTTAGACATTTCTCCCAGGTAGGCATATACCTTAGAAGGTAAAAATGTGTATTCCAAGCACCCACTTGGGCAACAGTGTCAACAAGATCTGGTTGTACCTGTTGGAAATAAAATGAGGGTGATCAAAGGTGACCCAGCTCCCACGTCTGTATCAGAGCTTAGTTCTTTCCTTGAGCTAATGAACAATTATGGGAAGTTCATAGGTAACCTGGCCTCCATCCTGCCACCTGTGCATCAACTCTTAAAAAAAGGGTAAACCTTGGAAATGTTTGCATAGCTAAGCCATAGCTTTCAGGGAAATGAAGAAACAGCTATCATCCTTTAAGGTGTTAGCACCCTATGATCCCTAGTGAGATCTAGTATTTACATGTGATGCTTCCCTTTACAGCACCAGGATTGTTTTAGCTCACAGGTGGCCCAATGGAGAGGAATGCTCAAAAATGCATGCATCCAGAATTTTGGCTAAAGCAGAGTATAAATATGCCCAGATAGAGAAGGAAGGTTTGCTGGTCATATTTGGAGTCAGGAAATTCTACCAATGCCTTTATGTACGTAAATTTGTACGAATAATGAACCACAAACCCCTGCTAGTTTAGCTTAAGGAAGACAAGGCAGTGCCACCCATAGCTTCACAACAAATTCAGAGGTGGACTCTAATACTAAATGTGTATAATTTCAAGTTGGAACATCATCTGGGAGGCTAAGTAGCAAATCTAGATGCTTTGAGCTACCACTGGCTGGCAAATACATTACCGGTGGTACCACCACTGGAAGAATCTGTAATAATTTTAAATTTTCTGGACACACGTCCAGTCACAGCTGACAATATCAGACTTTGAACACAGAAAGATCTGGTCCTGGCAAAACTGAAACAGCTAGTGGTAATGGGAGAAATCAAAGGGCCATCACAATCAGAACTGAAACCTTTTTGGAGCTGGAGAGACCAGATCACAGTGAAGGATGTCATATTATGATGGGGAGCAAGAGTGATTGCCCTGAGAAATATTGCTGCCAGTTACTGGCCAAACTCCACCAGGGTCATTCAGAGGTTTCTGAAATGAAGATGTTGGTGAGACATTCTGCCTCATAGTCAGGATAGAATGCAAACAGAGCTGTATTGGTGGGCAGTGCCCATTTTGCAAACAAGGACAAAGATTACCAACAGCAACTCCCATAATTTGCAGGAATGGCCAAATAGACCCTGGACTCAGTTACACGCCAACTATTCAGATCCTTTCATGGGTTTATGTTCTTAGTCATTGTAGAGGCCCACTCATAGTGATTGGACATGCATTGAGTTCACTCATCCAACATGGGGCGACGATAGAAAAACTGCGCACATCTTTTACAATACACAGACTCCCAGAATTGTTGATCGCAGATGATGGGCCATCATTTACCAGAAGAGAATTTCAGTATTTCCTAAAGTCAAATGGCATTTGTTATATAAAGACAGCTCTATACAATCCATTATCCAATGGTCTGGCAGAAGAGCATTTCAAAGTTTAAAGGCAAACTATCCTGGTTCATATTGGTTATGGAACCACCTCTCACACAACCACAGGGATAGCTCCAGCAGAGTTGCTAATGGGGAGAAGACTCCACACCAGGATAAATCTGATCTTCCCAGATCTGGGCAGAGAGGGGATGGCGGAGAGGGTTGGAAGGTGAAATGGCTTCAGGAATGTCATTGCCAGACACAAGAATCTGCCGAGCAAGAGAGATGGTTTACTTTCGGGGATGATGTTTGGTGTAGAAACCACAGGAATGGCCCTGCATGGGTAAGAGATCATGGTCAATGTAAGGTCATATCCAGTGATGCATAAAGTGTGAGTAGATGTGACAGTCCCGAACAGGAATTGTATTATAGACCCCCCCAATAGTCAGAGGGAAATTGAGAAACAAACTTGTAAGGAGATCTCAGCTATTTGTAAGAATAATAGGGTGGTTATAGTAGGGGATTTTAACTTTCCAAACATCAACTAGGACTGCCATAGTGTTAAAAGTTTAGATGGAGACGAATTTCTTAAGTGTGTACAAGACAATTTTCTGATTCAGTATGTGGATGTACCTACTAGATAAGGTGCAAAACTTGACCTATTCTTGGGAAATAAGGCAGGGCAGGTGACTGAGGTGTCAGTGGGAGAGCACTTTGGGGCCAGTGACCATAATTCTATTCATTTTAAAATAGTGATAGAAAAGGATAGACCAGATCTAAAAGTTGAAGTTCTAAATTGGAGAAAGGCCAATTTTGACGGTATTAGGCAAGAACTTTCAAAAGCTGATTGGAGGCAGATGTTCGCAGGTAAAAGGACAGCTGGAAAATGAGAAGCCTTCAGAAATGAGATAACAAGAATCCAGAGAAAGTATACTCCTGTCAGGGTGAAAGGGAAGGCTGGTAGGTATAGGGAATGCTGGATGACTAAAGAAATTGAGGGTTTGGTTAAGAAAAAGAAGGAAGCATATGTCAGGTATAGACAGGATAGATCGAGTGAATCCTTAGAAGAGTATAAAGAAAGTAGGAGTATACTTAAGAGGGAAATCAGGAGGGCAAAAAGGGACATGAGATAGCTTTGGCAAATAGAATGAAGGAGAATCCAAAGGGGTTTTACAAATATATTAAGGACAAAAGGGTAACTAGGGAGAGAATAGGGACCCTCAAAGATCAGCAAGGCGGCCTTTGTGTGGAGCCACAGAAAATGGGGGAGATACTAAATGAATATTTTGCATTAGTATTTACTGTGGAAAAGGATATGGAAGATATAGACTGTAGGGAAATAGATGGTGACATCTTGCAAAATGTTCAGATTACAGAGGAGGAAGTGCTGGATGTCTTGAAACGGTTAAAGGTAGATAAATCCCCAGGACCTGATCAGGTGTACCCGAGAACTCTGTGGGAAGCTAGAGAAGTGATTGCTGGGCCTCTTGCTGAGATATTTGTATCATTGATAGTCACAGGTGAGGTGCCGGAAGACTGGAGGTTGGCAAACGTGGTGCCACTGTTTAAGAAGGCTGGTAAGGACAAGCCAGGGAACTATAGACCAGTGAACCTGACCTCGGAGGTGGACAAGTTGTTGGAGGGAATCCTGAGAGACAGGATGTACATGTATTTGGAAAGGCAAGGACTGATTCAGGATAGTCAACATGGCTTTTTGCGTGGGAAATCATGTCTCACAAACTTGATTGATATTTTTGATGAAGTATCAAAGATGATTGATGAGGACAGAGCAGTAGATATGATCTGTATGGATATCAGTAAGGTGTTCGACAAGGTTCCCCGTGGGAGACTGATTTGCAAGGTTAGATCTCATTGAATACAGGGAGAACTAGCCATTTGGATACAGAGCTGGCTCAAAGGTAGAAGACAGAGGGTGGTGGTGGAGGGTTGTTTTTCAGACTGGAGGCCTGTGACCAGTGCAGTGCCACAAGGATCGGTGCTGGGCCCTCTACTTTTTGTCATTTACATAAATGATTTGGATGCAAGCATAAGAGGTACAGTTAGTAAGTTTGCAGATGACACCAAAATTGGAGGTGTAGTGGACAGTGAAGAGGGTTACCTCAGATTACAACAGGATCTGGACCAGATGGGCCAATGGGCTGAGAAGTAGCAGATGGAGTTTAATTCAGATAAATGCAAGGTGCTGCATTTTGGGAAAGCAAATCTTAACAGGACTTATATACTTAATGGTAAGTTCCTCGGGAGTGTTGCTGAACAAAGAGACCTTGGAGTGCAGGTTCATAGCTCCTTGAAAGTGGAGTCGCAGGTAGATTGGATAGTGAAGAAGGTATGCTTTCCTTTATTGGTCACAGTATTGAGTACAGGAGTTGGGAGGTCATGTTGTGGCTGTACAGGACATTGGTTAGGCCACTGTTGGAATATTGCATGCAATTCTGGTCTCCTTCCTATCGGAAAGATGTTGTGAAACTTGAAAGGCTCCAGAAAAGATTTACAAGGATGTTGCCAGGGTTGGAGAATCTGAGCTACAGGGAGAGGCTGAATAGGCTGGGGCTGTTTTCCCTGGAGCATCAGAGGCTGAGGGGTGACCTTATAGAGGTTTACAAAATTATGAGGGGCATGGATAGGATAAATAGACAAAGTCTTTTCCCTGGGGTTGGGGAGTCCAGAACTAGAGGGCATAGGTTTAGGGTGAGAGGGGAAAGATATAAAAGAGACCTAAGGGGCAACTTTTTACGCAGAGGGTGGTATGGAATGAGCTGCCAGAGGATGTGGTGAAGGCTGGTACAATTGCAACATTTAAGAGACATTTGGATGGGTATATGAATATGAAGGGTTTGGAGGGATATGGGCCGGATGCTGGCAGGTGGGACTAGATTGGGTTGGGATATCTGGTCGGCATGGATGAGTTGGACTGATGGGTCTGTTTCCATGCTGTACATCTCTATGACTCTATGACTCTAAGCACGTGAACCATATGAAGGCTGCCAACTCGCAAACAGTGCAAGAACAACATGTGCCCAACTCCTTGACAGCCTTTCAAATTGTTCTGGAACCCATGGATTTTCCCTCTCCATCAAGCATTGAGGATATCTCAGATGGACACAGTGGACGTCACTGTCTCAACAACATTGCTGCCTGAAGAGGAGAGTGATTTTCTTCTGAGGTGCTTCCAGTGCAAGAAACGTGCTCCTGTGTGTTACAGGCTGTCTGTATCAGAGCCAGAGCTGGACGAACCTGACCTGGTGTTAAAATGCCCCAAGAGGAGCTGCAAAAAAAAAAGAACCAGCCTACATCCTCGGACCCAGAGCGGGAGGGATGTTGTGATTGTAATGCATTCAGCCAGGAGGACCTCATAGAACATGAGTTCCCTTATTGGGGCTGTTAAGCTCTTCCAGGTAAGGAGCCCTGGCTGATGGATAAGTACAGGAGTGCCAGACATTCTGTTCAGTTTGAGAGCTGGCTCTGAGGGAGCTGGATCAGTGTCCACATGTAAATGATTTGATAATGGAATACTGGGCTATTTCAGTTATCATCAATAAAGATGTCAAACTGGCAAAAGGAAGAATGCAAGACAATAACTGGGATTTTACAAGCCAATTGAAGATGAGCTAGAAGATAGCAGGGGAGGAAATATAGGGTGAAAGGCATTAGGAGGGAAGACTGAAGTGTTTCTCTCACAATTAATATTCCCAGAGAAGATGGAATTGTTGAGATGAGGCTTCACTTAAAGGCAGTTATGTGAATGTATTTAGACCTATTACACCGACTGCTAATTATGATTTTCCCAACAAGTTTGCTTCTTGCAAGGGTATTGTAAGAATAATGGAACCTGGTCAACTAAAAATGGGCAGAAGGTCAGTGGCAGGTCTTTCCTGGAATGGGGTGCTGTTAGCTGAGATACCTTAAATATTATACTGCTTTCCCCATTTTAAAATATAATTTTTAATTGTAGGTTATTTACATTTACACTAACTATACAACTTTAAAGTTAATCTTTGAGAATAACTCTTTGAGAATATCCGCAGTTGGCAAAACAACAACTGACTTCTTTTTCTTCCTAAATTGTACCAACAAATCAAGTCTAAAAGTAGGTTTATGATATTTGTTTTATCTCCACACAGATTTTGGACTGTCTGGTTTCAGCTCAGGATTTAGAGGAGACAGTGTTTCTTTTATTTTCTTGGCCCATCTCCTGTATTTGCTTTCTTTTCATCCAGTTTTATTCATAATCTCAGCAAGTTTATTCACAGCCTGTGTTTTGTACAGTCCTAGCTAATTATCTTGTCATAATTCCCTTTCTGATGTTTCAGTTACTCTTTCCTCTCTGGGTTTAATTGCAATTGCCATTTTTGTTTTTTTTTCTTAAAAAAAGTACATTTGCAGTTTTTGAAATAGTTGCATGGTTATAAGGGAGATTTTGGCAGCTTACTTCAGTGATTTTGACAAATAATGCAATGACTTATCAGTGATTCCACATCACCATCTAGCCCTGGCCAAGAAACAAAACTGAAAATGTGTTGCTTGAAAAGCGCAGCAGGTCAGGCAGCATCCAAGGAGCAGGAGAATCGATGTTTTGGTCATGAGCCCTTCTTCTGGAATCCTGAAGGGCTCATGCCTGAAACGTCAATTTTCCTGCTCCTTGGATGCTGCCTGACCTGCTGCGCTTTTCCAGCAACACATTTTCAGCTCTGATCTCCAGCATCTGCAGTCCTCACTTTCTCCAAGAAACAAAACCTCTGGCTATGGAGGTTTCCATTAAATATACTTCTGTGTATGGTATGAGGTTCTGCCAAAATCCTAACTCTTAAAGAACTTGGTACCACTGTGACCCAGGTAATGCATCATTGTTCACACAACAACTCATTGTGACCGTTCTGGAATGTTTTCAATTTCTTATTTGAGCACTGGTGAAATTCTATCCAACCTTTCAAAGACTCGTTAAAAATAGGTCTTTTTGAGTTGCAGCTGCAATTTCAGTTTCTGTCACTGGAAAATCCTCACTTGTTACAACAATTGTGAGGATTGTGCATTCACAATCTATTTTCTGCTTCATGTAAGAAGTGCAATGATGTGTATTATTTGCTGTCAATAGAATAGTTATTAGAAGCTTATGATCTGTAACCAGCATCATGCCACTAACCAATGCATATTGATTAAATGTTTTGCTTCCAAGGATGATTTTCCATCAGTGCATCATTAAATTCACACACGATCAGTGTTGTATTCTGTCTCAAAGCTAGAAAGATATATCCCTTTAAGAGGTATGCTCATGATATCATCACTGTTTCAAGTATTTGTGACCTGATGGTGCAAAGGTCTCAGTCTCCATCTTACTGAGGCCATTTGCAGGACAACGAACAGAGGGAAGTATGTAAAAGGTTTGTAAAAAAATTGCTCAGTATTTGGCTAGACACAGTCATGCTTGTGATTGCGATACATGTAATAATCATCTAATGAATTTTTTGGTACTAAATTGCAGACACTTAGAAATTTAATGAAAATTAAGCATCGCTTGACCTCAAAGAATTTGGAACACTAACAGTACATGTTTATGTGGATAAAGATTTGCAATATAAAAAATTTAAAGCCAAGAAGCAGACTTGCCTTCTTACTCCCCAAAATTTAAGTTCTCTCGAGACAGAAGCCCTGCATCCATTTTATATGAATGAAAAAGTATCAGTTGCTTCTCACATTAAGGCCAAGGTACAGTGTTCAAAATTGCTCCCTAAGACATTGAAAGTGGCAATTATAGGCTACATTAAGTTCAAACACAGAGCTTTCCTGTTTGAAAAAGTGAATCCCAGGACAGCGTGAGTTACCTTGTTGCTGCTGAGTGCTGGTGAGAAGCAGACTGGAGGTTGGAGCGATATGGGATAGTTGTTGGACTTGGGCCGGATGCCACGTATTGAGCTGCTGCTGTTTGGAATTCTTCACTGGACTGTAATGTAAATCCTTTTCACAACGGTATAACTACCTCATTTCTTACTTATTCTCAAACACTAAGTAATGCTACTGCTTTCCTTTTACTTTCCTTTTAATCCTATTTTGTATAACAATGCTTTTTTTTTAACTCTGTAAGATCTGTACCTCAGTACATGTACATAAGATAGCACCATTAAAAGGCCACCATTGTAAAAACTTTTTAATGTACTCCTGTACTTCTGCACTGGAGTAAAATGGCAATAAAGGATATCCAATTCAATTCAAATTAGGAGTAAGAAATGAGTCAGAGAAACTTCAAACAGAGGGGATAACAAGATTCTGTGTCTGAAGTTCATTGTCACTATGCCAACGAAGAAGAAAACATAGCAAACCTCCAAGACGGTCATGAAGAAAATCATCAAGAAGGTGATAGCAAAGAACGGCAAGAAGAGGACGAAGTCCAGGAAAGAAAGTTACAACATCTGCATCTACAAAATGATGAAGCATATTCATCCTGACATTGGGATCTCCTCCAAGACCATGAACATCATGAACTCATTCAACAATGATATTTTCCAAGCATATTGTAGGGGGGGCTTCCTGCCTGGTCCAATACAACAGCAACACCATCAGCTCCCAGGAGACCCTGACCGCTGTGTGCCTGCTGCTACCCAGGGACTTGGACAAGCACATTGTGTCAGAGGGTCAAAGATAGGACCAGGTACACCAGCTCCAAGTGAAACACCACATTCTACTGAGAAAAAATAAGAGACTGATTACCTAACCACTACCTAACCTAACCAAGAGAAAGCCATCTCTTGTAGACATGTTTGTATGTTCCCCTTCAGCGATCCAGGTGCAACATTCCATGGCTCTGTGCAGGACTCTGACAGGCCATTATTATTTGGCTGAAGCAACCCTCTTTAAAAATAAAACATATGTTGGAAATAAAAATTCAATAAATCCATTAGTACTTCAAGATCCTGACCCATCGTGATGATGCTTACGCAATGGTTGAATAAAATAATCTATTCTCCATTTATTACAATGTGAGAGAAAGAATTAAATATATAAAATGATAAGCACACTATCATATACACATTCATTGTCTGAGCCATGATCAATGTTATTTACAAAGTTCTATAGAAGATAAACAGTGTAGACACAGATAAGGTGTCACCCCAATTGGGGAATCTAGAACCAGGGGCAACAGTTTAAAAGTAAGGAGATGTAACTTAGGTCTGAGATGAGCAGAATTTTCTTTTACTCAGAGTGTTGTAAACATTGGTGATTCTCTACCACAGATAGTTGTGAAGGGTCAGTCTTTGAATATGTTTAAGGTAAAGCTTAATAGATTTTCTATTCCTAGTGGAATACATGGTTATGGCAATAGAATGACTAAAAGGCATTAAAGTGTTAACTCAGCCATGATCATATTGAATGGCAGGGAAGACTCAATGGGTTAACTGGCCTACTTCTGTTCTAACCAGCACTGTTTAAGTTCTGGACAGGGCATCTGTAATCACATTCAATTATCCAGCAAATTGGATGTTTGTTTTTAAAGTTGTGCTGTTGAATGAAAAACCCTAACAGAACAGTTGACACCCTGAGCCATAAGTTTTTCCACAAAGGTTAATAAGTTATGATCAACACCCAGAACCCGATCTGCAGCCATCTGGGACATATATGTCAAAATGTGTAAGAGCAATGATGAATCAACAGCTTCTGATATCATTTCAGTTCCTTGGAGGATTGCTATCTTGATGTCACTTGTATCAATGGCTGCATTAAATGGTTGATTAAAGTTTGGAGCTGCAAGCCCAGGCCCACTCATTAAAATGGCCTTTAGATTTTCAAAAGCTATCTGGCATTTCTCATTCGATATTACCATTACTTTTTCCTGTATTAGGTTTTCAGCTGCATGGCGATTGTGCTGAAATTGGGACAAGAACTTCATGATTTCCCAGTTGTGTGAATAGAAAACTGTGCTATACCTTCTACCTTTACAGCCCTAGGTAGTACTGGTCATAAGCCACTACACATCCTAATTAGGTCACTTAGACCTTGGCACTAAGTCAGCTGACTCTATTTTCTGGATGAGGGCTTTCAGTTGGTCTAAAGTGCATTCCCCAGATGTCACTGTATGCCAGGACACTGTCGAGATACATGAAGCAATTCAATAAGCCTGCCACTATCTGGTTGGTTAGCTTTTGAAAGGTAGCTGGGACAGTTTGGAATCCAAATGACAGTACCCCTTGAGTAAATCTATCTTGGTAATGTAGGTGACGTTATGTACCCTAGCTTCACAATCATCCAGCTGGACATTTGGGTAGGAGTCAGCTTTGATCACTGCTTTAACTGCTTGATAATCCACACAGAGTTTTGTGAAGCTGTCCAGCTTGGGCAGGAACATAACTGGTGATCTTCAGTGAACACAACTAGGCTCGAGTAGTTGGTACTCCTTCGAAATCTCCTTCCAAATCTGGGGTGGCCAGCTTTTCTGGGCCTTCACAACAAGGCTGTTGCTTTTGGAATGACCCTCTCCCTCATCCACTTCAGGCAAAACCAGGGCATTGCAGCTCAACTTGTTTCTGCTGAAGTAATTAATTGCAGCAAGCAGTCTCTAAGTCTGTTCACTGTTCTGCATTTAGATGGTGAATAACGAGTCAAAGTTTGCTATTATTTCCATACTGGTTAGCAGACCGGTAAGAGGTTTAGTGTGGTCCTCATGCCTATCTCCTTCAATTTCATCTTCATTGCAACCTTAATAAGGATCAGAAAATGCTGGTGAGATTAATTTATTGGTCCCGTATTGGGTAAAACGTAAAGTAAAACCCTCATGTCAAGGTAAAAGATCCATTAAGGAATAATGGTCATGATAGTATTAAATTCCATGTTAAATTTAGAAAAGACACATTCTAATTGCGAACACCAATCTTAAACCTATAAACAAAAGTAATTACATTGATATGATGAAAGAGTGCTTAAGGTCAATTGGGTAACTAGAGTAAAAAATATGGCAATAAACAAGTAGTAGGAATCATTTAAAGAAACAATTTCAAAAATTCTAGAAAAGTAAATTTGATTGAAAAACCAAACTACAGTCATGTCGCATTAAGTATAGCAACTCAAAACTGGGCATCGTGAAGTGCTGTGTTCCATCAGTAGCAGAATTGTATTCAGCTACAGCCTGTAACCTCCTGGTCCAAAATGTCACTCACGATGCCATTACCTTTGAAACAGACAATTAATCCTGTTCCGAGAAGAGTGTAGGCGGGCAAAGCTAGAGAAGCATTGAGTATATCTCAAAATCAGTTACCAGTCCAGAGAAGCTACAACACAGGACCTCTATTTACACAGAGAAAAATGATTCCACAGCCAACAGGTCAGATCAAACTCTGTAGTCCTGCCTTATCCAGTAGTGAGTGGTGGTGGACAATTAAACAACTAATGGAAGAGGGAGACTCCATGAAGACCACCTTTAGGAAAGATGCTGGATCTCAGCATGAGTGTAAGATATAAAGCTGGAACACTGGCACGGTGGCACAGTGGTTAGCACTGCTGCCTCACAGCTCCAGAGACCCGGGTTCAATTCCCGCCTCAGGCGACTGACTGTGTGGAGTTTGCACGTTCTCCCAGTGTCTGCGTGGGTTTCCTCCGGGTGCTCCGGTTTCCTACCACAGTCCAAAGATGTGCAGGCCAGGTGAATTGGCTATGCTAAATTGCCCGTAGTGTTAGGTAAGGGGTAGATGTAGGGGTTATAGACACACATACTCCCACACGCCCCCTCACAGACTTGAGACACTCTGCACTTACTATACACACACACACAGACAAAGACCCACATGCACACATATATTTTGTGGGGCGAATTTATACTTGCAGAGTTACATTGCACTTTGCTCAAAAACTGTATACATTCATGTAGAACTCTGAGCTCAAAAACTGCATGAATTTATGTAAAACTCTGTTATCTCACTTTTTAAGATTAGAATCAATCTAAACATCAGGCCATAGACAGAAAACACAGGGGGCTAACACCTTCAACATATTGTCTAGCTATCACCATTGTTAACAGCTAACCCGAGAATGCAACTTTAAAAGAAAGGTTTTGTGATTTACACATGAAAGAAGTGAAACTATCACTGTATTCTAACAGATAAAAGGCTTAACAGACAATCAATTCTTCAATGTATAATTTCAGTTACATCGCACTGCAAATTTTTGCTATAAATTCTGTGTTACAATTGAGCCCTCTACTATCACCTGATGAAGGAGCATCACTCCAAAAGCTAGTGTGCTTCCAATTAAACCTGTTGGACTATAAGCTGGTGTTGTGTGATTTTTAACTAGTTACAACTAGAGCATTCAATGATGTAACAAAAAGCTCAGGTGTATATCTTATCTACAAATGGCAGGACAAATATAATGTGGCCAATTTCTACCTCGTAAGCTACTCAGTGATGGAAGGCATTGCTGATACCTCTATCATTGCCAATTACACAGCAGTAACTGCTCACTGATGCACAGTTTGGATTCCCCCACAGCCACTGGGCTGCAAATCCCATTGTAGCCTTGCCCCTCCATAAAAGAATTGAGATCCAGAGATGAGATGAGAATGATGCCATTGAGATCAGGGCAGCATTTGACTAATTGTAGCATTAAAGAACCCAATTTAAATAGAAATCATTGGGAATCAGGGGAAAGGTCTCCACTTGTCCAAGTTGCAGTCAATACAAAAAAGATAATTGTGTTTGGTTGAGGACAATTATTCCCAGGCATAGGATATTATTGCAGGTGTTCCTCATGATGGTATCATGGACTCAACTGTCATCAGCCACTGTATTAAAGATCTTCCCTCCATCATTACATGAAAAATAGGGTATTCACAGATGATTGCAGAGTCTTCTATCCCATTTGTAATTGCTCCATTTAGATTTGGGCTGATAAAAGGTAAGTGGCAATTGTCGCACACAAAGGTCAGGCAATGATTTTCTCCAACAAGCAAGAATTTTATCACCTTCACCTGATATTCAATGGCATCACCATCTGAATTCCCAATCATCAAAATCTTGAGGGTTTTAATTCACCAGAAACATATCTGGACTCGTCATCCAAATGCTGTCGTTGGGCAATATCACAAAGTAACAAAACACATGTTCAAAAAAGGCTTGCAGAGTCCTTCTTGGCCCAATTTACCAAAGTTATTGAGATACTTTAAACAATTGTGGTATGGAGTCACTTGAGAACAGAAGTTATCAACACTTGCTATTCTTTTGCAAAATTGATTAATTATGGAAGCTGCAGAACACAAAACAACTGAATGAATTAAGATATCAAATGATATGATTTAAGTTTCATCCAAAGTCATGACTTCTTATCTTTCACAAACTTTTAATACCAATAACATAAAGATCCTAATTCAGGGGATCTCAAACTATAATGCCCAAAGGTGTTGCAATCATGCCATTGAAGATTATAAACTTTCCCTCCTCTGAGGCAGCAATAATGGCATGGAAGCATGATAAGAAATTCCAAGAGGTACATAGGTGTACATTGTGGCGGGCCAAACACAAGGATGATGTTTGGTTTCCTTGTCTTATTCTATTTGAAAAGAACTCATTAATGATTGTTATCAAAATATGTGAATGTCAATTTGAAACCATTAATTGTTGATCCTTTCCTCTTGCTTAACTGACTCATTCAACATGTGGTCTTAATCCTGGCAATTTAATGTTTATTGTCAGATTAAGTAATTCATTTTAAGACAGTCACTAACTGGAGTGTTGTCTGTGCTCCCTCTGGGAATGATGTCATTGGACCACTTGACCTTCAAGACTCCCTGATGAAGCACTATCTACATCACATCTTTAAATCTATCCATTCCAACTGTGAAACAATTGAACTGTATCTGCATAGAAATTACATCAATTCTTCAGTTGAATCCTAGTGATATTATTGTGTCACAGAGTATTCTCCCAGTGTACTAGACACTGTCCCTGCTTCCAAAGGACATTTTTTTTAACTGACTGTTACATAGAGATATTTTGAAATGTTTGTAATTTATAGGAATCATTATCTGATAACAAAAACAAGAACACTATATTTTTGAGTGATTTGTGAAGATCCTTATTTGAGCTGGCTGTGTGTGACTTACAGTCAATTTAAACATGAGTTACTCTCTTTTTGTGTTGACCATATGCTATAATTGTTTATATCACTTTTATCAACAGCACTACATCAACTTTCATAATTGCATGCCATTCCACAATTCATTCCCAGTATGAATTGACTTTTTACTGCAAATTACCTTTAATAATTTGGCCAATTTTCACAGTTTTGACATAGCCTATTGCCCTTATTTTGATGTTTCAGCTGTAAAATCTGGCTGTAAAGTGCCAATGGATCCCATGCTGTGGAAAATCAATACCTCATAAATATTAGTCAGATAACCTCAGGCATGGCCTATGCAATATGTCCTAACTTTAAAGGCTGCTAGCATCAGTGTGCCCTGTGTTTACCAGAAGTTGGTAGACTGGGGCAATTGTGATATGAACTAGTATCTAATGCTGATTTGGCACAAAATCTGGCATTTTTGAATTCACAGATCCTGATAACACCCCCTTTTAAACACTCCTAGCCATATGTCCTGTGTGTATTGTTTAAAAAAATCAGAGGAGCTTGCAGGTGAGGTGTGTGTAACTTATGTCTGATACTGCAGACCTTAGTGAATGTACTGTGTTGAGTGCCACTGGGGAATTTAGAAATCTGAAGTAAAAGCCAATACCAAAAAGTCACACTAATAATAAGGGAATGCACATTTAAAACAGAGATGAGGAAACATTTTTTCCCTCTGAGTGAGTTGAGAATCTTTGGAATTTCCTTCCTCAAAAGGCAATGTATGCAGAATCCTGAAGAGGGAAACAGGTTGAATTGCATATAACCACCACCACTCCCTCAGGACAGTTCTTCAATAGTTCAAGTAATTTGCGAGAGCACAGACTGCAGATTCAAAGTGAGAACCTCCAAGTGTTTGAGTACAATGGTCCCAATCATAATAACAGCATTCTGAATTTACAAGGCATCAAACTGACCTTGATAGCAACAGGTAGGCACCTGACAAATTCTACCTGAGCTCCCTGAAGCTGAGACATTTGTCAATAGATGCTCCATCATGTCTGACTCCAAATGGGCTGTCATGAAGTTGACCTTCCCAGTCAATCTGGAAATGGTGAGCTTCACATTCTGTGTAAAGCCTTGGACCAGGAACAGGATTTCCCTTTGACAGCAACCTTTATGCACTAAGCTTCTGTGTTGATGCATGTCAACATTCTCCTCTACACCCCTAAAAATGTGCTTACCTGAGTCCTTTGCAGCAGAATTTATCCGTGATCTCTCCCTCTGAGGAGCTAACACTCCCTCTCCCGACCCTGGCCACAATCCACAGGAGCCCAATGACTCACCAAATGCCTACTCACTAACATGCATGCAGTGCCAATGTCAGAATTAGTGCTGCAAGTAGTAGAACATATGACGGTGTTTCTTTATCACAAGCTTGCTGTCGCCCCCCCACCTGCAAAGTGAGGTTGCACTGACTGACAAGGGCAGCTGAAAGGAGAAAAGCTAAAATGCAAATGGGGAGCGTTGACGTAAATAAAATAAGTTATGGGAGTTGAGCAAGATTTCTGTGGTCACACCACCTCCTTCATACCAGATAACAGGACAAGCATGAAGTTGGGTTTGAGAACGTGTACAAGACAGAAATTAAACATCCTCCTCATTGTTTGCTGTGATGCCAGATAAAACAGTCTTCGAAATTGTGACCCAATGATATGGAGCCCCAATGTTCCTTCAAAGGGCTTCGAAGAGGCATGCATGTCTGACCTTGTTGGTTCTCTGTTGCTGTCTCTTTTTATGCTTGATCTTGTCACGTAAAAGAGATGCAAACATGTTAGGTAAGTTAAAAGCAATATGTTTGTATGATGTGCCTGCAAGAGCTAAGTAGCTGGAATTTTGTGAAAGCTATGTGAGGTGTGTGTAAAGCTAACGTCATTGATCAGAGTGTGAGGATAAAACAGTGCATCTGAATATTAGACAGAATTTCTGATACATGAGTGATGGGAATGTGCACATTAAGCTGCCTGAGAGGCTGGTGGTGTAATGGCTAGAAAATGTCATTGAAACTGCATTGTTTGACCATAACCACTAATTTGAGGTTACTGAATATTTTACTGCAATGTGACCAAGTCCTCAATACCTGACTCTTGGAATTGACTTTATATTTACTGTTGGAAGATATACCATGAAGGTCTTTTGGTTTGCCATAGAAATATCCTCTCTCTCTTTTTCAGCTCTCATTATAAAAACTGTAAAAGTACACAGAACTCATCTGGAAAATCAGTCCCAGTGAATAAGATCAAACTTTTTGTCCAGAACAACACTACCTTCTTGATAATTATAGTCTTCAGAATATAGAAACAAGAAAAGGACACAAGAGCTGTAAAAGTCATAATAAATAATTTTGTCATCACCATGGTCCTTGGGACAATAGAACAAAATAAAAACCTTATATTTACAGGATATGCTGCTTTTTATGACTTTAGGATTTCAGTGTTTCATAGTCAATAAATTATTTTTGAGATATAGTCACTGTGGTCATACAGAGCTATGCAGTCAGCATATATGTTCAATTAGATGCTGTGAATTGCAATAAGTAAAATTACCAATGAACATGTTTTGATGGTGTAGATTGAAAGACTAATGTGGGCTACAACTGGAAAAATCCTTACTCTTGTATTAAATAATGCCATGTCATCTTTAACAATGCAGCCATCACATCCCTTATTACTAGAATAGAGCTTGCACCCAAACCACCTCAGTTGTGAGTGAGAGCAATATCACTGAGTTAACAATGACACAAAAACAAATCAGTCGATACAATAACCCAAATTTGCAAGTACATAGTATCTTGAAATAGAAGTCAAAAAGTGAGGTGCTGGAAATGCACAGCCAGTTAGGCAGAGCAGGAGAGTCGATGTTTCGAGCATAAGCTCTTCATCAGGAATGTTGGGGGGTGCCCAAGGGGGCTGAGAGATAAATGGGTCGGGGGGGTGAGGCTGGTGGGAAGGTAGCTGGGAATGCGATAGGCAGATGGATGTGAGGGGATGATGGTGATAGGTCGGAGCGGAGGGTGAAATGCCCTTGAACCCCACCACGGTCCTCTCCTTCCACCCCACTAATTGACAACAGTCAGACCTCACCACTAGAGATATATTTCCCTCTACATTACTTTCAGCATTCCGCAGGGACCACTTCCCCTGTGACTCCCTCATTAGGTCCACGCTCCCCACCAACCCTCCCTGCACTCCTCACACTTCTCCTGCCACCACAAGAGGTGTAAAACTTGCGCACACACCTCTCCCCTCACCTCCATCCAAGGCCCCAGAGGATCCTTCCACATCCAGCAGAGATTTTCCTGCACATCCAAACACCTCATCTTCTGTGTCCATTGCTCTCGATGTGGTCTCCTCTACATTGGGGAGACAGAACACCAACTTGCAAAAGTTTCAAAGAATATCTCGAGGACACATGCACTAAACAACCCCACCACCCTGTGGCTGACCACTTCAACTCCCTCCCAATCTGCCAAGGCAATGCAAGTCCTGGGACTCCTCCACCACCAAATCTTAGCCACCCGCTGACTGGAGGAAGAACAGCACATCCTCAACCTTGAGACCCTCTAACCACACAGATTTCACCAGTTAACTCATCTCCCCTCCTCCAGTGTTATCCCTTAAACTCAGTACTGCCCTCTTGAACTATCCAACCAGTCCATCTTCCTTCCCACCTATCTGCCTCACCCTCCATTCCAACTTATCGACATCACCCCCCACCACCTTTGTCGACTTATCTCATTCCCAGCTACCTTCCCCCCAGTCTCAACCCACTCCCATTTATCTCTCAGCCCCCTTGGGCAACACCTGCCCTCATCCCCCAACATTCCTGATAAAGAGTTTATGCCTGAAACAGCAACTCTCCTGTTCCTCGGATGCTGCCTGACCGGCTGTGCTTTTCCAGCACCATACCTTTTGACTCTGATCTCCAGGATCTACAGTCCTTACATTCACCTTCACATAGAAACCTATTCTAGAAATAAAACAGAAATAAAAATTTTGGAAGGGAAGTTTCAACAGACTAACCTTACAAAGCGAGATGTGTGCCAGCAAACCTTAACCATGTTGGTAAATGGGAAAATAATTCCCAAGCATATTAGACTGGGAGAAACACAATAAAATAAATTCACTATAGTAGATAACACAGCAAAGTAAAATAAATGTTTAGGAAGGAGCTAATATAGATCTAATTATTATAGCTATACCGTGTCAAAACTTGCCTCCACGAATTGGAGTCATGTGCTCAAAACAAGGAAGATACTACACCTGATGAAGTGACTGACTCCAACATCCTGTGATTTCAAATAAACTTGTTGGACTGTAACCTGGTGTCATGTGACTTCTGATTTTGTCCACCCCAATCCAACACTGGCTGTTTCAGATCAAAACAAGGAAAGAACTGAACTACTAAAACTATTTAACAAACTCTAGCACTAATCTGGAAGTGTTACCCTTGGCAACAAAAAAAATCTCATGATGTCTACCACATTTAAATTCACTATGCTTTCACAATAATAGCTGGTTGAGAATTAATCACCTTAAATTAAATTAAATGGACAGATCACAGTATTTCTTACAGTATTTCAGCTTCTGTGGAGAGAGAAATAGAATCAATTATTTCAGATCAATTACCTTTTATTCAAGTATTTCCATCATTCCCTGCTTTTGTTTAAAATTTCAGCGTCCATGGTATTTTGTTTTTGTCTCTACACATAGTGTGTCATGTCTGTAGATGATGGTCAGCAATTTTAAATGAGCATTTAGTATTCCAGGTCAAATGTAACTGATATTTAATACCAGTTATAGAGCCATAGAGATGTCCAGCATTCTTGTGATTCTGCATGTAGTTTTAATGGCTATTCAGATAACACTGCAACACTCTTCTGCTTGATATATTACATAGTGGCATAAAAGTTCTTTGTGATATCTTAATAATTGTGGTAAGTAAACTATTCATTAAATAGACATCTTGCCATCTGGAATAAATTTACAGTCTATTTCAGAACCCAAAGGGATATAACACAGTTGGAAACAGGCATGGCAAACTCCAAACTTTTTCAGTGATCAGAGATTAAGGCTTAAAACCATAAGAGCATAAGACGAGGGAACAGATGTAGGCCATTCAGATCATAGAATCTGTTCTGCCATTGAATGAGACCTTGGCTGATCTGACAATCCTCAATTCCATTTTGATGCCCATTCCCCATAGCCGTTGATTCCCTTACTAATGAAAAATGACCCAACCTGTGCAGCCTTCTGTGGCAAAGAATTCCACAAATTCACTACTCTCTGAGAGAAGAAATTTCTCCTCATGTCTATCTTAAAATGTTGATACCTTATTCTGAGATTACGCCCGTTGGTCCTAGACCATTCCACAGGGAAACAGGCTTTCCACATCTACCCTGTCAATTCCCATAAGAATCTGATATGTTCAATAAGATCACCTCTCATTCATTTAAACTCCAATGAGTACTGACTCAACCTACAGATCCCTCCATACCTGGCATCAATATAATGAACCTTCATTGCATCCCTCTAATGCCAGTGTACCTTTCCTTCGATAAAGAGTTCCAAACTATTCTAATGTGGGCTGATTAGTGTCTTGTGTACTTTTAGCAAGACTTCACTATTTCTACTCTCTGTTCCCCTTGAAATAAAGACCTTCCCTATACCTCGTGAACGTTGACTAGTTTTTTTGAGATCCTAAATCCCTCTGTAGCTTTCTGCAGCTGCTCTCTATTTAAATAAAATTTAGTTGCTCTATTCTTCCTGCCAAAGTGCAAAACCTCATATTTCCCCACTTTATATTCCATCTGACAAGTTTTTGTTCAATCATTTAACTTGACATCATATATCAATAGACTTCTTGCATCACCCTCCGTATTTGCTTTCCACCTATTTTGGTGCTATCCACCAACTTGGCTATAGAACATTCACTTCCTTCATCCAAGTCACTCCACTAGTTACATGATGCTATCCTGAAAATGCTCCCCTTATCCCAACTCTCTGCTCTCTGTTAGTTAGCTAATCCTTTATCCATGACAACATAACTACCTCTAACACAATGAACTCTTAACTTATTATGTAGCCAAATGTGTGGTACCTTATCAAATGCCTTCTGAAAATGCAAATATGTTACATACACTGCTTTTTCTTTCAAGATTAGAGTGGTGCTAGAAATGCACAGCAGGTCAGGCAGCATCTGAGGAGCAGGGAAATCAACGTCAATTTTCCTGCTCCTTGGATGCTGCCTGACCTGCTGTGCATTTCCAGCACCACTCTAATCTTGACTCTAATCTCCAGCATCTGCAGTCCTCACTTTCGCTTACTGCTCTTTCTTTATCTATCCTGCTTGTTACTTACTCAAAGAATTCTAGTAAATTTGCCAGGCATGATTTTTCCCTTTGTGAAGCTATTGATAATCATAATATAATCATTAATACAATAAGCCATAATATCATCTGCTTGATTATATTATATATTTCTAAATGTTCTGCTATTACACCCTTCAGAATAGATTTTAACATTCTTCCAATAACAAGCTTTAAGCTAACTAGTTTCTAGTTACTTATCTTGTTGTCTCCTTACCTTTTCAAATAAGGATATTATATTGACAATTTTCAAATCCTCTGGAAATCTCAGGATTTTTGGAACATTGTTACCAGTGCATCTATTACCTCTGGAATTCCATGTTAATTTTCTGGGATGCTTCCTGTCAGATCTAGGGGACTGATAGGTCTTTAGCCCCCTTGCGCATTTTCTCTCGCATTGGATATTGTATGCATTTCCCCTGCTTCTCTGACTCCTTGATTATGTCGCACTTTTAGAATGCTACTAACGCCTTCTGCTCTGCAAAGTATTTATGCTACTCCTGTGCCTTTTCCTGAACCCCAATATTATTGCCCCAGCCTCATATTCTAAGGTATCTATTTTCACTTTGGCCTCTCTCTTTCTTTTTATGTTTTTAAGTTTACCTTCAAAGTTTATCTTCTCCCTCTTTAGTATTTTCTAGTTGTCTTTTGATTTTTTTGTACTTTCCTAATCTTCTATCTTACCACTAACCTTGCCACATTGTTTTTATTTAATGCTAGGCTAAACATCGCTGGTTAACCGTGGTTAACTTACCCCCTTCCGAGTAGCCCTCTTCCTCATTGGGATATATCTTTGCTGTGAACTATTTTCTTAAATATCTGCCATTTCCCCTCAATTGTGTAGCTCTGCTCACTGTACAGTTTGTTTTTTCCATTCTTGATCATGTGAGACCAGATATTATTGATGCTCACTCTGCCTGATGACTGGGTAAGAACTGGGAACCACAGCTAAAACTTTTCTCAATGAAATTTATTGCACAAATTCTGAATCATCTTAAATATAAAATATATAATCACTTCCATACGGTCAGGAGATCATGGGTCTTGGGTCTCCCTCTCCCAACACCTATTCCTCCCCCCACTTTCTCATCAATTTGATAGTTATAGCTCCCCCCCCCCCACCACCATCGATTCCATTTGAGCTGAAAATAACACTTTGTATTTACTCCTGACTTTAAACGCACCACAAGAAATGAATAATTTCAATCAAAATGAAGCCTAGTTGACTTATCAGGTGAAGCATTAAAATGTATAATCTTCAACTCTTTTTCCCTGTCACCAGGCAGAAAGCACATTAATAGTGAGTATCAAAAACAGAAATTGCTGGGAAAGCTCAGCAGCTCTGACAGCATTTATGGAGAGAAATCAGAGTTAACGTTTTGGGTCGAGTGACCCTTCCTCAGAATTGAGGACTTGTTAGTAGTGAGCAGTTTCACATGATCAAGGATGGAAAAAGTGAACAGTACAACAGGGAAATGATGAGAGCTACACAGTTGAGGAAAAATGAATTTCAAGAATATAAAATAAAACAAATGTTATGCATTTTCATTCTGTTACAACCTTTGTATCTATGTATCAACACTACTTTGAAAGATTTTATTTTATGTTAAATTAAAATCACAAATGCTTTTCACTTAGTGTGATTATATCTGAAGTGGGTGTACTTAAAGGCAGGCCACTTCAATATAATCAGTCAGTAAATCTCTGAGGTATGTAAGTCCCAAAACTGGGATAAATTTGTTTGAAAATGACTATACATAATGTTGGCGTATAGGTTTGCTGTTTACTTTTTTTTCTGAGTCTGATTTTCATAGCAATGATTTCTCCCAGCCAAACTGTTACTTTTCAAGTTCAGTGACTTCATCTCAGCTAGGCATTGCCTCGGATTGATGGAACCCATCAGATGTGACAGGTGACATGCAGGCCAAAGAGACAACTGACCTCCATTCAGTCAGTGGCGGTAATGAGAAGGAGTGGGGAGCCCATCAGTGGCTAATTAGGTACATTATTAAGCCAATTAATTATCATTATCTATGAATCCACCAGAACCTTCATGACAAGGGCATCATGGTGGCTCAGTGGTTAGCACTGCTACCTCACAGCGCCAGGGACCCAGTTCAATTCCAGCCTCGGGTGACTGTCTGTGTGGAGTTTGCACATTCTCCCTGTGTCTGCGTGGGTTTCCTCACACAGTCCAAAGATGTGCAGATTAGGTGAATTGGCCATGCTAAATTGCCTATCGCGTTAAGTGCATTAGTCAGGGGTAAATATAGGGTAGGGGCATGGGTCTGGATGGGTTACTCTTCAGAGGGTTGGTGTGGACTTGTTGGGCTGAATAGTCTGTTTCCACACTGTAGAGAATCTAATCTAATCTACTCACATGATTTCCCAATGCTTCCTAAAAGCTACACAGTGAACCCTGCCACATTTATCAGTGACCTTACCATGGTGTGTGGGGGGATGAGGGGTCCACTTTTTCAAAGGGTATTTCTTCTGAGAGCCATGTCCTTTCACTTGCATCTGGTGCCCCCTCCCCCCAATACCAGAAATCTCGTCTTGCAGACCCCAACTCACAGGTCTCCAGGAATCCAGCAAAGATCCATGATGGAAGCTTAGCAGCTTGCATTCTTCCTCTAGACGGATATGCTCTCTGAATGAATCTCTTTCTCTGCACATGATGTATGTAAGTCCTTCAGAATTTTCCTGTAACCTCCAGCAATTGACTTGGACGTGGCCTACCATTTTTAATTAAATCACATGTCTTTCTTCGTCTTAGTTCTCATGTCTGTAGCAGTCCTCTTGCCCTGAGGAGGAAATCCAGCATTGCTGTCTCTTCCACGGATGCTCATTTTCCAATCACTCTCCCCATGTTTATCTTTTCCCATTGGTTGGGACTAACTAGGAGCAGCATAATGCATTCCTAAAAATAAGGTGTAAATTTGGTTACACTCCAAAACAGAACTGCTTGCCGAACAGAAGTTTACTATGCGTAAGGAAAGAAAACAAAATAGAATTTTCTAAGATATTCACATATAACACAATTTGAAGGATTTTGAAATAAACTATAACAATATAATCCCATCACCATTTTACAACACTCAAACACTAGGAAGAATTTCCTTCTCTATCACATTTATATGTTTAACCTAACTATTTTTTTCAATTCCCAATCTTGAGATTTTGGTAGTCTCATCCTTGATAAGATATACAGCTAAACTAAGATTTTTGCAACTTTGAATAAAAGTTTGGCTTTAACCAAATATTTCTGGTCTGCAACTTTCAAACTAAAACCCTTGCACTGAAATAACCTATGTTTCAACAGTTCTAAAACAACTCCTTTCTTTAGTTGATGATTGCACAATATTAAACACTATTTGTAATTTTTCTTGTTTGAAAGTAGTCCATTTTCATATGCAGCAAAACCTGGACAACATTCAGGTTGAGCTGATAAGTGCTAAATAACATTCATACCACAGAAGTGCCAGTCCTTGATCATCTCTAACGAGAAGAATCTTAACTATTGTCCCTGTACATTCAATAGCATTATCACCTCTGAATCCTCTACTATTAATATCCTGGATGGTACCATAGCTGTTAGCACTACCATTGATCTGGATAATTCATATGAACACCGTGGCTACAGCTCATGGCCAGAAGCTGAGGATTCTATGGTGAATAACTCACCCCTTGTCTCTCCTAAATCTGTGCACCATCTATAAGGCACAAGTCAGGAGTATGATGAAAAACTGACCACTTATCTAGATAGTTTCAGCTCCAGTAACACTCAAAAAAACTCAACACCATCCAAGACAAAGCAACCCACTTAATTAGCACCCTGTACACCACATTCAGCATTCACCACTGACATACAGTAGCAGCAACAAGATGAATTGCAGCACCTCACCCAGACTCCTCCAACAGCACCTTCCATACCCTCAGCGTCTACTATTTAGAAGAAGAAGGGCAGTAGGTACATTGGTATATCACCTACAAGTTCCCCAGAAAGTCACACACATCCTGACTTTGAATTATGTTACCATTTCTTCACTGATGCTGGGTCAAAATACTTGCATTCCATTCTGAACAGCACTGCGGATGTCCCAACACTATATAGATTGCAGCGGTTATTGGGATAAGCTCACCACCATCTTCTCAAGGTCAGTCAAAGATACAGAAGCTTGAATAAACACACCAACAGTTTCAAGAACAGCTTCGATCCTGCTAATATTAGACTGATGAATGGACTCTCTAACTTCAAATAATGTTGATCTTGCTGAGGTTGATCTTGCTTTATGGACCTTCTGTTCAGTTGTAACAGTAAGCCTTATTCTGTCTAAGCACTCTATGATCTATGTGTCCATTTTTTGCTATGACCTGCCTGTGCTGTTCACAAGACGGAACTTTGCGCTGTAGTTAGGTGCATGTGACGACAATAAATCAAATCAAGTGGCACCCATATCCCATTAACAAATGAAAAAGAGTTTGAAAATTTAACTCTCTTTCAGTTTGGATCACAATATATGGTTGGTCTTTTTCACTGAAGTCACTTTGTTTCTCGGCTGTTTACATCAATATAGGCTTCAATCTCTCTCTGACTCTATATAGCTTCAATCATCCAGCCAGCTGCTACATTCTCCTTGCTCTGCATGACTGCTTCCACCACAAACTTAATATCCTCCTTCTCCATTCCCTTTTACAAAATCACTCTGTTTCTTCAAATGCTTTGCCTTTATTCCATATCAGTTTACTTCCATTTAATTCCTTTCCTTCTTTTCGTAATACAATTTATTTCAAACCATATTCTATGGTATTACTTATGCACTTTCAGTCTACTCTCTCTCGTTTCCATAATTTCCCCTGCACTCCATGGCTTCCTCTGTTTACTTCAGAATCCTTTTTCTCTCCATGCTTTTATTTTTCAGATTATTTTTTCCATCCATGTTAGTCCAGCTAACTTTCCAACTCCTTCTTATTCCTTCAGCCACCTGAGCCCATTCCTCTTCAGTTACAGCTTTTTAAAATTACAAACCTTGTCATCTTAAATCATTCATTACTCCCAAATGCATACTAGCCCCATAAATCCACTAACATTCCAGATACTATCCCCTTTAATGCTCATTTTGCTCTCAGTGCTTAATATTCAACTAAACTATTTCAGTTTTTTGTTCTTCGGTTGCTCTAGCTCCCACTTCCTGATTGTTGGTGTTTAATCTCCAGTAAGATGCGTTGAGACTTTCAGTACACAAAAAGCATGATATAATAATAAGCTGTTGACCATACACTTATGAGGAAATTACCTTCAAAGTTATTTTTAAATCATAATGTTTAGGACCTTAATGAAGAAAAATGCAGAACATTTGGTTTCTAGCAGTTGATACATTAATGTAATAGCTTATTAGCATAGAGTCATGATGGAAAAAAAGGTGTGGCTTTAAAGACTGGGAACAAAACTGATGACTTATTTTTATAGTTGATATCCCACATAAATGGTTGCTTTATCTTCAGACTGTGATATACTTTTAAATTAGGATATTTCTAAATATTGAATAGTTGTGTATTTGTGATATTGTATCAGACCTAGAACATAGAACATAGAACATAAAACAATACAGCGCTGAACAGGCCCTTCAGCCCTTGAAGTTGCGCCGACCTGTCAGCTATTCTCAGCTCGTCCCCCTAGACTATCCCAAAATCATCCATGTGCTTATCTAAAGATTGTTTAAATCTCCCTAATGTGGCTGAGTTGACTACATTAGTAGGCCCTTACCACTACATCATCCATGACTACATCATCCATGCCCTTACCACTCTCTGCATAAAGAACCTGTGTCTGATGTCCGTTTTCAATCTATCACCCCTCAATTTGTAGTTATGCCCCCTCGTACACGCTGACGTCATCATCCTAGGAAAAAGTCTTTCACTGTTTACCCTATCTAATCCTCTGATCATCTTGTATGTCTCTATCAAATCCCCTCTTAGCCTTCTTCTTTCCTAAGACCTAAAGATTCATTGCTAAGTCAATAACATGAGCCAACGATACTATGTCCATGCATAGCAGATGTAAACATACCACCTTTTCTACAACTGATTATCTTGTAACCTTTATAAATAATTCAGCACCTGTTAAACTGCTATTTATGCCCTCCTTGAAGATATACCAGCTCTCCATTGTTGTTGAAGGTAATTATGTGTAATTACAGTGGGAAAACTTGGTTTCTCTCCAAGTACAATCTAGAAGCGAAAGTACATTAAAAGGCTGTCCTTAAATAATGTGCTTGGTTTGTCAAATCTTTAGACATAAAGCATCTTATTTGTCTATCGATACAATGGCTATGAATACATACACTGCAGTTGCCATGGCATTGATTTTATTTCAAGGTTTATATGATGTTTCCAAGCAACTGAACACAAGGCAGGAGAAAAATGTTCCAAGGAATTTAACACATAGTCAAACAGTTTTAATGAACAAAAGTGTTTTTGTTACAGTATTTTTTTCATTTACATTGTATCACTACATTCTAGATACATGTAGATGCAGGTTGTACGTAAATGTCACATAAGGTTCATGATGTAAAGCTAGAGTCCATTTCCTAACTTTTGCAGTTAGTTTTATGCAACAATATAATATGCATAACGCCGAGGTTCGAAACAAATGCTCTGAATATTAACTGTATAATAAACTGCAGTTTGGATTTGTGAGTTATTTAGCAGGAAGTTTTTCCTCCCCTGTGATATACTAGTTAATCAATTTTAGAGGGTGTTGCTTATTCAACGCTTGCGCTAATGTAAGATATATTAGAAGAATACAGCGCAGTACAGGCCCTTTGGCCCTCGATGTTGCGCCGATCCAAGCCCACCTAACCTACACTAGCCCACTATCCTCCATATGCCTATCCAATGCCCGTTTAAATGCCCATAAAGTGGGAGAGTCCACCACTGCTACTGGCAGGGCATTCCATGAACTCACGACTCACTGAGTGAAGAACCTACCCCTGCATATTATTCGTCCAAATAATTTATTTTGTAAACTTAATCAATATGGTAGATGAAAGTCATGCTGTCTAGCACATAGATTCGGCGAGAAAGCACTGCACCTACTTGCGATGTGACATCTTTTTGTTATATGAAATGTGGAGTAGGAACATGGGACTGGGATATCATAGCAATTACAGAAACATAGCTCAGGGATGAACTGGACTGGCAGCTTAATGTTCCAGGATACAAATGCTACAGGAAGGATAGAAAGGGAGGCAAGAGAGGAGGGGGACTGGCGTTTTTGAAAAGGGATAACATTACAGCAGTACTGAGGGAGGATATTCCCAGAAATACATCCAGGGATGTTATTGGGTGGAACTGAAAGATAAGAAAGAGATGATCACTTTATTGGGATTGTATTATAGACCCACTAATAGTCAGAGGGAAATTGAGAAACAAACCTGTAAGGTGATCTCAGCTATCTGTAAGAATAATAGAGTGGTTATGGTAGGGGATTTTAACTTTTCAAACATAGATGGGACGGCCATAATGCTAAGGGTTTAGATGGAGAGGAATTGTTAAGTGTGTACAAGAAAATTATTTGATTTGGTATGTGGATGTACCTACTAGAGAAGGTGTAAAACTTGACCCACTCTTGGGAAATAAGGCAGGGCAGGTGACTGAGGTGTCAGTGGGAGAGCACTTTGGGGCCAGTGACCATAATTCTATTCATTTTAAAATAGTGATGGAAAAGGATAGACCAGATCTAAAAGTTGAAGGTCTAAATTGGAGAAAGGCCAATTTTGACAGTGTTAGGCAAGAACTTTCAAAAGCTGATTGGGGGCAGATGTTCGCAGATAAAGGGACGGCTGGAAAATGAGAAGCCTTCAGGAATGAGATAACGAGAATCCAGAGAAAGCATATTCCTGTCAGGGTGAAAGGAAAGGCTGGTAGGTATAGGGAATGCTGGGTGACTAAAGAAATTAAGGGTTTGATTAAGAAAAAGAAGGAAGCATATGTCAGGTATAGACAGGATGGATCGAGTGAACACTTAGAAGACTATAAAGGCAGTACTTAAGAGGGAAATCAGGAGGGCAAAACGGGGACATGAGATAGCTTTGGCAAATAGAATTAAGGAGAATCCAAAGGGTTTTTACAAATACATTAGAGACAAAAGGGTAATTAGGGAGAGAATAGGGCCCCTGAAAGATCAGCAAGGCGGCCTTTGTGTGGGGCCACAGAAAATAGGGGAGATACTAAATGAATATTTTGCATAAGTATTTACTGTGGAAAAGGATATGGAAGATGTAGAATATAGGGAAATAGATGGTGACATCTTGCAAAATGTCCAGCTTACAGAGAAGGAAGTGCTAGATGTCTTGAAACGTATAAAGGTGGATAAATCCCCAGAACCTGATCAGGTGTACCCGAGAACTCTGTGGGAAACTAGGAAAGTGATTGCTGGGCCTCTTGCTGAGATATTTGTATCATTGATAATCACAGGTGAGGTGCTGGAAGACTGGAGGTTGGCAAACATGGTGCCACTCTTTAAGAAGGGTGGTAAGGACAAGCCAGGGAACTATAGACCAGTGAGCTTGACGTTGGTGGTGAGCAAGTTGTTGGAGAGAATCCTGAGGCACAGGATGTACATGTATTTGGAAAGGCAACGACTGATTAGGGATAGTCAACATGGCTTTGCGCGTGGGAAATCATGTCTCACAAACTTGATTGAGTTTTTTGAAGGAAGTAATAAAAACGATTGATGAGGGCAGAGGGGTAGATGTGATCTATATGGACTTCAGTAGAGCGTTCGACATGATTAGCAAGGTTAGATATCACAGAATACAGGGAGAACTAGCCATTTGGAGACAGAACTGGCTCAAATGTAGAAGACAGAGGGTGGTAGTGGAGGGTTATTTTTCAGACTGGAGACCTGTGACCAGTGGAGTACCACGAGGATCAGTGCTGGGTCCTCTACTTTTTGTCACTTATATGAATGATTTGGATGTGAGAATAATAGGTATAGTTAGTAAGTTTGCAGATGACACCAAAATTGGCGGTGTAGTAGGCAGTGAAGAGGGTTACCTCAGATGATAACAGGATCTTGACCAGATGGGCCAATGGGCTGAGAAGTAGCAGATGGAGTTTAATTCAGATAAATGCAAGGTGCTGCATTTTGGGAAAGCAAATCTTAACAGGACTTATATACTTAATGGTAAGTTCCTCGGGAGTGTTGCTGAACAAAGAGACTTTGGAGTGCAAGTTCATAGCTCCTTGAAAGTGGAGTCGCAGGTAGATAGGATAGTGAAGAAGGCGTTTGGTTTGCTTTCCTTTATTGGTCAAAGAATTAAGTACAGGAGTTGGGAGGTCATGTTGCAGCTGTACAGGATATTGGTTAGGCCACTGCTGGAATATTGTGTGCAATTCTGGTCTCCTTCCTATCGGAAAGATGTTGCGAAACTTGACAGGGTTCAGAAAAGATTTACAAGGATGTTGCCAGGGGTGGAGGATCTGAGTTACAGGGAGAGGCTGAACAGGCTGGGGCTGTTTTCCCTGGAGCGTCAGAGGTTGAGGGGTGACCTTATAGAGATTTACAAAATTATGAGGGGCATGGATAGGATAAATAGACAAAGTCTTTTCCCTGCAGTGGGGGAGTCCAGAACTAGAGGGCATAGGTTTAGGATGAGAGGGGAAAGATATAAAAGAGACCTAAAGGGCAACCTTTTCACACAGAGGGTGATACTTGTAGGGAGTGAGCTGCCAGAGGAAGTGGTGGAGGCTGGTACAATTGCAACATTTAAAAGGCATTTGGATGGGTATAAGAATAGGAAGGGTTTGGAGGGATATGGGCCGGGTGCTGGAAGGCAGGACTTGATTGGGTTGGGATATCTGGTTGGCATGGACAGGTTGGACCGAAGGGTCTGTTTCCATGCTGTACATCTCTGTGACTATATCACTCTGACTATGAGTAGAGGAAGATGCAAGATCATAATCTATTGCTGAAGAGAAATAAGAAAATGTAAAATGGCGTGTTTCTGGGATGTCAGGCCAGCATTTGTAATCACTCTCAAACATCCTTGAGAAGGTGGTAGTGAGCTATCTTCCAGAACTGCAGCAGTCCACACAGTGGAGGTGCACACAAATTAACAGCCAAGCAATTCCAATTGTTCGGGTAAGCTGAGTTGATACAGCCCACATTGCTGAGCGGTTTGTGTGGTTCTTTTAACATTAAAGAAAAAGAGAGAAACAGAAAACTAGAACTTGCAGCTAGAGGAATCTTCCCCTTGCTCTGATTCATTTTCTCCAGGAACTCTGATTGTATTTTGTCAGTCTAGTAATCTGCTTTGAATCTCTGGTCACTTTGTAACATGTGCAAGTGCCCTGCCAAAGAAGTGCTTATCTGAAACAGCTTTATTTACAAACTAATTCTCAGGGACATGATCATTCTGCAAATCACTTTACATTTTAGGGCTGAAAAATGTTCATTTAGAATCATGTCTGTATGTCACTTTGCAGTGAGTAGATGGCGCCACTTGCAGAGTGCCAGGGATCATTCTTCCTCTTCCTGTGGTACATCTGGGTTCTATAATGTGGCCCATGGAGACTGACCTGCACTGTATCTGGCCCAGGAGAAAAAAAAACTCCATTCTTTCCTGGGCAGGTTAGACCAGCACTTCGAGCAAGGTGTGATTAAAATGGCTTTTTGCTTGCAGGAAGGGTGCAGGTGACAGTGCAAGCTGACAGGTCACCGCAGGTTTGTAGAGAGTGAAGGACTATCAAGATGATGGGCGGCACGGTGGCACAGTGGTTAGCACTGCTGCCTCAGCGCCTGAGACCCGGGTTCAATTCCCGCCTCAGGCGACTGACTGTGTGGAGTTTGCACATTCTCCCCGTGTCTGCGTGGGTTTCCTCCGGGTGCTCCGGTTTCCTCCCACAGTCCAAAGATGTGCAGGCCAGGTGAATTGGCCATGCTAAATTGCCCATAGTGTTAGGTAAGGGGTAAATGTAGATGTAGGGGTATGGGTGGGTTACGCTTCGGCGGGGCGGTGTGGACTTGTTGGGCCGAAGGGCCTGTTTCCACACTGTAAGTAATCTAATCTAATCTAATCTAATGACCTTTAAATATAGCGCCCAGACGTTTGCCCCAGAAGTTCCCAGCAGGAGCAAGTTCCTCCTGCCCATGGGGAAAATGACAAACTCTGAAACATTTCATAATAGTGCACTCCACCCATACACTCAGTCTCCATGAACCCAGAGAATAAAGGAATATAAGAGTGGGGTATGAAAGTCTGATTGGAACTATTTGTTTACATTAACTGTAACTCTGACATGGGTTTTCATGTTGTAAGTTCAAACAGTTTTCCTTTTGTTGTTTTTGTGTCTGTAGCACAAAAAAAAATCATCCTCTGAACCTTATAGAATATCCAAACCTACATCAGGGTCCATCTACAACTGAAACATATCAGTTTACTTCAAAAAAAGTGCTGCTGATTTTGCTTTTGTCAGGAACTGACAATGCTAGTGCCATGCTGGTTTTCTCTTCAGTTATGCCATGTCTATCTATGCAATGTATTTCTCCACTGATTCAGATTTGGAGAATATTGGATAATCATGGACTGACACTTCCGACATGCTTTCAACATTTTTTCCATAAAAGTAACTCTGATTACAATCTTCTATTCTGCAGAAAATTTTTTTTACCTTGAGGCATCCATCTTCTACTACTGCATTAATTCAATTCTAAGCAGCTGATGAAGTGTGAAACTGGATTCTAATCCTTTTCCTCACAATAGGTTCTCTGGATAGATTTATTCAGACAATGCAGCATATCTTTGCTTCCCACCTACCGACCCAGTTTCCTAGCAGTCTCTTTTTAAATCATAAGTCATTCGTTATACTATTTTTAGAAATCCATTAAGCAAATTAAGCCAAATTAAACCACATTAACCTGAAAGCAAAATATTGTCGATTTTGCAGATCTAAAAGAAAACTGGGAAGCGTTGGCAGCGTCTGTGAGGAGAGAAATAGACTAGAGAAAGAGAGCAATATGACTTCTTCAGAACTGAATGCTGCTGGAAAAGTGATGGATTTTATGCTGTAGGGAAAGGAGTGAGAAAGAGCAAGAGAAATGGGAATGTGTTAATTGCAGAAAGCCGTTCAGCTTTGCTGAGTGAAAAAGAGGGAAACAGAGCAGAAGAGGGTAATCAAAATTGCGGGCAGAGTTAATGATCTGAAGTTGTTGAATTCAATGTTGAGACCTTTAGGCTGTAAAGTGTCTAAATGTAAAATATGATGCCGTTTCTCCAGTTTATGTGGGCCTCAATGAAATACTGCAACATGCCTAGGACATAAATGTTAAGTGTGAGAGCACAGTGGTGTACTGAAATTATAAGAAACCATTCATCAATGTCCAATAAATCCTAGAATAATGTAAAAAATGTTGATCTTATTAAAATGGGTCCTTGCCCTTTTTACATGATGTCTGCTTCAAGTGATATAGGTGGCACTTCATGTAAGTAACTGTTTGAACAAGCAATAATTGAAATGGTAACAGACTGGAGCCAAGGGGGTTCCGTACTCACTTGCAGCTGACTGGCAACAAGAAGTTGATTGGTCCATTGACTAGTGACCAGCTATCAATGAAAAACTCCTTTTGCCTGCCAACAACCTTGTGATTGGTTGTCAGATAAGTGAACAGCTTCAGATTGGAAACAAGTAATGGAGAACTATTTTGATTTCCACCAGCACAGGTGCCATCTCTCTGTTCTTTGCAGTAAAACTCTATTTTTAACCTGGAGAAAACCACTTCATCTTTCCCACAACAGTTGTTCTAAGTTGTGACTTTTGAACTATAAGTCAGAGATGTTTTATAAGTGAACCTGCCACTCTGTGTCTATTGCAAACTAGTGGAATTATGCTCTGATCAGCATGAGAATCAGAAGGAACATCTCAACAACATATGAATAGGAACCACCAAACAGCCTTCCAGGTATTTTCTGTCTATAATCTATTTTTGCCCATCTTTTTGTTTCTCTACATTTGTATGGGCTGGGGGGGGAGGGGGGGGGTGCACATTATAAGGGGATCATAGTTTTCATTTGAAGTTTTTAGTGCCATGGCTTATGATTGTTTACCTGTAGCTAAAAATCAATTATGTTGATTAAATGGTAATTCTTCTCAAGTACAGTAACCTGGTCTGTATTTTCTATCATCCTGAGTCTGAGGTCTGAGATTCAGGTAAATTGAAGAATTTCGCACATCTATTTTAAAATCTTTAACTTTTATGAGAAGCGAGAGGGAGTGTTCTTGCTTTATTTGATGGGATGTGGGCTTCACTGCTAGGCCAGAATTTGTTTCCAATCCCTAGTTGCCCTTGAACTGAAGGGCTTGCTTGACCACCGGTAAGGATACTTGTGAACCATATGGGGTTTTACAGAAATCAGTGATAGTTGTTGTGGTTCTTAGTACACATAATAGCTTTATATTCCAGACAGTATTTTATTAATCATATTCAAATTGTACCAGCTGCTGTGTTATTTGAACTTGTGTCCCAAAAGAAATAACTTAGGCCTCTGGATAACCAACCCAGCAACAGTACAATTACACCACTATCTTTCCCAGTGCATGAGATATTACAATTTGTATTGGAGAGGGGAAAGCTGTATCAAAAAAACTAAATACATATATTTTCAACATCTCCAGTTTTGAAGCAAAAACACACAAAACTAAATACAAAACCCATTAATCAAGAATACTTTTCACAGAATGAAAGAGCAGACCCTTTGAAAATAACTGGAATGAATCCTGTGCTGTCCATTGCTGCTAAACATAACCTTTCATGACCTAGTTAGAATGTAATGGCATTGCTAGACAATAGTGGGTTTTGTGTGGTTGCTTTGGTCAAAAAAAAAACGGTTTCAGCTCATCAATTTGGTAGCATTGTGTTGCAGTCAAATAAATGGAATGTTCCCCTCTGTGGGAATGCATGTTGCTTTGATCTAGCTTTGTGCTTTGACTTCCTACAGACTAACTGTGGTAACCAACCAGAAAGCAAGGAAAAAAAAAGTTTACAACACATTCTCACACTTGGCTGGTTCCTGTGGTTATACACAGATAATTTCCGACATGAAGGCTGCTATTATACTACCACTCACCTAGATAACAGTGCTGGTGATTACAGTGAGAAAGCAATATTCTGCCTGGTGTAGAAGTGGAGGACATCCGATGGCTTATGAGTTAATGCAGATTTTTTGGAAGCTTTTTTTGTATCCATGCATTGAAATATTTGTATTTCTGGAAGTGGCGGTCTGAGGGGTATGACTCTTATACATTGTTCAGGCTATTTTTCATACTTTTGTGTGGGAAGGAAAGGGTCTGTTCAGCTAAAGTAGCTTAAGGCATCTCAGAATGTGGGCTTACAGTGACCAGAAAGACCGGAGATGGTTTGGAACCAGACAAGAACACTGCATACACAGTATCTGGGAAATATCAGGTCCACGAAAGCTTTCATAAGTTTTTAGTATGGTTATATTTAGCTACTTGTTTAATTTTTCACCAAACTGATTGAAACAATCCATCCTCACTGCCTTCCTTAGCAGATTATCCCATTCATTCACCACTTTGTATAAAGTAATTCAATCTAAACAATATTTTACCTCGTCCTCTTCCAGATTTCAGGCTCAGTACTCATTGTAGAGCTTAGCATCTTGTTAAACATTGACATTGTTCTTGTCTATGTTCTTTAGAATCTTGTATACTGCTACAAGCTCAACTGCTTGTGTAGCATAACACTCCCAACATCTACAGATTTTCCTCATTCCTCACATGCCTAATTCTAATCACCACTGGATCTGTCCTTTACTGCACATCTCTCAGGCCTGCATGTCCTCTAATGACACTGGCTAGAAGCTGTGCACCGAATTAGTATCCGTAACAACAACATCCATTGATAGAGCATGTTTAATGTAATAACATTTTCCAATTGCTTCAAATTAATATTATAAAATAAAATCTGATACCAAGGCAATACTACAGTGTTCAAATGATAACTCAAAGAGAAATACTTTAAGGAGCTTGTCAAAGATGGGTAGAGAGACAAGGATGTTTAGAGACGAATTCCAGAGGTAAGGACCTGGGCAGCCTAAAGTGAGGCCTCCGATGGAAAACCAGTTCGACTGGGGGTACTCAAAGTTAAATCGCTGAGGTTTATGCGATCTTCTTCTGGTTATACAGCTTAAGATCTTGTGGTATTTTCTCCAACGACCTCTCCAAATATCTTGTGGTATTTGAAACAAGTGCAGAGAATGCTGGAGGAATTCAGTCGGTCTATCAGCATCTGTGTAGAGTAAAACAGAGTGAATGTTTCAGTTTGATATGACCTCTTTAGAACTGTAACAAAATGCTATCAAATTGATGAGCTGATACCTTTGTTTTAAACCAATGCAACCACACAAAGGACTAGTGGCAGAGAACTACCTCAAAAACCCTAACCTGGAGCCACACACTGGGAGAGGGAGCAATTACCACAAAGTAAGATGGAAAAGCTTGTCCCCACATCCTTGAATTAGAATAAAATAAATTAACTGGGTTATCTACATCTTATTGCTAGCTGATGATCCTTGAAGGAAAGTATATTCTAGATATTGAGTGCCATTGGCTTAGACATGTTGTAATGAGCTGTAATGAGCTGACATGTTGTTTGCGTTTTTACACCTTTTGTAAATGGTGTTGACTGCACTTGCTGACCAGAGACCCAGCCTACGTTAGCGCCAGCACAAAAAATTGAATTATAAATGAAATACTATTTTTTCATTGTAATAATGATAACTTTTAGTTTTAAGTTTGACATGTGATTAATGCAGATGGCCCCATTTTATCAAATTCAGTATTTTCTGTCCATTATTTTACTTAGTTTTTCTAGTGACACCTTTTTGGAAACATGTTTACATGGTTGAAGTATATTTTTTAGTGCTAATTCAGAGTCACTTGTTATTGTGAGAAAAGCTTTGTTTAACTTTCTTTCATTTGTTCATAAATGCACATCCTACATCAATGGCAGAATCATAATTTTAACCAATACAAAAGTCAACAGCATGATGGAATTCTCTCCAACTGACTTAAGGTGCTTAACACCATCCAGGACATATCAGCCAGCTTGATTAGTAACACAAGCACCTTAAACATTCACTTTCTCCACCACTGGCACTCTTTGGACGCAGTGTATAATATCTTCAAGATACAATGCAGAAAATCAACAAGAAAAAAAGATTAATATATCTCGCATAAACTAGAGCACTCAATGTAAAAAAGCACCTAAAAATCCTAAGAATACCAAAGAAATCTGAGATGCATTTTAATATTTACAACTTATGAAATTAATCAATTCATCAGAAGTATTGGGAATCACTAATTAAATAAGAATGAAAGGAAATGATTGCTCTTCAAATCTTTCAATGTGGCATAATGCCAGACATTTGATATTTAAATTACGATGTCTGCTAGGTATTTCCTGTTGCACTGAGAATTGCAGAATGGATATGACAGGATGTTTAGTGTTTAAGTTAATACCACAGTACCCCTGAGATGCTATCACTTACTAAAATTGTCCTCTGTCGATTATCAGATGATACAATTACAGTATCACTAAATATTTATGTTATACTTGGTTAATGTTGCAAAGGAAATCCTGTCAACAGCACCCACTTCAAACACAAACACTGAAAACAGACTTGGTCAACATAGAAACTAGTCTTTAAAGTCTATTAGCTTTGAGTAGATATTAAACTGCAATAATCTAATTTATCTCCATGCCATTCAACATATTGCATCATTTTCTGTAATCATTAAGATTAGCTGTTTTAGTGAAACTTTTGTAAAACCTTTTCGGTGTTTGAAGAATATAAATTAACATTATCTTAATGTCATTTGCTATTGTGAGAAATATTTTGGTAGCTTCCTTTTTTTTGTGAACAGATGCACATCTTAGAAACATAGAGACGAGGAACAGAAGTAGGTCATTCAAACCTTCTAGCCTGCTCTGACATTCAATATGATCATGGCTGATCATGCAACTTTCAGTCTGAAATAACTCCACAAAGGCCAGTGTCCTGTCACCAAGTCAACCTTTATTTACTTGATTTGGAGATGCCGGTGTTGGACTGGGGTGTACAAAGTTAAAAATCACACAACACCAGGTTATAGTCCAACAGGTTTAATTGGAAGCACACTAGCTTTCGGAGCGACGCTCCTTCATCAGTTGATTCAATCACCTGATGAAGGAGCATCGCTCCGAAAGCTAGCGTGTTTCTAATTAAACCTGTTGGACTATAACCTGGTGTTGAGTGATTTTTAACTTTATTTATTTGAGCACAGTACACTGGCTGTGGCAGTGGAGTCAGTACCCTGGACTTGGAGTCAGTACCCTGGACTGAAGGGATTTTAAATCCCCTTTGGTCAATCAGTGCCTTCTGACTGGACCTGGGCCAATCAAGGACTTCATAGTGAACAAAGTCTATCTGTTCCAATCACGATATCACTACCCCCACCCTCACTCAAGTATGGGAATGTAGGCCTGGTCTTTCTCTTGTAGCTTTTCCTGCAACACTTCCGCCCCTGGTTGAGTTCCTCTGATTCAGACTCTGACATGGGTGGCATTGACTGGACCATGCCTGTCTCAGGAGAGTTTCCTCCTCTTCTTCTGCCAGTAATAGTATCAAGGCTGCATGCATCTTGGGCTCTGAAACTTCCTTGACACCAGACAGAGGGGGAGAACCTGATGGGCCTTCTGGCTGTTCTGAGGGGTCAGGTACGTTTTGTTCTTGCCCCATTTGTGATGTAACAGCTTTCAGGTGACCCACGTGTCTGTTCAGGATTGAATCACTGACCTGAACTTTGTAAGTCACCTGATCTAGCATCAACCTCACCATGTACCCATACAGGGCTACTTCCATGCTCCAGTCACAAACTTCAGCCTCCTGAATTAAATCGTCTCTATAGCTTAGAGGAGGCATGTGGTGGGCATTGACGTTCCTGCTGCCATTTCAGCCTACCCACAACCCCGCACCCCCCATCCCCCCCAGGGAATATCAGGTTTAATCTGGTGCAGAGACTTCTCTCCATCAGCAACTCTGCTGGAGCTATCCCTGTTGTTGCGTGTGGGATGGTCCTATAAATCGAACAGGAACCAGGTCAGTTTGCTAACAAGAGATGCTTTAGGCTGCTTCTTCAAGCCTGCCTTCAATGTTTGGAGCACTTTTCGTGCCAGACCATTGGACGATGGATGGTATGGAGCTGTCTTTATCTGCTGAATGCCATTTGAATTCAGGAAACACTCAAAGTCACTGGCGGTAAATAATGTCCTATTATCCGTAAACAATACTTCTGGGGTCCGTGTATGGTGAATGATGGTTGAAGCTTCTCAATTGTCATCCCTGTGTTTGTCGAATGAACTTTATGCACCTCCAACCACCTTGACTTGGCCATCTGCAATGACCAGGAACATTGAGCCCTGAAAATGGCCGGCATACTCAAGATGTAACCTAGTCTGGGTTTACCTGGCCATTCCCACAAATGTGGGGCATTGCTGGTGGTAATTTTTGTTCTTGTTGGCAGTCACCCATGCAGCTATTTTGGCATCCAACCCTGGCCACCAAACACAGCTTCTTGCCGGCAACGTCATTTTGGAAACCCCTATGACCCCGGTGGAGGTTGGCCAATATCTGATGGTGACCTTTACATAGAATAATCACCCTTGCTCCGCAAAAGTAATATGTCGTCCTCTATGGAGACTTAGTCTTGCTGGGTCCAGAATGATTTCAGTCCTGGTAGCAATGGCCCTTCTGTCTTACCTATTACTACCAGTTTTGCTTGGACGGGATCTTTCAAATGTCCAGAGCCGGATATTGTCGGCAGTGACCAAAAGGGTGTCCAGAAAGTTTAAAACCAGAATGCAGTCCTCCAGGGGAGGTAGCATCTTTGGAGTATCTGTCAGTGGGAGGCAGCTCAAGACAACTGCATTAGCCGCTTGGCTTCCTGGACGGGGATCTAACTTGTATGTGTACGCACTGAGAATAAGGGTCTAATGTTGAATTCTACTGGAAGCTATGGGCAGTATGGCCTTGTCTTCCTTCAGTAGCCCCAGCAGGGGTTTGTGATCTGTTACTGTGACAAATTCCTGTCCACAAAGATACTGGTGGAACTTCCTCACATTAAACATGACTGGTAAACCTTCCTTCTCTGTCTGGACATATTTGCATTTGGCATCAGCCAAAGCCCTGGAAACATACATTATCAGGTGTTTCATTCTGTTTGGCCACCGGTGAGCCAACACTACCCCGATACTGTAGGGGGACGCATCAGCACTACCTCTCACCTTAGATCATAGTGGGCCAATGCCTCAGATGACAATAGCTGCTTTTTCACTTCCCTAAAGGCTACCTCTTGGCTACGCAACCATTTCCAAGGCTGACCCTTTTCAATAGCAGGTGTAAGGGTGCCAAGATGGAGGCCAGGTTATGTAAGAATTTTCTGTAATAATTCATTAACCCAAGGAAAGACATCAGCTCTGATACAGACGTGGGAGCTGGGAATCCATCACCCTCACTTTCTCTTACAATGGGTGTAACCCAGTGTTGTTGACCCTGTAATCCAAGTAGGTCACTTGGGGTGCCCGGAACACACATTTTCCCTTCTGAGGCATATGCCCACCAGGAGAAATATTTAAGCACTATGTTTAAGTTCTCCAAGTGCCCTTTATTGCTCTTCCCTGTTATTAGCAAGTCATTCAGATAAATGTTAACCTGGGATAACCCCTGTAAAATGTTTTCCATGTCTGCTGGAAAAGGGTACAGGCTGATGATACCCCAGATGACTGTTTTGTATACTGGAATTAACCATTATGGATGTTAATTGTGGCATAAGTCTGGGACTCCTCATCCAATTGCAATTGTACATAGACGTGGTTCATGTACAGCTTTGTGAAGGACAACTTCCTTCCAACTTTGCATACAAATCCTTTATACAAGTCGTTGGGTATTTACCAGTTGAGAGAGGTGGTTTACCATTTGTTTAAGGTCCCCACAAAGGTGAACTGAGCTGTCGGGCATTACAATTGGCATTACGAGTGCTGCCCATTCTGCAAACAGCACTGGGTTGATGGTTCCTTTGCTCTCCAGCCTCCTGATTTCCACCTCTATGTTTGCACCAACTGGCACTAGGCAGACTTTGCAAAATCTCAGAATTATTTCCCAGTCAATATGTAAAATGGCTATGGCCTCTTTGATAGTCCGAAACCTTTCTTATAAAATTCCTTGGTATTACACTAACAGTTCAGCCAATGTTGAGCCAATCCAGGTCAATTTTTCTCAACCAACTCCATCCCAATAGGCTGGGGCCTGGGGCTTTTGCTACCATCAGTGGTATCAGCACCAACTACTTCGCATAGGAGACCGGAACCAAAGTCATTCCCTTAAGCTGCAACGGTTCCCCAGAGTATGTTCTTGGTCTGGCTGAGGTCCTGTGCAAACTTAAGGGTTGGAGTCCTAAGTTTTGTTAAAGACAGATTCTGAAACCACAGATACAGCTGTGCCAGTATCGATCTCCATGGGAACTGGGTGACCGTTTAACCAAACGTTAATTTTAATCAGTTTTGATTTGGACGTCGCTAAGCAATTTGTTTGTTCCAACCTACATGTAGGGGGACTTCCCAGGGTATGTCTAATATCCACCAGCCTGTGAGTTTTCTTACTCAAGTCGGGCATTATAGGACTCCTTTGCTGCCTCCAGTCCACATACCGACAGCAACTACAATGTTTTGCCAGCCCAAATCCTGGAGAACCGTTTAGCCACTGAGGCTCAGTGTTGTTGTGGGGTTCTGCCGTGGGTTGGCCTAGGGGTCCTCAGCTCAGGATATGCCCTCCGTGAGGCTCTATGATTGTCCACACTCAATGATTTTCCCCCAACTCAGTCAGAGAGTTGAGGGTGTCCACCTCCATTGGGATCCCTATAGTTCCCATGCTCCATTTGCTGCCTTTTCCAATGACAATACCAGTTGTAGTGCCTGTTCAAAGTTCATTTAGGCTTTAGCTAATAGGCACTTCTGCATGGTTACATCATTATTCCCACATGCCAAACAGTCTGTCAGCATTTCATTCAGAGTTAACCCAAAATCTCATGCCTCTGCCAATTGTCTCAACCTCATCAAAAATCCCAATATGGACTTCCTTCGTTCTCTAACAGCCGAATAATATCGGTGGTGAGTCAGCAATTCAGGCTTGGGATTGTAATATTTCTTAGCCAGCTCTATTAACTCTTGGAAAGTTTTAGCGTCTGTTGCTTCTGGAAACGTTAAGCCCCTAATAACAGAGAATGCTGTGGGTTCACAAGCAGTCAGAAGGATTACTTGTTGCTTTTCATCTACCCCAATGTCATTTGTCCAGAAAGAAAAGTCATTCTTTCCACATACTGGGCCCAGTCTTCAGAGCAGGATCAAATGAGTCAAGTTTCCCAGATAAAGGCATGAAGCCAGAAATAATGACTGTCGCCAGCAAATGTTCTGCAGATATATCCTGTTTTCACCTGTCATCACTGAAATAACTGCACAGAGGCTAGCGCCCCACCTTCAAGTCACCTTTTATCTACTTGTGCCCAGTATACTGATTGAAGCCAGGAAGCTCAGAGTCAGTCCCCTGAACTAAGGCAAATCTAATCTCCTGTTAACATTGGTCAGCCCGGGCAGTTATGATTGGTTCAGGTTAACAACCCTAATCAAGGACCTCATTGACTATGAGATCCATCTGGTTCCAATCACTACACTCCCCATGTCTTTTGATCCCTATAGCCCGAAGTAATAGATCTTACTCCTTCTTGAAAACATTCAATGTTTTGGCCTCAGCCACATTCTGTGGCAGAGAATTCCACACGTCCACCATTCTCTGGGTGAAAACATTTCTGCTCACCTTAGTCCTAAATGGTGTATCTCGTGTCCATAGACTGAGACCCCTTTCCTGATTCTGAATTCCCCAGTCACTGGGAACATCCTTCCTGTATTTACCTTGTCTAGTCCTGTTAGGATTTCATTGTTGTTTAAAAGATTCCCCTCATTCTTCTGAACTCCAGTGAAAATAATCCCAACTGATCCAGTCTCTTTTCATATGTCAGTCTTGCCAGGCATCAGCCTGGTGATTCAAATCTTGATGATGCCAGTGCTATAAATATAATGTGTGACTTTCTGATTTTTCCCAACCTGCAACAATAGTTGGCACAAATAATACCTTCAACTAAACCATCATAGGAGGCGATATCATTTCTAAAGGTCATTTTGCTTATCTTGTCACCACCAAGAAAATCATGGAAGTCTTCATCAGCAAAGCATTTTAAGCTTATTAAATAATGTGAGAGTTTTCCCTTCCACTGCACCAGATGGGAGTGCTTCCATATTTTTGTCATGCTTTTCATGAAGTATTTTCTGATATTAGTATTGTAATTGTCTTCTATTAGTAGTTTGAACATGTGTACTCTTGACCCAGTGTTACAATTTAGTTGGTAGTAGTCCTTAATATTCCTCTTCGTCGCTATTACCTGAATCCAACAGATCATTGGCATCTCACCACTATCTTCTGAAGGGCAGTTAAGGATTGGCTATGAATGGCAATCTGGAGAAAGTAAGGATTGCAGATGCTGGAGAGTGAGAGTTGAAAGTGTGGGGCTGGAAAAGTGCAGCAGGTCAGGCAGCATCTGAGGAGCAGTACAGACTACGTTTCAGACATAAGCCCTTTATCAGGAATGAAATATAATGGTCATGCTATTGGACCAATAAATCAGAGACTGTAGATTGATATCCCAGCATGATAATATTAGACTTTGATTTGAATTTACAAACAAAAATTGAGAAATAAAAATTTCGTACCAGCAAACACGGTCATAGAGCGAACAAAAACAGACATTGCTGGAGAAGCTCAGCAGGTCTGGCAACATCTGTGCAGAGAAATCAGTTTCAAGTCCGGTGACCCTTCATCAGAACTACAGTTCTGATGCTGCCAGATCTACTGTGCTTTTCCAGCAACTTCTGTTTTTATTTCTGATTCACAGCATCTGCAGTTCTTTCAGTTTGTATGTGGTCATAGAGTTGTTGTTTGTTTATTAATTGGTTGTATAAAGAAGGAAACCTGCTTTCTTTACAATCTGTCCCACAAGGCGTGCCTATTACCAAAGGATATAATCAGCCACGCAACAATAAAGGATTTTCATTTGGAGGATCAAGCTGGATAATGAATGGTTGGGACAGCAAGGGAAAACATTCATTTGTGGGAGTACAAACCCCCAACAGGAGTTACGCTATAAGTCAGACTCTCCATTAATAATCTGGGGACCTCATTGAAAGGTCCTGTAATAATCATAGGTGACCTTAATCTTCTTTTGAGTTGCATAAATCAAATTGGGAATGGCTACTTGAGGATGAATTCATAAAGTATATTCAGGACACATTCGTAGAAGAACACGTTTTTGAATTAGCAAGGGGTCAGGCTATTTTAGATCTGATAATGTTTAATGAGACAGGAATAATAAATGTTCTCATAGTAAATGGTATTTTAGCCAAAAGTTATTATAGCATAATAGAATTTCACATTTAGTAAGAGGATGAGAAATGTGGGCCTAAGACTACTGCCTTAAACTTAAAAGAAGGCAGTCACAAAAGAACAGGCAAGTTGGGAACCCTCTAGACAGGCAGTAAGTAATAGTTTAACAGGTTTGATGTTCTTTAAGCTTGTTTGAGGAGACTGGGAGCTGTAGAGTAGATAACTGACCATTGCACAGGAAATCTTTCAGGATTGAGGGCAACAAGAAGAAATGTAATGGTAGCAGTGGGCAGTATAGTGAGAGGATTTGATGCTGTTCTTTGCAGCAAAGAGCACAAGTTCACCTGACTATGTGCCAGAGTGTGGTACGTCTGCTCTGGGCTAGAGAGGGACTTGTTGTGGGAACCAGTGCATTGTGATCCATGTAGGCATGTACCAATGGTTTGGTAGGATAAAGAAGAAGGTCCTTCACTGTCAGTCTGAGGACCGAGGCACCAAATTAAAAAGGAGAATCTCAAAGGGCATAATCTCTGTGTTATTACTTGAGCCAATTGCAAGTTTCCAGAGAACAAATCAGATTAGAGAGATGATGTGTGGCTCAAAAACTGCAATGGGAGATGTGGGTTCTGGATTATATGGAACTGACAACAGTCCCATCGCATAGTACCCTGAAATCATTCTCCCTACACCCCTTGACCTGATCTCACCAATCCCCCTCCCCTCCCCTTCCTTCCAGTTCCAAGCTCTCCCCTTTACCAATGACAACCCCATCCAGGTCCCAATCTCCATCCCCCCCCCCCCCCCCCCCCCCGGCTCAAGGCCACATCCCTGAAACTATTTATATGCACGTGATTGGTTGAAAGTGGTGTGTAGCCTGTATATGCTGGTGTTAGCAAATGCAGACAAAGAAAGGAATGAGAGTGCAGAGATGTAAAGTAATGTGCAAGGAGGCAAGTGTGATTTGAGAAAGATCTTTTTCACACAATGAGGAGTTAGGGTTGGAATACACTGCCCAGAAATGTGGTGGATGCAGGTTCAGTTGAGGTATCGGATAATTATTTGGATATGAGTGGTGTGTAGGGATATATAGAAAAGACATGAAATTGGCACGAGGTAATAGAACTGGTGCAGGCCCGATGGGCCGAATGACCTCTTTCTGTGCTGAATCAATCCTGTGATTCTGTTTGTCTTCATAATCAGTCCTGCCAGCCCAGGAATCAGTCTGGTAAAATTCCATTGCACTCCGTCCATATATAGAAAATCCTTCCCCAGATAAGAAGACTGAAACTGCACACTTACTCCAGCGATGTTCTCACCAATGCCCTGTGGAGCTACAGCAAGACATCCCTGCTCCTGTACTGGAATTCCCTCGCTACGAAGGCCAACATACTATTTGTCTTCAAATATTAACCCTTTCAGACCTAGAAACTACAATGCTTTGTGGTTCTGGGATAAGCCAGTTGGGACTCAGTGCCAATTCCCCACCTATGTCCAGCTGAGGAAAGTAACAAGACAAATGTTGGCAATCCATCCAAGTAACAACTTACATTTTTAGAGCACCTTTCACAACCTCAGGACATTCCAAAGCATCTTGCAGGAAATGATGTAATTTCCACTGAATCACTAATGTAATAGAGAAAATATGGGAGTCAATTTGCACATAGCAAAGTCTCAAAGAGTACAGTGTGGGAAGCCATGTTACAGCTGTACAGGACATTGATTAGGCCATTTTTGGAAATTGCGTGCAATTCTGGTCTCCCTCCTATTGGAAGGATGTTGAGAAACTTCAAAGGGTTCAGAAACGATTTACAGGGTGGGAGGATTTGAGCTACAGGGAGAGGCAGAATAGGCTGGGGCTGTTTTCCCTGGACCATCAGAGGCTGAGGGGTGACCTTATAGAGATTTATAAAATCATGAGGGGCATGGATAGGGTAAATAGACAAAGTCTTTTTCCCTGGGGTGGAAGAGTCCAGATCGAGAAGGCATAGATTTAGTGTGAGAGGGTAAAGATATAAAAGGGACCTAAGACACAACTTTTTCACACAGATAGTGGGGCATGTATGGAATGAGCTGCCTGAGGAAGTTGTGGAGGCTGGTACAGCTACAACATTTAAGAGGCATCTGGTTGGGTATATGAATAGGAAGGGTTTAGAGGAATGTGGGCCAAGTACTGGCAAATGGGACTATATTAGGTTAGGATATCTGGTCAGCATGGATAAGTAGGATTGAAGGATCTGTTTCTATGCTGTACCTCTCCATGACTCTATGACAAGACAATTTATTTTAATTATATTGTTTAGTGTTCTATATTAGCTTGGAGCACGGAAATAACTCCTGTGCTCTTCCTTAAAATGGTGCAGGTTATTTATTGATAAATCATGTGATAGAGTTAATGGAGAGTAAAGTGAAAGAGCTAAATACTGAACTGCCTTTACCTGTTTGTCCTATAGTCTGCCACTAATACAGCATTCAACAGCATAGACTTAAGAATATTCTTAAAGGCTGAACAGATTCCTTGCAGTGTTGCTTCTTGCACTCATTTATAGAAATTTATGTCAATGATTAAACCAATGGGTATGCAAATGTGCACAGTCATCACATCGGCATGTGACTCACTTGAAAGGTCACTGATGTGCCAAAATGATTTAAAATATTTAGGAGGTAAAGTACTTCAAGGAAATTCACTCGATACAAGTCAATTATTGCTTGTTTTCTGCCCCCTGCAGGCAAAATAATTGTTTGTGATTCTGGTGTGATCTGGTTGGACACAGTACAAACAGAATGATGTATCACATGGAACAAATTGGGCTGTAATGAGAGCTATACAAATATTGGGATGTCCTTCGTAGACTGCAACTGGATTGTGTGAAGAATTTACTTTTCTTTGCTACATTTCACAAGTCCATGCAGCATTGTAGTTCTCCCATCTCTCCTGTGTCTTCTTTACCACTAACCGCACAACATGTTGCTGAGGAGGAAGCAGAGACCATTAGCAGCGCAAATTTAATTATTGTCTCTTCCTTTATCATTGGGTTAATCTATATCACTTTTAAGTGGACTTCAGTGACAATATTGTTTAACTGAATCTGAAAGGGGATCTGAGTGACATGGGCTATGGTGAGATTTGCGACAGAATTGGATGAGACGTCCAGCAAGGTTGGTCTCAATGGCACAAGCATCTTGCTACACCTTTTATGTTTTAGCTGAGTGGTGAGGTGAGTTTCTCTCTCAACAGAAGCAAGTTGCCAATGAAAGGGGATTATGATCTGTTAAATGCCTTATTAATGCCGCAAATTGCCTCATTAATATTCAGCTTCCTGTCTTACTAAATGCGCGAAACAATCCACACATCGAGAAACCTTGATATTGAAGACAGAGTGGCTGCCTGGCGACTTCAGCTCATCGCTGGCTGTGAGGAACCTCTAGGTTCTTCTGCATCAAACAGCATCTCAGAGCATGAGTCATGGGCACCAGCTGCATGCAGCCTCCTTCCATACACACTGGTATCCAATATTTCCTAAGTGCTCATGGCACCTCTCCAATACACATGCAGGCTACTCAGGACATGCAAACATGCATGGTAAAGCATATCAGCAACTGGCATTGAATGGTTGCAGCGCAGACACTTTACATGTATGGACAGTCCTCCAGCTCATGGTTTGGACCAGACATCATCTCAGGGCTCCTGTCTTGGCACTCACTCACTTACAGAGCCTAACTGCATTCTCAGGGTATCCAATGCTTTGCTATGCTATACCGTGCTTGAGAGTGGGCTCGCACTTCAGACACAGCCAGACTATCATTGCTGCCCTACTGACCTGCTCTTTTCTGCAAACAGACTGCTTGTCATTAGCTGTCTGAGGTGGCGGGGTGGGGGAGAACTGGATGGAGGTTAGCCAGGTGAGGTCACTGATGGAACTGTTGCTATATAGAACATGACCTCATAGACGTTTACAAAATTCTGAGAGGCATGGATACCAGGGTAGAAATGTCAATTACTACGGACATAGGTTTCTGGTAAAAGGGAAAAGTTTAAAGGAGATGTGACAGGCGAGTTTTTTTACAGAGGATGGTGAGTGCCTGGAATGCACTGTCAGAGGGGATGGTGGAGGCAGATACATTAGCAATGTTTAAAAGGCATCGTGACTGATATATGTATAGGCAGGGAATACAGTGCTATGGACCGCGTAGATGCAAAAGGTTAGTTAGTTTAGAAAGGCATTATGTGTTGATGCAGTCTTAGTGGGCCAAAGGGCCTGTATTGTTCTTCGGTTGGGGGTTCTGGTATCATCAGTCGGAGACATAGCCCTTGGACAATGAATGGACTTCGACATAGTTAGTTGTCCATTTGAGACAGTGACAGTCAGGGGATCTGTCTGATTGCCATCTGGGGAGGGGGCACCATTCTGTTGTATAAAGCAGTCAGGAGAATCGCATTTTGTCAGTCAGAGAGCTGCAGCGATAGTAGTCAGGGATCTGATCAGTCACGTCTGCAGAATTGTTATTGAAGTTGGTCAAAGGTCTGGGGTGAATGCGGTCTTAGGGGATCAGTTCAGCAATCATTAAGGAAGGTGAAGAGGGCATATAAAGGCAGCAAGGTGGTCATTCCCAAATGATTTGGAGATGCCAGTGTTGAACTGGCTGTACAAAGTTAAAATCACACGACACCAGGTTATAGTCCAACAGCACAACCACCTGATGAAAGAGCAGCGGCCCAAAAGCTAGTGCTTCCAACTAAACCTGTTGGGCTATAACCTGGTGTTGTGTTATTTTTAACTTTGTACTGTCAAAGAGGTGAGGGATGTCAAGGCTTAGTGGGAAAAGCTGAAGCATTTGTGGAGGTTGGAACCATGACGATGATAGGAGGGAAGCTATATTGCAACAGTTAATTGGTAATAATTACTGTATCTATTATTTGGTTAGGTTTTCTAAGAGTTAAGTTATTCTAAATTCCTCTTTTCTTGGTTGTAATTTAAGTACAGCGTTTAAACAACTAGACAACACGGTGGCTCAATGGTTAGTACTACAGCCTCACAGCACCAGGGACCCAGGTTCAATCCCATCCTCGGGCGACTGTCTGTGTGGAGTCCACACATTCTTTCAGTGTCTGCGTGGGTTTTCTCCAGATGCTCCAATTTGCTCCCTCAGTCCAAAGATGTGCAGGTTAGGTGATTTGGCCATGTGGGTTAGCCATGGGAAATGCAGGATTACAGGGATAGGCTTGGGAGGTTCCGAGATGAGGCAACGATGCACTCACCAGAATGTGTTCCCAACCCTATTCTAGCTAAAGTCTCTGAGCTGATGAAGGTTGCAAGTGACAGCCTTGCCTTTGCTTCCTCAGAGCGATTTGTGGATTCTTCCTCAGAGGTATCGGTGGAGATGAGTTACAAAATAGGGTTAAGGCGTGTAGAGTGTACATGCACAGTGCTGGTAATGGGGGAGCAGTGAAATACTTCATAATGAATCTTACTTGCTTGCCGGAACAAGAGTGTCTTGGCATGAGCAATCATGTTCCACTCCCAATAGAGCAAGGATTCTTTCCTCTCAGAGATTGAGGTTTTCAATGTTGGGCATGAGTATCATTAACTCTGTTTCTCTCTCCATCGATGCTGCCAGCTCTGCTGAATTTCTTCAGCACTTTCTCTTTTTATTCTATAAATATTCCAAAGTGTAACTGTTACTAACTTGCTTGTTTGTCTTTTGATAAAGAAGTGTACTTAATAGTTCTAAACATAATAGTGAGATAAGATTAGATCAGTAGGTAATTTAAGAACTGTAGATTTCTGTTTTGTTATCTTAGGTCATATTAACACACCTTTCCTAAATCTCAACAGTAAGGGGAAAAGGGATCTCGGGAGCTACTAACAAAAATGATTTAACATAGAAAAATCAAAATAATTTAGGATAGGAAAGGTGAAAAAAATTAAAACTGTAAATCAAGTTTTCTATGTAATTTATGACCAGATAAATGAACACTCAGAAAATGAATATTTCAAAGTCATGAACTATTGCAAGTTGTTAATAACTTAAAGCTAGGAACAAATTCCCTTCCCGGTAATTATCCATTAAAGAAAATGTTTCATTCAAAATGTTGAATACATTATTGAGAATAACTAAGTGGCAGGATTGACTAATCGTGATTTAACTGATTTCAGCCAAAGCAAATGCCCTAACAGGACGTCCCAAACGGTTTGGTGTTTCTTGCTGATAAGGAACCCAGGGAAACTTCAGGGAAAACCCAGCCCAGTATCTCTGTACAGTTAAAAATCACACAACACCAGCTTTTTAACTTTGTCCACCCCAGTCCAACACCAGTGCCTCCACACCATCTGTACAGTTAAACAGCCTGCTGAAATTCACTGCTCAATATTTGAATGCACCTGTAACCTGTAACTTGGAATTTAAAATGCTGCTCACCCAAAACTGCTATTATATTCAGAAACAAAATGTATTGCTATTAACTGATGAACAAAAGTTAATATGGCAATTTGAATATGCATCTCACAACCTTTCCAAAAGGAAAGCAGAAGATAAGAAAGCAGAAGCTGTGGGATATGGTGACAGTAGAGTGGAGGGGTGACTGAAAGAGTAAAGATGAGGGGGAGCACAAAAATCTCATGAGAAATTATTGTTACTGATGGCTGTAGAAGGATAGTGTACAGAATGAATAGCATTAAGACTGTTCTAGGTAATACAAAAGTTGTTTAAAGATAAAGGGCCAAATCTTACTTTATTTGGCTAAGGACAAGTTGCATCAATTTCTGTGAAGGGATTCTCACCACACGATCCAGGGAGGTTCCTCACCATATTTTACCTCTGGAAATACATCGCCACCCTGCCCCAGGCATCCCTCTTTCCGATTCTGGGCTCATCGTACCACATTCCATTCCCAGAACAACTCTCCACTCACCAGGTATCTGCTGAAAGATCAGTGTCCTTTGCTCCTGCTCCACCTTTGAAAGGCTGCTGTGCACCAGACTAGTCTTACTCCAACCTTGCCCCTCACTGACAATGTTGTGGTACAGCAGCTTTAAAGCCATACTGCTCACAGCACACAGCTGACTTTCTCTCACACATACAATCCCATTCTCTCACTCTAATCATTGTGTGACAGCCAAACATATTTTACCTGTCTTAGCAATATCCTGTCTAATCAGCCTCCCTAACTTAGTACCACATTTTCCCTATGCTCACTGATACCAGCGGCTTGTCCTTGCTCATTATGGGAACATAACTCAAACAATCAAGCAGTCAGACAGTTCCAAAGATGAGCTTTGATTGACATCTAGCAAAAAGGGAACACAAAGAAAATGAATTGAGGCTGCAGTTCACTTCCGAAATGCAAACCAAAAGTTGACGAATGACCTTAAGAGTTCATGATGGTCTTCTGCACCCAGCCACCATACACTGAAACCAAGTGTCAATCAAATCCTGTCTCCCCCTCATACAGCTGCATCTTCCATCCACACTGCTTCTTCCAGCTTATTGGCCTCATCCTTCACTTCTGACAAATGTTCCTGCTCCTCTGGCCCCTCAACATCGATCACAACGCCCTTTATTGGTTTCAATTGTGCAGAATCCTGTAAGCCAGGATGGTGTGGCATACTGTGTCCAGACTGTACTGGAGGGCCCTTCAGATTGCTCCAAGCCATGGAATTGGATCTTCAGCATCCCATCATCTGCTCCACCATGGCCCTGGTCACAATATGTGCACCAACTGGGTGAAGGTGCTGTGCTGGCTGAGTAACCAACATATCACATCAAGACGGAGTGCCTGCAGCACTCTGACTGCCTTCCCTTTCCATGCCCAGATCAACCATTCCACTTTCTATTCCATTTATTAGAATCCATCATCATATTTACTTGAGATTTGACACTGTTTCTTTTGTCCCACACTTGGAACTTACACAATTGATGGATATGTCTGGCCAGAATTCACCATTTTTTAGTCATTGCTGCTAACTTCTGCATCACTGAGATGACAATGTTAATTTGGTTAGTACCAATGGCATGGTGCAACCCACCTTTGACCTACATTTAACACAACAGCATATTTGGTCTGCATGCACTGCATACGGGCGAAGAAACGATTGTAAATAAAATTTAGTTGGAGTTTGTAAATGGATACTGCGTTTATTTGCCCCTTCAATGTCCGAACATTCAGAATAATTGCATCCCACGCTATTGCCCATCAAATAGACACTGAATCTACTCATCTTGGGTATTGTTCCAGCCACTTTCCAATTGCATTTCATATCCATAAAGCAGAAAGTGATGGTGGGGAAAATAGCTCACAGTGGACGCTGTCAGCACTGGATTCCACTTGGCCAGTAAGTAGCCATCATCCCTACAACTGTTCTCCTTGGCCCTTGAACCCTGACATCACACTTTAATGATGCCCACCCTGATCCTCTACCCTGCACTTGTGGAGGCAACGATAGTGGTCACTGCCAACAATCCTCTCCGCCTGTAGCCTATCATGTCATCTGATTCAGGGCCTCATACCTCCCCCAGACACCATGAGTTTCCTTCCTATCACCATCCTTGTTCCCACCTTCACAAATGCTTCAGCTTTTCTCACTAAGCCTTGACATGCCCCACCTCTTTTGGCAGTGATCACCTTGCTGCCCTTACTTGCCCTCTTCACCCTCCTTAATAATTGCTGAACTGTTCCCCTAGGACTGCATTCACCACAGACCTTTGACCAACTTCAATATAGTATGTTATGAAGGTGTAGGTGTATACTGTACCTTTAAGAGAAAGAAGACGCTGGCAAGGACTTAGAGAAGCACACAGTGTACTGAAAGATTTTAAAATGTAACATTTGGTTGACACAAATTGCTGGTGCTGTGTTGCTATGGAACAAAAACAACTTCAAACTCTACCACGCAATTTAAATTATGCCCCAGATACCAAAATCCAATCGAATTTGAATTTTACTGTTTGGGAGGACATCAAACCGATGAAATTATCCAATGTTTTGTGATATAAAATTGGACATTTTGAACAGCTAGGGAGAGAACTACAAAGAGCTGTCAAGAGGCAACAGATTGCTAGCAGAATAACTCTCTGAAAGGTACCTGTCCAAAAGAAATTTGTACAGCAGAACACCAAAGAAGAGATGACCTCGGAAAATACAGCAAAAAATCTACAAAGGAGAATTGACAAAGCTGACTGGTTTTGAAATATGATTTTTTTTTGTAAATCTTAATTGGGGTTATTTTTATCAAACTAGTATTGTAGAGTGGAGGTAAAAAATAGGTTTAAGAGAAAGGAGCGGTATAATGCTGGCGTTTTAATTTCTCTGTCAGACTTTCAGAATAAAATATTTAATTTTTACTTTAAATAGTGAAATCTGAGATAGTTCTTTCCCTCTCAAAATTTAACAGATTGTGGTGCAAGATGACCTTCCCTGTGCGCCAGGTTTAAATTAGCAGAGAGGTTTATCCTGTCTTATAACAAGTAACATCCCATAATCATATCCCCGGCAAAAAAGGAAAATTCAGACACAGATCCTCACATGCCATTCTCTAATCCAGGAGGGCAAAACATCAAGAAAAATTTCAGAGAGAGTAGCAGCCAGGAGACAATCAGTGAAGCTTCCAACTCTGTTGAGACCCCAATAGCTTCTGATGCTACTGAAAAACCAAAACCCAGAAATCCTATTCTGTGAGAGCTGGACACACACGTTAAAAAACACACACAAGGTCTCAAAAGCTGTTTACTCAAGTGCTCTTCAGTAGCTAGCTCTGCACATCTTATTCAAACTCTCTCTTAAAAGAAACCAGGACTAAATAACTTCTTAAAGCTATAGCATTATCACAAATGAAGTTCACAAATAAGTCCTTCCTGCATTGCTTTGGCCAATGCTGCTGTGCTATAGGGAACTGAAGGTATTGTTCTGTCTGAAGAACATCCTCATGTTCTTTCTTGGCACAATGCTGCCACTCCCACAGATCATCATTGTCCATCAGAAAACAGAGTAAAGAGGCATTGCATCTATCTCATCTGTGTGGCATTCCATGGAAGATAGGTGATTATGGCTTTCCCTTATTTTCACCACATCCTGAAGGTACCTGTAATTGTAAACTGTGCATGAGGGGTGTACACCACAGCTGCTGCATTGAGCTGGTCCTGGGCTTCCAGATCCATGTGCTGCACATATATTTGTGTGGATGCTGTTAGTGTACTGGTTAAGGAGATGATCACAGCTTCTGTACCTGGATCTGCTGGAAACCATTCCAATAAGGTTCTGTGAAGCAATGTCAGAAACAAAGTAGCCCCTGAGTATTGTGATCATTCATCAGTTGCTGTACATCCCAATAGTGTCTTAACAGCCGCCTCCAAACACTGGGGCATGGAGGTGTCTGACAAGGAGGCCAGTGGGAAACCACTATACAGTCCTTGCCCCTCATTGATCTGATATAGATGGACGCTGCTCAAGTCTTTCGGCGACAAAAATAAATGGCAGCAACAATATGAACTTCTAGTCCTGCGCATAGTCTCCCAAGAAAGGCAGCATTCCAATAGGATGATGGTGTTGTCCAAGTTGTGAAGTGGAGTAGCTCCTGCACCTTGTGCAGCTTACAGAACCATGGAAAGTGATTGTGACTTTGACATTAAAGGTGAATCTTTACAGCCATTAGTTGGACTAATTTGTAGTGTTAAATAATGTGCTCAAGATTACTTGAATGATGTGATCACAGGGGTCTTCACTCATGTTATGTGTGCTTGCAAAAAGCCAAAGTCACCCTTAAGGTCCTCATATCACTCAAAACTGGACCCAGTTTCCCCGGATAAAGGAAACACTTCCTCTATCCACTCTGAGTTTGGTGGCAGCCACATTTCGCTTTGATTGCACAGGTGATTTAGAGGATGGAAGTTAACACAGATCATAGTTCACAGAGTGAGCCTCAGGCTCAGCCTCTCAATCTGGGTGACTCCTTTCCACAAACCATTGTGTTCCTCTGTCTCACCCTCCTTGTCATCTCCATTTACTTTGATCCACCCCATATTCCCACCCAACTCTTACTTAAATGGTCATCTGCCACATTACCCCACAGCCTCAGAAACATAGCTCACACATAACAAATATAGTCGCGTATTGATTTGGCATCAAGGATGGTGGTGACGATCAATTACCTCAACTTGAGCAGTATCCCATGTCCTCCCATGCTCCACTCTCATATGTTGAGTTGCTCCCCTTCACAATTAATACCTTGCTGCATCCCAAAGGCTCCACAACAGTCATTGCTAGCAGCCCCACCACTGGCTCCTGATAACCCTTGTATTTTAGTGAACAGACCCCTTGGTTAACCATCAGATATTTGAAAGACTGTGCTGACTGATAAATGACCAGTTTCTTTACAGATCCCTGTTTAGCTCCCTGATTGACTGAGTGTTCATCTCTGGACTGATTGCACTTGACCTGTGCCCACTCTCCAAACCATATCCACTTGATTCTGATCAGCCCCAGTGCACAAATAACTGTGCCCAAGCCCCTGGATTGATAATGGACAACGTCTTTCACTTATTGCGCTAGTATCTTATCTGAAGACAGTTCCCCCTTGACGTAACTGTTGACTAATTCACATAAACCTTAAGACATGGCTGTTTAATTGATGCACATTCAATGTATTTGCTGTGTAGGCTGCTGCCACATATTGTGAGTCATTGATATTTCAGAGGCATACAGCAATGTCTACTCCTTAACAATCACTGCTGACAACCATGACAAGGTGATTGGCTTTGTGTCTGCACTAAAAAGCAATGAAAGAAGCATTGTGAGCCTGTACATTCCAAATGAGGTGACTAAGCACAAAAAGTCAAGACAAGGAAGAGATTCTGTGAGCACTTAAGCAGTTGCATAACGAATAAGTGCTAAAAAGTAGCAAGCCAAGCACCGTGACATGGAGTCATAGAGATGTACAGCACGGAAACAGGCCCTTTGGTCCAACCCGTCCATACTGACCAGATATTCCAACCCAATCTAGTTCCACCTGCCAGCACCTGGCCCAGATCCCTCCAAACCCTTCCTATTCATATATCCATCCAGATGCCTTTTAAATGTTGCAATTGGACACATTTCTACCATTTCTTCTGGCAGCTCATTCCATAAACGTACCACCTTCTACATGGAAATGTTGCCCTTAGGTCTCTTTTATATCTTTCCCCTCTCACCCTAAACCTATGCCCTCTAGTTCTGGACACCCCCACCCCAGGGAAAAGACCTTGTCTATTAATCCTATCCATGCCCCTCATGATTTTATAAATCTCTATAAGGTCACCCCTCAGCCTCCAAGCCTCCAAGGAAAACAGCCCCAGCCTGTTCAGCCTCTCCCTGTAGCTCAGATCCTCCAACCCTGGCAACATCCTTGTAAATCGTTTCTGAATCCTTTCAAGTTTCACAACATCTTTCCGATAGGAAGGAGACCAGAATTGCATGCAATATTCCAACAGTGGCCTAACCAATGTCCTATACAGCCGCAACATGACCTCCCAACTCCTGTACTCAATACTCTGACCAATAAAGGAAAGCATAGCAAATGCCTTCTTCACTATCCTATATATCTGTGACTCCACTATCAAGGAGCTATGAACCTGCACTCCAAAGTCTCTTTGTTCAGTAACTCTCCCTAGGACCTTACCATTAAGTATATAAGTCCTGCTAAGATTTGCTTTCCCAAAAAACATTTATCTAAATTAAACTCCATCTGCCACTTCTCAGCCCATTGGCCCATCTGATCATGATCCTGTTGTAATCTGAGGTAACCTTCTTCGTTGTCCACTACACCTCCAATTTTGGTGTCATCTGCAAACTGACTATCTATACCTCTTGATGATGAAAAGTAGAGGACCCAGCACCGATCCTTGTGGCACTCCACTTGTCACAGGCCTCCAGGCTGAAAAACAACCCTCCACCACCACCCTCTGTCTTCTACCTTTGAGCCAGTTCTGTATCCAAATGGTTAGTTCTCCCTGTATTCTATGAGGTCTAACCTTGCTAACTAATGTCCCATGGCGAACTTTGTCGAACGCCTTACTGAAGTCCATATCGATCACATTTACCGCTGTGCCCTCATCAATCTTCTTTGTTACTTCTTCAGAAAAACTCAATCAAGTTTGTGAGAAATGATTTCCCACGCATAAAGCCGTGTTGACGATCCTAATCAGTCCTTGCTTTTCCAAAGACATGCACATCCTGTCCCTCAGGATTCCCTCCAACAATTTGCCCACCACCAACGTCAGGCTCACTGGTCTATAGTTCCCTGGCTTGTACTTATCACTTTCTTAAATAGTGGCACCACGTTAGCCAACCTCCAGTCTTCTAGCACCTCACCTGTGACTATCAATGATACAAATATCTCTGTAAGAGGCCCAGCAATCACTTTCCTAGCTTCCCACAGAGTTCTAGGGTACCCCTGATCAGGTCCTGGGGATTTATCTACTTTTACGCATTTCAATACTTCCAGCACTTCCTCCTCTGTAATATGGACATTTGGCAAGATGTCACCATCTATTTCCCTACAGTCTATATCTTCCATATCCTTTTCCGCAGTAAATACTGATGCAAAATACTTGTTTAGTATCTCCCCCATTTTCTGTGGCCCCACACAAAGGCCGCCTTGCTGATCCTTGAGGGTCCCTATTCTTTCCCTAGTTACCCTTTTGTCCTTCATGTATTTGCAAAGACCCTTTGGATTCTCCTTAATTCTATTTGCCAAAGCTACCTCATGTCCCCTTTTTGCCCTACTGATTTCCCTCTTAAGGGTAGTCCTACTGCCTTCATACTCTTCAAAGGATTCACTCGATCCATCCTGTCTATACCTGACATATGCTTCCTTCTTTTTCTTAACCAAACCCTCAATTTCTTTAGTCATCCAGCATTCCCTATACCTGGAAGCCTTTCCTTTCACCCTAACAGGAATATACTGTCTCTGGATTCTTGTTATCCAATTTCTGAAGGCTTCCCATTTTCTAGCCATCCTTTTACCTGCGAACATCTGCCCCCAATCAGCTTTTGCAAGTTCTAGTTGAATACCATCAGAATTGACCTTCCTCCAATTTAGAACTTCAACGTTTAGATCTGGTCTATCCTTTTCCATCACTGCTTTAAAACTAATAGAATTATCATTGCTGGCCTCAAAGTGCTTCCTCACTGACACCTCAGTCACCTGCCCTACCTCATTTCCCAAGATGTATCTTCTCTAGTAGATACATCCACATCTGAATCAGAAAATTTTCTTATACACACTTAACAAATTCCTCTCCATCTAAACCCTTAACACTATGGCAGTCCAGTCTATGTTTGGAAAGTTAAAATCCCTTACCATAACCACCCTGTTATTTATACAGATAGCTGAGATCTCTTTACAAATTTGTTTCTCAATTTCCCTCTAACTGTTAGGGGGTCCATAATACAATCCCAATAAGGTGATTATCTCTTTCTTATTTCTCAGTTCCACATGAATAACTTCTCTGGATGTATTTCCGGGAATATCCTCCCTCAGCACAGCTGTAATGCTATCCCTTTTCAAAAATGCCATTCCCCTTCCTCTTTTTCCTCCCTTTCTGCCCTTCCTGTAGCATTTGTATCCTGGAACATTCAGCTTCCAGTCCTGCCCATCCCTGAGCCATGTTTCTGTAATTGCTATGATATCCCAGTCCCATGTTCCTAACCATGGCCTGAGTTCATCTGCCTTCCCTGTTAGGCCTCTTGTATTGAAATGAATGTAGTTTAATTTATCAGTCCTATCTTGTTCTCTGCTTTGTCCCTGCCTTCACTGACTATTTGACTCACTTCTCTTCCCAACTGTACCAGTCTCAGACTGATATCTTTCCTCAGTATCTCCCTGTGGCAACCCCCCCAAACTACCCCCCCCCCAACCCACTCTCACACACACGCATACCGTGCAGCCCCTTGAAATCTTCCTGCCAGTATATTAGTCACCTTCCAATTCAGGTGCAATCCGTCCTTCTTGTACAGGTCACTTCTATCCCAGAAGAGATTCCAATGATCCAAAAATGTGAATCCTTCTCCCAAGCACCAGCTCCTTAACCATGCATTCATTTTCTCTCTCCTCCTATTCCTAACCTCACTAGCTCATAGCACCGGGAGTAATCCAGATATTACTACCCTCAAGGACTACCTTTTTAAATTCCTGCCTAACACTCTGAATTCTCCCTTCAGAATCTCAACCTTTTCCCTTCCTATGTTGCTGGTTCCAATGTGGACAATGACCTCCTGCTGGGTCCTCTCCCCCTTGAGAACATTCTGCATCTTCTCTGAGACATCTTTGATACTGACACCAGGGAAGCAACACACCACTTAGATTTTTTGCTGCTGACCACAGAAACATCTGTCTGTGCCTCGGACACAATTGATCTCTTGGAACATGACGTACCTCTCATTGCATTAGAGCCAGTCTCAATACCAGAAACTTGGCTGTTCATGCTACATTCCCTTGGGAATTCATCACCCCTACATTTTCCAAAACAGCATACCTGTTTGAAATGGGGATAGCCACAGAAGACCCCTGCACTACCTGCCAACCCATCTTACCTTTCCTGGAGTCACATCTATGTGACTGTATCTAAGACTTTTCTCCCTTCCTATAACTGCCATCCATCACATCCCCTTGCTCTTGTAAATTCCTCATTGCCTCGAACTGTCTCTCCAACCGATCAATTCGATCTGATAGGATTCGCAACCAATGTCGTTTATTGCAGATATAATCCGCAGTAACCTGTAAACTCTCCCTAAACTTCCACATCCGACAAGAAGAGCATATCACTCTATACTAAAGGCCATTTTTGCTTCTTCCAATCTACAGACTCAGAAAATAGCACCGTCTTACTCCTCTACAAAACACTGCTCCAACCTAACAATAATTATGGCTTATATTTTTAAGCTTAATCAAGACATCTATTTCAATAAAACATATAATCAAGAAAGAATCCACTCTACTCATTACTGCACACTTACAGCAAGGCCCCAAAGCTGCATTTAAAACTATTCACTTACCTGTTTCTGTGCTGTGACCTCTCCCAAACAGGTTCCTCCAAGATTAGTTGTGAATTTCACTGTTTGTTAATTTTCCTAGATGCACTCTGATGTCCAGCGATACATGAATTCAACAGCATCCGTGAGATGGGTACCTTCCCCTCCATGCAAAGTAGTCTGGCTGCAGCTTGATGCTGCAAAATGTTTGTGTGTGTTTAAAGTGCTGTACTGAAGTGGATAACTGTATTTTAAATGGGTCAGAGGTGCGCTATGATGATCTGGTGAGGCTATCAACTTTTGTGGACAGGGGATGTGGGCAGTCGTTGCCCATGCACCATACCTTGAGATATTGGGGACTGCTGGTCAAGATGGAGGCCTAAAGGAGCAAACGGCAAGCTGGAGCTCTGACTTTATGTTAAGAATTGTCACAATCTAGTTTCTCTCCACTACTTGGGAAAATAGCAAACTGGATATAAATGAGATGTAAACAGACCTCTTGCTGTTCACTACTGAGATTCTTGTCTTGCTGTCAACCCTTGAACAGAAAATCAGGCGTTTTTTCTCAACGTCAAGAATCTTATTTTCCTGATCTCACCGTATTTTCACAATTGACTCTCCATTGCGAACATCGTTCAGTGCTGGGAAATTTAACTCTATGTTTCTGTTTAAGGAGAGCTCAATTAAAGACCCAAATGTTTACAATTAATGTGCAAACAGCAGACTCCCATCTTGCCCTTAAAATGAAATTTAGGTTTTATCTCAATAAGCAAAATTAAATCAAAAGCTCCATATTCTGTACAAGGCATTACATTGTCAGGCCACTCCTCTCGAACCCCTCATATATTTTTGTACACGCATTTGTTTTTGTTAAATGATCAAAACACTGCGATATGTATCTACTTATTTAAATTTAGACACTTCTTGACTCTTTCGCATTTGTTTCAAGCTAGCAAGGTCAATGTCTAACTTTGTCTCACCCACTTTTTAGTTGTTCCATTAAGGTGCAATTATTGACATATGAGTCAGTGGGTATACTATCTTCAGGACGCTCATTATACATTACCTCAGCCAAACTATTTGGCAAGTGAATTCCATCTCCACTGTTACCCCTCGAGTCAATGATAAACCAGTTGAAGTATCCTTAGTAACCCTTTTTTGTTTGATTTTCTTTGCTCCCAAGCAAAGAGACAGTTCTACATAAAAACTGAAAGACCTGTGATTGCTGGAAATCTGAAACAAAAACAGAAAGTGCTGGTAGATCTGCATTATCAGTGGAGTTAATGTTTTGAGTCCAGTCACCCTTCCTGAAAGCTGAGGAGACAGTTCCCATTTCCACTCCTAAGAAATAAGATGAAACCAGCTGTACTAGATTTTCGAACAGGATGCTTTGCATATGAAGTCTAGCTACAGAAGTAAAATATGTAGAGTCATAGAGATGTACCACATAAACAGACCCTTCGGTCCCACTCAGCCATACTGACCAGATATCCCACTTAAATGTAATCCCATTTGCCAGCATATGGTCCATATCCCTCTGTACCCTTCCTCTTCGTATACTGATCCAGATGCCTTTTAAATGTTGTAAGTGTACCAACCTCCATCACTTCCTCTGGCAGCCCATTCCACGCTACCCTCTGGGTGTAAATATTGCCCCTTAGGTCCCTTTTAAATTTATCCTCGCTCACCTTAAACCTATACCCTCCACTTTCGTTCTCCCCCACCTTGGGGAAATGTCCTTGTCTATTTAACCTATCCATGCCCCTCATAATTTTATAAAACTCTATAAGATCACCCCTCAGCTTTCAACGCTCCAGGGAAAATAGCCCCAGTCTGTTCAGCCTCTCCCTATAGGTCAAACCGTCCAACCCTAGCAACATTCTTGTAAATCTTTTAAAGGCTTTCAAGTTTCACAACACTCTCCCTAAAGCCGGGAGACCAGAATTGTACACCCTATTCCAAAAGTGGCCTGACCAATGTCCTGTACAGCACAAGATGACCTCCCCAACTCCTATACTCAATGCACTGATCATTAAAGGCAAGCATATCAAATGCCTTCTTCACTATCCTCTCTACCTGTGACTCTACTTTCAAGGAACAATGAACCAGCACTCCAAGTCTCTTTGTTCAGCAACACTCCCCCAGGACCTTGCCATTAAGTGTATAAGTCCTGTCCTGATTTGCTTTTCCAAAATGCAGCACCGCACATTTATCTAAATTAAATTCCGTCTGCCACTCCTCGGCCCATTGGCCCATCTGATCAAGATCTTGTTGTATGCTAAGGTAACCTCTTCGCTGTCCATTACACCTCCAATTTTGGTATCATCTGCAAACAAATTAACTGTACCTCCTATGTTCACATCCAAATCATTTACATAAATGATGAAAAGCAGTGGACCCAGCACTGATCATAGAACATCGAACCATATAACGTAGAACAGGCCCTTCGGCCCTCGATGGTGGGCTGACATCCCTGGAACTTTTTGGAGGCCTATAAAAAAACTCACAGCAGTGTGACCTATCCTCTCCTGTTTCTAAACTCAGCCCATATCACCGCAGTAGACGAGTCCTCGCCAAAAGTTATTTCAGCCACTGGTATACTGTCAATGGAGAGCTGCAGACTAACATTTACAGGAAAGGCACACACACTGACCAGACACTCAATTACAGGAGCAACCATCCCAATATCCACAAATGGAACTGCATCAGGACATTATTTAAACAGACCACAACACAGTGCAGCACCCAGGAACTATGAGAAGCCAAGGAAAGTCACTTATACGATGTAGTCAGGAACAACGGGTACTGATAAGCACAGTCCGCCAATTCCTGCACAGCAGTACTAAAGAGGAAGACACAACCCGCCAAGAGACTCCAGCCATCCTGCTATACATTAAAGACATCTCAGAGATGACGACCAGACTATCCGGCCCCTAGTCATCATGGTGGCCCACATACCTACCACCACACTGAAACGGCTCCTGATTAATTTAAAGGACCCCGTACCCACAGCCAGCAAAATTAATGTCATATACAAAATATTCTGCAAGGACTGCAACAGCATTACATTGGACAGACAGGCAGAAAACTAGCCACCAGAATACATGTGCACCAACTAGCCACCAAAAGACATGACCAACGATCACTAGTATCCATACAGACAGGCAAAGAAGTACCCCAGTTTAACTGGAACATGCAGCCATCCTGGGACAGGCTAAACAAAGACACACAAGGGAATTCCTAGAGGCCTGGAACTCCATTAACAAACACATCGATTTGAACCCTCTCTATCAACGTCTCAGAAAAAGAACCAGAAATGATATCACCCACCACAACAAACCGAGACATATAAATAGCAAGCGGGGCAGAACACCAATGTTGCTCCAGAGACTCACTGATGATGTTACCTAGCATGGTGATGGTGTGTCTGAGAGCAAACCTACAACCTTACCCAGCCGACTCTATCACAACTTAATGATGCTGTTCCAATTTCTGCAACATCCCCATAAACACACCCCTTCGCTAAAAGGTAAATTCAAACACAGGTTCCTACTAGAGAGATATCATGGAGAGAATCAGTATGGAATCTCTTTTCACTGTAGCTGTTTCTTTGGCTCCCCATCTAAAAACCAAACCAAACTAGAAAAATCCCTTAACTGGGAGAACTGGCCACTCCCCTTTCATTGTACAAGTGTTTTTAAAAAAAACCTGAAAACCCTTTTCCTGATTGTTGCCTTACGCTGTATCTGTTAGCCATAACCAAAGTGGCCTCAACCCAGACAAATCGGAACCTTTGCCTTTTACAACCCCCTTTGAAAAAATTCAAGGACAACATAACCTTGTTGAGGGAGCAGCATCATCACAGGAGGAATTTGTAAAGTGTGTACAAGATAATTTTCTGATTCAGTATGTTGACGTACCTACTAGAGAAGGTGCAAAACCTGATCTACTCTTGGGAAATAAGGCAGGGCAGGCGACTGAGCTGACAGTGGGGGAGCACTTTGGGGACAGTGACCATAGTTCTACTAGTTTTAAAATAGGGATGGAAAACAATAGACCAGATCTAAAAGTTAAAGTTGTAAAATGGAGGAAGACCAATTTTGACGGTATTAGGCAAGAACTTTCAATAGTTGATTGGGGTGGTAAAGGGATGGCTAGGAAATGGGAAGCCTTCAAAAATGTGATAATGCGAGTCCAGAGACAGTATATTCCTGTTAGGGTGAGGCTGGTAAGTGTAGGGAATGCTGGATTACTAGAAGAATTCAGATTTTTGTCAAGAATAAGGAGGAAACCAGGTATGCCAGGTATAAACTGCAGAAATCGAGTGATTCCCCAGAAGAGTATAAAGGCAGTAGGAATATACTTAAAAGGGAAATCAGGAGGGCAAAAAGGAGACATAGAAATCTTTGGCAAATAGGGTTAATGAGAATCCAAAGGGATTTTATAAATACGTTAAGGACAAAAGAGTAACTCAGGAGAGAATAGGCCCCCTTAAAGATCAACAAGGCCACTTATGTGTGGAACTGCTGGACGTCTTAAAATGCATAGAGGTGGATAAATCTCTGGGACTTGATCAGGTGTACTCTAGAACTCTATAGGAAGCTAAGTAAGTGATTGCTGGGCTCCTTGCTGAGATACATGAGGACTGCAGATGCTGGAGAGCAGAATCGAAGATTAGATTAGATTAGATTAGATTACTTACAGTGTGGAAACAGGCCCTTCGGCCCAACAAGTCCACACCGCCCCGCCGAAGCGTAACCCACCCATACCCCTACATCTACACCTACATTTACATTTACCCCTTACCTAACACTATGGGCAATTTAGCATGGCCAATTCACCTGGCCTGCACATCTTTGGACTGTGGGAGGAAACCGGAGCACCCGGAGGAAACCCACGCAGACACTGGGAGAACGTGCAAACTCCACACAGTCAGTCGCCTGAGGCGGGAATTGAACCCGGGTCTCAGGAGCTGTGAGGCAGCAGTGCTAACCACTGTGCCACTGTGCCACCGTGCCACCACCGAAGAGTGTGGTGCTGGAAAAGCACAGCCAGTCAGGCAGCATCCGAGGAGCAGGAGAATTGATGTTTCAAGTATAAACTCTTCATGAGGAATGATGAAGGGCTTATGGTCGAAACGCAATTCTCCTGTTGGTGTGTTGGCTCCCTGATGCCAGGATGGGTGATGTCTCGAATTGTGTTTTTGGGGTCCTGAAGCGAGAGGGTAACCAGCCCCAAGTCTTGGCCACATAGGTACCAACGACATAGGTAAAAAGAGGGATAGGGCTGTCAGGCAGAATTTCAGGGAGCTATGATAGAGGCTAACAGCTAGAACAAACAGAGTTGTTATCTCTGATTTGTTACCTGTGCCACATGGTAGTGAGCTGAGGAACAGGGAGAGATATCAGCTGAACACGTGGCTGCAGGGATGGTGCAGGAGGGAGGGTTTCAGGTATATGAATAATTGGGGCTCATTCTGGGGAAGTTTGGACCTCTACAATCAGGACGGTCTTCACTTGAATCAGAGGGGTACTAATATTCTGGGTGGGAAATTTGCTACTGCTTTGCAGGTGGGTTTAAACTAACTCAGAAGGGGAATGGGAACCTGTAGTTTAGTTCCAGTGTACAGGAGGATGAGAGTAGGCAGGACATGGACAGGATTTCATGGGCACAGGAATGTGCTGGCAGACAGCAAGCTGGTTTGAAGTATGTCTACTTCAACACCAGGAGTATCCAGAATAAAATAGCTGAGCTTGCAGCATGGAGAGGTACCTGGGACTTCGATGTTGTGGCTATTTTGGAGACATGAATAGAGCAGGGTCAGGAATATATGTTGCAGGTTCCAGGATTTAGATCTTTCATTAAAATCAGGGAAGGTGGTAGAAGAGGAGGAGGTGTGGCTTTGTTAGTCAAGGACAGTATTACAGTGGTTGAAATAACTTTTGGCGAGGACTCGTCTACTGCGGTGATATGGGCTGAGTTTAGAAACAGGAGAGGATAGGTCACACTGCTGTGAGTTTTTTTATAGGCCTCCAAAAAGTTCCAGGGATGTCAGCCCACCATCGAGGGCCGAAGGGCCTGTTCTACGTTATATGGTTCGATGTTCTATGATCAGTGCTGGGTCCACTGCTTTTCATCATTTATGTAAATGATTTGGATGTGAACATAGGAGGTACAGTTAATTTGTTTGCAGATGATACCAAAATTGGAGGTGTAATGGACAGCGAAGAGGTTACCTTAGCATACAACAAGATCTTGATCAGATGGGCCAATGGGCCGAGGAGTGGCAGACGGAATTTAATTTAGATAAATGTGCGGTGCTGCATTTTGGAAAAGCAAATCAGGACAGGACTTATACACTTAATGGCAAGGTCCTGGGGGAGTGTTGCTGAACAAAGAGACTTGGAGTGCTGGTTCATTGTTCCTTGAAAGTAGAGTCACAGGTAGAGAGGATAGTGAAGAAGGCATTTGATATGCTTGCCTTTAATGATCAGTGCATTGAGTATAGGAGTTGGGGAGGTCATCTTGTGCTGTACAGGACATTGGTCAGTCCACTTTTGGAATAGGGTGTACAATTCTGGTCTCCCGGCTTTAGGGAGAGTGTTGTGAAACTTGAAAGCCTTTAAAAGATTTACAAGAATGTTGCTAGGGTTGGACGGTTTGACCTATAGGGAGAGGCTGAACAGACTGGGGCTATTTTCCCTGGAGCGTTGAAAGCTGAGGGGTGATCTTATAGAGTTTTATAAAATTATGAGGGGCATGGATAGGTTAAATAGACAAGGACATTTCCCCAAGATGGGGGAGAACGAAAGTGGAGGGTATAGGTTTAAGGTGAGCGAGGATAAATTTAAAAGGGACCTAAGGGGCAATATTTACACCCAGAGGGTAGCGTGGAATGGGCTGCCAGAGGAAGTGATGGAGGTTGGTACACTTACAACATTTAAAAGGCATCTGGATCAGTATACGAAGAGGAAGGGTACAGAGGGATATGGACCATATGCTGGCAAATGGGATTACATTTAAGTGGGATATCTGGTCAGTATGGCTGAGTGGGACCGAAGGGTCTGTTTATGTGGTACATCTCTATGACTCTACATATTTTACTTCTGTAGCTAGACTTCATATGCAAAGCATCCTGTTCGAAAATCTAGTACAGCTGGTTTCATCTTATTTCTTAGGAGTGGAAATGGGAACTGTCTCCTCAGCTTTCAGGAAGGGTGACTGGACTCAAAACATTAACTCCACTGATAATGCAGATTTACCAGCACTTTCTGTTTTTGTTTCAGATTTCCAGCTAAGTTCGGTACCCATAGGGAGGGCCTCAACCAAGACCTTGGGTTCATGTCACATTACAGGTGACCACCATTGCACTATACACACGCACAGATACTCCTACACACACACACTCACACACACACATAGGCACTCCTATACACATATACACACAGACACGCACACGGACACCCACACCCACCCTTACAGGCACACACACTCCCACACTCACACATGCACCCCCTCACAGACTTAAGATACTCTGCACTCACTACACACACACACATACACTTTCTCACACTCACAACCCCCAACCCAGACAGACACACACACAGACAGACAAAGACCCACATGCACACATATATTTTGTGGGGTGAATTTGTACTTTGCTCAAAAACTGCATGCATTCGTGTAGAACTCTGAGCTCAAAAACTGCATGAATTTATGTAAAACTCTGTTATCTCACTTTTTAGATTAGAATCAATCTAAACATCATGGCATAGACAGAGAACACAGGGGGCCAACACCTCCAACATATTGTCTAGCTATCATCACTGTTAACAGCTAACCTGAGAATGCAACTTTTAAAAGAAAGATTTTGTGATTTACACATGAAAGAAGTGAAACTATCACTGTATTCTAACAGATGAAAGGGTTAACAGACAATCAATTTTTCAATGTATAATTTCAGTTACATCACACTGTAAATTTTTGCTATAAATTCTGTTAGAATTGAGCCCTCCACTACCACCTGATGAAGTCACTCCGAAAGCTAGTGTGCTTGCAATTAAACCTGTTGAACTCTAACCTGGTGTTGTGTGATTTTTAACTTTGTACACCCCAGTCCAACACCGGCATCTCCGAATCATGATCATGAAACTTAACCTTGTAAATATCCAGTCATCAACTCCCCCAGTAGACGATCGGGTCACAAAGTCACATGCTTCCTTGGAAAAGCTGTCCGAATTCTGTTAAAACAATGATTTTTCTGATCATTGTTGAAAACTTTACATTCATAGAGAATTACCTCTACATTAAAATTCATTTTTTTCCAAATGATAATATAAACCTTTATTGCACATGCTGGGTTCAGCCTTCTTGAGAGACTTACAACTAAAGTCCTGTGATCTAGTGATATTTTTCGCACGAACACCCCGCGCTAGGTGATTATCTAATAAATCAGTATTCAAGCTGATACAATTTTATGCAACATTTTACCAATCACCAGTACTTTTTTCAGAGTCCATTGCTGATGACTTCGAAATCGTGTCATAGGATTCTTTACATCAATGGGTCTGGCAGATTCAGTTTAATATCTCATCTAAAAGACGTCACCTCCAATAGTGCAGCTCTCCTTCAATACAATCCCAGAAGAGAGCACCTAGAAGTTCCAATATATTGAATATCTGACTACAGATATTTAAAAAGTAACCATAAGTCATCTATAAACAGATGAAATCTCAACATTTTTGAATTTTAGGAAATGCCTCTCTCCAGTCTGTATGCAACAAAATTCACGGTGATAAACAGGTCCAGGAATCTAAAACGCAGTTTTAAAAGTTTTAAATGGATTCCGTTTTATGGATGTAAATCAATAGGCAGCAAACAAAATGAGGTAAATATATTCATAACGATATTCTATTATTTTTGATTAAAGTGTCTGAACCCTTTTATTCCTATCCATAATAAGATTAATGTCCGGATGTTAATGATTCCGAGAAGAGCAGGAGTGGTGTACTTAAAGTAAATCAATTCTCCTTTGCTGGGGAGTTAAAATTGCCACTGATAAAGGTCAAAGTCAAATTGTGATGGTTCCCGAACTTGAATAGTTTACCGATATTCATTGTCTAAATAATCATCACTTAAAGTCTTGAACAATGTTTATTAGTATATTTATTAGTATTCTCTGTAATCCCTCTCCCACGTTCTCATTCTTTGTGACCACAGCCCCTTTCGACGCTGTATTTTCAGTTGTTCTCCCACTTCATTTTGTGCAATCTCCACCCCCATGTATCCTGCGGACTCTCCACTCGTACTCCCAACTTGTGAAGTCTGCACCATCCCTTTCTCTCCTTTTGGTTTATTTCCCGTATCTCCTCTGTGAACGCTCCGTCTGCAATTCCCTCTTCTGTTCTAGACCAATGGCTATGCTATTCCCATAATTCCAAGCGGGCGATGCTCCGGACCACATTCCATTCCTGGGGAATCGTTCCATTGCTGATGCTCGAGCTCGGGGCCGTGTTCCAACACTATGAGGACCACTGGCGTCTGCATCTCTCTGCTGTCCGGTGAGTCTGACGTCGAGTTTCTGCAGCAGCGAACTCAATAAACCTGAACCCAATTGTACCTCTGCAGAAGGGTGTTTTTTTGTGTGTGTGTGTATGTTGGGTCTCAGCCTGGCCTCCCGTTATGTGAATGCTGTGGGTGTGTCGCTTCTTCAGTCACCGTTACACAGCCACACTACGGAAAACACTGATCCAAACAGTGCCATAGCAACCGCATAGAAACGACTCTTGATTTCATCTTCCACTGTTCCTTTTCCCATTTTTTTAAAAAAAACGACCTTTACTCTCTAAAATTGCGCATTTTTATGGTAGGTGCTATGAACATTAACTGACCAAAACTTCTCAGTACAATTTATTTCTTGCCTCTCCTCAATTCATTCTTTATGTTTATTTTGAAAGGAGCTAATGTAAACATTACTATAGGTTGTGGATCAGCTTCATACCATCGCCATGACTGCCTCTTTCCACCTTTAACATGACCAGACTTCACCTTGTTTCAGTTTGCAATTGTTTGTTGAAATCGCCATTCACATTTTCGTTATCTCTGTACTTGATTATTCAAATGTATTGGTTTTACAGACTCTGCAAAGATTTGAGATTGCACCAACCTCTCCTGTCCTTCTCCTAAGTCATGTTTGCCCATCTGTGTTTGCTTACATTCACACCTCGGATTTTTACAGTTCTCATCCTTATTTTCAATACTCTCCACTGCAAAGCCCCGATTTCTGTAATCTTCTGGGTGTAAGTGCTGTCTAACCTTGACCTCTTAAACATCCCTGATTTTAGTAATTTTCCTGTTGGTGTCTGCCTTCAGCTGCCAAGACCTTGAATGCTGGGATTACTTCCTCAAGCCTTTTCAGTTCTCTTTCCTCCTTTACAATCCTTTTAAAACCTTCTACTTTGATATTTCTTTGTGTGGCTAAGTGTCAACTTTTGTTTGTAACCACACCTGTGAACTACTTTGGGATCTTTGACAAGGTTAAAAGTGCTTTATAGATAGTCGTTACTGAATGTAGTATTTGTACTATAGTGTCAAGATTTAATGTGTTAATAACTCAGTTTATTTGTGTGTACTTGGCACTTGTGATTCCTTTTAATTATGTTGTTTACAATACTTAAGAAGTTTTGATCATATAAACCTCCACTTATGGACAGAGCAACAGGATGCATTATTCAATTTAAATTTAAAATGGGATTAATAGTTATAAATTCTTAAATGTATTTTCACAATGTCTTCATGATATTAATATTGTTTCTGATAAAGGATAGTTATGCTTTGTTGCAATTTCTATATTTTTTAAAATATCAAACTATGCATCAGTCTAATTTGTAAGTTCATACATTTTTATGCTGGGGCCACAGCTGTTCGCATTATATATTAATGATTTGGATGAGGGAACCGGGGGCGTTCTAGCGAAGTTTGCCGACGATACGAAGTTAGGTGGACAGGCAGGTAGTACTGAGGAAGTGGGGAGGCTACAGAAGGATCTAGACAAGTTGGGAGAGTGGTCCAGGAAATGGCTGATGGAATTTAACGTGAGCAAGTGTGAGGTCTTGCACTTTGGCAAAAAGAATAAAAGCATGGACTACTTTCTAAATGGTGAGAAAATTAATAAAGCCAAAGCACAAGGGGATCTGGGAGTGCTAGTCGAGGATTCTCTAAAGGTAAACATGCAGGTTGAGTCTGTGATTAAGAAAGCGAATGCAATGTTGTCTCTTATCTCAAGAGGGTTGGAATATAAAAGCAGAGATGTACTACTAAGACTTTATAAAGCTCTGGTTAGGCCCCATTTGGAGTACTGTGTCCAGTTTTGGTCCCCACACCTCAGGAAGGACATACTGGCACTGGAACGTGTCCAGCGGAGATTCACACGGATGATCCCTGGAATGACAGGTCTAGCATATGAGGAACGGCTGAGGATACTGGGATTGTATTCGTTGGAGTTTAGAAGATTAAGGGGAGATCTAATAGAGACGTACAAAATAATACATGGCTTTGAAAAGGTGGATGCTAGGAAATTGTTTCTGTTAGGCGAGGAGACTAGGACCTGTGGACACAGCCTTAGAATTAGAGGGGGTCATTTCAGAACAGAAATGCGGAGACATTTCTTCAGCCAGAGAGTGGTGGGCCTGTGGAATTCATTGCCACGGAGTGCAGTGGAAGCCGGGACGCTAAATGTCTTCAAGGCCGAGATTGATAGGTTCTTGTTGTCTAGAGGAATTAAGGGCTACGGGGAGAATGCTGGTAAGTGGAGCTGAAATGCGCATCAGCGATGATTGAATGGCGGAGTGGACTCGATGGGCCGAATGGCCTTACTTCCACTCCTATGTCTTATGGTCTTATGGTCTTTAAGATTTGGCAAAAACAATCTACTTATGCAGTCAAACTATTAATCATAAATAAAATTGGATAGGTTCAGACAGTTTTTAAAGAAAGGATGTGTTAACTGCAATAAACTTGGATGCTTAGTTGTGTTTGACAGGTCTGGTAGAGAATTTCTGGCATGTGTAAAGTGATATATAGCTGGTTCAATAAATACTTGCCTGTTAGTGCAGGAAAACATTTAAAATCATTCAGCATTTGGTAAGCAGGAACATGGAAATCAAAGTTAAGTTTTTCTTACCAACATTTTGAATAAAATTGTATAGATAATTATTTAGCTTGTGGAGAAGCTAGTCAGAGCAGGCACACACTGAGCTCAACTAGAAAGCGGACAAAAAAAAAGAGAAACATTGGAGGAAGAGGGATTGGAACAGTGAATTTATTTGTTGGCTTGCAAGTAGCTTTTGAGTTTTGCTTTCTTTTGTCACTTAGAATTGGCTCAAATTGCTGAGGAATTGGTGTTAGAAACTTTCAGCATTTAAAGAGGATCTAAACACAGAAGGGAATAGTAATTGATAACAATTGGTCTGTCCCACTGGAGTTTATATTGGGGCATTAGGTATTGGTGAGGAGGGACAAGAGCTGGGTCCTTTCCTCTGGAGTCTGATATACAAACTGCAGGAGGTACAGTAACTTCTGCCACATTTCTCACTGGTCTTAACTGTGACACATGTAAAGTATTGTTTGTTTTCAATGTATAATCCAATGAAGAGTTGAAAATGTGGCTTCTGACACTGTTTCAGGGTTTATCCTTTTCAGTATCTGTTGCCTGGATTAATCAGGTTTTATGTCAATGGCCTTCTTGACTAGGGCTACTACTGTGGCACTTTTTATTCTCTTCTGCTAGGCTTTTCAGTTAGGCAGTGCTGGTGATACACTCAGGCCCTGAAAATGTTAGTTATCTAATAATTTGAGTATGTTTTAAGTAATGTAAGCAACCTTTCCTTTAGCATTCCCTCCCTTAATCTAATGGACACTCTAGATTGCCAGCAACATCAACATCAGTGCCAGACTTTGTGCAAGTTGCTTAATTCTAATCAGGTTTTAATTGATGGGCTGTTTTAACATAATTAAGGGAGCAGAAAAGAGCATTGGTTTTAGGCATCACAATTACAAGATTTGATGGCTGTGATTGTTTCTAGTCCATGCACAAAATATAATCTTTGTGCACTGTTTGTGTGTATTTTTAAAAATAAAGTCCAGGGATGTTGCAAGGAGGGGAGGGAGGGTCTGAATATATCTAATTCACGAACTGCATTCTCCATTCATTGCTATAGCCATTCGTTGTTATTTTAGCAAACTATTCCATATAATATTTTAATTTCATTTTATTTTGAAAAAGCCTGTTTAGTAAACTGTGCAGATGGCTCTGAATTAAATAAATGGGCGAATAATGGAATCAACAGTTATCGCATTAGCTGGCGTAGGACTGCTGAGATGGAGGGTGAGTCCAGCAAAAAGCCCAAAATATACTTTGTGGGAGGTTTGTCAGTGTTGGTCTAAAATATTGTCTTTAATATTTTTTGTGCTTCAAGTTTGTTACAATGTTTTGTGTTTAAGTTGTCTCCCTTGTTTCTCAATAACTATTTTCAGAAGCAAAGTGCTTAAAAATAGTAACAGTTTGATCACAGATTAATCTAAACATTAACCCAATTTAATTTATTAATTACAAGTTTTTTTATTGTTTAATATATTTTAAATATATTTAATGAGGTTCATGTCTGCCAAAATTTGATTGTTATTACATTTTTAATGTATTAGTCTGTATATAGGTCCAACATGAGCATTTCCAATTAAAATGATCTTCATTCCAAAAGGGAATCATTTAGATGGGAATAGAGTTTTATAGGTAGGAGTAAAAATATTATAGTTGCTTTAATTTTAACCTTCATTTAATACAATACTCAGGATGTAACGATGTATAAATTATACTGTATTTCCCTTGTAATAAAGCAATGATTGGACTTCAAAGGAATTGTCTGTAATTTGGAACATCCTAAGTATGTCAAATGCTCGATATTAATGCAACTTTATTTAAACAAATTGAGGCAAGTGTTCCAAATTGTGGTTTATACCAGATTTTGCAGGTTTTTTGAAGCAGTGTGGCCTTTTGTTTTCAAATAACTTTATTGCCTCAAATGGGTTTTAGTAATTAGATTTTACAAATGTTCAAATCGTGGAACACTCTCGATTTCAGTGATTCACTGGCTTTAAATATTGCTCAACAACAAATTTATAGCAATCAGTGTTCTAAACTCTGGGGTCAGCCTTAACTGTTATACACAGGTCAATGAAGAAAGGCACGAGACCCTGAAGTTAGCTTTTTTGGAGAGCTGGCACTGACGAGATTTGTTTCCTTCTCTGCTCTTTATTGTATGATTTTAAATTAGAATCTGTGAACTTTGAGAGAAATTTTGTAAATGTATGCAAGCGCTGATTTTCTGAGTTTTTGCTGGTGCGTGGGGTCTTACTGGTGTGGCATATGGGCTGCAAAATTGGGAGCTTAGACTGGTGAGCCTGTGTAATGGTGCCTGCATTTGTAATGCAGGTACTTCACAACTCTGCTGATGTTCTCATTTAACCTGCAAAGTTTATGTACGTAGGCTCCCTGATTGGATCTTCCAGCTTTCTTGCCATTTCCATATTGGCAGCTCTGCTGCCCTATTGAAAATGGTTACTGCTGTGCTGGTGTTATATCCTGTCCGAATAGCTTTTCTTGGCAGTGAGTATTCCATTTTGAATTGGCAAGATAACCTGAGGCTGAAATTCCGCAATGAACTGTTGGTGCTAAGGGGTTCTACCCTTTTTTGTGTATTGCAATTTGAAGCATAGCGACTGAGTAACAGTTTCCTGAAAATAACTGTTTGTTTGGCAGCAGTATTGGCACAGCTCCTTTAAAACCTCTAAATTTTGAAAATGTACATTGTCTGCTCTGTATTTCATTGAGCTAAGAGAGCACCCTGCAGTTATCCATGCAGTAGGGTGAGAAACCCTAGCTGAAAGACTGACAAGTATTTGAAATTAATTTTATAGCTTTAAACAACTGAAGCAATACTTTGGACTTTATACATTGTTGAATTGTTCCATTATGAAATGGGGGCTGTGTTGTTGTGAGATTGTGTACCCAGAATGCAATGGTCATTGCTGCTGCACTGCAGCCAGATGCTAGGCAACTATTCATCAATCCAGAGCACAAGGTCCAGCGTGCATTTGATAGCAACCTTCTTTACCTGTGTTTAAAATAGTAATTGTTTTAGATTTCTGGGGTCCATAAGATATAATATGCCTCAGATGCTGAGATGAGGTGACAGCCCTTGACAGGTAAAGCAGCATCAGAGCAGCAGGAGTGTCAAGGTTTCAGGTCGGGATCCTTCGTCAGGACTGGGGAGTGGGAAGGGGACTGAGAAATAAATGATTTATTGCATCTGTTGCTTTCGATGTGGTGTCCTCCATATTGGAGAGACCACGCATGAACTCCGGGACTGGTTCAGAGAACATCAATGGACCACACGCTCCAATCAGATCCACCTTCTGGTTGCCAGCCCCTCACACCCCCACCTCACACTCCCCCAATGACCTGTCCATCTTGGGCCGCCTCCACTATCAAAATAAGGCCACACTCAAACTGGAGGAAGGAGGGCATCACGGTGGCTCATTGGTTAGCACTGCTACCTCATAGCACCAGGGTTCCAGGTTCGATTCCAGCCTCTGGCGACTGTCTGTGTTTCCTTCAGGTGCTCCAGTTTCCTCCCACACTCCAAAGATGTGCAGGTCAGGTGAATTGGCTGTGTTCAATTGCCCATAGTGCTAGATACATTAGTCAGAGGGAAATGGGTCTGTGTGGGTTAGTCTTCAGAGGGTCAGTGTGGATTTGTTGGGCTGAAGGGCCTGTTTCCACACTGTAGGGAATCTAATCTAATCAACACCTCATCATCCCCCACAGGAGCTTAAAACAATATGGCTTCAACGTTGAATTCACCAACTTTCAATTCTCCCCACCCCCCACCTCATTCCAAGTCTAGCCCTTCCTCTCTGCCCCACTCTCTTGACCTGTCTACCTTCCTTCCCACCTATCCACTCCATCCTTCCCACTGACCAATCACAATTGCAATCCTACCTGCATCCATTATCACCATTCCCCGAGCCCCATCCCCCTCCTTCCATTTATTTCTCAGCCTTTCCCTCTCCCCAGTCCAGATGAAGAACCCTTACCCAAAGTGTCTGCTCCTCTGATGCTGCCTGACCTGTTGTGCTTTTCCAGCTCCACGTTTTATTGACTCTGACTTTCCAGCATCCGCAGTCCTCATTAGCTCCAAGACAGTTCTTGACCAAGTGTGGCATTAAGGACCCTGGACAAAACTGGAATCAGGGGACAGACTCTCTGCTGTTTGGAGTCATACCTGACACAGAAAGGTTTGCAGTTTGAATCCTGTACATAGGCTGGTTGTTGGGGTCAGACATCTCATCTTCAGTTCAACTCTGTAGCAGTTCTTCAGGGTAGTATCTGAGGTCTTCAATTGCTTCATTAATAACCAAAGTGTATGGAAAGGTTTAGCAATCAAACTTCAAGCAAACTGAAGAAACAAATGACAATGAGAAGAGGGATGGTTAACAGAGGACTGATGGTGTTATATCTGAATATACGCAATATAAGGAATAAGGTAAATGAGCTTGAGGCACAGATTGAAATTGGCAGGTATGATGTGGTGCACATCACGGAGACCTGGCTGCAAGGGCATCAGGACTGGGAGCTGCATATTCAAGGATATGCATCCTATTGAAAAGATACCCTGTTGCCTTAATAGTAACAAACAAAATTAAATCAATAGTAAGAAATAAAGTAGGGTCAGATGGAGTAAAATCTGTCTGGGTTGAATTTAGGAACCGCAAAGGTAAAAAAAAACATAGTTAGAATCATGTATAGGCTACAAACAGTAGTCGGGAGCTGAGGCGCAAGATACCCTTTCTATCTCCTGGTGTATGTAAGAAAGGCAACTCGTGATCACAAGGGATTGCAATGTGCAGGTGGACTGGGAAAATCAGGTTGATAGTGGTTCGCAAGAAAAGGAGTTTGTGGAATGTCTGCGAGATGGCTTTTTGGAGCAGCTTGTGGTGGAGCCCACTAGGGAACAGGCAATACTGGATTTAGGGTTATGCTGTAAGGCAGATGGAATCAGGGAGTTTAAGGTGAAGGAACCCTTAGGAGGTAGTGGCCATAACATGATAGAATTTACTCTGCAATTTGAGAGGGAGAAGGTGGAATCAGAGGTAACAGTTTTTTACGGCTGAATAAATGCAACTACAGAGGCGTAAGGGAGGAGCTGAGCAGAATTAACTGGGAGTGGAGCCTAGCAGGAAAGACAGTATTACAACAATGGCAGGAGTTTCTGGGAGTAATTCGGGAGGCACAGCAGAGATTCATCCCGAGGAAAAAGAAAGGTGGCACAGCGAGCATGAGGCAACCATGGCTGACTAGGGAAGTCAGGAATAGCATAAAAGCAAAAGAGAAAGCATATAATCTGGTGGAGGGCAGTGGGGGGCTTACAAAGACCAAAGAGGGTAACAAAAAAACAAACAGAGGGAAAAGATTAAATATGAGGGAAAGCTAGCCAGTAATTTTAAGGAAGACTGCAAGAGTTTCTTCAGAGAGGTAAAAGTGGACATTGGACCGCTGGAAAATGACGCTAGCGACATAGTGGTAGGAACCAAGGAAATGGGTGAGGAATTGAATAATTACAGTTATTCATGGTAGATGACACAAGTAATATCCCAAAAAATCAAGAGTTGGGGGGGGTAGAGCTGAGTATGGCAGCCATCACCATGGAGAAGGTGCTAGAAAACTGGCCTAAAGGTAGATAAATCACCTGGACAAGAGGGACTACACCCTCGAGTTCTGAGGGAAATGGCTGAAGAGATTGTGGAGGTGTTAGTGGTGATCTTTCAGGATTCGCTAGGAGGATCCCAGAGGATTGGAAAATCGCTAATGTGACACCCCTGTTTAAAAAGGTAGCAAGGCAAAAGACAGAAAATTACAGACCGATTAGCCTAACCTTAGTTGTGGGTAAGATCCTGGAATCCATTGTGAAGGATGAGATTTCTGAATGCATGGAAGTGTATGGTAGAATAGGACAAAATCAGCATGGTTTCATCAAGGGAAGATCATGCCTGAAACATTTGCTAGAATTCTTTTGAAGAACTAATAAGCAGGTCAGACCAAGGACAGCCAATGGATGTTATCCATGTGGACTTCGAAGCCTTTGACAAGGTGTTGCACAGGAGGTTACTGAGTAAGATAAGGGCCCATGGTGTCAGAGGCAAGGTGCAAGGTTGAATAGAAGCTTGGCTGTCTGGTAGAAAGCAAAGAATGAGAATAAAAGGATCCTTAGGATGGAAGCCAGAAACAAGGTGTGTTCTGCAGGGCTCAGTGTTGGGACCACAACTTTCCATTTTATAAAGGAATGATCTAGATGAAGGAACTGAGGGCATTGTGGCAAAGTTTGTAGACTCTACAAAGATCTGTAAAGGGACAGGTAGCATTGAGGAGGCAGGTTGCTGCAGTATGATTTGGACGGGTTAGGTAGTGGGCAAAGAAGTGGAAGATGGAGTACAATAAGGGAAAGTGTGAGGTCATGTACTTTGGTAGGAAAAATGGCATGAACTGTTTTCTAAATGGGCAGAAAATTCAGAAGTCTGAAGTGCAAAGAGACTTGAGTTCTAGTCCAGGATTCTCTCAAGATAAACTTGCAGATTGTATTTGTCTTCCGACTACTGACTCAATGTTATACAGTCATAGAGATGTACAGCATGGAAACAGACCCTTTGGTCCAACCTGTCCATGCTGACCAGATATCCCAACCCAGTCTCGCCCCACCTGCCAGCACCTGGCCTATCTCTCTCCAAACCCTTCCAATTCTTATACCCATCCAAATGCCTCTTAAATGTTGCAATTGTACCAGCCTCCACCACATTCTCTGGCAGCTCATTCCATACACATACCACCCTCTGCGTGAAAAAGATGCCCCTTAGGTCCGTTTTGTATCTTTCCCTTCTCACCCTAAACCTATGCCCTCGAGTTGTGGACTCCCCGACCCCAGGGAAAAGACTTTGTCTATTTATCCTATCCATGCCTCTTATAATTTTGTAAACCTCTATAAGGTCACCCCTCAGCCTCCGACGCTCAAGGAAAAACAGCCCCAGCCTGTTCAGCCTCTCCCTGTAGCTCAAATCCTCCAACCCTGGCAATATCCTTGTAAATCTTTTCTGAATCCTTTCAAGTTTCTCAACATCTTTCCGATAGGAAGGAGACCAGAATTGCACGCAATATTCCAACAGTGGCCTAACCAATGTACTGTATAGCCGCAACATGACCTCCCAACTCCTGTACTCAGTACTCTGACCAATAAAGGAAAGCATACTAAACGCTGACTTCACTATCCTATCTACCTGCGACTCCATTTCAAGGAGCCATGAACTTGCACTCCAAGGTCTTTGTTCAGCAACACTCCCGAGGACCTTACCATTAAATGTATAAGTCCTGTTTAGATTTGCTTTCCCAAAATGCAGCACCTCGCATTTATCTGAATTAAACTCCATCTGCCACTTTTCAGCCCATTGGCTCATCTGGTCCTGATCCTGTTGTAATCTGAGGTAACCCTCTTCGCTGTTCACTACACCTCCAATTTTGGTGTCACTTGCAAACTTACTAACCGTACCTCTTATGCTCGCATCCAAATCATTTATGTAAATGACAAAAAGTAGAGGACCCAGCACCGATCCTTGTGGCACTCCTGATCACAGGCCTCCTGTCTGAAAAACAACCCTCCACCACCACCCTCTGTCTTCTACCTTTGATTCAATTCTGTATCCAAATGGTGAGTTCTCCCTGTATTCCATGAGATCTAACCTTGCTAACCAGTCTCCCATGGGGAACCTTGACAAATGCCTTACTGGAGTCCATATGGATCACATCTATCAGTCTGCCCTCATCAATCCTCTTTGTTACTACTTGAAAAAACTCAATCAAGTTTGTGAGACATGATTTTCTACGCACAAAGCCATGTTGACGATCCCTAATCAGTCCTTGCCTTTCCAACTACATGTACGTCCTGTGCCCACCACCGACGTTAGGCTCACTGGTCTATAGTTCCCTGGCTTGTCCTTACTATCCTTCTTAAACAGTGGTACCACGGTAACCCACCTGCAGTAATCCGGCACCTCACCCGTGACTATCGATGATACAAATATCTCAGAAAGAGGCCCAGCAATCACTTCTCTGGCTTCCCACAGAGTTCTTGGGTACACCTGATCAGGTCCTGGGAATTTATCCACCATTATGCATTTCAAGACATCCAGTTCTGGCATTTATTTTGAGATGACTTTAATATCAAAGCAGTGATGTACTTCTGAGGCTCTATAAGGCTCTAGTCAGACCACATTTGGAGTAGTGTTTGCAGATTTGGGCCCCATATCTCAGGAAGGATGTACTGACCCTGCAGTATGTTCAGAAGAGCTTCATGGGAATGGTCCCAGAAATGGAAAGCTTAACAAAAGATAAACCCAGAGTCCTCAAATGTTCATACTTGATGGAGTTTAGAAGGATGAGGGGAGGGGGGGTCTAATTGAAACATACAGAATACTGAATGGCTGGACAGAGTGGATCATGGGAAGATGTTTCCTGTGGTAGGTGAGACTAGGACCCGCGGGTATAGTCAAAGAGTAAGGGAAGACCTTTTAGAACTGAGATAAGGAGAAACTTCTTCAGCCAGAGAGTGGTGAATTGATGGGATTCATTGCCACAGAAGGCTGTGGAGACCAGGTCATTCAGTATATTTAAAACTGAGATACATAGGTTCTTGAGTATCAAGAGGATCAAGGGTTACGGGGAGAATAGGGTTGAGAAACTTATTAGCCATGATTGAATGGAAGAGCAGACACTGATCGGCCTAATTTCTGTCTCCTATGTCAATGGTCTTTTTGACATCATATGGTAAGAAGTGGGAATGTTTGCTAATGATTGCACAATATTCAGCACCATTTATGACTCATCAGATACTGAAGCATGTTAAAATACTACAAGATCTGAACAATGTCCAGTTTTGGGCTGAAAAATGTCAAGGACCTGTTTCCACACTCTAAGGAATCTAATCTGTGGAAAGTGAAACAGAGCTAACAGTTTTTAACAGCATTATGAAGATGCATGGGACGACTTAACTCTGTTTCTCTCTCCGTAGATGGTCCTTGACCTGTTGAGTTTCTTCCACACTTTGTTTTTATCTCAAGTGAAGCCGTCTACTTTGAGTAGACTAGATTCCCTACATTGTGGAAACGGGCCCTTCGGCCCAACAAGTCCACACCAACCCACCCAGACCCATTTCCCTCTGACTAATGCACCTAACACTATGGGTTATTTAGCATGGCCAAGTCACCTGACCTGCACATCTTTGGACTTCCATGTAGAAAGTGCTCCCTGTGCACAAAAGTTGGTATAATATGGAAACAACCACACTGGTTGTTGTTTCCATTTTATGCAAACTAAGTTATATGAAACTACATAAGTAGTTTTTATATGGGGTCAGGGCATCAAAGTCAGGGCAGCATTTTGTCACCCATCCCTAATTACCCTTGATGTGGAGGTGCCGGTGTTGGACAAATTTAGAAGTCACATGACACCAGATTATAGTTGAACAGATTTATTTGAAATCACGTGCTCGAGAAATGCTGTTCCTTCGTCAGGTGAAATGGAGGGAAGAATTGAGCTGGAGAGAGAATAGCAAGATAATTCCAGGTAATTAAGTGTCAATAGATAAGTACAAATGGCATGAGTGCAATGTTGACAAGCTGAATAACAAGTCTTTGCAGGTAATCAAAAGTCTCAAATGGTGTGAGTAAAGTGTCAACAGGTGAATAACAAGTGAGGGATGAACTATGAACCGATTTAAATAAGGCAGAGAGATAATTACAAATAATCAAAAATAAGTTGGTGCTAGAGAGAAGCCAAATGACTGGAATAAAATGAGTATTTTGACATTTTACTTACACCGTTTGACACTTGATCACCTGCAAAAACTTGTTATTCAGTCTGATGATACTCCACTCACATAATTTGTACTTTGCTGTTGCCACTCTTAATGACCTGGAATTATTTTACCATTATCTGTCTGTCTATAAATTCTGTGCCTGTGTGCTTCCCTCCACTTCACCTGACAAAGGAGCAACACTCAAAGCGTGTGATTTCAAATAAACCTGTTGGACTATAACCTGGTGTTGTGTGACTTCTGACTTAATCACCCTTGAACTGAGTGGCTTGGGAGGCCAATTCAGAGAGCATTTACGAGTCCATTATTGCTGTAGATCTGAAGTTACGTGCAGTTCAGACTGGTTAAGGATAGATCAGTTAAGCGTGCCCTAAAGTGCATTAGTGAACCAGTTGGGTTTTTACCATAATTGATGGTAGATTTATGACTCTATTGCTAACAATAGTTTTGTAGTGCATATTAATTAATTGCATTTGCATTGCACCAGCTCTAGTGAATTTGTTTATCCAGTGCTAAAGTTCTTGTCCAGTGACATTACCACCATGCCACCATTCCCTTTTGACTACTTGAATACACTGGTATGGGAAGTATACTGTATACAAGTTATCAATGCTTTAAATTGATATTGGTCAGATCTTGCATAGTTCCTATTAGGCTAAACTCAACAGTCATCTGTTTAAAAACTGTTAACTCTGCTTCTGTTTCCACCGATGCTGCCTGACCTCCTGAGTTTGTCCAGCACTTTCTAGATTAGATTAGATTATCTACAGTGTGGAAACAGGCCATTCAGCCCAACAAGTCCACACTGACCCTCCAAAGGGTAACTCACCAGACCCAGTTCTATCTGACTAATGCACCCTAAGACTATTGGCAATTCAGCATGGCTAATTCACCCTGACCTGCACACCTTTGGATTGATTCTACTTTTATTTGAGATCTCCAGATAACTTGCTGTAGTTCATGGTAAATCTGCAGATGCATTACGTGTAACGATGGGAGTTTACATATAATAGCAAAAATCGACATCCTTCATGTAACCTTTTATGATTGTTTTGCATTTGAAATAATAGGCAACTCTTTGGTGTATGATGCACAAAATTTGACCTTCAAAATTACTTATACTAATTTATAGATTTAATTAGTGCTGTAAATTTATCAACTTGCTTATGCCCAGGCTCTGGTAATAGATTTAAGAAGTTAGATAGTATAGAAGGTGGACTAGGAAGAGCTATGGGGCAGTTATTTATATTATAGAGGCGAAGAGTGTTAAATCTCTTGGCAGTATCGTTACTTATTATTGGTGCAAAACAACTTGTTTCCCTGACCTAATGAAATACACTTATACCTTTTTGTTATGTATTACATTACTAGTGCTGAGGATTAGGGACTTGGAGGTAGGCCATTCAGCCCCTTGAGCCTGTTCTTGCACTCAAACAGATCACGGCGGACCATCTGCCTCAACGCCACATCCTGCACATCTGCATTGCCCCTGTTAACTTTGCATCCAGAAATGTATTGATTTCTCTGTTGTACATGGTTACTGATTCCGCAGCCCTCTGGGTAGAGAATTCCAAAAACTCACTACCTTCTGAAACGAAGAAATTTCTCCTCATCTCAGTCTTAAATGTCCTATCCTGATTCTGAGACTGTTTCTTGGTTCTAGAAATATCAGCCAGGGGAAATATCCTCCCTATATCAATGCTGTAGGAATTTTATAAGTTTAAATAAGATAAACTCTCAATTTTTGAAACTCTAGGGAAAAAGACTCAGTTTCCTCAATCTCTCCCACCACCCCAAGGATTAATCCGAAGAAGCTGTATTACACTCCATCAGTGATAATGTGAAACAAACACTGTACATAATACTCCAGGTACCATCACACCAAGGCTGTATACAATTGCAGTCAGACATCTTTACTTTGGTCCTCAATCCCCATGTGATGAAGACCAATGCACCATTTACTTTCCTAATTGCCATCTGTAACTGCAACATAGCTTTTAGTAACTTTGGACATCAGCACCTTCTCAGCATTTAAGAAATATTCTTTCTTTCAAAGTAAATGTCACAGTTGTCAACATTGTTTCATTTTTGCTATGTTCTTGCCTATTCTCAGCCTGTTCAAGTCCCCTCGGAGGCTCCTTCTCACATCTTACATCACCACTTAGCTTTGTGTCATCACCAAATTTGCAAATTACGTTTGGTCGGTTCCCACATCCAACTCAATTATGTAGATTGTGTGTAGCTGTGGCCTCAGCACAGCTCCTTTATAGTATTCCACTGGTAAAGCCTGCTGCCCTAAGAATGATCTGTTTATTCCTACTCTTTTTTTATTTTCCTTCTTCTGTCTGTTCACCAATTTTCAAGCCATATTAATATATCACCCCAACCTCCCAATCCCATTCGCCCTAATTTTCTTTGCTAACGTTTGTGTGTGATTTTATCAAAAGCCTTCTGAAAATCTGAATATAGCACTTCTGCTTCTTCACCTTTGCTGCAAGTAACATCCTCAAAACCAAACTCCAACAGATCAACATGATTTCCCTTTATAAAGCCATGACAATGCTACCCAATCATATCATTATTTTCTATTTATCCTTTCTAATAACTTAATACCCTGTCACTGGTAGGGATTCCAACATCATGTCATGTAAATCCTTGTTAAAAATGATAACAATTTTTAGGTCGTTCCTCTCCCTTGCCATTTAGAGTGGAATGTGTTTTCTTGTATTCTTTGTACTCCCATGATTCCATGTTGATGTTCTGTATGGTCACTGAACTTGAAGACAATTGAAGTTGTGGATCTGTTCACTGAACTAGTATAGCGAATGGCTTGGCCAACGAGTCCACGACTTCATCCACAAACTGAGCTACGAATCTTCTCAAGAACTTAAAAGAATCCTTTTTGGTGAAATGCTGTGATATATGCTCAGAAACGTGCAGGATTTTAGATCTGCAACTCATTTCATGACCATATTTAATTTCTTTATAGTTGTATATACTGTTAGATATTGGATCTTATTACAACTTCTATTCCGATGTTCCCTAGCTTCCCATTTCATCTTCCACCTGACATAACATTTTGAAGAATCGCCGCATCTGACTCGAAACATCAACTCTTTCTGTTTCCACCAATGTTGTCAGACTTGTTGAGTGTCTCCAGCATTTTCTACTTTTGTTTCAGATTTCCAGCATCAGTATTTTGCTTTTATTTCAGGTAGCTCTGGTTTCTCTTGTCAAAAACTATTCTGTTTTGTAAGAACTGGATGAAGTAGACATCTCCTCTGTTGTTCCTTTTATGGTGGTTTGACCGGACTTCCTACACAATGCAAGTGTGAAATTTCAGGAGGGTGATGAGTCAATGAGTTGCACAGTAGGCAGAGGCATTTGAAGGGGATACTATTATTGAGCATAACAGAAAACACAGATGCCATTATCTTGGTTATCCCTCAGTTTGAGAGTGATACATGTTCAGAATCTTGAGTATCTGCCTTTGTCTCCATTTGACTGAACAGTTGATTCTCAACCCATGGAACTTTGGGCACGAGGCAGGATTTCCCATAACTACGGGATTTGGAGTTAGGAATTTGCTTTGCTTTACTTTCCCTATCTGCTGCTACTCTATCTCAAAATTAAGATGTTGGGTTTAAACTGTTCAGCTTGATGGACAAGTTGACGGATAAGAGAATAGGACCTGGTGGGGAGACATCATTTTCAGCTATCTGGAGTGAGTGTCTACACCATTGAAGTTGATTTTGCAAGTGCTTTGCCTGAATGCTTGTGCTGGCTTCATGAAGGATAAAGGAACGTCTGACGTAGGAGCAGAACATCCCTCAACCTATTCGATTAGATCATGTCCAACCTAGTTGTGATCTCAACTATACTTTTCTGCTTTCTGAGGAACACCGTTGCATGGATGATAATGTCATTCGTTCGACTGGGCTGCCATTGAATCTGGAGGATATGATTGAAGCATTGTTGTTGGAATTTCTCTAGCATTCTTTAGTGTCTTACTGCTAGACCTATGAAAACAAGGAGACATAAAGCAGAATACTTAAAGTATCAAGGTATCATTTAGAATGATGGTTGGACAGAAGCTAAACCTGAGTTTTGGGAGCTTGAGGGAATGCACTGAATTACCAGCACTTGAATGATTCTCTCATACCTACTTATCCTCAAAACACTACAACCTCTGATGTTACTGACAGGGTGCCAAGAATAGTTGCACAAGCAGTCTGCCTGCACTGTGGCCGCAGGCGCATTTGACTGAAAAATAAACAATGATCTCTCCTCATCTTGGACTGTCCCAAATTTCTTTAGCTCTAATTTGTGGTATTCGATACTTCATTCCTAGTAAGCAATTTGTTTGATAGGTCCATTTACCCTTCTCTCTTCAAATTTGAAAGCTTGGAATAGTTAGTGAAGAGTAGTTTATTTCAGTTAGGACTTCTGAAATGATTTTAATTAGATAAGAGTTTGCAATTTATTTTGTTTCTTAAAAATAAATCAATTTAAAATGATATTAATTATTTTGGTCATTGTTGAATTCATTACCGTCTTCTTTGGCTAACCTGAATTTTCGATGACTGACTGTCTACATGGTGAATTAACTGAGTTTGAATGGAAATTCACTATTTGGAATGAGGTTGTAACGTTAATGCTCAGTTTTGTTGTGATAATCTCTGATGTTATAGGATGGATGTTTGTTGCAGAGTGTAAGGTCACTGAATGTACGGATTGCTGCCTGTACAGTTCTAGTGTTATTAGGTGTAACCATGATCAAAATAGGGAATATTACTTGAATTGAGTCTTGACCTACATATTGGGCACTGATCTTTGTCCCAGAAAGACTGTGTAAGCTATCAGAATAATTTGTTGCTCTAACACTGCCATAACTTTCTGGTTGCAATCAAAGCTCGAGAAATGTTTGAATTGTCATAACAAATCTGTGTATTTTACAACACTACATTAACAAAGCTGGACTTTGATTGTAATCTGCAAGACTTCCTTTGGATATAATGCAGAGAATTTGTCCCAAGGCAATATGTTTTCCTTCTCTGATGTGAAGAGTTGAAACACAAGTGATTTGTTCATTGACCTGTACAGTAATGTGGTGCCTTTAAATTCAAGCCCGTGACTTAATAAATTATTTTGATACTGTGATGAAATTGTTTGCAGCATGTATAGGCTTTTAAAATTATATGGAATTGTCTGTTTGTTTGGAGTTAACAATTACTTTTTATAAAAACTACAATACCCATAATTGCAAATGAGAGGAAGTCACTCAGAGTGCACTCCCCTCACTGGTACTGGGGAGACCTTTCCAGACTCCCACTTTTGTTTTCAATTTGAACTGGGAGTCATTGGAGCAAGAAGTTTCTATTAAGCTCCGAATGTTATGCTGTGGTAATTCAGGAGCATTCCTAAGAAAAGGAGTTTAAAGTAATGGCACTATCTTAGAATATGAAGTTCTTATTAATCTTAGCCAGATTTTATACAGTCAGTGGAAAGGTTCCATGCAGTTTAAAATAAAACAACAGAAGGAGAGGAATTGAATCTTCATCAAGGATAATATAAGCATTTATAACAACTAAGAGTTTTCTACTACTTCATTAGATAAGTCAAAATTTGAATTACTTTAAACTGTGTTTAAAAACAGTTTCTCTGTCTTGGAAATGAGCTGGACTGGATCTTGCTAGCTGGACAGCACTCCATCTCATGAGAATGGCAATAATGTTTGTAAGCTATACCAGGATGTACTGATACTGGTGAGATAATTCTGCCACTTAATAAATGGTTGGTGTATTTGTTCAGAGAATTCTGTGTACTGTTCCAGCCACCACACTTCAAGAAAGAATACAGAAGCATGGCAAATGGGGTGATTGTGGGATTGGAGGGATCAGATTCTGTGGAGTAAATTGGGCATGTGCAACATTGAAAAAGAGCTACTTCAGTATTTGCATAATTGCTGTTTTTAAGACTACCTATTCCTCAGTGAATGTAGGGCATGTAGCTGTTACACCTTTTCAATAACAGTATGATATGGCCAGCACTCAATGGAAGGTATGTTTGCAACTGTGGTTACTTATGTTTATTTAAGTAGTGGATCTACAGAACAGACTCCTTATTACATTATCAGCATTAATTTATTCAAATATACATTAGATTAATTTCAGAAAATAATATTTTCAGGTGTAGTATGCGATTAGTTTGAAACATGCAGGAGAAGGAATGCGATGTACCAGGATGCTGCCAGGCTAGATAGTCTGAGATACGAGGGAAGATTGGATAGCCTGGGGTTGTCTTTGAGCAGTGAAGATTAAGAGGGGACCTAATTGTGCCCCTGATAAGATTATCAGGACTTCAGATAGGATTCATAAGAAGGCATTTGTTTCATTAGTAGAGGTGTCAATAACCAGGGGACTGAGTGTCATAGAGATGTACAGCATGGAAACAGACCCTTCGGTCCAACCCCTCCATGCTGACCAGATATCCCAACCCAATCTAGTCCCACCTGCCAGTACCTGGCCCATATCCCTCCAAACCATTCCTATTCATGTACCCATCCAAATGCTTTTAAATGTTGCAATTGTACCAGCCTCCACCACTTCCTCTGGCAGCTCATTCCATACACGTACCACCCTCTGTGTGAAAAAGTTAACCCTTAGGTCTCTTTTTATATCTTTTCCCCCCCTCACCCTAAACCTGTGCCCTCTAGTTGTGGACTCCCTGACCCAAGGGAAAATACTTTTGTCTATTTATCCTATCAATGCCCCTCATAATTTTGTAAATCTCTATAAGGTTACCCCTCAGCCTCCGACACTCCAGGGAAAACAGCTCCAGCCTGTTCAGCCTCTCCCTGTAGCTTAAATCCTCCAACCCTGGCAACATCCTTGTAAATCTTTTCTGAATCCTTTCAAGTTTCACAACATCTTTCCAATAGGAAGGAGACCAGAACTGCATGCAATATTCCAACAGTGGCCTAACCAATGTCCTGTACAGCTGCAACATGACCTCCCAACTCCTGTACTCAATACTCTGATAAAGGAAAATATACCAAACGCCGCCTTTAGTTGAGAAATTTCTTTCACTTGGAGGGTGGTGGGAGTCTGAAATTTACTGCCTGAAAGGTACGTGGGTCCGAAACTATTGCTATCTTTCAGCAGAAATTTGATTTTCACTTGGGTTCCCACATTCTCCAGGACCAAAAGCTGGAAAATGGAATTAGCGTACGTCATCAGATTTTTTGGATCTTTGTCAGGGATAGCATAACACTGGAAAGAAGCAAAATATAAGCATTTAGAATAATGAAACAGTTTCATTAGGTAAATAAAAATTTGAATTACTTCAAACTCAGTGTTCATAACAGTTTCGCTCCCTTGAAAATGAGCTGGATATCCTGCTCATCCTGGCATGGACACGATGGATTGAATGGCCTCCTACTATACTGTTAATGTCTGAGTCTATGATGCTTGGGAAGAACGGGTAACTTTTGATCAATGGGTCCCAAAATTATCCACCTAACAATGAGGGATTTTCTCAACTTGTGTCTGTTGTAGTTGAATTAATACATAGTTACCACTAACCATGGGAACTCAATTGACGTAGTAAGATGCAACCTCCAGATCTGTACAACGCGCGATACTACTTGGATTTTTTGGTACTATTCCTGTGTTTGTAAACTCTACGAGCAGCAATCAACTGATGTGACTGCATTTTCTGGATTAGTGGTGCTGGAAGAGCACAGCAGTTCAGGCAGCATCCAAGTAGCTTCAAAATCGACGTTTCGGGCAAAAGCCCTTCATCAGGAATAAAGGCAGTGATCTGCAGTCATTGGTTTTTATCGAACTAATGTGACTGCATTTGCCATTAGAATCATTAAAGATGCATTAATGATCAAAGTTGCATCTTCTGTAACATTTCTTCTGTTTATTTTTGCTACACATAAATGTGAAGGTGTTGGATAAGTATTGACAAATAAATTTAAAATAAATAGTCTGTTGGATTTTTGTTCTTGTTGTGGTTCCGATCTTAACAGGAATGGTTAATGTACTCTGTGTCAGCCTCATTTATTTTCAGGCCTGGCATACCATGTGAGTGGCAGAGTAAACCTCCATTTGCTCTGTGCTAAGTTTTTAAAATTAACTTTAAAAGGGCATTCTTTGTTAGAAACACTTCGACTTTCCAAAACACAACCTCTGATTGTGATTGCTGAATTTGAGGCAGTTTTGTGATGTGTCTGATAGCAGTTGGGTTGATACTACCCAAGACCATTTTACACAGGATTCTTACCATGAAGGGTCAGAGGAAATTTTAATGTTAGTCAGAATATGGTTCACTGCCAGATTCCTCAGTTTAACCAACTGTGCAAATACTGTAAATACATTTCTCCTAATGTTCTAATATTTTAGTGACAGCGATTTGTTTGCATCACCTTTACCTGAGCATTAACCAACAACTAATCAACAAAGTAGGGTCCTTCCTGTTGTGTTCTAAATTTTGTTTTTACTTAATTCTAACCTGACACTTGATAATTGTTCTATGTAATCTCTCAAATTCAATTGGATTGTGTTATTAATTCAATGTTTTTGATTTTAAAATATTTCAACCTTTCTATAAATTGTAAATAAGTTCTAAGATATCTGTTCTTTAAAAATACCTCCTCAGAATTGATGAGTGATGGGCAATGCACCATAGTCCCAGAGGCTGCCCCCTCAGAGAGACTGGTGGTGAGTTTAACCTGAGGGTCACAATGCCTCCGGGAGGGGAGAGGTTGAGAAGGAGTGTCCATCGTGGCAACCTCGGCTGGGACAGGAATTGAACCCATGAAATTGCCATCACTTTGCATCGTAAATCGGCCATCCACCCGACTGAGATAACTGATCTCCATGACACTTGTCAAACTGGACTTGCACGTTAAATTCATGGGGTATCTTCATTGATGACCTCCGAAGTTGAAATTATATTTTGTTTATTTCTATTTCTACGTAATAGCAATAACGTGGCAGTATTGGAATGGAGCCCTGCAATGCTAATTTTAAAAACCTTGGATGGTCATATGAAATGGCTATCACAGTGGAAATGGTAATGTGCAAGAAGCCAAATACGGATTTACTTCTTACTGGGCTGAAGTTCCCTAACTGGATGGGTGACTGGATATCAGCCAAAACAATGGGTCAGTGGCATGCACAGGTGAGTAGCAGGACTTCCGCCTCAAAGATTTAGGTGACAGCCGATGAAGAAGCTGCCTGTTGAGTTTAGGCATGTTGCCCAGTCAGAGGGCTGGCCACCTGGGACTCTCAGCAGCACTACCAGGAACAATAGCTGCTGCTGAGGCAGGCAGGTGAACCCCACCCATATTTTCAATGTCCCATTTATTTTAGTTGAGATCCTTTTTAATGATGAAGATTTAATACTGAATACACATCAATATATAGAGTTCCTCTAAACTTGTTCGGTAATGAGGTTTGATATTTGATCAGCACCCAACCTGCTGTTAATGAGTACAAAACAATTTGTGATTTTATAATTTGACTTTTCACTTTTCACTTTCAGTGTATTCCATTTTTTCAAGAGTCCATTCGGATCGGAATGTTTATCCATCTTCTGGTGTCCTTTTCGTCCATGTTTTGGAGAGAGAATATTTTAAAGGGGAGTTTCCTCCCTACTCAATGAAACTTGGTAAGTGACATCTATTGATCCAACTCAAGCTGTGCTTTTTAAATTTAATTTAAAAAATATAAAATTATGCACTCATTTGGTTTACAAAAGCCTTCCCTATAGAATTTGTTCTGAATAATGAGATGTAAACTATCTCAAGATTTCACAGCTGTAAGTGAGTAAGTTAGCTCGCTGAGTTGGAAGATTTGTTATCAGACGTTTCATCACCACACTAGGTAACATCATCAGTGAGCATCTCCACTGAAGTGCTGGTGATATGTCCCACCTCGCAATTTATACGTCTTGGTTTCTTAAGATGGGCGATGCCCTTTCTGGTTCTTTTCAAGTGAATGTAGTTAGGATCTAAATTGATGTCTTTATTGATGGAGTTCTGGTTAGAATGCCATATCGCTAAGAATTCTCATGTCTTTGTTTAGCCTGTCCTAGGATGTGTGTGTAGTTCAATCCTCCTTTGTCTCTATGCATAGAAACTAGTGATAATGGGTCATGTCTTTTGGTGACTAGTTGGTGTTCGTGTATCCTGGTGGCAAGTTTCCTGCTTGTTTGTTCAATGTAGTGCTTTTTACAGTTCTTGCATGGTGTCGTGTAGATGACGTTAGTTTTGCTAGTACTATCTAATGGATCTTTTAGGTTCATTAGTCACTGTTTAAGTGTGTTGGTAGATTTGTGGGCTACCATGATGCCAAGGGGTCTGAGTAGTCTGGAAGTCATTTCTGATTTTGATGTAAGGTAATATGGCTATAGTTTTTGGTTGTGTTGTCTGCTTGTTTGGGTTTGTTTCTGAAGAATTGGCAGATTGTGTTTATTGGGTACCTGTTTTTCTTGAAAATGTTTGTATAGATATTTTTCTTTTGCGTTTTGTAGTTCTTGGGTGCTGCAGTATGATTTAGCTCGTTAAGGTAATGTCTTGATGCAGCTCTGTTTGTGGCTGTTGGGATGATTACTTCTGAAGCAAACTATTTGGTCTGTTTGTTTTTCTGTCGACACTGGTTTGAAGCTGTTCATTAACTGTACGTTCAACTGTCACATCTAGGAATGGGCTTCGGTTGTCGTTTTCCTTCTCTTTTCTGAATTTTATGCCTGTCAGGATATTGCTGATGGTGTTGTTTGTTTCCTCTAATTTGTTTTGTTTTGTGATGACAAAGGTGTCATCCACGCAGTGGACCCTAGGTTCGGGTTGGCTAGATGGGAGGGCAGTTTGTTCAAGTCTCTGCATTACTGCTTCCACTGTGAGACCTGATATTGGTGATCCCATGGGTGTTCTGTTGACTTGTTTGTTGGTTTTGTGATTGAATGTGAAGTGATGGTGAGGCACAGGTCCACTAGCTTGAGGATGTTGTCTTTGTTGGTGAAATTAGTGCTGTCTGACCCATAGTCTCCCTACCTGGTATGTGAACGTAGAGACTAACCAAGGAACTCCACCAAAAACTAAAACACCTACTTGAAGATTCATGCCATTTCATTCACTCCACTAAAGAATTCCTGAACACTATTAAAGACACCAGTATAGAAGGCGATGAAATAATGGTCTCTTTTGATGTTACAGCCCTTTTCACATCAATTAACATTGACCTGATGAAAGAAACACTGGCATCGCTACTAGGAAAACCAGGACCACAAACACCAGACAGCACCAACTTCATCAGCAAAAACAACATCCTCATGCTAATGGACCTATGCCTCACCACCCACTTCACATTCAATCACAAAACCTATAACCAAATCAATGGAACACCCATGGGATCACCAATATCAGGGCTCATTGTGGAAGCAGTAACGCAGAGACTTGAACAAACTGCCCTCCCATCTATCCAACCCAAACTTTGGGTCTGCTACGTGGATGACACCTTTGTCATCACAAAACCGAACAAATTAGAGGAAACATACGTCATCAACAATATCCTGTTACGACACTGGGTAAACCCTCTTGCTTAATTTACACCAGCAATACAGAAGAAAAAAAAATTCCTGTGCAGTAATCTGTGAAAATTCGAGAGGCCAAGAAATTTAAAGAAAAAATTTCTAACTTTATTTCTTCAAGTATAACAGAATAATTAACTGACAACTATTTACAACTACTTCCCCAACCTACCTTTTATCTTCCTTTCTATAATCCTCATCCAATAAAACCCCTGATTTAAGATTTACCAAAAATTCAAGCTTTCAAAACCAACCAGTTGTCAAAACTTCTATTTGGATTTTCCTGTGTCGTCTTTTCTTCTTGAGGTTTATGCTTCACAGGTCATGGATCAATAAAAGTACCTTTTAAGAGAGCTATTTTTCGGGCAGTCTCTACATGCTGGTAGCGTGGCAGTTCTCCTCACAACTGTTCAATTTTCCCTGGTCTTATACCCCAAATATTGGATTGTGTCATTGGCTTTTACAATTGTCAATGTACTCAATTCAAACTTGATTGGAATTGGGTATTTTTCAGGGTATTATTCAAATTGATTGGCCTAATTCAAATCTGTTTTTGTCTCCAGGCTGCCAGTTATCCTAGCTACCCCAGTAGCTGGACCACATGTTACATTGTACCTTATTCAGAACACTTGATGTTGTCAGATCATTCTGCTAGCTTTTAACTCTCTTAAAGGTACAGTGCACCCACATCTTCATAACAATCTGACAGGCATAAAATTCATAGGAGGAGAATGACAACAAACTCCTATTCCAAGATGTGACAGTTGAATGTACAGTTAATGGAGAGCTTTAAACCAGCGTCAACAGAAGAACGACAAACACAGACCAAATACTTCAGAAGCAATCATCCACAAAAGGAGCTGCATCAAGACATTATTTCAGTGAGCTACATCACACTGCAGCACATAAGTACTACAAAAAGCAGAAGAAAAATATCTATAAAACATTTTCAAGAAAAATGGGTACCCAATAAGCACGCTCCACCAATTCTTCAGAAACAAACCCAAACAAGCAGACATAGCACAACCAAAAACTGTAGCCACATTACCTTATATCAAAGACATATCAGAAAGACTTTCAGACTACTCAGACCCCTTGGCATCATGGTAGCCCACTAACCTACCAACTCACCTACCTACCTATGAACAGTGACTAATGAACCTAAAGGATCCATTAGATACTACCAGCAAAACTAAAGTCATTTACAAAATACCATGCAAGAACTGTTTTTAAAAAAAATTCTACATTGGACAAAAAAGCAGGAAACTTGCCACCAGAATATACGAACACCAACTAGCAACCAAAAGACACTGCCCACGATGACTAGTTTCTATACATAAAAGAAGGACACCACTTTGACTGGGACAACACACACATCCTAGGGCAGGTGAAACAAAGACATGTACGTGAATTCTTAGAGGCATGGCATTGGCACCAGAACTCCATCAATAAACACATCGTTTTAAATCCTATCTACCTTCCCTTGAAAAGAAGAACTGGAAATGACATTACCCACCTGAAGAAACCGAGACTGATGAATAGAGAGTTGGGACATACCACCAGCACTTCACCAGAGACTCTCACTGATGTTACTTAGTATGGTGACAAAACATCTGAAAACAAACCTTCCAGCTCAGTGAGCTAACGTACATACTTATCATCAACCTAAGCTACAAATTATCTCAAATTGATTTCACAACTGTTTTTGGCTGCAGAGATATTAGCTGTATTAGTTATAAACTTCCAAAGTGCCTGAGATTCTGAAAGGATCCCAGTGGATTGGAAATTAGCTAATGAAACATCTTCCTTCAAGAAAGGAGAGAGACAGAACACAGAAAATTATCTGCCATGTGGAAATTAGTAGAGCCCATTAAGCTGGATTCTTAGAAAATCATAATGTAATCGGACAGGGTCAATTTGGCTTTTGAAAGGGGTATCATTGTTAGAATGGGATGGAATAAGTCCTATAGAATGTAGTGATTTTGGATTAGAAGTGTGGAATCCATATGGGTGGCAGTATGAAATATCAATGGTAGATGACACTGGTAATAGTTGATTGGCCCCGAACACTAGATATTCTGTATGACTGAGAATTAATCAGGAGATAATGGGGGCATGTAAAAAAGGCAGTGCATTAATCATAGGTGACATTAATCTTCACTGCCATTGTAAAACCTTTATTTAAAAAGGGAAGAAGATGCAAAAAAACTGGTAACTTTTGGCCAGTTAGCTTAATGTCTATTATTGGGAAAATGTTCAAGCTGGGCTTATGTAGGTTAAGTTTGGTGTAGTCCGTTCAGAACTCATGTCTCTTCAAGGAAAAAAATGAATAACGATTGTAATTTTGTTTGAGTGGGAGGGAAGACGAGAGACCTGATATGTATTAGCATCCCAGGGGTTTTCAAGCAGTTGGTGCAGACATTTGCAGAGTTGCAGCATGTTAAACCTGGTTGTTTATTGAAATCCCGATTTTTAACAACTCTGTTTTCAGATAATAGTTATATTTGGTAAGAAAAAACTGGGCTACTTCCTGTAGTACTAATCCATCCAGGCCAAGTTCATCCAAAATGTTTGTGCTTTGTTTCTGGATGTCAGTTAGGGCAGATAGTGAAATGCTGAAGTTCTCTTGGTCTCTTTGGGTAGGGCAGAGAAGAAATCACAAGTGATGAATAGTTGATTTGAGCAAGGACAAGATAAGCTTTGACGATAATGCCCCCTTGTTGGATAGCTTGTTGAAACTCATTGGTAGCTCAAGTGTGAAAAATTGCCATTTTGGTGAGCATGAGTTGGCACTTCTAACAAAAAAAAGTGAAAGGAAATTGATAGAAAATGCAAGTTTTTGTTATCGTTCTCAAGTTAAAAGGTGGTTTTTAAATTATTCATTTCCCCATCTTTCTAATACATTGACTCTTTGAATAGTCCAGAGAGTTTCACACAGCTCATAATACCTCATTATTCTTGACTGAACCTTGATAGTTAAGGGTGCAACATTTATTTATTTTATTTATTTGAAGATTGTGTCTATCCTCAATATTTTGACCCAATATGCTCAAGTACATTTACATTTTAACAGAAGTTACTCACGTCTGACAAAGTTTGTCTTCCTTCCTTCTGGCACAAAAGTGACTTGACGTTCCCTCAGACTGTCTTAGCCAAGCTGATTAAATTTGAGACAGGCTAATTCTGAAGCTTTTTCCTAGTTTGTGCAACTGAACAACATATGGAACTATCAAGGGAGAATAGTTAGTGTGATTACTATATTAGCTGACTTACTGTAACTATTCATTACACCATAACATACAAATGCTCTGTGCACTGAGTTCACAAAGAGCATAGGATTAGAAACAGAGTTTCAGCAACTATAAATAGATCTGTTTTTGTCCTTTTTATTGGTATAGCTGATGCTCGAAATGATCCTATAACGTTTAAGACAAATCTGAAAGGATATCCAGACAGACCTGGCTGGCTGCGATATATTCAAAGAACTCCATACAGTGATGGTGTGCTTTATGGGTCACCAACCATTGAGAACGCTGACAAAACGACAGTCATTGAGGTACCATAACAATCTATTTGTTAATGTGTTACCATGCTAGCTTTTAAGAGATTGTGGACAAAGTACAGAATTTCTGGCTATTTATGAACAATTTATTCTCACTGAGAAAATGTGTGCATTCTACCTTGTAATTCAATGCAATTTAGGAACTACTTGAAAACCAACCGTTGCAGAAACATTATGTTCAAGTTTAAGGTAAAGTGAAAATCACACTGAAATATTTTCTCTGACTGGGAGTTTATTCATTCCAATACCATAACTTCCTGTGTAAATGGAGTTTCCATCTCTCTTAAAACAAAACAAAGTTTGGCAACAGAAGCAGTCCCAAGGAAATTCATGTCCCATACAAAACTATTAGAATGGAAAATGGAGGTAAACTGTTCCATGTACGTAGCATGTTGTTGTCTCTGTGCTGTTACATACTTTGAAGTGATCTGATTATTTTTATGGAGGCAAACATGGCAATGTTGGACGTGGGAAGATTGGAAAATTGCAATGCCAAGCTCATTTTATTGCTGCAGGTCAAGGGATAAACATTACAAAGAACACACCCATTACTTCCGTCTGTTTAGTGAGTGCTTTGAGATCTTTTCTTCATTTCTTGTTGAAAGGGTAACTTCTGCAACATTAGTATACCCTCAATGCTACACTTCAATAGAAACAGAAATTCAGAAAATGAGTGGAACATTTGATCATCAGTGTAATCATAATATTTCCAGTGACTTCGCTTCCATAGCCTCCATTGTAGAGAACGCCACTGGCTCACCTCTTCAATTTGAAGTGGCCTGCCACTGGGACTCCTTGGTCTCAACCACTGGCCAGAGGAAACACGGTTCCGGTATTCCAGACTGTTCATTCTGTCAGAATTTTATGTTTCAATGAGATCCCTTCTCACTCTTCTCAACTCTGGGGAATACAGTCCTCCTCAACCCAATCTCTCCTCAAAACTGCTGTCCCAGGAATTAATCTAATGAGCATTCACTATACTCCTTCTTCTATGGAAAGTATATCTTTTCTTAGGCAAGGAAACAAAACTGCACACAGTACTCCAGGTATGGTCTAACCAAGGCTCTGGAGAGATGCAATAAGTTTTCTTTGCTCCAGAGTCAAACACACTTGCAATGAACATTAACATACTGTTTGCTGGCTTATCTGTCTGCTGCAACTGCAAGCTTGCTTCGTTAGTGTACAAAGACACACAGCTCTGTTTGTACATCAACCTTTCTGAATATAATCACAATTTTAAATAATGCTGGTCCCATTCCAGTGGGAAGAACAGAATGGCAAAGGTCACATTTATGGATGTTTTACTGTATTTGCTCAACTTGTCTAAATTGCTGTGAAACCTCTTTATACTTTCCTCATCATTCCACCTCCTATTGTGTTTTATGTCCTGAAAAAATTTAGAAATATTACAATTAGTTCCCTCATCCAAATCATTCTTCTATATGTAATGTGAATAGCTGGGGGTCCAAGCACTGACCCCTGTGATGTCATACTCGTCATTGTTTTCTGCTTTGATCAGTGCCCCCTTATTCTTAAAAGATTATTAATAGAAATTTTTGCAGAAAACCAAAACTAAGAGTCCCAAGTTGGTTCCTTAATGTACTGGTCTAAAAATCCATCTTGTACACATTCCAGAGCCTCATCTATCACAGTATTATTGATGTAGCTTTCCCAGTCTATATGCAGACTAAAGTTACCTGTGACAATACTTGCATCCTTATTATTTGGAGATGCCGGTGTTGGACTGGGGTGTACAAAGTTAAAAATCGGGTCAGGCAGCATCAAAGGAGAAGGAGAATCGATGTTTCGGGCATAAGCCCTTCAGGAATGAGGAGGGTGTGCCCAATTGAGCCCTCCACTACAACCTGATGAAGGAGCGTCACTCCAAAAGCTAGTGCTTCCAATTAAACCTGTTGGACTATAACCTGGTGTTGCGATTTTTTTTTTAAACTTTGCATCCTTATTGTATGCGTCTCTCATTTCATATTTAACACTATCTCCTACCTCACCACTACTGTTTCAAGATTTGTAGAGAATTCCAATTAATGTTTTGCACCCTTGATCCTTCTTGGCTCTACCCAGGTTCCCTGTGCTGTTATCCTTACTCACTACTGCGCTGGTATTACCTTTCATTGACAATGCCCCACCCACTTCATTTTCAGTTTTGCCTGCCCTCCTAAAGACTGAATGTCCTGGGATGTTTACTTGTTAGCCTTGGTCACCCAGCAGCTATGTATCCATGATTGCAATCATATTATACCTATGTATAACCTTCTGCTTTATTAACTTGCCTGCTTTATTGCAAAGGTTCCGTGCATTCAGATATAGTACCTTTTTTTTTGAGGTTTTCACTTTTTCACAGGGATGGAAATGTACATCTAGGATGAAAGGGAGTTGGGTCTAAAAAGAAAGGAAATTGTTGAACAGTCAGACAGCATCAAGAGTTATGGTGCAGGTGGGGACAAGTTGGGCAGAAAAATACAATTAATATAAGAAGCAAGCTTAGCGAGTCAGGCTGAAACAATTCATTTGGTCCTCCGCAGGCTGTTAGTTAACTTTTATCCCGTGACGTTGTCCTGATCCTGATAATCTGAAACAAATCTAATAAAATTATAATCCTTATCTTACATTTTTTAATAGATTTTATGCTTTGGTCTATTTACATTATTTATATCTGATTCTTCCTCTGCTAGAATTCTGTGATTAAATTATTTGATTTATTGGAAATAGCTGTACAGAAAATTGAAATACATGACTTGACCAAATATTTTTTTCTGTGATCTTCTGTGAGGAATATTTAAATTTTACTTAAAATTCATTGTAATTGCTTTACATGTCAAACACAACAACAAAATATGAAAATATTCTTGAAAAGGTTAATGAAGGAGGGAAAAAGAATCCAATAGAAAGCTAACTGGAAATATAGAAACAGAAGAGTTGCTGCAGTTATTTGAAAAGGAAAAGAGTTAACAAAATTAACATTGGTCTGTAGAACATGAGATTAAGACATTAATAATGGCAAATTAAGAGGTGGCTGATGAACCCAAACAGGTATTTTTGATCAGTCTTCGCTTTAGGGGATACTAATAACATCCCAGAATTAACTGAATATCAGGAAACCGAAAGGAGGGAGGAACTAAAGAAATTTACAATTACTAAGGAAGTGTTGCCTCGCAAATCCTTGAGCTGACAAGTCCTCGATCCTGATGAGTGTCATCCTCTGGTCTTAAATTTGAGCTGGTTGATGCTTTGATTTTAATTTGAGGGAAGATTCCATTTAGAATGGCATATAGTGAGTGCAACTCATTTACTTCAGGAAGGACAGGAGACAAAAAGCAGATTTTTTAAAAAAAATTTACTCATGGGATATAGGCATTTATGGCCCATCCCTAATTGCCCAGAGGGCAGTTAAGTGTCAACCATATTGCTGTGGATCTGGAGACACATCAGTGAGACCAGGTAAGGATGGCAGATTTCATTTCTGAAAGGATGAGTGATCCAGGTTTTTCCAACAATTGCATGGTCATCATTAGATTTCAGATTCTTTATTAAATTCAAATTCCACTATCTGCCATGGTGGGACTTGAACCCAGGTCCCCAGAACATTAGCTGAGTTTCTAAATTAATAGTCTAGCGATAATATCACTAGGCCATTTTCTCCCTATATCATAAACCAGTTAGCTTAATATGTCATAGGAAAACTGTTAGAAGCTATTATTGTAGACTTTATGCAAAGACACTGAGAAAAGTACATGATAAATAAGTCAGAGTAAACATGATTTTGTGAAAGGGAAGTCCTGTTCAAACCAAGTTATTTTGGGAAGAAACATGTGCCTTATGTAATGGGGTAGACAGTCACTGGATGGGTTGTTATTGCATTTCCTGAAGTGTCACATCTAAGGTCATTGCTGTAAATGAAAGCTGCTGGTGCAAGATGTAACGTAATGGCATTGGTAGAAGATTGGCTAGACTACAGAAAACTGTTATAAGTGGGTCATTTTCAGTTTTGGCAAGATGCAGTGAGTGGTGTACCACCAGGATCAGCATTGAGGTCTTAATTATGTAATTTACACAAATAATTTGGATGAAAGGGATTGAAAATAAGGTTGCTAACTTTGATGCCAAAATGATGGGTGGGAAAGACAGTTGTGAAGAAGTTACAAAGGGATGTAGGTAGACTAAGTGAGTGGTTGAAAATCTGGAAATGTGGAGTATAAAATGGGAAAATGTGGAATTGTCCATTTTGGCAGGATGAATAGAAAAGAAACATGCGATTGAAATAGTGAGAGATTGCAGAGGAATTTGAGTATCCTAGTGCATGAATTTCAAAAGACAACAAGGTGTTATGAAAACTAATAGAATATTATTGTTTTATTATGAGAGGAATTGAACTCAAAATTACAGAAATTATGCTTCAATCATACAGCACACTGAGATTACATCTGGAGTACAAAGCTAAAAAATCTCACAGCACCAGGTTATAATCCAACAGTTTTGGAAGCACTAGCTTTCGGAGCACTGTTCCTTCAAGTGGTTGTGGAGTATAAAATCATAAGGCACAGAATTTATCGCAAAAGTTTACAGTGTGACATAACTGAAATTATATATTGAAAAAGAACCAGAATATTTGTTAAGTTTCTCATCTTTTAGAACGAACATGTTGGTTTCATTTCTTTCTTATGTAAATCGCAGAACTTTTTTAAAGTTACATTCTCAAGTGAAATTTAACAATTGGTGTCATGTTAGCCCAGATAATGTATTGAAGGTGTGAGCTGCCCTGTGTGAGACAGTCTGACCATTGTGGCACAGACAGATTCTAATCTAAGAAAACAGATTTATAGAAACTTACATGGATTCATGCAGTTTTTAAGCAAAGTAAAATGTAATTCTGCAAGTACAAATTCCCCCCACAAACCTGTGTCTTTGTGTGCACGTGTGTGTAGGGGGTGTGGTATGAGTGTTTGAGTGTGTGTAAAGGGGTATAAGTTTGCATGAGAGTGGGAGTGCATGTGTGAGCTTTTGAGAGCGGGTCTCTGTGTCTGTGTGTGTGTGTGTGTGTGTGTGTGTGTGTGTATATACAGTGCAATGGGGTCCCCTGTAGTGCGACATTAACCCAAGGTCCCGGTTGAGGCTATTCCCATGGGTACCGAACTTGGCTATCGGCCTCTGCTCAGCCACTTTTTTGTTGTTGCCTGTCCCGAAATCTGCCTTGGAGGATGGTCACCTGAAAGTCCGAGGTCGAATGCCCCAGACCACTGAAGTGCTCTCCGACTGGGAGGAACACTCCTGTCTATTGTTTGTTCTGCGGTGTCCACTCATCTGTTGCCATAGCCTCTGCTCAGTCTCGCCGATGTACCATGCCTCAGGGCATCCCTGCCTGCTGCGTAGGAGATAGACAACATTGGCTGAGTGACATGAGTAGCTGCTACATACATGGTGGGAGGTGTCCGTGTCTACACACTGACACGTCTTGCAGCATCTACCGTGACAGGGTTGTATGGTGTTCTCCTGAAAGCCGGGCAGTTTGCTGTGGACAATGATCTGTTTGAGGTTTGGCACTTGTTTAAAAGCGAGAAGTGGAGGTGTGAGGAAGGTCTTGGTGAGGTGCTCATCCTCCCTAATTATCAATGGCTAGGCCACCATTTATTGCCCTAATTTTCCCAGAGGGTAGTTAAGTCAGCCACATTGTTTTGGGTGTGGAGTCACAGGTAAGAAAGACAGTGTCTTTCCCTAAAGAGCATTAGTGATTGGTTTTTCCCACAATTGACACGAGTTTAATGGCCTTCATTCGACTCTTAATTACAGATTTCTTATTGCTTTTATCTGCCACAGTGGTATTCAGACCAGGTTCCCAGAATGATACCGGGGTCTCTGGATTAATAGACTAATAATATTCTAGCACTAGACCATCACTGTTCCCAGTTTCTTAGTCACCAGCACCAGCATTAAAAATACCCACCACAAGAGGGAGGTATTTTAAATTAATAACTTTTCTGGCAATGAAACTACTGCAGGAGGTGTCATGGTGCAGCTGGAGTATTCCTGTCCCTGGGCGAGACCCAAGCAGTCTCTGCCATCTAAAGTGTGTATGTAGCGAAGCCCACCAATTGATTGACAGACTGTAAATCTTTCCTATATGCCTGATGGCAGACAGGAAGAACAGGTGACTTACCTGTTCCGCTATCATGCAGAAGGCAAGGGCAAACTATAACAGTACTTCGCCTGTAAGTACAGGTCATTCTGCTTGAACACAAATTTGCCGTAATGTGATTGCTGAATTGGGGACACTGTTTCTAAAGTGCGAACTTTCAAAACATGTGTTGGCTGTAATGTGATTACATCACAAACATTTTTAAAGTGCTGTTTCCAAAGCATGATTTTTCTGTAATGCGGGATTGCACAAGAACACAAGCATCACGTTATAATAGAACGACAAGTACAGACCACTGCAATACAATCAAAGTATGCCTTGCTTTATTTTCTGGATTTGTTAATTGAACTCAAATTCCAGCCGTTCCCATGGTGAGCTTTGAAGCCTTGGTACCAGGGCATTGATCTGAATCTCTGGATTAATAGTCGAGTGACATTACCACTTCGCTGCTGTCTCCACGAATAAATAGATAGCACTTGAGTAAGAAAAGGTAAGGTGTGAGGTGGGGTCAGAGCAAGAGGAATCTGTTAAGATCTTCAGGGTTATAATGCAACTATGTAAATGCACAGAATTGTAAGTAAGCTTCAGGCACAAAACCCCATGGAACTATGCACCAACACATAGTGCGTAGTAATGGGTGTGGAATTTTAAATATTGTCGTAGGCAGTTTCTAACTGGAATACCATAGAATTACAGAAAGCCTAGAGTGTGCAAAGAGGCTATTTGGCCCATTGAGTCACACCGACTCTCCTAAAGAGCATCCCACCTAAACTCAGCCCCGTCTACCGTATCCCTGCATTTCCCCCATGGTTAACCTCCGTAGCCTGTCCACCCCTTGACAGGATAGGTAATTTAGCATGGCCAATCCACTGAATCTGCACATTTTCAGGTTGTGGGAGGTAACTGCAGTATGTGGAAGAAACACAACAACACAGCAGAATGTGCAAACTGCACACACAGTTGCCCGAGGCTGGCACCGAACCCAAGTCCCTAGCGCTGTGAGGCAGCAGTGCTAATATATTTATCTTTTTGATGATTTGCTGTTTCTTTTCTTCTTTTACAGATCACTGCTTATAATAGACGAACATATGAAACAGCAAGGCATACTTTGATTGTCAACATTATGGCTTCAGATGGTATGAAGGTTTTTTAATATATTTACTGTTTTACATAGTAAGGGTAATGACTTTGCAATAAAAACAAAACTTGGTGTAAACATGCAGCTTGCATCTGCAGAGGAGAAAAGACTGCTCAGAATTCTGGATGTCGAGTTTCCTTGTGCTATTTTACCATTTGGAAGCATTCTCAGCAACAGTAAGAACCAACTTTTGAGTCAATCTGTTCTTTGATTTTGGCCAGAAACAACTTTAATGTGGAATCATTACAAATAGAATTTTTAAAACAACACATTTGTAATTTCCTAGAAGTTAAGAGATGAAGACATTCCTATACCTGAAGTATAGTAAATGTGGAATGTATCATCCATGAGGCAGTTTACAGCTGGGAGCTGCTATTCTGGTAGGCTAGACTGGGTGAGGATGGCAGATTTCCTTATCTAAAAGACATTAGTGAACCAATTTTGTTTTATTATCACCAGTACTGATCGATAGCTTTATATTCTGGATTTGTTAATTGAGCTCAAATTCCAGCCGTTCCCATGGTGAGATTTGAAGCCTTGGTACCAGGGCATTGATCTGAGTCTCTGGATTAATAGTCGAGTGACATTACCACTTCGCCGCTGTCTCCACGAATAAATAGACACTTAAGTGCTAAGGTATGAGGTGGGGTCAGAACAAAAGGAATCTGTTAAGATCTTCAGGGTTATAATGCAACTATGTAAATGCACAGAATTGTAAGTAAGCTTCAGGCACAAAACCCCATGGAACTATGATGTCATGGTGATAATGGAGACAAAAAGAGGAAGGACTTGGTGTGAAATATCCGTGAATACAATGTGCAGAATAAGGGCCAAAACATGATGGATTGTAATGAGAAATTAAATTCAAAGTTACTCTATTCTTCTCACGGCAAGTCAACACAGTCAACTTCCTTCATAATGATGTGGAATTGCTGATGAAGGTTACACATGCCAAAAACCCACTAGCTTCTGGAGATTCTTGTGTTGGTGTGCAGTGCCGTTTCAGAGATGTAAAACTACAATCTGATAAAGAATCTTAGGCTTGAACTGTACTATCTTGCTGAACACAGTACTTTGACCAAATACATTAATCCATATAATGATTACCAGGCTCTAGCTTTTTTGAGATTAAATGTTACAAAACATTCTTGAGAATTCAATGGGAAAACCATCTCTCCTAATATTGATTAATAACTAGAGGTGGTCTATATTTAGTTGAATAACCATCCATGCCACTTTAAGTGTGGAACATCAAAAAAACCATAAGTATCACAACATATTCGAAATGATTACGTTCATTAGGAGAGGGATGTTAATATCAGAGCTGAAAATGTGTTGCTGGAAAAGCGCAGCAGGTCAGGCAGCATCCAAGGAACAGGAGAATCGACGTTTCAGGCATAAGAAGGGTTAAGAAGGGCTTATGCCCAAAACGTCGATTCTCCTGGTCCTTGGATGCTGTCTGACCTGCGCTTTTCCAGCAACACATTTTCAGCTCAATCCCCAGCATCTGCAGTCCTCACTTTCTCCTCGGACGTTAATATCAGTCAGCTTCAATTCGGACTGTCCTGAACTTACTGGGTGACGCACACTCCAGGATTAAGGTGATATTACAGGTATTTCAGATATAACGTGTTTTGTCGGTGCAAATTGGCGCAAATGCACTTGACAAATAGTGGACACTGTTTGCATAGTGCGAACTTTTTACTGCACGGGTGTAGTACAGCGCAAGATTACACACACACGCAACTATCGCGTTACACCAGAAATACCTGTACTTTGTTATTTGATGGATATCTTTCTTTTACTTTCAAGTATTGTAATTGTATCAGAATCATAGAATCCTTACAGTACAGAAAGAGGCCATTCAGCCCATCAAATCTGCACCCCAACCCTTTGAATAGAATCCCATCCTGACCCAGCCCATTACCATATCCCAGTAACCCTGTATTTACCACGGCCAATCCACCTAACCTGCACATCTTTCGACTGCAGGAGGAAACTGGAGCACACGGCAGATACCCATGCCGACACTGGGAGAACATGCAAACTCACACAGGCAGTCGCCTGAGGGTGAAATCGAACCAGCTCCCTGGTAATGAGGCAGCAATGCTAACCACCAAGCCACCATGCTAACCTTAGAAAAAGTTTGAAGTTTGGATTCTCTTGTAGAAATAAGAACTGAGATATTACTGGGAAATAAAAGACACCAATTTGCCAATGCTCTCTTCTTACACTCATTGTGACATTTTGCAAGAATGTAAATTTGAGGAGAAAACTAAAGTTGCCACTGCCTGAGAGAAGAGTGTTGTTTGACTGGCAAGTAGACTTTGATTGATAGAGGTGTGGCTATGGAAAATGCACCCATTGATGTTGCATGTCAGTTAACAGCCAGTTTTTGTTTAAATTTTGATCAAGCAGGTTGGCAACGATTCATCAGATCATCGCCCTGAGAAGTGAAACAGTGAATAGCTGTCTCCTATTTTTGTGGAATTGAAGCAGACAGTGCATGTTCTTTCTGTCTGCAAAGAACAGGGTCCTGTGTGTTAATGTATGTAGCTTCTAGTGCAGCACACCGTAACCTTGACTGGCAATCTTAAATTGTGTGTCAGCATAGTTCCTGCTATATTCAGGATTATTCAGCAAATACTATCTAATTGTAGAATCACATTTATTGTTAGACACTGTAAGCACAGACTGGTGCGTACAGTCAGTACCCTGCTTGTTGTGAACAGCTGAATGGATATGCTGTTGATGAATCTCTGATTTCAGGATGTACTGCCTACGTACCTGGCATCACACTAGCACTGAATTTCATATATCATTTTTTGTTTCTGTGATAGGCAGAAGGCCTGTTTTTACCTGATGGCAGCATCTTTTTATTGGCTAACACACACATGTTGCTACTGCATAACAGCAGCATGAAGCAGCTGGTTTCACCTGTTGCTGAAAGTATCTGAGATATTGTACATTTTTCTTGGTAATCTGAGGTAGGCTGGGCACTATTAAGACCGAGGGGGTGCCTTAGGGTCTTCCACCAGTTTGCCTGACGTACAGCAATAAATGATCAGACCAGAGTGTCTGTATTCCTTCGGGTGGTTTTGTTGAAGCCAGTTTCTACAACAAGTTTGCACGGTGAACAAAGGGCTGGAACCCTGTTTACCTGATTTCTGACAAGGCCAATCTTTTGAGTGTGGAATTGTTCATGCACGATGGCAGTTTATGGAATACAATACTAGGTCTGATAATAAGGACCAGTTACCTTTCTCTTTCAATGTTATTTAACATTGTGATTTATGCTCACTAGTTTAGTTACTTCGGTTATACAGAGTCCCAGACTAAGCATAGGACCACACATCGCAGTGGCAAGGCTCACATGATATCATGAGCTACAAAGCAAAGTCGAGTAAAATTGCTGCCAGCAATGCATCTCTTCCCCGATGAGCCCAATCTGCTCTATGCTTGTTTTGTTTTGAATAGAACGTCTGTCAAATGATGTCACCATCTGTGGCAGTGTACCCACAGTCACTGCTGCAGACATCAGATTGGCCGCCTTGAGGGTGAACCAATGGAAAGCGACAGGTTTGGATAGAGTCCCCAGCCTTGCACTCCGATCCTGCGTGGACCGACTGGTGGGAGTTTTTGCAGATATCTTTAACCTTTTTTTAATCTGAGCAGCATGAGGTAGCACTCCCTCGCAGCACCAGGGACCTGGATTGGATTCCAGCCTCAGGCAGCTTTTTGGGTGGAGTTTGCATGTTCTCCCTGTGTCTGCGTGAGTTTCCTCCAGGTACTCCAGTTTCCTCCCACACTCCAAAGATGTGCAGGTCAGGTGCATTGGCTATGCCAAATTTCCCATAGTATTAGCTGCATTAGTCAGGGGTAAATGTTGGGGAATGGACTTTGGAGGGTTGGTGTGGACTTGACGGGCCAAATGGCCTATTTCCACACTGTAGGGAATCTAATCTAATCTAACCTCTCATCACTCTGACGTAACGTTCCCACCTGCTTCAAGAAGACCAGCATCATTTCAGTGCCTGATTTTTCTTTGGCAATGTATCTTAATGTCTACCGCTTGACTCTGACATCCATCATTGTGAAGTGTTTTGAGAGGTTAGTAATGGCACACATTAACTCCAGCCTTCTAGAATTGCATTGCTCCACTACAAATCACCTATTGTGACAATGAGCCCATGGCCGGTGCCATCTCTCTGGACCTACGCTCATCCCTGGAACATTTGGATAATAAAGACACCTATGTTAAACTCTTATTTCTTGACTTTGGCTCTGCCTTCAACACCATAATTCTAACTGAACTTATCTCCAAACGCCAAGACCTGGGTCTCTGCTCCCTGCTTCTGCAACAGGATCCTTGACTTCTTGACCTGCAGACCGCAGTCAGTAAGCATAAGTGGTGACACCACCTCCACAACAATGCTCTATACTGGTGCCACACAAGGCTGTGTATTCAGCCCTAACTGTACTCTTTATGCTCTCAAATTCTAACTCCACTATGCAAACTTATGCAAAGGAATAAAAGCTGTAAGAGTGAAGTGTAGCAAATGCGGCTGGGAGGGTAGTTACCACTCCGTTGCATGTCACTATCCTAAATGTAATAGTAATATAAGAAATAGTGAAGAAGATGCGAAATCCAATGCGAAATCTGCCGACTTAGATTTACAACAGCCATAGGTTTAGGGCAGCACGAGAGGCATGTGCACCCTAATTTAAGAAATATTAAAAGAAATAAAGAGAAGAAAGGTAATTTGGAAAAAGTAGAAAAAGGTAAAAGAGGAGTTTGGTCCAACTCTGAAATAAAAATGCTGAAACAGTTAGAACAGGAACTTGTAAGCTGCAAAAATATTAATAAACTTATCACTAAAAAATTAAGAACTAAAACGCCAAAACAAATTTCCGATAAAAGACTATTAGTTAAACAAACTAGAACTAGCAACAAAGAGGTGGACACAAGTCAAGGAGTAGTCCCCATTAATGATAATAGAAATGAAGAGAATAGTGACGTTGATTTCGATACTCCAATAGAGGAAATAGTAATAGAAGAGAATAACTATCAAGGAAATAATAATAATACTAATGGGAGTTTAGAATCTAAGAATCGGCTATTATTAGAGATGATGGAGGACAAAATAAGTAAAAGCAAACGTACAACAATAAATGACTATGATAGCATTATGGATATGGTAATTGGTAAATTAGGAACTAATAATGAAAGTAATAAATTGAATAAACCGAAATATATATATAAAGGAATTAATTACTAAGCATAAGGATATTAGACAAGAATATAATACGAGAGTAAGTAATGCCAAGAGAAGATATAGTAGAAAAAAAGGAAAATTTTAAGAAATACAGGTTATATCTAAGAATAAAAGACAGTACCTAGCTAGAACTATGATGGGAGCTCAGTCTAAATGTGAATGACTGCTTAGCAAGACTGAGCTAGAAGATTATTTTAAAAATAGATTGTCTATTCCTAATAAAAGTAATTTGAGAGGATTTGCCAAATATAAAGAATTTGCTCTCAAATTCTAACTCCATTTATCCTCTACCTCCTCAGAAAGTTAAGTGAATTTGGCGTATCCACAAGGACTCATACCAGTTTTTATAGATGCACCATAGAAAACATTCTCTCTAGATACATCACAGCTTGGTGTGGCAACTGCTGTGCCCAAGACCACAGGAAATTTCAGAGGGTTGTGAACGCAGCCCAGTCTATCACGAAAACCAGCCTTCCTTTCATTAACTCCATCTATACTTCCCACTGCCTCGGGAAAGCAGCCAGCATAATCAAATACCTTCCCACCCTAGTTATACGCTCTTCCACCCTCTTCTGTCGGCAGAGGATACAAAAAAGTTTGAAAATGCATATCAACAGATTCAAGAACAGCTTCTTCCCTGCTGCAATCAGACATTTGAACAGACCTCTCATATTAAAGTTGATCTTTCTTTGCATCTTCTCTGTAGCTGTAATGCTATGTTCTGCATTCTGTGCTATTACCCTGATGTAATTATATAAGACATGATTTGTCTGGTTAGCATGCAAAACAATACCTTCACTGTAGCTTGGTACATGTGACCATAAACAAATTTGGTTTAAAATACCAAAGTAATACATTAAAATTTAAATTGTCTTATCAAGTCTTCTGTATCAAATACATAGTGAATCTGACTCTTATTCTCTTTTGATGGAAGAATATATTTTCAGGAGTTTTGACTGGACTCTTACAATATCTGGGAAAATTACAATCTAACTGAAAAAGAAATCTGTATTTTAGGAAGAAGGTAGCATTCTTGCCTGGCTTCCTTCCTTTGGCTGGAGGCTGGTTAGACTCTCCAGACCCATATTAGGTTTCTTAACTTCAGTCAGAAGGAGTTAAACTTTGAGAGATGTGGTTACTCCCAATGGCTCCATGTGAAGATTTATGATTGTTAAAAAGACACAACAAGGTATTTAGGAAGATGGGGCTGGAAAGAATAAATAAAAGGTGGCAGTGTTGAGGTTATCCAGGAATGTTGACAGTCAGAATCAATTTGCTTACAGTTAAGAAACAGTAGTTGTGTTTTTAAACTGTTGGATGTTTCTGCAGACCACAAACCAGTGATAAAGACAGAAAAGCAAATTTATAGAAGAGGTGCAAAAGTTATGGATAGCGATAATAGGACTTCATTGCCATCCCAGTTTATAGTGGAATAATCAAGATTGTGGGCAGAGAGAAGGAAGAGATTCTGAAATGTGCTCCTGGGAATTTGAGATGTTTTACCCCTCTATGATGGAGGCATTGTTAGTTCCGGTTCTTGGAACTGAGGTGGATCAAGTGGATCAAATGTCAGTTGGAAATGTTCAGAGAATGGTGCTCACAGGGTTTAGATGAGCTATACAAGAAGCAATCTGGAGTAAAAATATTCATACACAAATCTCCCAAGTGTAATTTCTGCTCCATGCTAAATTAGTGTTCTCTACCATCCTGTCTTCACTTGGTTGGGTATTTGAACTCTGGATCAACACACTTCTGTTGCAGAAAATTTGACATTCCTACATACCATCAGTATAAATACATTTTTCTGACCTCTTAATATTGATAATCTTGAAGGTGTGTCCTTTTAATTAAATATTTAACTAATGGTAGCCCTTTTCTTCTGAAGATTTCTCCGGTCATCCTGGACTTTGTCTTTTGAAAAGAATCACAATTTCATCGCTGTCTATTCAAAACTAAGGCTAACTATCTGCCCCTCATGTTAACCTGATGAAATGTCTTGAGGCTAGCCTAACTTTACCATCCTTGACTTGGGGGATCAAGTTGTTTAAATGGCCCTGCTGTGTTCAGACCTGCCTGTCCTTTTTAAGAAATAGTTAGAAGAGGATAGTTGCAGTGCAGACATTGGAGGTCTAACGTACCTGTGTTCTACCTTGTTTCCCGGGCTGTGGGTCCTCCCTGTTAGATGTCAGTGCAGTCATCCTACACTTCTGGGCAAATGTCAAGAGACAAGAGAGCTGATATCTAGCTCATCATTCCATGCCTTGCAGTTTGCACCTGGGGAGTAAGTGTTTCCACATACAAACCGTAAGAGAATTAACATCCAGATGACTGTGTGCATATAGCTAGATAAGTGCAATCACAGCACACAGACCTCTGTACATCACTTGCCAAATGTTTCTGTGGGTCTTAAGTCAGGGTCTGGGTATACGTTGTTTTCAACTTTTGTGTTCTTGTCGTTTAAAGATTACCCTTTGCCCTATCAAGCGGAGTTCTTTGTGAAAAACATGAATGTGGAAGAGATGTTGGCAAGTGAGGTTATTGGCGATTTCCTGGGAGCCGTGAAGAATGTTTGGCAGCCTGACCGCCTCAATGCCATTAACATCACCTCCGCACTCGACCGTGGTGGACGAGTACCTCTGCCCATCAATAATATGAAGGAAGGGTGAGTTTAATTTCTTTGGAAAACAAAAAAAAGCAATTTTTCAGATTTGCATCTGACTCCTTGTTGTTTAAGTAATTTGCTTTACCTTGATATCTAAGTATACTGAGAACCTGAAGGTTAATTTCATTGCAGTAACTAAAGTCTGTACAATGTAGAAATATAGAATAAATGGCATAGGTAGATTTATCTTTCTCATTTGCAGCCTTTTCTCAAGGCCCTGGAACCCTTTTGAGCCCATTTCCAGTAGAGGCTTGACCCAGTATATTTAGCTGTGTTTTCCAGGCTGGGGATGAGGAAACCCTCTCACTGACTCCCTTCTTCCAGACAGTCAGTGTAGTCTCATCCATTGTATGGTAACAACTTTTCACAAATCATTTATAGCCATAGGGATAGCAAAGTACAGGAACACTGGGAAAGGCCAATGGAAGACAGCATGGGTCAACTATATATTCCTGCCCCCTTCCCCACACACATTTAACTCCCAGATGTCTTCAGTCTTAAGATACAGATCTGAGTTTCTTTGCAAAGAATTTATTACCATGTGAATTCCAAATTGTCCTAACTCTCAGTTGGCGGAGTATAAAAAACTGTGTTCTCTCTCCCATACAGCCTCACTGGACTTTTAAAATTTCACTTGTCTGACCACAATTTTAAGGTGATTCGAGGAATGTTTAGGGGAGATGTGAGAGGCGGGTTCTTTACAGAGAGTGGTGGGTGTGTGGAATGCACTTCCAGCAGTGGTAGTAAAGTCAGATACATAAGGACATTTTAAGCGACTCGGATAGGCACATGGATGATAGTAAAATGAAAGGTATGTAGGTAAGTTTGATCTTTAGAGTAGGATAAAAGATCAGCACATAAAAAGTCAAAGGGCTTGTACTGCATTGTACTGTTTTATGTACCAGGACCAGGTTTCACACACTTCCTTCCCCCCACTTTGCAGCCCCTCTCTCATTCTCCTTCCTTTCCAACAGTGAGCAGCTCCTGACGGTGATGACTTGTCTCTGGTTGCTCTATGATTTAATGTCAAGGGCTTTTTTTGTTTGGGGTATTTGGGGTGAATCCAGCCATGGCCTCTGTATTCCAAATGCTGGAAGAAAGGCACTAAGGCAAAGCATAACGATAATTAGTCAATTTTTTTATTCAATATGGTATGAATTAATTGTTCATTTTTTGATATGACTTTTATTTTAGTACGGTGGTGAGGTGTTGGTTGGTGAGAGAGGAAAGATAAGGTGTGGAACAAATGGTGAATGGAAAATCTGCTGTGACTACTGCTATAGCATCTGGATGATTACCAACGATAGAGGGGCAGCCACCTTCCTTCCTATTCCTTGTTCTCACAATCCTTCTCCTCCACCTTCTGCTCCTGCTCATGATATGGACAATGACAAGGGCAGAGTTGATCTGTATTACCTGCAAAGCTAAGTATTGCGGTCTGCAACATGAGAAAACTTGAATTTCTAGTGATCTTAGTCGCTTCTCTGGAAAACAGTGAAATGTAGTGAGATCTCATTGAGTAGAGAATCTTAGTAACCTCCATTATGGAACACTAGAAGGTAAACTGTGCGATGCTGCAAATATCTTCAGCTTAGAATAGTCAGAAGCAGGAACTCTGGACAGACTAATTCCAACACTTGCTACTTTGTGCAACTGAATCACACACTGATAGCTGCAGATTTCTGTGACGCCCTTAAATGAACCACAGGGATCTTACAGGTTTTTCCTTGCTGATGTTGCTCATGCTGTTAAAGTTGTTTAAAATAGATTGACAGGGAATGAGGTCCTGACAAGTAATTCAGAGGAGCGAGAAGCTGAGATGGAATTAGAAGTTAAAATGTGAGTGAATGAGTCTGGAAGGCAGATGAAATGTGGGCTAGATAAGAAACAGTGAGTTTAGCAAGGCTAAATAGAATGTATCTGAATGCAAGGAGCATGAGGAATAAGCTGGATGAGTTGAGGGTACAGAAGACTACATGGGAATTATCTCAGAGTTATGACTGAGACTTGGTTGAAAGATGAGTAAGGTTGGCAGGTCAACATCCCTGATTATAGGATATTCAGATGACACAGAGAGGTTACGGTGCTGGTGAGGTTTGCTGTTAGCAATATTGATCAAGGAATCAATTCTAGCAATGAGGAGGGATGAAATCTTGGAAGGATCATCAAATGAGGCCATGAGGGGAGAAGTGAAAAATAAAAAAGGGACAAACCTGTTGAGTGTGTACTACAGGCCATCGAATAGTCTGGAAGAGAGGGGAACAAATACATACTCTTACATTTCTCTGAAATAAGATTAATAAGATAGCAATAGTAAATGTTTTAACTACCCAAATATTAACTAGGTTAGTTTTAGTGTGCAGGTATAGTGGGAAAAGAATTCTTCATTTTCATTCAGAAGAACATTAAGCAGGACATGGAAAACCCAACAAGGGAGGGGAACCTAATGTTTGGAAATTTGCCCAGGGAGGTGGAAGGTGTATTAGTAGGGGACTATTTTGGAGGCACTGACCATAACTCAGTTATATAGTTATGAGAAGCGATAAGGATAGCTGCAAGTATAAGTTGTAAACTTGGAGAGGTTAATTTTACTCTAAGATGCAATTTGGTCCAAGTGGATAAGGACAGCTAAAATATTGAATCGGAGCAATGGGAGACCTTACAGGAGGAAATAGCGAGAGTACAAGACAAAACTCTTGCTATAAAGACAAAGGGTGAGACCAAGACCGGAGAATCTTAGATGTCAAGTGACATAAAAGTTAGCAATTTAAAAAAAAATAATCCTATAGCAGATATGGCTTGATATGGCAGAGTCACTCCAGGAGTATAAAAATGCAGGAAGGAAATTAGGTAGGCATAGAGAATGCATGAAAACACATTGGGTAGAATAAAGGGAAACCAGAGGGGTTTTTGAATACATAAAGAACAAAGAAATAACTAGTGAAAGAGAAGGGTCGATTTGAGGACAATAGAAGTAATTTGCATGTGGATCCAGAAGATATGGGCACAGTGAATACTCATTGAATACATCGCATCAGTCTTCACGATGTCGATGGCATGTCCTGGCAGGGCGGATGACTGTGAAATATAGGAATAAATTAACATAGGGAGAGGAGATACAAGCAGGTTTAACAGCCTTAAAAGTAGGTAAATCTACTGAACCAAATCAGATGTATCCCATCTGTTGAGGCAGACAAAGCAGGAGAAATCAGGGGCTCTAGCAGTAATTTTCAAAACCTCTTGTGTCCATGGATTAGGTGCCAGAAGACTGAAGGGCTGTGAATATTGTTGCATTATTTAAAAAGGAAGAAAAGGATAGAGCAAAAAATTACGAGCCAGTCAATTCAATCTTGGTGATGGAAAGTTATTAGAAAGAATTCTGAGGGATAGAATAGATCTCCTGTTGGAGAGAGCAGATTAATTAATTAATTAAATTAGTTATGATAGTCAGCATGGATTTATAAAGGGAAGGTCTTGTTCGACACTTTTTTGATCAAATGTTTTGAGGCGGTAACCGGGAGTGTGGATGAGGGTAATTCATTTAATATGGTTGATAAGGACTTTAGCAAGGCTTCTGATACCGTCCCTCATGGTGGACTGATCAAGAAAGTAAGCCCATGGGATGTAAGGCAAAGTCACACATTGAAGCTAAAGTTGGCTGAGAAGGAGGAAGCTGAGGGTGATGGTAGAGGGATGTTTCTGTGTCTAGAAGGATGTTTCCAGTGGGGTTCTGTAAATTTTGGTGCTGAGGTCCTTGCTGTTTGTGCTATTTGGACATTTCATGTGGGGCAGTGATCAAGAAGTTCACAGGTGACATGAACATCGGTAGCGTGGTAAATTGTGAGATGGATAGCTCTATACTGTCGGAGAATATTAATGGACTGGTCAGGTGGGTAGAACAGTGGTAAACTGAGTTTAAGCTGAAAAGGTATGAGGTTGGCCTTCCACTTGGGGAAGGCTAACAAGGCAAGGGATTAAACTGTGAATGGTAAGGACCTCAGGAAGTACTTAAGATCAGAGGAACCTTTGTGTGTATGTCCATGGATCCTGGAAGGTTACAAGGTGAGTAGGCAAGGTTGTTAAGAATGCATGTGGGATACTTGCGTTTAGTAACTGAGGCAAAGAATACAAGTGGAAGGTATTCATGCTATAACAGTATAAAACACTGGTTCAGCCACTCCAGGAGAGCTATATGCAGTTGTAGCCACTGCATGGTGGGAAGGATGTGATTGCATGAGAGACGGTGCTGAGAAGATTTGCCAGAGCGCTGTCTGGGCTTGGAGGGTCTGAGTAATGAGAAAAGATTGGATAGTTTGGAGTTGTTTTCCTTGGGACAGTATATGCCATGAGAGAATTTGATAGAGGTCAATAGCAATGTGGGGCAGAGATAGGGTGGATAGAAAGGCATTTTGGAAGGAATATCAAAGAGAAATATTTTCACAAAGCATAGCAGGAGACTGGAGCTCACTGTAGGTAGTTGAGTCAGAAAATCTTGTAACATTTAAGCAATATTTAGCCTCCAGGGTTACAGGCCAAAGGCTGGAAAAAGTGTAGACATGATTTTTGTCCAGGCCAAACATGATGGGCTGACTGGCCTCTTTCCGTGTTGCAACTGTCTGAGGTTCCCGTTGGAAAAGTACTGTTTGCTTCCAGCTGTGAGGCCATCTTCCCCGCTCCCCCCGCCCCCCCCCGCCCCCCCACCCCCCCCCCCCCACCCCGGTTCCTTTCTCAGCAACTTGTTCTATTTATTTAATTCAATTTATTCTGTCGTGTTGATTCCATATTTCTGTCAGATGTTCACTGTTTCTGTGCTAATGCCCACACCAGTAGAGTATCCGTTGTGATTTTCCCCAAATGGGTACTTGCTGTGCAACTGCCATTTGAGAGATCCAAGTGCACTTGCTTCTGAAAATGGTTGCAAACAATCCCAGTTTCTTGACTTAAATGTCTCAAACGATTAGGAATTGCACTGCTTCACAAATCTCTGGATGAACCCTTGTGTTTGTCATTCACATAAAATCCAAATGTTTTCCAAAATGCTGCTTTTAAAGTGTAAATGCACTTGGAAATACCCGGCTCTAGGCAAAGTATACTACATCAGTTTTCAGATCCTTGTAAAACATGATGTTCTGTTGGAATTCTTCCTTTGCAGGGTTTATGTCATGGTGGGGACAGATGTGACTTTCTCATCATGCCTCCGAGAGGTGGAGACCCCACAAAACCAGCTGAAGTGTAGTCAGGAGATGGAACCGAGCATAAGTTGTGACAAGAAATTTAGGGCCCAGTTTGATATTGACTGGTGTAAACTGACTTTGGTAAGTCAAGCGCTATCTTTTCAGCATTCTCTCTTTTGAAGGGGATCATATACATTTTGATGTATTTTTTTCACATTTTTTCTCAGGATTGTGATACGTATTTACAACACAAAAACAAGCCAATTGACCTACATTTAACATTGATATTTACTTTTAGCTTGCACCTCCAACTTCCTTTCTTTGTCTAACCCCATGAACAAATGTCCTTCTGTTTGTTATTCTTACATGCAACTGTCTAGCTTCTCTTTACTTTTGTATTCAGTTCAACTACTCCTTTTGATAGTGAACTCTAACCATTCTATGGACAAAGAATTTTTTTCTAAATTCTTGATTTGATTTTTAATGAATGTCATATTTATGGCTCTTAGTTATGGCCCCCACCTCCTTTAGAAGTGCAAATACCTTCTCCAAGCACATCCAATAAAACCATACCAAAGTATGCCTGTTAGAATCACCCAAGTCTCTATTAAATTATTTTTTGAAAGGATGTGACCTCTTCTGATTCCTATAATCCTAATAAATCACCCCTTTTTAAATCTAAGGATAGCAGAACTGTTTACAGTACTCCAAATGTGTTTTAAGGTTCAAACTTTTCTGATTTTTCATTCTACTCCTTTAGAAAGTAACCCCAAAAATTTGTTAATTTTACTGGTGTCCATAATCTGTGTTGCTACTCATAATGATTTGTGGATTTGCCTGCCCTGCACTCCACTCCACTCCACCCTCCTCACTCTCCTGACTCTGGCATTCAACCCCATTTTGATGCTACTTTCTCTGAAGAAATGTGCAGCCTCTATTATTTCCATCCTATCAATGTAATACCACTGATTAACAGTATTGTGCCAAGTCTGCAAAAGTATTTCCTGGTTGTATTTTTAGATTAGATTACTTAGTGTGGAAACAGCCCCTTTGGCCCAACAAGTCCACATCGACCCACCGAAGCGCAACCCACCCAGACCCATTGCCCTACATTTACCCCTTCACCTAACACCCAATTCACCTGACCTGCACATCTTTGGACTGTGGGAGGAAACCGGAGCACCCGGAGGAAACCCACGCAGACACGGTGAGAATGTGCAAACTCCACGCAATAAGTCGCCTGAGGTGGGAATTGAATCCGGGTCTCTGGCGCTGTGAGGCAGCAGTGCTAACCACTGTGCCACCGTGCCGCCCACTGCAGTATGGTGTTGACACATTTTTCAATTGTTCTTTAGGTTCCCAAGACTAAAATATAAATGTAGATGGTGAACAAACACAGTTCGGTTGTTAAACACTGCAATTAACTAGCCATTTCTCACCAATTGTTTAATGTTTGTCCAGAATCACAATCTCGAACGGTGTCATGTTTGGAACTTGCACACACCCTGTTCCTTCATTAAGAAAAAATTCAAATTGGAGGAGAAAATCTCCCAAGAGGATTCTGCTCAAATCAGTGTTACTGTCGAGCAAAATCAATCATCAATTTAGATTTTCAAATATCTGTCTCCATAAAGGACTGAAGTTTGATTTGTTCATAAGTTACACTTTCTCCCTCCAGTGGACAATGATATGACCCCATTTTAACACCTGAAAAATAACATGACCCCAGACAACAACAAAAATCAATCATTCAATACAGAATTAGAGTTTGTTTATGACAAGGCAACATATAATTCATCACATAAATATGAATATCTGAGCTTTTGAAATCATTGTAAAAATATAACTATTTTATGAACTTGTGTAGGTTTCAGCCAAATTCTCCATATTTTCTTGTTGACAAAAGATTGTGAAGTCCCTTCCCTCACCCCTCAGCACCCCTGTTCAGCTCATCATCTTCACACATACACCCATCAGTCCATCTTACTTACCTGTCTACCCCACTCTGCTTTCCAACCTCTTCCTTCGACTATTGACACGTACAAATGTACACACACTACAACACTTTCACTAGCCCCTCTGTCTTCCTCCTCTTTTGGTCTAACTGTTGGTACCAGCTGTGGAGCAGAGTTGCTAACCTGAGGTAAGGGGTCTGTATATCACATAGATGGGAGTAGAAACACTGTCAAGTTGGAATCTGCTAGCCACCTTCCTACCTTAGCTCCTTGACATCCTAGTTTTCCCATGCTCAGTCAGTCACTGAGTTACATGTTCCAGCCTTTGTCTGAACCAAGTCAACACAAATATTCTGGGCTCGATGAAGTTTGCCTTCAGTAATGGTTTCTAATGTTAAAGGGTGTCTTGAGCTCACTGTCCACTCTATATTATGTGGAGGCATTAATTCACTGGATCCAGGGCTTTGCTGCCAGACACCTCCCCTACCCCCAATGCAATAAAGACAGGGTCCATCTTGTCCTCACCTATCACCCTGCCAGTCTCCGCATCCAACGCATTATCCTTAAACACTTGCACTGACTCTAATTAGACCCCAGCACCAAGAACATCTTCCCCTCCTTTGCCTCCTCCATTGACACAATGAATGAGACTGCAAATTGGAGGAATAACACCTCATCTTCCACCTGGGCACCCCAAGGCCCAGAGAACTCAACATCTGAGTTCTGCAATTTCAAATAATCTCCCTTCCCATCCCAGCCCCTCCCCCTCCAATTTCTCTGATTGACCCTTTCTTCCATTTACCAACTGGATTCATTCTTCCCATTTACCAATCAGGTCGCACCCTCTACACTTATCCCACCTCACCATCCTTCCCCCCCCCCCCCCCCACCAACAGCTCCCCATATGCTACTCCCAGCCCTGGAGAAGGGTGACATGTGAAATGTTGACTTCTCCCCCTCCTGATGCTGCCTGGCTCGCTCTGTTCTTCCAGCCTCCCACCTGTCTACCTTGGATTCCAGCATCTGCAGATTTTTTTTGTCTTTAACCAAGAGTCTCCAGACTGGGCTGTCTCCTTTGCACAGAGGCTTCTGCTTGGATTGAAGTAAAGGAAATGCACAATCCCACACTTATGTCCTTTTGACTCTACTGGGGGTCATGAACCACAGTTTAGGTGCCACTGTGCTAAAGACTAGTTACAACGAAGCTAACTGAGCTAAAATCTCAAGTAAATTGGTTCAGTAACTTTGCATGTAATTTGTCATCTTGTCTAGCCTTTTGTTTCAGTTTGGAACATCAAAGACAGGGACTTCCAAAACCATTTGGGCCCTGAACAGAAAAACAGAGCTTTTTAACACTGCATTACTTGGAGCTGCCAAGTGCAGGACTGAGAAAATAAATAACTTTCATTATTTGCTTGTTTGTCATTTTATTCCCTGTATGATTTCAACATAATCATATCAATTTGATTCATAGAATCATCAAATTTAAATGGTATGAAAAGAAGCCACTCACCTCACTGAGCTAGATCTATTAATGTTGTCTTTACGAGTTGCCTTTGATCATTGATACTGCTTTTACCTTTCAATGGAGGATTCATCTGTTCAAGCATCACTTCAGAGACCATAATGCGTAATTCAGGCTTGGACTCCAGTACAACACTTGAGGGCATGGTGCAATGTCAGAGTGCTATAGATTATAATAGTGACCATACTTACAAAAAGACTTAATTGGCATCACAGGGTTTCAAGACAGTACTGTGCAAGTTCATTTTCTTTGTCTTCATTCTAAACTAATTTTCTGCCTTGCCCTATGGTTTTCAATTTCAAAGCTTTCCAATTTTATAGTTTCTTGCCTTTGTTTCTATTCTGCTACAATTGTACTTATAAACAAATGGGGAATAAAGTTAACCAATTATTTTGTTGTGATAATGATCCTCTATTTTAAGCTATACAGATCAATCAGCTATCGGTCTTTTGGAGTGAGATTCACCTATTATAACATGATAATGTAACTAACATTGACATATCTATTTCTTTATAGGCTCCATATGTTTATTGTCTTATTCTGAGCTTAAATGTTCTTAACACTTGCCTTCCTGTTGGTCGATTCAGGTTACACATTGTTTATTTTAATTTGATGAAGCTTTAAGTTTTCATGCTACATGAATTGTACTTTATGAACATTTAATCAGAACTATGTCCGATTGGATAGACATCACAGCCTCAAAATGTGAGGAGTCTGAGAAGGCAAAGGCCTGATTTTGGACCAACAGCCAATGAACCATCTCCCAAATTGCTCCACTGACTCTGAAGAGCATTTATTTGAAGTTTTCTCTTTGAATGTTTTTTTCTTTACCTCAGACAAATCTGTGACACTTCAAGTGGGTCACCTTCTAGATATAGTAGGTGGTTGCTGTTAAAACAACTGTACAAGTACAGAATACTGATGCATTTATCCTCGTGACCTTCCCCTGGCATTATCAGGGGTTTTGAGACTCCAGTATAAAGAGCTATTTTAAAATAAAAATTTAGCAGATGAGTCACCAAGATTAGCTGTTGCAGATTTCCCAGTGAGTGCAGTTGAACAGCTGATCCTTATTGTGGTTCTGTCAGCTGGGAAGGTATCTTGCATTGAGAAACACACTTATGCAGAAGAAGGATAATAAAACAAATTACAATATGGGCATTAGTAGGCAAAGTCAAGGAAAGATATTTTCCCAGAACATTCGGAGCCAAGAATAACTAGCAAGATAACTGAGGGAAGGGTAGGGCCTATCAGAGAATGCCCACACTGTGGAAAGAGGCCAAACCTTGTCAGTCCACCCTATCCCCATAACCCTGCATTTTATCATCGCTTTTCCACCCAACCTATACATCCCTGGACACTACGGGCAATTTAACATGGCCAATCCACCTATCCTGTACATCTTTGGACTGTGGGAGGAAACTGGAGCACCTAGTGGAAACCCAAACAGACACTGGGAAAATGTGCAAACTCCAGACAGACAGTCAAGGCTGGAACTGAAGCTGGGTCCCTGGTCACTGAGTCACTCTGCCAGAGGTGTACAAGATAATTGACATTTTGTGCAACATCTGGGCACACTTTTTAGTGAGTACATTGCTTTCATAAACGCGAGGGTTGATGTGCAGTTAAAGTGGAGGATTGTGAAATATTGCATGCAGTTATGTGAGAGAGGAATTATTGGAACATGAAATAAGGGCAATATATCACCATGGCTGAAAGGGACAAAGTTACAAATCATACAACACCAGTTTATAGTCCAACAGGTTTATTTGGAAGCACTAGCTTTCAGAGTGCTGCTTCTTCCTCAGAGGAGGCGCCTCTCTGATGAAGGAGCAGTGCTCTGAAAGCTAGTGCTTCCAAACAAACCTTTTGGAGTATAACCTGGTGTCGCGTGATTTTGAACTTTGTCCACCCCAGTCCAACACCGGCACCTCCACATCAGGGCTGAAAGGATTACATTTGGGGCTGTAAGAAGAAGCCAAGAGGCACATAGCAGCTGTTTTGAAGATCATTTTCCAATCCTCAGCCGATACAGATGAGATGCCAGGGATTGGAGATCTGTAACCAAGGCACCGGCTAGACAATTATAGGCTGGCCGGTCTGATGTTGGTGGTGGGCAAATTATTGAAATCAATTCTGAGACACAAGATAAGTTGTCACTTATAAGGACACCAGATCGATTGGGGATAGTCAGCATTGATTTTATTTTGTCAGAGGAAGATCATAATTTACTAATTTGATCAAATGTTTTTGAAGATGTAATGAGTTAGTGATTTGGATGATGCCTGTTTGGATTTTAGAAAGCCTCTTAAGAAGGTAGATTGGTCAGAGAACTAAATGTCAATGGGAACAGAGGAATGGGATGAGTGGGAGTAAAATTGGATTAGCATAAACAAAACGTTAATGGTCAATGTATGTTTCTTGCAAATGAAAAGCAATTTGAGTGTTCCACAGGGTTCGGATTTTAGGTCCCTTGCTGTTTGTGAGATTTGTGAATGATTTAGACTTAAATGTGTGAAGCACGATTTTGAAATTTGCAGTAGATACAAACATTTATTTGGTAGTGAAAATGATGGCTGCCCACTGTAGGAAAATATCAATTATTGGAGAAAAATGGATTAATCAGGGGCAGTCAGCATGGTTTTGTTCAGGGAATGTCATGGCTTACTAACTTAATTTGAATTTTTGGAGGAAGTGACAAGGAGGGTTGATGAGGAGTCCAGTGGATACTTTCTGCATGGATTTCACTGAGGCATTTGACATGCTTCTGTGATGGGATACTGAGGAATGTGGTGGGTTGGATCCAAATTGTCTCAGTGACAGGAAACAAAGGGTATTGGTCATTGGATGTTTTTATGAATGCAGAGTATTTTCCATTGGTGTTCCAAAGAGCTTTGTGTTGGGGCCCTTGCTGTTTGTAGTATGTATATTAATGATTTGGACTTGACTGTGGAAGTTCATTTGGAAATTTTCAGATGACAGAAGAATTGGCCTCGTTGCTGGAGGAGGATAGCTGGCGACTACAGACTGATTTAAATGGCTTGGTTGAATGGGTGAAAGGGGCAAATGGAATTAATTTTGAAGAAGTGTAAGGTTACGCATTTGGGATGAGCAAACAAAGCAAGGGACTCAGTAAATGGGACATTACTGATGGACTGAGGTCCTTGAAGGTGGCAGGACAGGTAGGTAAGGTGGTAAAGAGGGCATAGCAAATGCTTTTTTTTTATTGGTTGAGGCTTAGAAAACAGAAGCTGGGATGTAATGCTGAAAGTGTATAAAACATTAGACTTCAGCTGGAGTTTTGCATACAGTTCTGGTCACTGCATTACAGGAAAGATATGATTGTTTTCGAGAGAGGGCTGAGGCGATTTACGCGAATGTTGCCAAGGCTTGAAAGTTGAAGCCATGAGGGAAGACTAAGTTAGACTCTGGTTGTTGTCTTCTAATAGCGGGGACTTGAGTCATACAAAACCATGAGGGGCCTTGACAGGAATGACCTGTTTCTTCTTACGGAGAGATCAATTAGCAGGGGTCATAGATTTATAATGATTTGTAGAAAGATTAGAGGTACAAGAGCAAAAGCACTTTCACTCAGGGTTGAGTGTCTGAAATGAACTGCCTGGTTTGTTGGTGGAGGCAGAAATGTCCAACCCATTTAACAGGAACCTAAACCTCTACCAACAGCAAGACTATGGATCCAGTGCTGGAAGGCAGCATTAGTGTGGGAAACTGGTTTCTTTTTCTCAGCTGGCGCCAGTACAATGGACTGAATGTCTTCTTTCTGTGCTGTTATGTTTTTGTGGTTCAATACAAACTAATTATAGCAGCAATTTTGAAGCATTAGGATGACTATTTTAATTGTCCATTGTTCCCATATAAAATCATTGTAAAAAAACAAGCAGTGCTGCTATTAGATGGTAGTGTGGGGTATAAGAAAAGAGCATTCGTGTCCAGGGAGAGGTAGGCACCACAGGGAATGGAGTGTTTTATTTCCCCCTTCAACTTTATTTTGATTTAATCTCTGCCCTCCCCTTCTCTTTTTGAAAAAAAAAGAAAAAGAAAGAAAAGCAATTTTTAAAAATCATTGAAATATAGACCTGAATATTGAATACGTACTAGTCTGAGGTTTGCCTGATTCTTAACCTGCCTGGAGTTAGTATTCTGCAGTTCTTGAAAATGTTACATTGGTAACTTGTGTTGGACCAGTTTGGTTTTAAAATAGTGGTGGCTCTGATAACCCTCACTATTAATTATATGTGAATGGTACAGCAAGTTGAGAGGAGGGACAGGTGCAGAGTTAAACTCCATGCAAAGGTTGCTTACTGCCCTGCTGTTACCTTAACAAAATTGATATTTTGGGGTCCAGCTCAGCACTGGATGTCATGAACTTACTGTGTTTGCCTGGTAGGGCATGAATTAAACTCACCAGAGAAATTTAAGCTGGAGTAGCCACAATGATTCGTTTAGTAATGTGATGTTTGTAAATGGCTACTAATTGACTGCTCTGGCACTGAAATATGGAGTCTCACTCCTGCAGACATTGAATCTTTGAGGCAATCGTAAAAGAGCTTTTTTGTTTTTCTTTCTGGTCCTCTTACTCCACCTTTCTGGACCTGATTTAGCATTTTGTTTATGCACCTCCTCAGTCTTTACAAAATTTATTTTCAACTCCAGGTGCTCACTGGCGAAGGAGTTACCTCGTTCGTTGCCGTCTTTGCTCAAACCCTTTTGTTTCATTTCCCTTATTCTGCTGTTTACAGCTTGTATTTCCTGCAAATTAATTGGCAAATAGTCCTCCGTTAAAGAACATAGGATCATGTCGAACTTTAATGGCCTGCTAGAGAAACATATGGCCAATTGTTATCTGTGTATATTTCTTCCTGTAGTGAAAATAGAACAAGTCCATTTTACATAATAATTTAAAACCTAGTCATCCTAGCCAGAACTAAGTATCTCTACTCTCTGTGAGAAGACACACATGATTTCTGTGAACTTCAGTTCATTATTTTTAACATCCCTTTTGTTTAATTATAAGTTACAGTTATAATGGAATCTGTCAAATTTCCTTATATTAAATTTATAGAATCTACTCATAAGCATTAAATTATTCTGGTGCTCTAACCAGGTAATATTTTAGAGTCAAAGTTTTTACAGCACAGAAAGAGTCCCTTTGGCACCTTGTGTCTGCATTGGTCATTAAACATCCATCTATTTAACCCCATTTTCCAACACTTTCTCCATAGCATTGTATACAGTGGTGTTTCAAATGTAAATCTAAACAATTCTTAAATGACTTGAAGATTCCTGCCTATATCACCATTTTTATGCTTTGAGTTCTAGGTATCCACATAAACCTCTGGGTGTACACATTCTTTTCCTCATCTGCTCTAAACCTCTTGTTCATTACCTTAAACTGTGCCCTAGTTATTGACGACTCTACTAAGGGGAAAAATTTCTTCCTAACTACCCTTTCTGTGCTCTTCAGACCTATGTGCACCACAATCAACAAGCTTTCCAGTCTGGCTTCATAAGTAAATAGCTGCAGCCATGCAGCATCCTGATGAATCTCTTCTGCGACCTTTCACGTGTAATCACATCATTCCGACAGAGTGGCAACCAGAACTGCACACTCTGTTCCAACCAACATTACATACAGCTCCATCATCATCTCCTTACTCTTTCATTCATTGCCTTGAGTAACTAAGACAAGTATCCCATATGCCTTGTTAGCCATCTGACCTACCTCCTCTTCTGTCTTCAAGAACATGCATTTGAAGGACTCTGTGATGGTTTGTACTTCCTGGGGTACCACCATTAAATGTGTATTACCTTGCCTTCTCAAAAATGTATTACCTTGTACTGTTCAGGATTAAATTCCATTTGCCACTGCTCAGTCCATCTATATCATTCTGTGCTGTAAGGATTTGCTTGTCACAATTTACCACGCCACCAGTTTTTGTATTATCTGCAAACTAACTGGTCAGACCTCCTAAGACCATAAGTCATAGGAGTGGAAGTAAGGCCATTCGGCCCATTGCGTCCACTCTACCATTTAATCATGGCCAATGGGCATTTCAACTCCACTTATCTGCACCCTCCCAGTAGCCCTTAAATTCTTGATCTTGCAAGGAATTCTCAATCTCTGCCTTGAAGACATTTAATGTCCCGGCCTCCACTGTGCTCCGTGGCAATGAATTCCACAGGCCCACCGCTCTCTGGCTGAAGAAATGTCTCCTCATTTCCGATCTAAATTGACCCCCTCTACATCTAAGACTGTGCCTAAGGGTCCGAGCATCCCCGCCTAATGGAAACAACTTCCCAGCTTCCATCCTTTCTAAGCCTTGCATTATCTTGTAAGTTTCTGAGATCTCCCCTCAACCTTCCAAACTCTAATGAATACAATCCCAGGATTGTCAGCCGTTCATCATATGGTAGGCCTGCCTACCATTCCAGGGATCATCTGTGAATTTCTGCTGGACACGCTCCAGTGCCAGTATGTCATTCCTGATATCTAGGGCCTAACTGGAGCTTTATAAAGTCTAGGAAGCACATTGCTGCTTTTACATTCCAACCCTCTTGAGATAAGTGACAACATTACATTTGCTTTCTTAATCACTGATTCAACCTGCAAGTTAACCTTTAGAGAATCCTGGACTAGCACTCCCAGATCCCTTTGTACTTTGCCTTTATGAATTTTAGAAAATAATCCATGCCTGTATTTGTTTTCCAAAGTGCAAGACCCCGCATTTGCTCACGTTGAACTTCTTCAGCCATTTCCTGGATCACTCTCCTATACTGTCTAAATCTTTCTGCAGCCTCCCCACCTCCTTAGTACTGCCTGCTTGTCCACCTAACTTTGTAACATCAGTAAACTTTACCAGAATGCCCCCAGTCCCTTCATCCAGATCATTAATATATAAAGTGAACAGCTGCGGCCCCAACACTGTACTCTGCGGGACACAGCTTGTCACTGGCTGCCATTCCGAAAAATAACCTTTTATCCCAACTCTTTGCCTTCTGTCAGACAGCCAATCCCCAATCCATGCCAGTAGCTCACCTCGAACACCATGGGCCCTCACCTTACTCAGCAGCCTCCCGTGAGGCACCTTATCAAAGGCCTTTTGGAAGGCTAAATAGATAACATACACTGGGTTTCCCTGGTCTAACCTACTTGTTACCTATTCAAAGAATTCTAACAGGTTTGTCAGGCATGACCTCCCCTTACTAAATCATGTTGACTTGTTCTAATCTGACCCTGCATGAATTTAGAAATCTCATGCTTAACAATGGATTCTAGAATTTTACCGACAACCGAGGTCAGGCTAATCGGCCTATAATTTTCCATCTTTTGTCTTGATCCTTTCTTGAACAAGGTGGTTACAACAGCAATTTTCCAATAATCTTCGACTTTCCTTGACCCCAGTGACTTTTGAAAGATCACAACCAAGCCTCTGCTATTTCCTCAGCCACCTCCCTCGGAACTCTAGGATGTAGCCCATTGGGGCCAGGATATTTATTGATTTTTAGACCTTTTTAGCTTTTCTAGCACTTTCCCTTTTGTAATGGCTACCATGCTCAACTCTGCCCCCTGTCTCTCCTTAATTGTTGGGATAATACTCATGTCTTCCACTGTGAAGACTGACGCAAAGAACTTAAAGTTCTTCAGCTATTTCCTTATCTCCCAGCACTAGCCTTCCTGCATCAGTTTGGAGCAGCCCAATGTCTACTTTTGCCTTTTGTTTGTTTCTTATGTATTGAAAGAAACGTTTACTGTCATTTCTAATATTACTGGCTAGCCTACCTTCATACTTGATCCTCTCCTCCCTTATTTCTCTCTTTATTATCTCTGTTTTTGTAGCCTTCTCAATCTTCTGATTTCCCAGTGCTCTTGGCCACTTTATAGGATCTCTTTTTTTCTTTGATTCATTTCCTGACTGACTTTGTCAGCCATGGCTGTCTAATTCCCCCTGGCCCTGGCATAATCTTTCTTTTCTTTGGGATGAACCTCTGTCCTCAATTACACCAGAAACTCCTACCGTCTTCCCCGCAAAGCTCTGCTTCCAGTTGATTTTCGTCAGTTCCTCTCTCATATCCCTGTAATTACCTTTATTTAACTGTAACACCATTACATCCGATTTTGCCTTCTCTCTTTCAAACTGCAGACTGAATTCTACCATGTTATGATCGCTGTCTCCTTAGCATTCCCTTACTTTAAGATCTTTTATAAAGTCTGGCTCATTACATGGCACTAAGTCGAGAATAGCCTGCTCCCTTGTGGGCTCTGTTACAAGCTGTTCAAAAAAGCCATCCTGTAAGCTTTCCATGAATTCCCCTTCTTCGGATCCACCGGCAACATTATTCACCCAGACTATTTGCATATTTAAGACCACCATGATCACCGCCTTTCTGACATGCCCTATTTATTTTCCAGTACATCTTGCGTCCCTGGTCATGACCACTGCTGGGAGGTCTGTACATCACTCCCACTATGGTCTTTTTTCACCTTTTGTGGTTCATCAACTCCACCCACACAGACTCCACATGATCTGACCCTATGTCCTTCAGTGCCATAGATTTAATTTCATTCTTAACTAACAAACCCCTATGTCACCTCCCTGTCTTTTTGATAAGTTGTAAATCCTTGGGTGTTAAACTGCCCGTCCTGAACCCCTTGCAACCACGTCTCTGTGACGCCGACTACATCATAAAATCATTCAGAATGATTTGTGCTGTTAATTCATCTACTTTATTATGAGCACTCTGGTAAAGTGCCTTAATGCTAATTTTCTTATCCTCACAATTTCCAACATCTCTAGTATAATGTCCTAAGTTATCCTTCCTTTTTGCTTCATTCCTAGTCTGCCTCGAACTTGAACCCTACACACATGCTAACCTGCATAATCTCCCGACTTGACTCCATACTCCCTGTTGCTTTTACCAACCCCCCCCACCGACTCACAAGATTAAAGTCCTCGTGACCGCCCCATTTATCCTTTTCGCCAGAACACTGGTTCCAGATCAGTTCAGGTGGAGACTGTCCCATCGGTACAGATCCCCCTGGTTTCAAAACTGATGCTAATGTCTCATGAAATGGAATCCCTCTTTCCCACACCAATCTCTTAGTTACGTGTTTACTTCCCTTACTTTCTTATCCCAATGCCAATTCTTATCCCTATCCTACAACAAAGGACTTTGCACTGAATTCTGTGGTATAGACGAATTTCATAGAATCTCTACAGTGCAGAAGCAGACCATTTGGCCCGTTGAGTCCACACCAACCCTCCGAACAGCATCCCACCCAGATCCACACTCCTAACCTACCCCTGAAACCTTGCATTTCCCATGGCAAATCCACCTAGCCTGCACATCCATGGACATTTGGCCTTGGTAAATAGCCCATCCAATTATCCAATCCATCTGGACAGGTTGGATGAGTTGGCACATCCATGGAAGATGCAGTATAATTTGGATAAATACGAGGTTATTCACTTTGGAAGCAAAAAGAAGGCAGATTGCTACCTGAATGGCTGTAAATTGGGAGAGGGGAGTGTGCAGTGGGCCCTGGGTGTCCTTGTGCACCAGCCGCTGAAGGTAGGCATGCAGGTGCAGCAAATGGTAAAGAAGGCAAATGGTATGTTGACCTTCATTGTGAGAGGTTTTGAGTACAGGAGCAGGGATGTGATGTTGCAGTTATACAGGGACTTGGTGAAGCCATACCTGGAATATTGTGTGTGGTTTTGGTCTCCTTTCCTGAGGAAGGATGCTCTTGCTCTTGGAGTGCAGCGAGGGTTTTCCAGGCTGATTCTGGGGATTGTGGGACTGACGTATGAGGAGAGATCAACCAGGTTAGGATTGTCTTCACTGGAGTTTGGATGAGTGAGGGGGGGATCTCAGATTTATAAAATTCTAACAGGACTAGACAGAGTAGATACAGCGAGAATGTTCCCAATGGTTGGTGTGTCCAGAACCAGGGGGCATAAACTGAGGACTTGAGATGGGCTATTTAGGACGGAGATAAGGAAACATTTCTTCAAAGAGTGGGTGAGCCTGTGGAATTCATTACCACAGGAAGTAGTTGATGCCCAAAACATTGAATGTATTCAAGAGGCAGCTCGATAGAGCACTTGGGACGAATGGGATCAGAGGTTCTAGGGACAAAGCAGGAATAGGCTATTGAGTTGGATGATCAGCCATGCTCTCAATGAATGGCACAGCAGACTTAAAGGGCCAAATGGCCACCTCCTATTCCTATCTTCTATGTTTCTGTGCAACTAACCTCCACAGCTTTGGACTGTTGAGGAAACTTGAGCACTCAGAGGAAACCCACGCAAACGCAGAGAGAATGTGCAAACTCCACATAGTCGCCTGAGGATGGAATTGAAACTGGGTTCCAGATGCTATGAGGCAGCAGTACTAACCGCTGAGCCACTGTATGGCATGGGACAGGGTTCTGGTCATAAAAACAAACTTTGATAATTACTCTCTCCTTCCTGTCTCTAAACCAATTGCCCTGAACCTCATGGGTTGTTATCTTCTGAACCAGCCTCCCATGTGAGACCTTATCAAAAGCTTTAATAGAGTATATGTAAATTATATCAACTCTGTTACCTATATCTTCACACCTCTCCGCCTAAAAAAAAATATACAATCAAATTTCTTCTCCCCTGAAAAAGTTATGCTATCTTGGAATAATCCTTGCTTCTCCAACTGGAGATTAGTTCTGTGCCTCAATTTCTTTTAATAGTTTCTCTACCACAGATGTTAGACTCATTGACCTGTAGTTTCATGGTTTATCCCTACCACCCATTTTGAATAATAGCACCACATTAACTCTCCTTCAGTTCTCCAGCAATACTCCTATGGCCAGAGAGGATTTGAAAATTAATGTCAGTTTACAGCAGGATTGGTCTGGGTCCACTGCTTTTTTTTTCATTTATAGAAATGATTTGGGTGTAGATATAGGAGGAATGGTTAGTAAATTTGCAGATGACACCAAAATTTGGTGGTGCAGTGGACAGCAAAGAAGGTTACCTCAAAGTATAATGGGAGCCTAATCAAATGGGCTGAGTGGCAGATGGAGTTTAATCTAGATTGAAGTGAGGTGCTACATTTTGGGAGAAAAATCAGGACAGGATTTATACACTTAATAGGTCCTGGGGAATGTTGCAGAAAAAGGAGACTTTGGAGTGCAGGTTCATAGTTCCTTGAAAGTGGAATCACAGGTAAACAGGGTAGTGAAGAATTCATTTAATATGCTTGCTTTTATTGGTTAGTACGGGAAAAAGTGAGGACTGCAGATGCTGGAGATCAGAGCTGAAAATGTGTTGCTGGAAAAGTGTAGCAGGGCTCCTGAAGAAGGGCTCATGCCTGAAACGTCGATTCTTTCTGCTCCTTGGATGCTGCCTGACCTGCGGCGCTTTTTAGCAACACATTTTCAGCTTTATTGGTTAGTGCATTGAGTACACGAATAGGGACGTCATGTTGCAGCTGTAAAGGACATCTGTTAGGCCACTTTTAGAATACTGCATTTAATTTTGGTCTCCCTTATTATTGGAAAGATATTGTGAAATTTGAAAGGATTCAGAAAAGATTTACAAGGATGTTGCCAGTCTTTGAGGGATCGAGCTCTCGGGAGAGGTTGAATAGGCTGGGACAGCTTTCTTTGGAGAGTTGGAGGGGTGAGCTTCCAGAGGTTATAACATCATGAGACACATGGACAGGGTAAATAGACAAGGTATTTTCCCCAATGTATGGGAGTCCAGAACTAGAGGTTTAAGGTGGTGGGGAAAGATATAAAAGGGACCTACGGGGCAAAGTTCTGACACAAAGGGTGGTACGTGTATGGAATGAGCTGCCAGAGGATGTGGTGGATATTGCTATAATTACAGCACTTAAAAGGCATCTGAATGGGTACATGAATGGGAAGGAGTTAGAGAAATATGGGCAAAATACTGGCAAATGGGACTAGATTAATTTAGAATATTTGGTCGGCCTGGATGAGTCTTGTTAAGGTACCTATTTGAGACGGCTCAGGGAATCCCTGATGGAAACCTCTCTTGGTTCAGCTCGGAGATCATACTCTGTGGTAGTCTAGAATATAAAACTCTTACAGATAGTTTAGTTTAAATTATTATCTTTATTTACCAACAGTGTCAATGTTACACTATAACATAGATACCTACAAGCCAGGCTTGAGCTAAGGTTTTAAAACCATGAGCAGAGTAGCAGCACCAGCTCTGACCCCTAAGAGCTCTCTCAGGCTACTCCCCCTATTGCTACAAACAAGTTGTCTTTATATAGAAATTAGTATTAAAATTACAAAAACACCACAGATAAGCAGCAATAAAATAGCAAAAGTTTGCAGAGGAAGAGAAACTCATTGCCAGGTCTGAGTATGCTTGAATAATTAAGCTACATGCACATCAAAGTGGGAAACCTTGATCCAGCCAGGCCAAATGGCCAATTGCTTTGGCTACATAACCTTCCCTTTCAACAGTACATCATAATGAGGGACTAGTCTAAACTATATGAAAAATGTCATGAGGTAACCTCACTTAGCTAACATGCCCAGTATCATTGTCCTACAAAATGGCTTTTTCTTGATTTATCATCTTGGATTCCCAAAATGCAAATTAAATTCATAACATTCCCGGATCTCGAGCTCCAGGGAACAATACACAAGCATTCAATCCATGACAAGCTCAAATCAGACCACAAAGACAATCTTATGACCAGCTTCTACCCTGTATCTCTCCTCCCATCCCTCTCTCTTTCTCTCTTTTTGTCCCTTGAACCCTTAGGCCAGTGAATGTAATTTACAGAATTTTTTCTCTCTCTCTCTCACACACACACACACACACTAACATCTTCTAACTTCGTAACTATGTTAGTTTCAGCCTTCGTGTTTTCCTAGCCTGTAAGGGTAATGAGACATTCACATTCCAGAACAGTAAGGATGAGGGAGCTGAGCTTCATAAATTCAAATCTACTCAGTGTGGTATATTTGAAAATGTATCAGGATTGTTCTATTACGTGCATATTCCACTCAGCTTATTAATTACCCCTCACCCCAGACAGACAGACAGACACACACACACGCGCACACACACACACACACACACACACACACACACACACACACACACACACACATGCACATATGTTTGTGGGGTGCATTTGTACTTGCAGAGTTACATTGTACTTAGCTCAAAAACTGCATGAATCCATGTAACACGCTTAACTCATTTTTCAGATTAGAATCCGTCTAAACATTATGGCACAGACAACAGCACACAGGGGGCAATCACCTGGGCTGACACCAATTGTTAAAGTTAATGTGAAAATGCACCTTTTTCAAAAATCTTTTGTGATTTACATATGAAAGAAGTGAAACTATCATGGCCATTCTAACAGATGAGAGACTTGAGCTATCAAGGTATTTTTCAATGTATAATTTCAGTTACATCACACTGTAAACTTTTGCTATGAATACTGTGTCCTACAATCTTATACCTGATGAAGGAGCAGCACTCCGAAAGCTAGTGCTTCCAATTAAACCTGTTGGACTATAACCTGGTGTTGTGTGATTTTAAACTTATTAAATTGCCAGTTCTTTTCATATTGTGTAAGAGTTTTGCTAAGAGTCTTCGATCTGAACCAGAAATGTAGTTATCCAACTGTGAAATATGCACAGCTTCCAGCTCCCCCCCCCCCCGGGTGAGAAGTGTGTACTGCCCCACATTCCACAAGTGAACAAATGCTATCAGCTTACTTACACCGTTCCATTGACACTAAGAACAGATGTCCTTAATTTTTCTGAACAATTTGTGTACAGCCGGTAAGGATGACCAAGAAAGCTGTGATATATTTGCTAACAGCCTTCCAGCTCACTGACAACTTCTGTATGCAAATATAGATAAAGGCAGCCAAGGGAATATTTTTGAACCATAGCCACTTTCAATGTATGACATGTGACAACTATTTTAACACCACCATTTCCCACAAACAGAAATGAGATGAATGACTAGTATGTGTTTAGTGATAATAAATGAAAATAAATATCGTCCAAGATATGGGAAGAACTATTGTACTTTTCTTCAAATAGTGTTATGGAATTAATTATATCCATCAAAGAGACAGGGTCATGGTTTAATCCTTCAGCCTGAAGCTGGTACTTGTGATTCAGCAGCAGTTTGTCAGTGTTGCATTAGAATGTCAATTATGCTGAAATCTCGGAGACAAGACAGAAGTTGACCCACAACCTTGTAATTCAAAGCTTAGAGTGCTACCATCAAGCCAAGACTGGCACTGACACTAAGAACCAGTAGCTGATTTTATTTTGGGGAATGTATTCAGTTAAAATTTTGACATCTTTAGTCTGACTCGGGACTGCATTTGTAACAAATGCAGTGTAACCCCATCTAATATCCACTAAATTGAAACTGCCATTTGCTAAACACATTGTTTGGGAAAGGTACTGAGCCATAAGACTCAGCAAAGTCCCAGAATTAAGGTTTGATCCATGTAATTAGAAAATGTGTACAGCCGGTAAGGATGACAGCTGTGATATATTTGCTGCTGGCAGGAATCAGGAACTAGCATCGGAGCACAGAAGAATTTTGAAAATAGCATTTATGATTTGGAGATACTGGTGTTGGAGTGGGGTGTACAAAATTAGAAATCACACAACACCAGGTTATAGTCCAACAGGTTTATTTGGTAGCACCAGCTTTCGGAGCGACGCTCCTTCATCAGGTGATTGTGGACAGTAAAACTGTAAGACACAGAATTTATAGCAAAAGTTTCCGGTGTGATGTAACTGAAATTATGTATTGAAAAAAACTGGAATTGTTTGTTTAGTCTCATTGTTTAGAATGACCATGTAGGTATCAGTTCTTTCATATGTAAATCACAAAACCATTTTTTAAAAAGTTACATTCTCAAATGCACTTTACCATTTGGTGCCATGTCAGCCCAGATAAGGTATTGAAGGTGTTAGCTCCCTGAGAGGCTGTCTGTGCCACAATGGTCAAACTGATTCTACTGTAAAAAATGGATTTTCAGAATCTTACACTGATTCATGCAGTTTTTGAGCAAAGTAAAATGTAATTCTGCAAGTACAGATTCACCCCACAAACTTTTATGTGTATGTGTGCATGTGTTTGTGAGAGTTGGGGGGAGGGGGGTGGGGAAGGTGGTTTGAATGTTTGTGAGAGGGTGTGTGTGAGTGAGAGTGAGAGAGGGTCAGAGAGAGTGAGTGTGTGTGTGTGTGTATGTATATAGTGCAATAGGGTGTGTCATGAACCCAAGGTCTTGGTTGAGGCCATCCCTATTTGGTACCAAACTTGTTTATCAGCCTCTGCTTGGCCACTTTTCATTGTTGCCTGTCCCAAAGTCCACCTTGGAGGACGGTCACCCGAGCATCTGAGATTGAATGTCCTGAACCACTTAAGTGTTCTCCGACTGGGAGGGAACACTCCTGTCTGTTGATTGTTGTGCGATGCCCATTCATCTGTTGCCATAGCCTCTGTTTGTTCTCACCAATGTACCATGCCTCGGGGCATCCTTGCCTGCAGCGTACGAGATGGACAACGTTGGCTGAGTCACATGAGTACCTGCCGCGTACATGGTGGGATGTGTTCCTACACCTAATGGTGGTATCCATGTCCACACTCTGACACGACTTGCAATGTCTACCGTGACAGGGTTGTATGATATTGTCCTGAAAGCCGAGCAGTTTGCTACGAACAATGATCTGTTTGAGGTTTGGCTACTGTTTAAAGGTGAGAAGTGGAGGTGTGGGGAAGGTCTTGACGAGGTGCTCATTCTCATTGATAACGTGTTGCAGGCCGTGAAGAACATGGTGTAGTTTTTCAGTTCCTGGGAAGTACTGAACAACAAAGGGTACCCTGTCAGTTGCATCACGTGTCTGTCTCCTGAGGAGGTCATTACGATTGCTCGCTGTGGCACATCGGAACTCGCTGTGGCACATCGGAACTTGCAGTCGATGAGTTGAGCGTCATACTCTGTTCTTATGAGGACATCCTTGAGTACTTCCAAGTGCCCATCACGTTCCTCCTCATCTGAACAGTCCTCCGTATACACAGGATGTGTTCAGATGAGGAGAAACGTGATGGGCACACTATAGGTGATCCTGTTGCGCTATACACACACACCCTCTCACAGACATTCATAACATCGCCCCCCCCCCCCCCCACCCTCCACCTCTCACAAACACACACACAAGTTTGTGGAGTTAATTTGTACTTGCAGAATTATATTTTACTTTGTTCAAAAACTGCATGAATCCGTGTAAGATTCTGAAAATCCATTTTTTACATTGGAATCAGTTTGACCATTGTGGCACAGACAGCCTCTCAGGGAGCTAACACCTTCAATACCTTATCTGGGCTGACATGGCACCAGTTGGTAAAGTGCACTTGAGAATGTAACTTTTAAAAAATGTTTTGTGATTTACGTATGAAAGAACTGATACTAACATGGCCATTCTAACAAATGAGAGACTTAACAAACAATTCTGGTCTTTTTCAATATATAATTTCAGTTACATCACACTGGAAACTTTTGCTATAAATTCTGTCTTACAGTCTTACTCTCCACAACCACCTGATGAAGGAGCGGCACTCCAAAAGCTAGTGTGCTTCCAAATAAACCTGTTGGACTGTAACCTGGTGTTGTGTGATTTCTATCAAAATCCTCAGGAACCTTTAAAGGGAAATAACTTTTTTGAATTAACCTTGCTGAATATCTTTGTGCAGCTTCCAGAACTGAGAGCACCTGGGCTGATATTTCCGAAAAAGGAATAAAACAATTTTGATGATTGTACTGGAACTGGAACAATTCTGCTCCAGAGAGAAAGAAAAGCTCAAAAATAGCACTGATGGCTATGGAATTTTTACACTGCAAAATAAGTGGTGCTAAAGTAATAGTACGAAGAAAATAAACACTATCCTGAACCCATTATCAAGCTGTAGAAGGAAGAATCTTTCACTGCCAATTATAGAAGTACTGAGATATATATCTAGCACATTTGAAGCAAAATGGCAAATCAAAAATGTTTTTTTTTTACAATTTGGTGGCAGGTTGACAAGTCAAAGATGCCTTCTGTCAGTAAGGAAGTGATTCGGGGAGATGGCGTTCTGCCTGATGACGGAGAGTATAAACCACCTTCTACCAACTTGAAAAGCAAGGATTATTACACAGATTTTGTGATTACGTTGGCGATACCAATAGCTGTTGCTCTGGTCCTGTTTGTTATCCTTGGTTACATCATGTTCTGCCGTCGAGAAGGAGTGTAAGTAAATCACACTGCTGTCCAAGTGCAGATATGCAGAGGCTCCAAACATGGGGCGCATTTCTTTTTTAAAAGAACGACTTTTCTATTTTATAATGGTCTTTTAATATTAGGCAAAGGATTCTGTTTTAGTTTATAGTTCCAACTAAAAATAACAGTCTCACAGGTTAGTAAAGGAAGTAGAGAGCTCAGAAACTGTCCAGACCATTGCACACATTCATATATCAGCTCCATCCATGCGAGTTTATTTTCCATCAAGCCTTTTCATCAGTCCCTTTCTTACATGTCCCCATTGTGTTTGTGTGTGCAGTCATTCTGGCCCTATACTTGTAGGCAGATACTGACAAGTACATTCAATAATAATCTTCTCAACATCTGCCAAAAGTGGGTCCACCATTAGCAAATATCTTTTGATGTTTCAAGTATCGATGCCTATTATTTAATTCATTAATTTTGTTTTGTTCCTAGGCAAAAGAGAGACATGCAAACACCAGAGTAAGTGTCTTCTTTCCTGTTATGTTTTAAATTGAGCATCTTCTGTTCTTAATTTTACTTTTTTTTGTTTTATCAGATCATAACCTGCTACTGTAGGCTTCAGAGTCTGTTCCATACCTGTGTCCATTTGAGTTGTACGTTTCATGGTTCATCTCATACTGTTGACCATACTGAAGAGTTATTGCAGTTAGATCTTTTGGTAGTGTAGCAAGTGAGCTCAAATGTTTAGTAACTAGTAAAGCTAGGTGTAGTGATAACTTTTTTAATGAAGAAAGCATTATTTTCCTCAACTGTTAGTTTAGAGATCATTTAACATTCATTTTCTTCAGTGGTATGCATTCCTCTTAAGGTATTCTAAAGAAATCACTGATTGCTGCAGCAGGATTGTATTCCAGTATCACTACTTTCTAGAGTTCAGTCTAGAATACAGTATTATTACAGTAAGATTTTTATATTTCTCACTGACTTTAGCCAGTCCTTTTCTGCCCTAACATGCCTAGCTTCTTTAACGGTAACACAGAGGCCACCTACACCATGAGCTCTCTCCTGCCTGCCCTCATTACATCTCTGATCAGATGACAATATGGAATGCTGAAAGTGACAGGAAGAGTTGGAGGGGTTCAATTCTGTTCCCATCAGATGCACTTTGACAGTTTTATGCTGCGTGAATGCAGATTGCTCTTAACTGAAGATGTGATATTAAAAAATAACTGGATCCTTCTTTGAACAGAAATTACAAGTTATTTAAGGTACTGCTGACCATATCAGGTCCAGCTGTCTGCAGCTGAAACAACCCACTACACAATAACATACACAGGACAGCACGGTAGCTCAGTGGTTAGTACTGCTGCCTCACAGCACTAGGGACCTAGGTTCGATCCCAGCTTAGGGCAACTGTGTATGTGTGGAGTTTGCACTTCTCCATGTATGCATGGGTTTCCTCCCATAGTCCAAAGGTGTGCCCAGCAGGTGAATTGACCATGCTAAATTGCCCATTGTGCTAGGTGCATTAGTCAGAGGGAAATTAGTCTGTGTGGGTTACTCTTTGGAGGGTCAGTGTGGACTTGTTGGACTGAAGGGCCTGTTTCCACACTGTAAGGAATCTAATCTAATCAGGACAACTGTTCTATTAGGACAAAGACTGGCAAATGTAAGACAGATCAGGCAGCATCTCTGGAGAGAAAAATGTTTTGGGTTAATTACTTTTGATCAAAGCAAATTTGTGAAGGGTGAATTAGACATCCAACTTTTACTGCAGATGTTTGAGATCTGAACAAAAAACTTTAAAAATCATTGATTTGAAATGCCAACCCAACCTTCTCCATTCCTCGTTGCTGCGTCGTACTATGGTATTTCACTTTTGGAAAATGATAGAAATGATGGCTTTCCCAGTGGTGGTCCCAAGTGGTCTCCTTGGGTCAATCTCTTTTAACCAATTATGCACTAGTTTTATTTAAAACCTGAGCTGCTGTGGCAGTGTCGGCTGACTGAGTTTCAAGGTAATTGCCTACAGTTTGGCTGCCTATTGAGACAGAATGCAGAAGGCAGTCAACTCTCCATTCTAAATCACAGTCTATTCAGCAGATACTGTTTGGGTTAACATGATAGATTTTTGTGTTTTTCAACATGAACAGCTCAGGAGTATACTGAGCTAGGACTATCTTAAGTCACCTAAAACCCAATATAAAACTCTGTAGCACAGTTGTAATGTCCCTACTTCTGTGTCAGAAGTCCAGGTTCAAATCCCACCTGCTCCAGATGGATGTCATTGAACAGGTTTAAACAGGTTGATCAAAAATATCAAAGTCTTCTGTTATCTATTGGCAGTAAATGACTGGTTCTTAATGTAAAAGCCATCATTTCTATCATTTTCCAAAAGTGAAATACCATCGTACGACTGAGTGGCTTTTAAGATCCATCTATTGGTTAAGCAGTCATTCCAAATTTAATCAATTAACTCAACTGACATTCCCAACTGCTGTGGCAGAATTTGAAGTTATTTCCTGATCAGGAGTCCAGGCTTCTGGAATACTCATTCAGCCATAGAACTATTGATCCTACACTTTTGATTGAAAGTAATTATGGTTCATCTATAAATGTTGGAACGATAGAAACCATAATCTTCAGTCCCTGCAGCAAACTGTACTATCATGACTAATTCCATCTCCCTCCATAACCTCAGTCAGTTGAACTAGACTGTGTGCAGCCATGGAGTCCCCGTTGATCCCCAACCCATGCTCTCTTGATTATTCCAGTTCTACCATCAATTCTTTCCTCATTATATCTCAAGCCCTCATTTGTTTACAGTTTAGTATTTTGAGATGCTTTTCTGGCTGGCATTCTATTATATACCTTCCACAATTTTCAACTCAAAAAAACCTCTGGAAACATGATTCACTTAGACTTCACTGGCTCAGTGTCATTAGATTAAAACAACCACAGTTAGTGGCAATATAGTTTGCATTAAATTGAAGATGGGGTTAATACTCAAGTATGGGTATTTGACATGTGGCTGTGTCAAGTTTTACCATTTAGCTATCTAATCAGATACCAGGAGTGGTAATCACAATAGTGACCTTTTCAAACTGATGCATAATTCATGTTGCTGGTTTGGATTTAGACTCCTATTTAATTTTTTAATTAATTTTTTGATGACACTACTCATGAATAAATCCATTGCAACAAAATACCCAGCAGTAAAGTGAGTAATGTAACCACATAAATGGTGTAAAATAGCAAATATTAATTTAATAATTAAAAATTGTCCATTTTAATCTGTTAACTTCTGCTAATTATCACAAATTCAAAATACAGAAAACCAGAAAATCCCTAACCTTGATGGATTTAAACATTGGCATAAAAAGTCAATTAAACTAACATTCATAATTGTAAATTACCTCCTAAAATGAGTGTTGTTTTGGGAATCTCCACTGCAGTATTTTTAAGTACGTTCTTACCCTTAAATAGTAATTAAAAGTTGTCTATTCTTATAAATTTTCTATCACAATTTTGTTATATTTTAAATAGGTAACTTTAAAATCCAAGCCCCACTAGAATCTCTGACATAGTCTGTTTCAGACTAGGAAAGAAAAGGCTTGAGTCAGAGAAGTTAAGGCCAGAAATGGGGATTATATTAAACATAAATGGCATAACTCTACCCCTTTTAAATGGAGTAGTTAAAATTTTTAAAAAAGCTGCCTACAATAACCAGGTTAGGAGGAATGTCATATGAATGCATTGAACGGTAGTTCCCTGTTGCTGACGGTTATTTGCATTGTATAATTTGATTTTATAGTTCATTTTTTAATAAAAAGAACTTTCATTAATATGCGATTCAGAAACAAACTATGTGGAGAGAGATCCAGATTTAATCCAGAAATTTAGAATTCATCTGAGTCAGATAATCAGCAGTTTATAAAAGCAAGACACTGACCTAATGTAGTTCAAAGTTTACAGCATAATCTTCTCATTTCATGTTTTTCTTCAGCATCCAGCTGGTTCATCATAGTTCAATTCAGAAGTCAACCAAGGAGCTTCGGAACATGTCAAAGAACCGGGAGGCAGCTTGGCCCCTCTCCACTCTTCCTGTGTTTAATCCAGTAACTGGTGAGATCATGCCACCCCTTCACCATTCAGATAACTGTGACACCTCCAACATGCCTCTCATGCAGACACAACAGTGAGTCTTTTTTTTAGTTGATACAAGATGACTAGATAATACAGGATATTGTTTTCCTTTAATGCAGAGATCAGAGGAATTGGAAATAGTTGCATTTCTTTGTTACTGGAAAATTGGCTTTGTAATGATAACTTTAAACACAAGTATGTGATATTTAGAGGTGTGATATTTAGAGGTATGAAATTGATGATACCTCCCTTTAAGGGGTATTGAAAAAATGTTTCCCATTCATGTATGCCTGAGTTTTATACAACATCAAAGAACCCAAAAAAGGTTTTGAACTGGTACCATAATTTTTCTCATTAGCACATTTGGGCAGACTCTTCCTTTTTTGTTTTGTATTTCTATATTACTCATTTATTACTTCTGATTTACTTCTTTACAATAAATATTGAATTTTAAATGTTCTGCCAATGATGCAGATTTGATTGTAATGGCACAAAAAAATTATAGATAATTTTAAAAATCATATAGTACTTTTATTAACTACCTGGCAGCACGATAACCCTGTGTGTTGCACATCCAGTTCAGAATGTGGTTCATATCATCCATTGCTATGCTGTAGAGGGATGGTTTGATTAAAGAATAGATAGCTGAAAAATTGTTGCATTTGGCTTGAAAAAAAAAAGAACGTAATGTAAACTTCTTGTTTCATCATCCACAATATATATACAAGGTATACAAGATAATGAGGGCATAGATAGAGTCGATAGCCAGAGACTATTTCCCAGGGCAGAAATGACTAACACGAGGGGTCATAGTTTTAAGCTGGTTGGAGGAAAGTATAGAGGGGATGTCAGAGGCGGGTTCTTTACACAGTTGAGAGAGCATGGAATGCGTTGCCAGCAGCATTTGTGGAAGCAAGGTCATTGGGGACATTTAAGAGACTCCTCGACATGCATATGGTCACAGAAATTTGAGGGTGCATACATGAGGATCAGTGGTCGGCGCAACATCGTGGGCTGAAGGGCCTGTTTTGTGCTGTACTATTTTATGTTCTAATAGGTGAAGCAGTGAGTTTTGAGAAGATTTGTAGCTCAGGTTGAGGCTGTAGATGTAGGTTTGCTTGCTGAGCTGGAAGGCTCATTTTCAGACATTATCACCATACTCCATAACATTTTCAGTGAGCCTCCGGATGAAGCGCTGCTGGTGTTTCCTGCTTTCCATTTATATGTTTGGGTCCCTTGAGTTAGTGATGTCATTTCCGGTTTTTCTCAGAGGGTGATAAATGGGATCCAGGTCAATGTGTTTGATGGAGTTCCGGTTGGAATGCTATGCTTCTCGGAATTCTTGTCCTCTGATGGCTGTGTTGTCCCAGTCGAAGTAGTGTCCTTCCTTATCTGTATGTAAGGATACTAGTGAGAGAGGGTCATGTATCCTGGTGGCTAGTTTTCTGCTCGTTTGTCTAATGTAGTGTTTGTTACAGTTCTTGCATGGTATTTTGTAAATGACCTTAGTTTTGCTGGTCTATATAGGGTCTTTCAAGTTGATTAGCTGCTGTTTTAGTGTGTTGGTGGGCTACCAAATGACATCACCACGCCAAGGAAATCCAAACACAAATAGAAAGCAGGAAACACCAGCAGTGCTTTGTCCAGAGGCTCACTGAAGATGAAACTACATCCAAAACGGTGAAGCATTTTAAAAAGCAAATTTATGTTGGGGTGTGGTAAGAATAGTAAAATAAAAGCTTTAAGATGTTTCTCTATAGATTTTATATTTTTGGGTCATTGTTAAATCTGATTATCCTGATCAAAAACAGACATACAAATTGGAAAGGCTACAAAGAAAAATAAAGTTAGACCATCAAGGAACCTCAGAGAAACTAGAGTTATTCTCGCTGAGAGACAGAAGAGAGAGTAAACATTCATGTACATGAATAATTAAATCGTGCAGATAAAATAAATGGTTTATAAATAATGGTTTATAATAAATAATGGTTTATAAAAAAATAAATAAAATAAAATATTACTTCAAGACAAAGAAAATTTAAATGAATAGAATATGTAACTACTGAAAGAGAATGTGTGAAATGACAAACAGTGGCAAAGAGTTGTGGTAATGTATTTGGATGCTGTGTGAAAGAATGAAGACTTGAGGGAAGTGTGAATCATAGAACCCCTACAGTGTGGAAACAGGCCATTAGACCCAACAAGTCCACACCAACCCTCCAAAGAGTAATCCATTTCCCTATGCTGTTACACTACATTTATCCCTAATCTATACATCCTTGAACACTATGGGCAATTCACCTAACTTGCACATCTTTGGATTGTGGGAGGAAACCCATGCAGACACTGGGAGGATGTACAAACTCCAATTGGCCATTTCTGATCTTTGAGATTTCTAATGTTAACTTCTTGCAAAAAAAAGAGTGAGAGGACATCAGAGGGAAGAGTCGTCATATTGACATCCTTCTTGATAGCCATTCCAGATCAGCAGTGATACCAGAAGCAAACGTGTGACAATTTCAATATCTGATGGGAACCAAATTACAATTTAATTAGCCAAGATATTTTTCAAATTAATTTTCAAAGGGTTTGTTTTAAAAAAAGTGAACTATGTAATATTACTAGTATTGAATGTAATATTTTGTAGCACTAGTTATATACGTATCTCATCAATAACTGCACTGATTTATTTACTTTCAAGTGTAAAGAGTGGCAAATAGAAATGGTTTAAGGAGTCAGAATAAAGTCATTCCTCATAGCTGATGCAGAAATTGATTCCAACTCAATTCAATTTTGTCTTATTGTTTTACCTTGTATTTGCAGGAATCACCCCTTACAGACCCAACTGCCCCAGCAACAAGGTGCAGGTCAGTATCCAACATCTCGCTCGCCAACCATCCCTTGCTCAAACCACTATCACATTGACTATCATGCAACCTAATTAACTGTAGGGGAAAAAAAAGCCATCCTCAGTATTTACTAAAATGTGTAACATTTGTTATGATAAATTTTGTTAGAGTCAAAATACTTTGGCTCAGGTCTAACATATTGGATAAAAGGCAGTATGTCAGTATACAGGGTATTAAGATCTTTGGGGAAGATGTTTCATCCAATGCTACAACATAAAGGCCCATTCTACTTTTGTGCATGTTAATGTAACCAGAACAAAGCCATTTGCTAAACTGCAGATTTTCTTGTCCAAATGATTGAAGTCTCTTCAGAAAGAAAAACTTAACATGTTAAATTCTTAATTCATAATCAAATCTTTCACTTCTTCGTTCTTGCTTTCCTGATTGGAGGAGAATATTATATGTCGACATTTCTACATTATGAGGCAAGTACAAATGAATGTAAAGAAATAATAACTGACTATTTACTACATAAATGTAACTTTCTTCCTATTTCTCATCAAAATGATGAGCCTAGGCAGCATCATTCAAAGACTGTCAGATTCCATGTGTATGCTGATGATAGGTCTACCTTCTCACTGTCACTTTCAGTTCCTTCACTGCCTGATTTGTAACACTTTATCCAATATTCATCAGTGAACAATCCAAAATTACCTTCAATTTAAAAATTGGGGAAAATTGAAGCCTTTGTCTTTGGCTACCACAAAAAATATCGACATCTTCCCAGTCACTTAAACCAGGTCTGAAATTCATATGCCCAATTTTTGAATGAAGAGGTTGTGACACAGATTGTGGTGGGTTGAAGAAATGCCAACCTCTCATCAGAATGAATGAGTTGCTACTCAGTGTTCAGTGCTACTCCTATCAATGTGTTCACACATGCAGGGAATGCTGTGATTAACTTCAAGATACAGACACCCTCTTCCTTCTCATAAAAATTGCTGGAAATAGAGCTCTTGCAAACTGTACATATAAGGGTAGGTGGAGACAAAGATGCAACCTATTGGATGCTGTGCTAGAGTTTTTACTAGACATTAGCAATTACCTACCTCTGCAGAAACTCTTAATCCTCAGATCCCTGTTCCTTTCCAATTCTAACCTTTCATATATACAGTTTACTTTGTTCCAGTACAGGCAGCTATGCTTTAGCTGTTGATGCCCCATCTGCTAGAGTTCTCTCCTTAGAACGGTCTCTCTCCCTTTTGCCTTGCCCCATTTACCTTTCCACTCATTGCTCACGATCACCCGCCCACATCTCTTCATTGTATGTGAGCATTTGCTTTCCTTGGCGCTGTGTCTGTGACTCTTGGTAAAACAGTGTTCTAGCATTTAAAATTAAATGATAATGAAGTCTTTGTCTTGCACAAGGCAGGGAAGAATAACAGATCTCAAAAGGAACCACAACATATGTTGTATCAAATAGTTTTATCTATCTGCAACAGCCAAACATACTGTTCAGACCTAACCATCATGCTTGCAAATTTCAGAACTTTGGGTTAAAACATTAGAGGCGATTCTGCAATTGGACAGTGTCTACTAAACAATCCCAGTCAAGCTAAGAATTATGTTACCAGTTCAGTTTGCAGGATGGCTAATTAGACCATAAGATGTAAGAGCAGAATTAGGCCATGTGATCATAACTGATGTGGTTCTCAATTCCGTTCTCTTGCCTTCTCCCCATGCCAAATAAGAATCCATATATCTCCTTCTCAAATACACACAATGACGTGGTCTCCACAGATTCAACATAGTCTGGCTGAAGAAATTCCTCAACTCCGTTCTAGAAGGTTGTCCCTTCACTTGGAGGCTATACCGTTGGTATAATTCTCTCCTACAAGTAGAATCACCATCTCCACGTCCTCTCTATCCAGGTCACTCCATACTGTGTAAATTTCAATCAGATTTCCCTCATCCTTAAATTCCATTGAGTATAGACCCAGAGTCTGCATATGACTAGCCCACCATTCCAGGGAACATTCTTATAAACCTCTACTGGACCCATCCAACACTAGCACATCCTTTAGATGTGATTCACCTAACAGTTAGGTAAATCAAGCTCAAATGGGACTACTTTTTCTTTTCGTCTTCACTGGTGGGATATAGGCAACATTGGCAAGTATTGTACATTTGAGCTGGTGTTCTGCCATCAGTTTGATACCATTAGAAGCTTACATGGCAACATGAAAAGAAATGACTGGGTTCCTGCCTCAACTACCTTCCAGGCATTGCATTCCAGACTACTTCACCCTCTGGGTAAAAATGGTTTTCCTCAAATTCCCTCTAAACCTCCTGCATTTCATTTTTTAAAAGTATACCTCCTTGTTCCTGACCCTTCACCTAAAGGAAACAGCTGCTTTATATCCACCCTGTCCACATTCCTCAATCTTATACACCTCTTACAGGTCCCTCCTCAACCTTATTACTCTGAAGGATCTGAGCTTATCCAGCCTCTCCATGACTGAAATGCTCCATCCCAGGCTTTGTTGAAATGAAAAGTCTATGTGGCACAGAATTGGGAAGTGATCAGCTCACTGCAGACAGAAGGAAGGATGAAACCTGAAGCTGTCAGCAGCTGCATTAGGTATTCTCTACTGGACCTCAGTTTTACTCTGTTTTACAAAACAACTACTTTTGATGAGGCAAAAGTGAGGACTGCAGATGCTGGAAACCAGAGTTTAGATCAGAGTGGTGCTGGAAAAGCACAGGTCAGGCAGCATCCGAGGAGCAGGAAAATTGACGTTTCAGGCAAAAGCCCTTCATCAGGAATACAGGCAGGGAGCCTCCAGCATGGAGAGATAAATAGGGGGGCGCTGGGGAGAAGGTGGCAGAGAGTTACAATAGGTGAATGGGGGTGGGGATGGAGGTGATAGGTCAGAGAAGAGGGTGGAGCAGATAGGTGGGAAGGGAGATTGACAGGTCATAGAGTCAGAGAGGTACAGCATGGAAATATAGACCCTTCGGTCCAACCCATCCATGCCAACCTGATATCCCAAACCAATCTAGTCCCACCTGCCAGCACCCGGCCCATATCCCTCCAAACCCTTCCTATTCATATACCCATCCAAATGCCTCTTAAATGTTACAATTGTACCAACCTCCTCCACTTCCTCTGGCAGCTCATTCCATATCCATACCACCCTCTGAGAAAAGGTTGCCCCTTAGGTCTCTTTCATATCTTTCCCCTCACCCTAAACCTATACCCTCTAGTTCAGGACTCCCTGACCCCAGGGAAAAGACTTTGCCTATTTACCCTATCCATGCCCCTCAATTTTGTAAATCTCTATAAGATCACCTCTCAGCCTCCGAGACCCAGGGAAAACAGCCCCAGCCTGTTCAGCCTCTCCCTATAACTTAAATCCTCCAACCCTGGCAACATCCTTGTAAATATTTTCTGAACCCTTTCAAGTTTCACAACATCTTTCCGATAGGAAGGAGACCAGAATTGCACGCAATATTCCAACAGTGGCCTAACCAATGACCTGCGCAGCTGCAACATGACCTCCCAACTCCTGTACTCAATACTCTGACCAATAAAAGAAAGGATAGTGCAGAAGGCATTTGGTATGCTATCTACCTGCGACTCCACTTTCAAGGAGCTATGAACCTGCACTCCAAGGTCACTTTGTTCAGCAACACTTCCTAGGACCTTACCATTAAGTGTATATGTCCTGCCAAGATTTGCTTCCCAAAATGCAGCATCTCAGATTTATCTGAAATAAACTCCATCTGCTACTTCTCAGCCCATTGGCCCACGTTTCCATGCTGTACATCTCTATGACTCGCCCATCTCCCTTCCCACCAATCCACTCCACCCTCCTCTCTGACCTGTCACCTCCATCCCCACCCCCATTCACCTATTGTACTCTTTGCTACCTTCTCTCCAGCCACTCATTTATCTCTCCACCCTGGAGGGTCCCTGCCTCTATTCCTGATGAAGGGCTTTTGCCCGAAACATCGATTTTCCTCTTCCTCGGATACTGCCTGACCTGCTGTGCTTTTCCAGTACCACTCTGATCTAAACTACTTTTGATGAGTCTAGCAACATTAGCCAAAAACTAAATGTGTATTCCCTGCCCCTCGGCATCTCATGTAGTTGAGAGAATCTTGGACAAGTCTGGTGCTGTTCAACTAATTAATCTATTCATCTATGTTTAGGTAAATGGCAAACCTGATGAAGGAAAACTGAATGAAGCATTTACCTGATATGATTCCACTTGGGAAAGGGAAAGGTTATTCTTCTTCTGTACCCTGACCAAATACATGATGTGCTAACGTGCATGGCGGCGAAACTGGGTACAAAGTGAGCTTGTCAAGTATTTGATACCAATGTTCTAAATTGCTCCACATAGTAAAGTTGTAGTTGCTTTTTGTGCGTATAATTCTATAAGCCGTTAATTTTATTTAACTTTTGCTAGAAAAAGCTAGCCCTTAACTGGGTAAACTGTTATAGGCAGAAGGAATTCTGTCATCTCTTGCCATAGTCCAAAACAAGTTTTGCATCATGCAATAAATACATTTATAAAAGACATTTTACCAGTTTCATTAAATTTTTAAACCTATTCCTTTGTAAATTGCAGAATTTCTTAGTAATTTGGTAATAGCATTGCCGATTAGCTTGATGGCTATGCTTTTGACTCCAGGACCACACAACTATTAAACCTTACAGCTCCAGATTTAAACATTAAGGAATAACAGACCTTTACGTCTCTGATGCCTCTTCTGAATGCACTGCCTATGTTGCACAAGAACAATCACTCCACATAACGTCCCCGTATTTGCACAAGACAGTGTTATTTTCTGTGGTCACCAAAAACATCCATATAGACTCTTGCAGCAAGTCACCAGAGCTTTCAAAATCTGCTCGAGCGAAAGTGGGTCAAAAGCACAAAGCTGCAATTTGTAGAGGAAGCCTAGCTTGAAATAGTCTCATCTTCCTTCCAAATGCTTGTTGTTGCAAGAATAAGGAAGATGGCTGCTGCACATTTGTTGTTCAGGTTTAGCCTTTTGTTCCTGCATGTGCTTATGGCTGTACGTCGAGAACGCACAAATGGTTTGCTGGGGCACACGGTATATTTATGTCCCACTCAAGTTACATTTCATGGGATGTGCAGGAAGCAACCATCTCATGTTGCAAAATGTTTATTACACCTTGGTAGCATCACTTTGCAAATTCATTTCACAATTCTATAGTAAAAGTAGTTATGGGAATGAATCAAACTTGCAATGCGATGCATGTTATAGTCTGAGTCATATAACATGGAAACACACCCTTTGGTCCAACTAGTCCATGATGAATATGCTTCCAAACAAAACTAGTCCCACTTGTCTGTGTTTGGCCCATATCCTCCAAACCTTTCCTATTCATGTATTTCTGTGAAGTGTTTTAAACATTCTATCTGTACCTGTATCCATTTCCTCTGATAATTCATTCCACACACTAACCACTCTGTTAAACAAAAGTTGCCCCTCATGTCCCTTTTAAGTCTTTCTCCTCTTGCCTTAAAAATATGACCCCTAATTTTGAACTCCCCCTCCTCAGGGAAAAACCTTTCCTATTCACTTTATCTATGCCCCTCATGGATTTTATGATTTTATAAACCTCTATAAAGTCACCCCTTAACCTTCTATGTTCCCGTGGAAAAAGTCCCAAACTATCCAGTCAATTTTTAAAACTGAAGCACTCCATTCCCGGCAACATCCTGGTAAATCTTTTCTGAACTCTCTCCAGTTTAATAATATCCTTCCTATAACAGGGCAAGCAGAACTGAATACAGTACTCCAGAAGAGACCTCACCAATATCCTGTACAAACTCAACATGACATCCTATACTCAACTTATTAAGAAAGCTGGCAATTTCACCACCCCTCCCAAAAAAGGAACAAAATCCATTTTGCTGCCCCAAAACAGCTCATATCCACACCACTGCTTACTCAAAATGAAACAATGTAAAACAAGATTAAGCCCTTCTGATTATCTGCTGTACCTGTGTGCTAGACAGAATTGTGGCTTAACCTTTTTAAGGTGCCTTGTGAAATACTTCTGGAAGTCCAAATACAACACATCTACTAGTTCCCCTCTATTCACTCTGGTCAAGACAGATTTGAAAACTTTAGTCACTTCAATTTTATTTTTATGAAACTATGCTGCCTCTGCTTGTTTAGATTATGATTTTTCAAACGTTCTATTACTTATTTAATAACTGATACCAACATTTTTCCAACAATAGATGTTAAGCTAATTGGCCTACAGGTTTTTCAATTTTGACACCCTCCATTTTTGAAGTGTGGCCTCATATTGGTAGTTTACAATCCCCCGGTACTTCTCCAGAATTCAAGGACTTTGGGAAAATTACAACAATGTATCTATTATTTCTGTAGATACCTCTGTTACAATCCTAGGATGTAAGACATCAGGGCCAGGACTTGTCTGCCTTTAGCCCTATTATTTTGTCGAAGGCTATTTCTCTCGTGATGGTTGGAACGTAATTCCACCTCCACCCCCAATTTTTTTGGCATTAATGGGATGTTCAAAGTATCTTGCATCATAAAAACTGATAATTTCTGTTTAACTCACCTGTCATTTCCTTATTCCCCATAACTATCTCCCCAAATTCATTTTCTAGGACCATAAGACATAGGAGTGGAAGTAAGGCCATTCGGCCCATCGAGTCCACTCCGCCATTCAATCATGGCTGCTGGGCACTTCAACTCCACTTACCCACATTCTCCCCGTAGCCCTTAATTCCCCGAGACAACAAGAATCTATCAATCTCTGCCTTGAAGACATTTAGCGTCCTGGCCTCCACTGCACTCTGCGGCAATGAATTCCACAGGCCCACCACTCTCTGGCTGAAGAAATGTCTCTGCATTTCTGTTCTGAATTTACTCCCTCTAATTCTAAGGCTGTGTCCACGGGTCCTAGTCTCCTCACCTATCGGAAACAATTTCCTAGCATCCACCCTTTCCAAGCCATGTATTATCTTGTACGTCTCTACTAAGTCTCCCCTTAATCTTCTAAACTCCAATGAATACAATCCCAAGATCCTCAGCCGTTCCTCATATGTTAGACCTACCATTCCAGGGATCATCCGTGTGAATCTCCGCAGGACACGTTCCAGTGCCAGTATGTCCTTCCTGAGGTGTTGGGACCAAAACTGGACACAGTACTCCAAATGGGGCCTAACCAGAGCTTTATAAAGTCTCAGTAGCACAACGGTGTTTTTATATTCCAACCCTCTTGAGATAAGTGACAACATCGCATTCGCTTTCTTAATCACAGACTCAACCTGCATGTTGACCTTTAGAGAATCCTCGACCAGCACTCCCAGATCCCTTTGTACTTTGGCTTTACGAATTTTGTCACCATTTAGAAAGTAGTCTGTGCTTTTATTCTTTTTGCCAAAGTGCAAGACCTCGCATTTGTTCACGTTGAATTCCATCAGCCATTTCTTGGACCACTCTCCCAAACTGTCTAAATCCTTCTGCAGCCTCCCCACTTCCTCAGTACTACCTGCCTGTCCACCTATCTTCGTATCATCGGCAAACTTCGCTAGAATGCCCCCAGTCCCTTCATCCAGATCATTAATATATAATGCGAACAGCTGTGGCCCCAACACTGAACCCTGCGGGACACCGCTCGTCACCAGCTGCCATTCTGAAAAAGAACCTTTTATCCCAACTCTCTGCCTTCTGTCAGACAGCCAATCCTCAATCCATCCCAGTAGCTCACCTCGAACACCATGGGCCCTCACTTGCTCAGCAGCCTCCCGTGTGGCACCTTATCAAAGGCCTTTTGGAAGTCTAGATAGACCACATCCACTAGGTTTCCCTGGTCTAACCTACTTGTCACCTCTTCAAAGAATACCAACAGGTTTGTCAGGCATGACCTCCCCTTAGTAAATCCATGTTGACTTGTTCTAATCAGACTCTGCTCTTCTAAGAATTTAGAAACCTCATCCTTAATGATGGATTCTAGAATTTTACCAACAACCGAGGTTAAGCTAATTGGCCTATAATTTTCCATCTTTTGTCTTGATCCTTTCTCGAACAATGGGGTTACAACCGCGATCTTCCAATCATCCGGGACTTTCCGTGACTCCAGTGACTCTTGAAAGATCTCAACCAATGCCTCCGCTATTTCCTCAGCCACCTCTCTCAGAACTCTAGGATGTATCCCATCGAGGCCAGGAGATTTATCAATTTTAAGACTTTTTAGCTTTTCTAGCACTATCTCTTTTGTAATGACAACCATATTCAACTCAGTCCCCTGACTCCCTTTAATTGTTGGGATATTACTCCTGTCTTCCACTGTGAAAATTGACGCAAAGTACTTGTTAAGTTCTCCTGCTATTTCCTTATCTCCCATCACTAGGCTTCCAGCATCAGGTTGAAGTGGCCCAATGTCTACTTTTGTCTGTCGTTTGTTTCTTATGTATTGAAAGAAACTTTTACTATCATTTCTAATATTACTGGCTAGCCTACCTTCATATTTGATCCTCTCCTTTCTTATTACTCTCTTTGTTATCCTCTGTTTGCTTTTGTAGCCTTCCCAATCTTCTGATTTCCCAGTGCTCATGGCCACTTTATAGGATCTCTCTTTTTCTTTAATACATTTCCTGACTTCCTTTGTCAGCCATGGCTGTCTAATCCCTCCCTGGATAATCTTTCTTTTCTTGGGGGTGAATCTCTGTACAGTGTCCTTAATTATACCCACAAACTCCTGCCATTTTTGCTCTACTGTACTGTCTTCCCCGCAAGCCTCTGCTTCCAGTCTATTTTTGTCAGTTCCTCTCTCATGCCCTCATAATTACCTTTATTTAACTGTAACACCATTACATCCGATTTTGCCTTCTCTCTTTCAAACTCCAGCCTGAACTCTACCATATTATGATCGCTGCTTCCTAAGGGTTCCCTTACTTTAAGATCTTTTATAAAGTCTGGCTCATTACAATGGCACTAAGTCGAGAATAGCCTGCTCCCTTGTGGGCTCCATGACAAGCTGTTCCAAAAAGCCATCCTGTAAGCATTCCATGAATTCCCTTTCTTTGGATCCACTGGCAACATTATTTACCCAGTCCACCTGCATATTGAAGTCTCCCATGATCACCGTGACCTTGCCTTTCTGACATGCCTTCTCTATTTCCCGGTACATGTTGCATGCCTGCTCCTGACCACTGTTAGGAGGTCTGTACATAACTCCAATTATGGTTTTTTTGCCTTTGTGGTTCCTCAATTCCATCCACACAGACTCCACATCATCTGACGCTATGTCATTCAGTGCCATAGATTTAATATTGTTCTTAACTAACAAGGCAACCTCACCCCCTCTGCCGACCTCCCTGTCTTTTCGATAAGTTGAAAATCCTTGGAGGTTTAACTGCCAGTCCTGACCCCCCCTGTAACCAAGTCTCTGTGATGCCTACCACATCATAATCATTCACTATGATCTGCGCCATTAGTTCATCTGCTTTGTTATGAATGCTACGCGCATTCAGGTAAAGCGCTTTAATGCTAACTTTCTTATCATTAGAGATATTGGAAGTCATATGATGTCCTAAATTATCCTTGCTTTTTTCTGCATTCCCAGTCTGCCTCAATTTTAAATCCGCCTGGACACATGCTATCCTGCTGCTTGTCTTTCCATTTAACGCCATACTCCCTGTTGCTTTCACTTTCCCTTTCCTCCAACTCAGAAGTTCGATCGATATTCAGTTTGATCCCTCTTTTTATACATTTAAAGAAGCGCTTGTATTCCTCATTAGTTTGGCCTTGTAATTTATTTTCTCTTTTTACCTTAAGTTCCCCTGTGCTAGATTCTGAATCTATCCCAGTCTTTGAGGCCACTGATTTTGTTTCCTTATATAATTTTTTCTTTCAACTTCATAGGTCAGTGCAATATAGAGGGCTGAAGGGCCTGTGCTGCTCTGTAATGTTCTATGTTCATACTCTCCTTAACTTCCTTGATTAGCCATGGTTGGTTTATCCCTCTCTTTGAATCTTTCCTCCTCACTAGAATGCATTTTTGCTGGGAATCCTTAAAATGACAGCCACTGCATGCTTATGGTCTTTTGGGCAAATCTATCTGCATTTCATTGTAATTCACTTTATTTAACACTTGTGTTACTATACAGTGTTTAACTTGTTCAAGTTTTTCTATTTACCCATAACATTTCCATGCTGGTTTTCCTCAATTTTTCTTTAACTCGTAAAATTCCATTCCGAGTGATTACTTAGAAAATCTTTTCCACCACTAAACTGGTCTGTATTTGCTGGATTTATCTATTTTTTCTAAAAAAAGGACATAATATTTACAATTTTCCAGTCCTTGGTGCACAGTGTCCTTTATTCAAGGGAGACTGCACGATTAAATCAGTATGTCTGCAACTTTCATCTTTACTTCCCTTATCTTCAAATTTGGGAGGTCATGTTGTGGCTGTACAGGACATTGGTTAGGCCACTGTTGGAATATTGCGTGCAATTCTCGTCTCCTTCCTATCGGAAAGATGTTGTGAAACTTGAAAGGATTCAGAAGAGATTTACAAGGATGGTGCCAGGGTTGGAGGATTTGAGCTATAGGGAGAGGCTGAACAGGCTGGGGCTATTTTCCCTGGTGCGTCGGAGGCTGAGGGGTGACCTTAGAGGTTTACAAAATTATCAGGGGCATGGATAGGGTAAATAGGCAAAGTCTTTTCCCTGGGGTCAGGGAGTCCAGAACTATAGGGCATGGGTTTAGGGTGAGAGGGGAAAGATATAAAAGAGACCTAAGGGGCAACCTTTTCACGCAGAGGATGGTACGTGTATGGAATGAGCTGCCAGAGCAAGTGGTGGAGGCTGGTACAATTGCAACATTTAAGAGGCATTTGGATGGGTATATGAATAGGAAGGGTTTGGAGGGATATGGGCCGGGTGCTGGCAGGTGGGACTAGATTGGAGTGGGATATCTGGTCGGCGTGGATGGGTTGGACCGAAGGGTCTGTTTCCATGCTTACATCTCTATGACTCTAAATGTGTTTGGTCCAGTCCTGCTGACTTAATTTACTATACATAGCTTTTAATACCTCTGGTTACCTCTACCTTCTCTTTTATGAATGCTTCAGCAGCATGCTTCTCCTGAGTATAGACTGTTATAATGGGCTACGTAAAAACAATGACTGCAGATCCTGGAAACCAGATTCTGGATTAGTGGTGCTGGAAGAGATCGCAGTTCAGGCAGCATCCAAAGAGCTTCGAAATCGACATTTCAGGCAAAAGCCCTTCATCAGGAATAAAGGCAGTGAGCCTGAAGCGTGGAGAGATAAGCTAGAGGAGGGTGCGGGTGGGGAGAAAGTAGCATAGAGTACAATGGGTGAGTGGGGGAGGGGGATGAAGGTGATAGGTCAGGGAGGAGAGGGTGGAGTGGATAGGTGGAAAAGGAGATAGGCAGGTAGGACAAGTCCAGACAAGTCATGGGGACAGTACTGAGCTGGAAGTTTAGAACTAGGGTGAAGCGGGGGAAGGGGAAATGAGGAAACTGTTGAAGTCCACATTGATGCCCTGGGGGTGGTGTTCCAAGGCGGAAGATGAGGCATTCTTCCTCCAGGTGTCTGGTGGTGATGGAGCGGCGGTGATGGAGGCCCAGGACCTCCATGTCCTTGGCAGAGTGGGAGGTGGGAGGTGGGAGGTGGGTGGCGGGGGGGGGGGGGGGGAAGAGTTGAAATGTTGGGCCATGGGGCAGTGTGGTTGATTGGTGCGGGTGTCCTGGAGATGTTCCCTAAAGCGCTCTGCTAGGAGGTGCCCAGTCTCCCCAATGTAGAGGAGACTGCATCGGGAGCAACGGATACAATAAATGATATTAGTGGATGTGCAAGTAAAACTAGGGCCTTGGATAGAGGTGAGGGAGGAGGTGTGGGCGCAGGTTTTACAGTTCCTGCGGTGGCAGGCGAAAGTGCCAGGATGGGAGGTTGGGTTGTAGGGGGGCGTGGACCTGACTAGGTAGTCATGGAGGGAACGGTCTTTGCAGAAGGTGGAAAGGGGTGGGGATGGAAATATATCGCTGGTGGTGGGGTCTGTTTGGAGGTGGTGGAAATGTCGGCGGATGATTTGGTTTATGTGAAGGTTGGTAGGGTGGAAGGTGAGCACCAGGGGCGTTCTGTCATTATTACGGTTGGAGGGGTGCGTTTGAGGGCAGAGGTGAGAGATGTAGACAAGATGCATTGGAGGGTATCTTTAACCACGTGAGAAGGGAAATTGCAGTCTCTAAAGAAGGAGGCCATCTGGTGTGCTCTGTGGTGGAACTGGTCCTCCTGGGAGCAGATCCGGCGGAGGCAGAGGAATTGGGAATATGGGATGGCATATCCAGCATCTCAATGATAACCTCTTTGGTTCCTCACTGGAACTACCCATTGTGTCAGTAGTGTGTCCTTAAAAGAGATTTCTTCTGTGCTGTTTCTCTTGCAGAGAGGTGTTGTCAGTGGTACTGGAATATCTGCTTCAGAAGCAGTGAGTCAGCAGCTTTGAGCTCCTGGAGTCTTTGTTTTGAATTCGACAAAAGAAGAAGGAGTGGGTGGAGTCAGGCTCGCCCCGATCCAGATTTTTGTTGTGCTTTCGGGTTACGAGTTGGCTGCTGAAGCTTTTAGATATAGCTTTCTCTTCGCTGCAGAAAAAGCTTGAGTTCTCTCTCGCTGCTGCTAGACGGTTTACTTCAGTGTTTCTTTCTCCTGTTCTGGGGAGGAGAGTCTGTGAGGAAAATCTGTTTTGCTGAATTTGTATTTGTCAAGGGGGTGTTTATGGGATACTGCTATATTGGAACAGTTGACGATTAGTAGTTAAGTATTTCAATATCTTATTTTGTTAAGTATTTCAACAAAGTTAAAATTATACCTTTTTTTTGTTTGTAAAAATAAAGTGTGCTTTACTTGAAATCTAGTAGTAAATCAACTAAATCATGTCTGGAACACTGCACTTTACACTTGCCCTTAAATAAGTTAGGATTTAGGCTATCATCTTGATATATTTTGAGAGGGTTTCATCTGGTCCATAACATCATTCTACTAGAGTATAAACGATCATACACGTGAACCATGTGAGATGATTATGACAATGTGACAGCTTCTAGCAGTATTTTCATCTCGTGTTAACTAACCAATTTCCAAATTTATTGAATTCAAATGTCACTATTCACCATGGTACAATTTGATCTCTTGGGTTTGGAGTTACTAGTAGAGTAACAAATCTACTTCTTATAACTTCTCGTGTGTACACTACTATTTACAAACGTGTCAATATTTCCCACCGATAAGTAAATGTCAATACTTATCCTTTATGTTGCCAGTGATATCAAATATTGCTAGCCTCAAGCCACACACTACTTATACGCAACCAGTTTTCTGTCTTTGGTATTAATTGCTGAACCTCAAGACTACCACTGGGTACATCGATCTGATCAGTTTCTGAACTAACTACCATTTTGTTCCTTTGACAACAGTCTACCTTTCTGGGAGTACTGGGAATAAGTTCTGCGAGGCGGGTAGTCTTAATAATTGGAATCAGATGGATCTATGTCTCAAGAATGGGCAAGGTACTAGATGGTAGATGCCACATGCAAAACCAGAAAAGGGGAGAAAGTTAAGATTAATATATCTGGAACAAGGAACTTCTCACTGCATTCAAAAATAACAATGCGGAAGCTAGACTAAAAAGTTTAAATAGAATCATTACTAAATGTACAAACAATGTTTTCAAAGAAAGTGTTTAATGTTATTTTAAAGTCCCAAAATTGGTCATTTCTAATTACATAGGACCTTTGTTTCATTTTTTTCACAAATACTGTAAGTGACAGGTATTTCACGTTGTTTTTGCTGAAAATCTCATTGTATGCAAAATGCAAACAATAAATAACTGCAATGAAATATTTTGGGTGCACAATATATTTAGCATGCATTTTAATTTTTTTATCAAAAAGTGCGATTTATCCATCATTTGAATCTAAACAGGCTAAGTCTCAAATAGTTCCGGATGTAGGTTTGCTCGCTGAGCTGCAAGGTTTGTTCTTAGATGTTAGGTCACCATCATCAGTGAGCCTCTGGATGAAGCACTGGTGCCATGGCCTGCTTTCTATTTGTTTAGGTTTCCTTGGGTTGGGTTTCAAGATATTTTGTAAATGACATTAGTTTTGCTTGTTGGCTGCATAGGGTATTTCAACTTCATTAGCTGCTGTTTTAGTGTGTTAGTGGGTTTGTGGGCTACCACGATGCAAAGGGGTCGGAGTAGTCATTTCTGAGATGTTGGTTCATCCCCTGAGAAAAGCAGGAAATGATGTCACCACAGGAAATGGCATCACCAGCCCAAGGAAACCTAAATACGAATAGAAAGCGGGCCATGTCACCAGTGCTTCATCCGGAGGCTCACTCATGTTACCTAGTATGATGACAAAATGTCTGAAAACAAACCTTCCAGCTCAGCAAGCAAGCCTACATCCAGAATCTCAACCTGAGCCACAAATCTTCTCGAAACTCGCTCTCAAGTAGAATTTAACTTCATGGATTATCCATATTTGAGCTAAACTAGATTTGTACTTGTTTAACAATTTTTCTACTGGTTAAACAAGAAACCTCATTTTCAGTTGAGAGTAAACTGCAAATGGGAATATTTAATGCCCACAAATCTAAAATACAAACGTAGCTCCAAAACCCTTTTCAAACAAAAGCAGCATACTATTAGCTGAGATATAGAGACGTGTGTGTGGATGCAAGACCATATCAAATTAAACAAGAGTAAATGTCCAGAGGTTTAATATGTTAAATAAAGAACATCAATTTAATGTTGATAATTCCACAAATTCAGCAAAAGACAACAGTAGTGCAGATTTGTTCCCAGTGTCAAAAGGGACAAATATTCACAGAATCATGAAGGCAAAGCCTTCTACATGCGGTTTAATGCAATAATCTCATATCCAACTTAGTATCACAGAACTTTATTGGCATTTTCACTTATAACTGCACACAATAAATCAGTGGCTTTGCTAGCACACTGGAATTTTTTTATTCAGCTTTCTCACACCATATGGCAATGATCACAATGGACTCCTTTTTTAAAACTAGGCTATATTGACTAAATACAGCAACTCAGGTAAAGTATTGCTATACATGGTAGAAACTTGGAGAGGGATGTTAATATGTTTACATGAATGTTACTAGTTTTGCAATTTGTAATTTTTATCATTTCGGACAAATGAACCTGTTTTTTGCCACCCATTTAACACCTTCAAAATTCACTCTTTTCAAAACCAATGTCAGCAGTGCACATGACCAATGAGATGCACTTTAAAACAACTCACCAAAGCTCCATACATAGCATCTTTTAAATCTTCAAGCTGTACCATCTAGAAGGATAAGACTAGCAGAGAAACGGGATCACCAGCACCTGCAAATTCCGATCCAAACCTCACCGCATTCTGACAGAACTATACAGCTCTTTCTTCACTGTTGCTGGATCAAAATACTAGAACCTCTTCCCTCACAACACTGAGGGTGTACCTGCACTAAGGATTGCAATGCTTCAATAAAACAGCTAACCACCATCTTATTATTAGGGATGGGTAATAAATGCTGACCTGGCCAGCCATACCAGTATCCCAGAGTGAATTATTTTTAATTCACAATTAAAATGTGTTCTGTATAGCAAAGCAGCTCTTTAAAGCATTTATTTCAACACTTTGAAAATTGAACTAAACACTATTTTCAATTAGTGGTTGTAGGTAAGTAACATTAAGGCAGAATTGTTATACCCTCCAAGCTACTTGAGGTCAGATTTGTTCCTTCCGAAGGTTGCAAGAAAACAACTCCAAGGATGAAATTTAGATCAAATTTCAAGATTGAATCTGAGATGTCATCAAATGTTAAAAAAAGTTTATTAAAATTCCTATGACTTGTTGCAAGTGGTGGAATCCATACAATGAGCAACATGTGGCTAAACAGTGAGGAAGAGATAGCTAACTATTCCTCCTGAAATACTTTAATACTTAAATTTTGGATGAATGCAGTTATTTAAGATTTTTAAACATAGTCCATACTGAAAGTTTTAAAGAAGTAAGCACAAAATCCTGTCTTTTATTTTGGCATTAACATCTATTTGAATTTACATTGGAAATTCAGAAGGATAGCTTGTGGGGAAGTAAAAAATATCGGCACTAGTTTGATGAATGCACTCAAACTAATTTACTCAAAATGGACCATATTTGGTCACTCACCTCAAGTGTTATTTTTAATCCATGCTTTTCATCTGTTCCTATTGATTCCAACAATGTAGGAACCTATCAGAATCACCAGAGTCGTTTTATAATTTGACAAGGATTTATTGCACATTAGTCTATTCATATTACTGGATGATTTTACTATAAATAGTGAAACTATATAATTTGCTTATTCTGAGCAGACAACTTTTAAAGTGACAATTATGGACAAGATTGTACAGTTCAGTATTGTTCTTTTAAAGCTTTATATATTCAATAAATTTTAAACATATAATCTGAATGGAGTAGAATTTTTTCTTATGGGAATTTTGTGCCATGTTAAACAACAAATGCATTAATGGTAACAAATGCCAATTATCTACCTCAACTATTAAAAAAACTCAAAACAAAACAACATTCTGGCAATAGCAAACACTGCATGTTCACGGAGGCATTTAATAAAAGTACCTGGGATTACATTTGGATCAGTTCAAAATGGGACGAAAGATAACATTTCACTGGACTAAATAAACAAAGCAAACGACAAACTGCAGTTTTCCACTGTTCAGCATACTCACCCTAAAATAGGAGCCATTATAAAAGCTCAAAAATGAAGGAATTTTCTATGTAGTTAAACAGGCTGCCATTAATTTTCCAGCTTCATTCCATTAGACATTGATTACATAAATTTAAAAAAAATCTAACTTTGTGCATATCAATGTAGGCCCATAACAGGTGCTTCAAATTGAATATATTACAAAACTGAATAAAATACAGTTTACAAACTAACCAGACAGAAAGAAACGTTTAAATTATAATTAACAAGCATTTTAGAGAAACAGAAAATCTGCATTATTTAGAATGCAGAAGCTTGCTTTTAAACTACTGTGCATTGATGCTTTCCTAGTTTTGCAGATTTCCAGATCTGATGGAAACTTGAAATTTTGTCAAAACCAATTTCCGCGTAAACACAGTAAACGTACAAAACATGGGAAATTTATTTTAGGTTTGACACGTTCAATATGAGGTACACATTTGAACAGTTAGTGGCTTAGCAAACCACTAAACACAAATCAAAACTACAAACACATTGGAAAAAATTTAAACATCATGCATTCCTCAATTTCCATAAGTCAGACCAATTTATTTATGCTTATCATAGCCAGTTATTTTACATGTGGCCCAGTAATTAAATAAATGTAAAGAGAAACTGAATTCAGTCATGAAACCAGGTGAAAATCTTCCAATCTAAGAGTAAACATCACTGAATGATACTGTAGCTTTATAACATAAATTTTTAGTTTTTAAACAAAACCACTTAAAAAAAAATCAATTCCATAAATCTGCAAAACAACCATAAAGAATTCACGATTAAAAACTGTACAAAATATAAATTTTGTTTTTAAACACTACAACATTAAATTTTCACATCTCAAACTACCTAGGAAATCCATTACAAACAACACTAAATTGTAAATGAAACTCATTTCAGAAAATTTTAACTAGCACTCAGCTGTTTCAGGAAAAACTGTTCAATTATAAACTTACCACAGTCACACAGCTCTTCATAAGTGCAAAATCTCAAAAACAGAAAAAAGTTAATCTATACACAAAATATGACTGACCTAAAACACTGCAAGAACTCAAATATAAATGGTGGTACTAAAAAGATGTGACTCCAAGTGCAATAAGAACTGTCAAAGATTAACATTTGGTATTACATTATACAGGACTTATATTAATTTCTGTAACTGTAGGAATTTATTCAAGCCTGAAATCCCGATTAAGTGCAGTAAATTCTTCAGCCAAGCCATCATTTCAAAATGAAGTTTAACGAACAGAAAGGAACATACAAAAATCACTCCAGCTCTGGTGACCCGAAAGGTTCTGAAGGCTACAGAGATCATTCACAAACAAAACATGTTACAAAGAAAAGGACGTGCGAGTATTGGAATATTACAAAATGAAATTCTTAGTGCAAAAGTTACTCAGGTCATTGATTTCATAGATTTTCAGAAAAATTAACAATTTAGTAAAATAAATAAAGCCCAGCCAAATGTGGGATTCACAAACAACAGTATGAACCATACGAAAAATTTGACTGCACTGAGAAACTCAATTTCCCCCGCCTGTCACGTTCCTCCAAAATGATGAAATCTTTGATGCATGTCTAAAAAGATTAAATTCCTGCTCAATATATAAGATGCTGGGCACAGTTGCATGGTACCTTGCCAACAAGGTCCTGCTTCATGTGGTTTTGAACTATTACCAAAGTATTAAGCACACTTTCCAAGAGGAAATAGTTAATGTTACTAAGGAATGTTGTACCAATCACAATGAAATCAGCACATCTAGTCTTCAGTCAAATCTAGAATCTTCTAGTTTGGCTATTCTCAATGCTAAAGCACCTTTACCACACATCAACCGGAGAGAAGGGAAGGAATGTTATGTGAAATTCATTCATTTTAAGAACTAATTTTTAAAAATCTTGATAAATTAGAAAGGACACTATTTTGAGTGCTCCTGATTTTGATCTCACATCTTTATCTTCATAAGATGGGTTAAAATGGCACTTAAGCACAGAATTCCTCAAAAACATTTTTTTGTGCAGTCACACTGCAAGATCTCCACCATTAGTATGTGTAATTTGAAAAGTAGTTCTACAACTTCAAAATATTTATTACTAAATATACAGATGTGCTGAAATTCAAAGATAATTCACTTGAAAAGAATTAAGTGAAAAAACCATACTGCAGGGTTTGTAAATCTGACAAATTAAGGCAGAAATGTTACCATGATTTAAATAGATATCAGTAACAATGATTTATGGCACCTTGCATATCAAAAATCATACTCAACTATTTCAAACTCTTGAGCAATTTGACTAATGAAAATGGTTAAAATCTAATCAGGTGAATAAGAATTTGGCATCAACAAGTTACCTGACAGTTTCCTACAAATATATCTGAGAGATAGAGAGCTCATATCGATATTTTAAAAATCCATAAACAAGATGCGTTTAAAGCATTCAGTATGGCCATTTGTTCAAAACACAAATCAGGTTTTTTACATGAACTAACTTGTGAAATGCAGTGCAAGTCTGATTTAGGAAACAGTCACAGTGAACTTAAATGTGTAATAAATCCTTAGCGCCTCTTCTTCCCTTTCTTCCTGCTACAAAACTTTTAAAATGCCTAAATTGTAGCAGCAAGAATGTTGTCTTTTTTAAAAAACTAATAAACAAATTTTAGCACATTGTTAGTAAGAACTAATATAATCTAACAATCATAAAACATAATTTATCATACAGGTTTAAATGGCCACAAACACTGGAACTGGTCATTAAATCATACTAACTAAATTTACAAGTTGTTGGCTACTTCACTTGCACATGGAGCAGGAATGCCTAATTAGATCAGTGTTTCAGTCCATATTGACAACACTTCTAATTAGGAGTTTTAAACTGGTGAATGTACTTACTTTGAGAATTAACCATTTATTTCACAATAAAGTAAAATGTTTTCCTTTCTTTAAAAGGGAGAAATGAAACAGTAGACGAGTGTTAGCAGTGGTTGAAATTTGTTGGCAGCCTAATTTTTCCAGTAATGCAATACTACAATCACAGGTATCAACCAACATATCTCTTTCAAGTCAGGAATAATTCAGTGAACAAACTCCCAGTCTATTCATTTTGTCAGTGCTCCATAGTGATATTAATTTTTTTTATACTGCACCTATACGTGAATTATGAAAGAAAGTTACTTTGCCCAACGTCACAGCATAGGGATATAGAGGAAAATAAAACATGTCAAACTCCTCAGCATCAGAGAATTAAAATTTCAAGTGAATAGATACCTAAAGATATCAAGGACCAAACTTTACGTCAGTAGATATCCCAAAATGTTTTCTTCATAAAATTGGACTAATTACTGTTGATGAAATTAAGTGAAAATATGGAAAGTTTGAACTGGAAGTCACATCATAACAAACAGGTGCCCAAGAAATACTGTATACCCAAATAGAAAATCTCGTGAAATAGCATATCAAAAGATGCTACCGGTTCAGTAGTCACTCCATCAATTATCCCAATACTTAAAGTGGCTTTCAAATCGATCATAATGTAACCAAACACTTTCAGCATGTCTATTTACATCAGTATGTTTTCTTCAGATTTGATATTATGAGGAATCGTATTGTTGCACAGACTTTAAGCTTTCTTCCTCTCAATACACAATTCTTTGAGGTTTTTTTCTTTATTAAATATGAAAGTCAAAATAGGTACTTGAGCCTCCTCAGTCATTATTTCAGTTACTTGTTCAATTGTTCAACAGTTGACAATGTGAGAAGCGCCAATAAAAACACTGTTGCACACAGCAGTCTTTTCAGTGCAACATAATTATCTTTGGGAATGGCTATCTGTACAAGATCATTTGTGATCTGAGAGATTTCGTGAGCAACTAGCACAAAAATAAAAGTGCTGATGATAATGTTGAGCACTGGGTTGCCAGGAATGAGCACGAGGATTCCTTTGGTATCTGCTGCAAGCCAGATATGATATTGGCATATGAAGAGCTGAAAGAAAAAGGTTTCAATATGAAAGGTATGTACATACAATCAGTTCAATGTTTTAAAAAGACCAAGATTCTGATTGAAGCTAGGGTGAATACAATCAAATCCTACAAAAGAAAAAGAATGCTCAGAATCTGAAATAAACAAAATAAATACAAGCCTGTACCTGTCCAACCTTTCCTCATGAAGCAACCCAGGCGTTAGCGTCACAAATCTTCTCTGAATTCCTTCCAAACACATTTACATCTTCCTTTAAATAAGGTGGTGATGAATACCAGATTTGATCTCATTACAGCCCTCTATAAACTTTCCTACTTTTGTATTCACTGTCTATCACAATAAAAGACAATGTACTATTTGCTTTCCTAATTACTTTCTGTGCCTGCATACTAGACTTCTACAATACATGCACAAAGTCATCAAATCCCTCTGCACCTCCGATCTGTGACCTCTCACCATTTAAATATGTTTGTTACATTCTTCCTGCCAAAATGGACAATTCCACATTAGATTTATCAGATCTTTGCCCACCCATTTAACCTAACTATATATTTTGAGGCCTCTGCACACTCCCTTCACACCTTGTTTTTCCTTTTCTCCTGCGAGTGGTCAGTTAACTTCACAACAGTCCCTTCATCCATCACTTATATAAACTATAAGCAGTTGAGCTCCCAGCACTGATCCCTATGGCACACTAGTCTTTACATGTTACCAATCAAAAAAAAAAGAGTCCCAATATGCCATAGTTGTGGGTAAATTCACTGACCTGGGAAGTTGATTTATAGATGTTTTGTCCCCTTTCTAGGTGACATCCTTAGTGCTGTGGAATGTCCTGTGAAGCGCTGCTGTACTTTCTCTTCTGGAATTTAATTGGTTTCATTCCTGATGCTTTCAGTTCTTCATTGCAGTGGTCGGTATATTGGATCTAGGTCAATGTGTTTATTCATGGAGTCCATGAATAAGTGCCATGCCTCTACAAACTCTCCGGATGTCCCCTGTTTAGCTTGTCCAATTATCATTATGTTGTCCCAGTCGAATTTGTGGTCCCTGTCATCTGTGTGTATGGCTACCAGGGACAGCTGGTCATGATATTGAGTGGCTAATTGGTGGTCGTGGATGCGGATTGCTCGTCGTCTGTTTATCCTATCTAATGTTTCACGCAGTCTTTGCAAAGACTGTTGAAGCTATGTTTGTCTTGCACATGATGGGTGCAGGGTCTTTTGTCCTGGTGAGGTGTTCTCTGAGCGTGGCTGTTGGTTTATGGGTGTCATGGATTCAAGTGCTCGGAAAAGTCTGGCTGTCAGTTCAGAGATGTATTTTTAATAGAAGGTAGCGTGGCTAGTGTCCCAGGTCATGCCATGTCCTCATCACAGTTTGTCTGCTAGGCATGTGCAGATCAGGTTGCAGGGATATCTGGGGTCAGCCAGACTTCTCCAATCACTCAGATTCAAGACATCCCATAAACTGACAGCCACCCTCAGACAACAACTCACCAGAACAAAAGATCCAATACCCATCATGTGCAAGACAAATGCAGTTCACAAGATTCCATGCAAAGACTGCACGAAACACTATATAGGACCAACAGGCAGACAACTAGCAAACAGCATCCACGACTACCAACTAACCATGAAATGCCATGACCAGCTGTCCCTAGTAGCCATATATACAGATGACAAGGACCAAAAATTCAACTGGGACAATGATAATAGGACAAGCTAAACAGAGGACTGCCAGAGAATTTCTTGAGGCATGGCACTCATCCACAGGTTCCATCAATAAACACACTGACCTAGATCCAATATACCAATCACTGCAATGAAGAACTGGAAGTAGCAGGAACAAAACCAAATAAATGCTAGAAGGCACAGTGCAGCAGCGCTTCACAGGAGGCTCCTAAGCACTGAGAATGTCACCTAGAAAGGGGACAAAACATCTGTAAATCAATTTTCCAGCTCAACGAACATTCCCACAATTACAACAATCAGCACCCAAGCTACAAATCTTTACCCAAACCTTGAGAATCCCAATATGCCTACTCCCTGCTTCCTGCTAGCCAGCCAATCAATGGATCAAAATCTCATGATACCCTTATACCATGAACTTTTATTTTGTGTAATAAACTTTGATATAGCACTTTATCAAATGCCTTTTGGAAGTAATTCAATTTGACAAATGCCTAGGCAACCTATTTCTGGTGAGGTCGAAATAAACGGGAAAGGAAAAAGACACCACCCTCCATAAGACAGCACTGTTCTAGGAAACTGTCCCTAAAACATTCAATGGAATTATTCCTCATGGCTACCTTTGCCAATTCTCATGAAAAGGAGCCATTAATCTATTTTCCCTTTTACATGTTGCTATTATCTCAATTAACTGCAGTTTTGATCTCCTTGGAAACATCACTCCATAATGGCTATGAGATTATGCCAATTCAGCTTTATGCTGTTATTAATTTTGTTTTGACTACTACATAGACTGTAGGGAAATAGATGGTGACATCTTGCAAAATGTCCAGATTACAGAGGAGGAAGTGCTGGATGTCTTGAAACAGGTAAAGGTGGATAAATTAAATAGAGGGGGCGTAGGGCTGATAGGACTGGAACGGTTGGTGTGGGGGGGTGTTGCTGGTATAGACGGATCACAAGGAGAGATCAGGAAAGTTATAGAGCAAGAATAAAGTCAGAGCACAGCAATGATGTAAGTTCTGATAATCAAGAGTCTGACAGGAAGGCTTAGAGTATAGAAACATAAAAGTGTACCAGCCAATAAAAGTCAGAGAATGTGGGAAAAATAGTAAATAAACAAAACCAAATGCTTCTGGCATTGGTTATAAAATGGATGAATCAATCAGTATAATCTGATAGCTACTACAGATACATGATTGCAAGGTGCCCAAGGCTGAGGCCTGCTATTTAACATTTTAGAAGGACAAGAAGCAAACGTGATGGGGTAGCTCTGTTACTTTAAAAAATGTAAGTTAGTAAAGTAATAACATATTATGCTGCTTCAAAGGCATATTTCATTCTGCCACCCAAACTGATTCTCAAAGGAAGGAGGTGACATCTGGAAATAGCTTACAGCCCTCCTGAGAAAGTTTGGATGATTATACAAGATCGAAAGAGGGTTTGCAAGAAAAGCATTGCTATTAATTTTAATCTTCAAAATTGGACAAATCAAAATGGCCACAGTAGCCTACATGGTTACTCCAGAGAGTGAAAATGTAAAATTTCTTAGGCCAATCTTTACACAGCCAAAGGAAAGGAAGTCATTCTCAACCTGGTTGTAAAACAGAATAAATTTATAGCCTCCTAGAAAACCAGCATCTAGCAGTGAGCGTAACATGAAAAAAATGCACACTCAGGTTGACACTAACAAACATGGGTCTAAGAGTAGCATCCTAAAACAAAAGGAATTACAAGGGTAGAAATATTGAATTGACTTAAGTGGATGGGAAAATAGATTAAAATAAAGGATGGCACAAAAACCATGCCATTTAAGGAAGTACTGCCATTTGGCTGAGGATTGGCAGGAGTTTAATTTGAATAAATCCGAAGTATTGCATTTTGGTAAAACAAACAAGGACAAGATTTATACAATTAATTGTTGGGCCCACTGAAGTATTGTAGAACAGAGACTTAGGGGCTCAGATATATAATTCTTTGAAGTTTGCCTCACAGGTAGACAGGGTAGCTAAAAAGATGTTGAAGCACATCTCCCGTCAGACCTTTGAGTAAAGGAGTTCGGACGTCATGTTGAGGTTGTACAGGATGCTGTGGAGGCCTCTGCTGGGATACTGCATGCTCCAGTTAGAGCTCCTCCACTCTGCCCATTCTTTGACTTTCTCTTTCCTCTCACAACCTCGGACACCCGGCCCCAGCCTCCAAAGTGGGGTCAGCAGGGATGCCAGTGACCAGCAGCTGGGGTGGGGATGCCAGTGGCAGCTCTCCAATGCAGAACTTGGGTAGCAGCCTGATGAGAAGTGTAGCAGCAGTCGCCCAGTGCAGGAGCAGGGCAGCTGCCAGTAGTCAAACCACATGAAGGCCCATTGCATTAGCATGCTGCAGAAACCCTTTGGAGACAAGACTGTGATGCTTGTCTTCTGAACTTTAAGAATTTACTCAGGCACCTTTTTACCTAAGATGGCATTATAAGTGGCAGCTAATAAACTTTTCACTGTACTTAGAGTACATATGACAACATAGCCATTTCTAATTCTAATGATCATTAAAGAAAACAAACTGAAAATACTCATGGGATTAAAGGATGCCCAATTCCTTGAATCCTAATGATCTGTATTTTAGGGTATTAAAAGAAATTAATGCAGGAATAGTGGATGCAATGGTTGCACCCTACCAACATTCCCTGGATTCTGGAAAGATCCTAGTGGATTGGGAAACCATAAATGTCATTGCTCCATTTATGAAATGAGGAAGCCAGCAAACAGGAGACTAAAGTCCATTTAGCCTAATATCTGTTATTGGGAAAATCTGAGAGTCTATTATGCTGGAACTAATGGCAATACATTTAGAAAATCAAAATATAATCAGGAAAAGTCAACATTGTTTTATAAAAGAAACAGATGTTTGGCTAGTTTATTAGAGATCTTTGAAGTAGTAACAAACAAAGTATATAATGGGAACAGTGAATATGGTGTGCTTGGGTTTCCTGAGAAGTATCTGATAAATGCCATATAGCTTTGAGGGATAATATGAGCATGAATAGAGGATTACCTGGTTAACAGGAAATGGAGAATCAGAATAAATTAGCCATTTTCAGGTCAGAAAACTAATTAGTGGAGTGCCACAGAGACCAGTTACAGCTCGGTAATATTTAGGAAAGCATATTGTGGACACAATCTGCAAAGGCCAAGAAATAGGTTAAGTGAGTGAGCAAAACTAAGGTAAATGGAGTATAATTGGATGTAAATTTGTCCACTTTGACAAGGAGAACTGAAAAAGCAGGTAATTATATAAAGAGAGAGAAAATATAGAAAACTCTGGCACAGGGTTATTTGCGGGACCCGGTATATGAATTACAAAGCTTGCATGCAGGTACAACATTATTAGGAAGGCAAAAGGAATGCTAGCTTTTATAGCAAGACGGATGGAGTGGAAAAGGTCGCTACAGCACTGCAAAGACTTCAGTAAATTAAGAGGTGATCTTTATTGAATTGCAAGATTCTGGGTTGACTTGGCTAGGAGGATGTTTCCCTTTTATGAGAGTTTAGAACTGGGGCTCAGTATGAAATAAGGGGTCTCCCATTTAAGGTGGGAGATGAGGAGGATTAATTATACACAATGTCGAGTCAGCATTTTAATTAAAAGGAGTCAAGGGTTATGGGGGACCTTTGGCAGGAAACTGGAGGTAACATCATATTCAGATCAGCCACGATCTTGTTAAACGGCAAAGCAGGCTTGAAGGCCAAATGACTTACAAGTCATTCTGCTATAACAAGTGTTCTGTTAACATGAATTCGCTGAAATGCAATTGACAAATTGGGGACACCATTTCAAAAGTGCCAACTTTTAAAATATGCGTTGGCTGTAATGTGATTACATCGCGTTGTTTCTTAAGTGCAATTTTTCTATAATGTGGGGTTGCACAAGAATGCAACCATCTCATTATAGAAGAATTACCTGTACTCCTAATGATTTTCATGATGTATGACAAAGAGTAGGTATTAACTAGAGGCTTTAGCCCCAGAATACTCATGCATGTGTCATATGGGTGAAGAATACTGAGCGTCATTGCAATCAGGCTAGTCTCAATTCTGGCAGATATCCACAGTGATCACAAATATCCTAATAAAACTGGCAAAAATTACACCGTATGTCATAAATACATGCCTAAGAACACTTGGATCGACCAAGAAAATGATGTTACAGATAGAGATTTTGAACATCAAACCTCTCCTGTTGGCATTGTTGCCTTTACAACTTAAGCGACTTGAAGAATATTGTCTAACTGTAGTTGTTCAAAAATCAGTTCAGCAGAATACTTTGTTACATAATTATCAAAACAGGCTTCAGTGTGATTATGAAGCTCATTTATACTTATGTTCAGATCTGGTTTTTTAAAAACACTGTTTATAAACAGGCAATATTTTTGTGATAAATTTGAGATGTTTGATCCTTGCCCTTATAGTGGTAAAAATACAATTTTGATCTTGTTTTGTTTTACCAGTGAGCTTTAAAATGGCTAGCTGAACATGAAAAATTACAGCAGCTTGGTTCGTGGCCCATGAATATCATATTAAGAGCACTGTTGCAAGAATAAGACATTTCTACAAAAAGGAGAAAGGCAAGGAGAGAAGAAAAGGGTGGGAAGAAGGCATTCTCATTGCCCCTGGTTAACAATAGTATGTCTGCTTTACATGTGTTCAACACTAAAATAAAAGATTGCAAAGGAGTGCTATCCATTCTTGCCTTATTGGATGATTTCTACTTATCTCAAATTCAGAGCACAGATACTATACAACAATGCCTCAGCCTATTTTCCATTTGTTGGCAGTCTCACACAAAAGGCAACAATTTAAATGCTGCAACTTCTTTTAAAAACTTAAAGGAACTTGCAAAGAGACTAATGTTTTGAATAAAAGCCGTTAAACTGTATTACTGAAAATACTAAAGGCTACTCAATATATTTATTAATTCAAAGATATAGCAGCAGTTGGTAGTGGATGTAATGTCAAAGAGTGATACTACCTGAAGTAATTGACTACTAGGCTTTAAGGGGATGGAGGTGAAAAGAAAATCACATCATAAACATACAATCTTTCTGTAGTTGTTCTTGGCACACATTCCACTCTCACCTCAGCACACCTTACCCCCTCCACCACTCAATTCCACGCTTTTTTTTTTAAAACCTCCCTGCAATATATGCTTTTTCTTTCCATTCCTCCTATTTTTGCTCAGTTCATTTCATTTTATTCCTCTGTCACCCCATCTTCTTCTTGCCCATATACCTTAATACACCAATCACTATTAATACACTACTCAGTGGATCAGCTCGGTCTGTTACCATTGCCTCTATTCTGAATCAGAAAATCTGGGTTTGAGTCACACTCCAGAATTTGAGCATGAAACTAAGGCTGCACTCCACTGGGGATGTTGCACGGCTGGAGGTTTCTTTGCCCTGTCAGGTGGATGCAAAATCTATATTACACTAGTGGTTACACTTTAAACATACTTCATCGATTGTACAGTGCTTTGAAATGCCTGGCATTTATGAAAATATATGTGCAAGGGACTTTTTTTCATTCTCTAACTTCACTTAACAAGTTCCCCAGAAGTTCATCGCAATTTTTAAATTCTCAGACTGAACTTACTTGAAGTGAACTTACACGTTGTATGGGGTACTTACTTCCAAAGAAATCTTGCCAAACCAGGCAAAAAACGAACTGTACACAGAACGAACATAACCAGGAATGTTCCTAATAAGAATGAAAGATAAGATCTGGAAGAAATAAAAAAGGTTTCTCTCATTATTAGTGTATATAACATATTTATAGCACAATTTAAACTTAAAATAGAAATAAAAAGGAAATACCTGCAACACAGAGAAGTAAGGATGAAGTTCATTGCACTCAGTTTTGTTTTTACAGTTGGCACACCATATTGAATAAGTCTGTGTAAATAACATTAGTTGGTTACTTGTTTTGACATATATTTACACATCAAAAGTGAAAACATATACATATTCTGCATAATCTGCATTGATGTTAATCTCATATTTGGCTATTAATCTGTAGCTCCATAGCAATAAATTAACAATATGATGTTCAGAAGATGTTGCCTACATGAAGAAATACAATCCAGTTCCCTATATTTCAAAATTTTTTTGTTAACTCATGTTCTCTCAATAGCCTACATGTATTCATCAATACAACAGCCCAAAAAGTTATAGTAAACCAACAAGTCTCTCACCCCTACTCCCATTATGAACAAAAAACTGGAATGGATTGATTTACAATGTTATTTCCTGTTGGGGAAAATCTTCTATTAAAGTGCCCTGGTGTAAAATCAGGCTACCCAATGAAAAAATGTATTTAGATTGATATTGAGGATCCTCTATCTGCACGTTCCATTCTTTCAGCAGCTGGGAGAATTGTGATGTATTTGCTGTATTTTTTCATATCTCCATAGAAGGTGTCAGAGCAAAAGAGGAGAAGAAATGGAGGCAAGTGGCTGGCAGGGATGACAAAAGATAAACGTGAACAATAAGAACAAAGTCAGTGGGCACAGGAGGGTGCTAAATTATACACTCACCAGCTTGGGGTTCAGTTTTTTTAAAGTAGTTGTTCTTTCAATGGGGAATACAATCTTTGAGTATTGTGTATGTTAAGAGCAAATTTTAAGTTACCTACCCCACTTGCTGCTTCAATAGTGCCACAAATCAGTATTGCCCCACACCATACAAAACTAGTGTTAATAATCTTATTTACCTACATTATAATTTGTCAAACTCACCAAAAATACAACTACTGATGTGAAAAGAAAGAAAGACGACAACCTAGGTGCAAACAATGTCTCTCCTTTGCCTTCAGAAAGCAGGTGATTTTTCTTTAATATACTATAAAGGAAGGCAAATACCATACCATGTAGGACTGCCTATACAGAAACAGAACAACATGAAATTAAGAGTAGTTATAATTACATAAAATAATTTTAAGCAATTGTAGTCATGTATGCACTTAAACTCAAATTAGTATTAGCACAAGCCATTTTTATCAACATTTCAGGGTACGCAGAATACAGTTTAAAATGATTTTGGAAGGATCTGCAAGCTAAAAACACATTTTGGGTGGTAGCTAGCTTTTATTCCTGCTGTGGATGACCCAATATTTAGAAACTAATTAGGACTTTCCCTGCTAAGTCATGTATTTAAAGACCACTCCCTTCAAGCACACAATTGCTTGTTTGAACCAAGGTTAGAGTGCACTGTCACTCCAGTTTTACTACTTTACCAGGAATAAAATAATCTTTTTTCCAGTTACCAAGATAACCAATATCACTTAAAACAAGATCAACCAGGTTTATGTACAGAATTATTCATTTATTACCAAACTAAAATTAATCAATAAATTCAAAACAATTCAACCAACTTAACACACAATTAGCAACACAGAAGTATAAATGCTTATCCCTTAAAATGTTCGTAAATATACACATATGCAAACACAAACTTCACAGGGGGAAAACAAAACAGGTTTCTCTATAGAAGTTGTTTTTTAAATAAAAACACACTGGCCAACAGGTTATTAACAAAGACTAAAAGCATATAACATTGTGAAGTCATGCCAGAACATCAGAGAAAGTCACTAACCATGCACGGTTGTCACTCAAGTTTTGCCTGCTCAGCTGGGTCAGGAAATACAATCTTGATAAAAGAACAGATTTCACAGAACTCAACAAGACAGCTTTCTTTTCAGAAAATTACATCAATAGGTTGCTTGTTTTTAGCAGGCTTTCCACCAACTCAGCTTGTTCTAAGCAGGTTTCCCTCCAACTGAACCAGATAAAACAGACATCTCCAAGCAAATTACTGCTCACAACAGGGGTCTACAATAATGCAAGTAGTTATGAGTCATATGATTTCTATGAAGCATTGTTGAAAGATTCTCCAGTGTCTACACGTGATCTTTCAACGACCTCCTTTAAAGAAGGAATTCCTAATATTTCCATAAAGCTCAAAATAATTCCAACTTCCACAATCCTACAAAACAAGTCAACCAAGCAATCACAGCTTCATGACAATGCCACCCTGTGGGGATAAAAAAAAAGCAGTGCATTGTAATGTGTGATCAAAATAAAACTAAAAAAGAAATTAAGACACAATCATGCATTTGTTCCCATTTCCTCTTTACATGTAACTTATACTATTATCTCTGATATCTTGTTAGCAAGAGAACAATTCAAACAAGGTCATATTCTTGACAAAAGATTGGCAATTCTTTTTCCTGCAATGTGAAAAATTATTAAAAGATAAGGCTGTAATAATGACTCCAGCAAAATAGTCACAAAACTTAAGGGATTATGATCAGTATATACACATTTCTCTGAGGGTGGGGAATGCTGTTACTTTTCCTGCTCTTTACATAGGAACAAAGGAGTGGGAGTAGGTAACTTAGCCTTTTGAGCTCACTCTGCAATTAAACATGATCATGACTGATCTCAACTCTATATTCCTGCCAGCCCTTCATAGTCCTTACTCTACTGACTCAGTAGATTGCTTGCGCCTTTACAAATTCACTTATGGTTTATTGCCAATCAACTAACTGTAATATCCTCAAAAAGCTTCCAGTTGCTGCAAGTGGTCCTCTTAAGTGTTACTGTATACTTTGCATCATCTAGGTAAACTATGCAATTAAAACAACATTGGCTACCACTTATCCATTAATACAGAACATATAGAACATGGAACATTACAGCGCAGCACAGGCCCTTCGGCCCTCGATGTTGCGCCGCCCTGTCATACTAATCTGAAACCCATCCCACCCACACTATTCCATGTATGTCCATTTGCCTCCAATGACGACTTAAATTCTGTAAAGGTGCTGGAGTCAGAATAAAAGGATAGAGCAGATGAATGGGTGACTAAAGAGCTGTGCAGGGGAGAAGGATTCACATTTCTGGATTGTAGGAATCTCTTTTTGGGTGGAAGTGACCTGTTTAAGGAGGACAGGTGCACCGGAATTGGAGGGGACTAATATATTGGTGGGGGCTTTGTTCGAGCTACATAGGAGGATTTAAACTAGTAAAGGGGGGGGGGGGGCGGTTAAAGAGATTACCCAGAATGAGGGAAGAGACCAGTCTGAGGCAGGTGCAGTTGGGAGAGAGGAGCAAGTCAAACAGTCAAGGCACACAGAAACAAAAGTGGAGAATGATATAGGACTGATCAATTAAACTGCATTTATTTCAATGAAAGAGGCCAGACAAGTAAGGCAGATGAACTCAGCATGGTTGGGAACATGGCACTGAGATTTAAAAGCTATTAGAAAGATGTGGCTCAGGAATGGACAGGACTAGCAGCTATATGTTCCAGGGTATTGATGCAATATGAAGGACAGAAACGAGGTCAAGGGAGGAGGGAGAATGGCATTTTTGATTAGGGATTAACATTAGAGCTGTACTTAAGAATATTCCAGAGTGTGTGTCCAGTAAGTTATTTGGATGGAACTGAAAAATAAGAAAGGGATAATCACATTACTGGAATTATACTACAGACCCATCCAATAACCAATGGGAAATTGAGAAGCAAATTTGTAAAGAGATCTCAGTTATCTGTAAGAATACTAGGGTGGTAATGGTAGGGGATTTTAACTTTCCAAACAATGACTGGGACTACCATAGTGTTAAGGGTTTGGATGGAGAGGAATTTGTTAAGTGTGTGCAAGAAAATATTCTGATTCAATATGTGGATGTACTCGAGGCAAAAAAGTTTGACTTTGTCTTGTGAAGTAAGGCAGGGCAAATGATTGAGGTGTCAGTGGGGGAGCACTTTGGGGCTAGTGATCATAATTCTGTTAGTTTTAAAATAATGATGGAAAAAGGATAGATATGACCTAAAAATTAAAATTCTAAATTGGAGAAAGGCAAATGTTGACTGTTTCAGCCAAGAGTTTTCAAAAGTTGACTGGAGATGGTCATTTTCAGGTTAAGGGACAGCTGAAAAATGGGACGCCTTCAAAAATGAGATAACGGGAGTCCACAGACGATATGTTCCTATCAAGGCAAGGGGCAAGGCTGGTAGGTATAGGGAATGCTGGATGACTAGAGAAATTGAGGTTTTAGTCAAGAAAAAGAAGGAATCATATTATCAGGTATAGACAGGAGGGATCAAGTGAATCTTTTTAAGAGTATAAAGGCAGTAGAAGTATACTTAAGAGGAAATTCAGGAAGACAGAAGGGTAAAAGAGATATCTTTGGCAAAGAGGGTTAAGAAGACTCCAAAAGGGATTCTACAAATACATTAAGGACAAAAGGCTAACTAGAGAGAAATATGACTCAAAGGTCAGCAAGACTGCCTGTGGGTGCAACTGCAGGAGATGGGCAAGATACTAAATGAGAATGTTGCACCAGTGTTTACTGTGGAGAAGGATATGAAAGCTAGAGAACTTAAGGAAATAAACAGCAATATCTTCAAAAGTGTCTATATTATAGAGGTGGTGGTGCTGGATACCTTAAAATGTATAAAGGTGGATAAGTGCCAGGGACCTGATCAGGTGCACCCAGGAACTTTGTGGGAAGCTAGGGGAGTAATTGCTGTACACCTTACTGAGATAATTGTATGATCAATAGCCACAGGCGAAGTTCCAGAAGACTAGAGATCGGCTAATGTGGTACTATTATTTAAGAAAGGTGGAAAGGAAAAGCCAAAACTAAAAACCAGTGAGGTTGACATCAGTGGTGGGCAAGCTGTTGAGGGTGGGAGGGAGAGTTGTGGGTGGGGGTGGCGGGGGGGGGTGGAGAAGAGAGTGTGTGATTCTGAGGGACAGGATTTACATGTATCTGGAAAGGCATGGACTGATTAGGGATAGTCAGAATGACTTTGTACATGGGAAATCGTTTCTCACGAACTTGTTACGACATGGGGTTAACTCTTCTGCTAATTTAAACCAGGTACATAGAAAAGCTCACCTCGCCCCGTATTCTATAAAAGTATTAGTGACAAAGAACCACCAAGTCTCACTATGTAAAGAAAAAATAACAATTTATTCTTTAACTCCAAGGAAAAAAAACATTAAACAAATATCTACACTCTAAACCTTTGTCTTAACAATCGATCTGCCTCCCGCTCTACAACTCTGTACTGATCCGATAAAGCCCCCCCCTCCCCCGATGAAGTTAACAATAAAAAAATTTCCAAATTGAGCCAACTGTCTAGGTTCCTCTGTAGATTTTTCTGGGTCATCTTTTCTTCCACCTCCTGCTTCACAGATTTCAGAGAGCAGTTCTGGGGCAGTCTGTGTTTGTTGGTGCTCTTTACCGCTCTGGCTAACTGTTCAAAATGCCCGATTTTATATCCCAAAACAGTGGATTGTCTCATTGGTTTGATATTATCAAAACAGTAAAATTCAAATTTGATTGTATTGTGGTATCTTGGGGCATAATTTAAACTGACTGGCCAAATTCGAATGTGTTGTGTATCATAGCAACTCAGCTCAGCTAGTTGCTTCACAGCCAAATGCTACATGTTTTAGTTTTTCAGCACACTGTACTTGTTAAATCCTTGCCAGCTTTCACTCTCAAAGGTGCAGTACACGCTTACACCTTCAAAAATAAACTCACTCATGTTACGAAGTGACAAAGAGGATTAAGACACGTGATCTCTATGGATATCAGTAAATGTTTGACAAGGTTCCGCATGGTAGATCACAAGGTTAACAAGGTTAGATCACATGGAATACAGGAAGAACTAGCCATTTGGAAACATAACTGGTTTGAAGGTTGGAGACAGAGGGTGGTGATGGAGGGTTGGCTTTTCAGACAGGAGACCTGTAACCATAAGGACTGGTGTTAGGTCCACCGCTTGTCATTATTTATATAAATGATTTGGATGTAAATAAGGGAGGTATGGCGAGTAAATTTGTAGATTTCACCAAAATTGGTGATGTAGTGGATAGCCAAGAAGGTTATCTCAGAGTGAAACACAACCTCGATCAGATGGGCCGATGGACCAAGGAGTGGCAGATGGAATTTAATTTAAATGTGAGGTGCTGCGTTTAGTAAGGCAAATCAAGGCAGGGCTTATACACTTAATGGTAAGGTCCTGCGGAGTGTTGCTGAATAAAGAGGCCTTGGAGTGCACATTCATTGTGCTCTGGGCATGCGCTCTATCTCTTGCACTCAGCCTCCCCCATTCTCGTGTGTGCGTGCTCTTTTTCTCTTCTCCCCTCTCGCATGCATGCACTCTTTCTACCACCTCCACCCCCCCCCCCCCCCCCCCACCTTCCCCCCCATGCACGGGGAGAAACAGCATGCACAAGGGAGGGATTGGTAAGAGTGGGAGGGCACACGCAAAACAGGCGAGGGGGGGGGGGGGGGTGGGAGGAGGGTACAGCGAGCGCGAGAGCACACGAGTGAGAGAGAAACACCAAAGGGCTTCAGGTATAGTCTCTACTTATAATGCCTGCATCCAAATGTCAAAAGTTGTTGTACTTTGCTTTCCCATCCACAAATTCTATGCACGTCCACACAAACTGTTCTTGGATTTTCCAAAATTTCTGCCTGTTTGTACTGAAAAGAGCCTTTTCATCACTTTAATCCATAAAAATCTCTTCAGAAAGAAAGACATACACATCATGAACTCTGATAGTCTGTTTTGCATGAACGGTGGCCAGTTTTCCTTTTTAGCTACCTTATCCGTTTACCTATATTTTCAAAAGTGGCAAATGCCTACGTATCCTTTCAATAAAGTTTGGGAAGGCTTGCACAAAGTTAAACAGCTCCTCAGTGGACCTTGGATTAGATGAAGATTTTGTGTCATCAGAATGTTTCCCCCTCACCCCACACTCCTGAAGTATACCATGTTCCCAAGACTGCTGCTTTGATATTCTGGTAATTCCATTATTTGTCACAGTATTGAGTACAGGAGTTGGGAGGTCATGTGGCAGCTTCAGGACATTGGTCCGGCCACTTTTGGAATATCGCGTGCAATTTTGGTCTTCTTCCTATGAAGAGGATGTTGTGAAACTTGAAAGGGTTCAGAAAAGATTTACAAGGATGATGCTAGGTTTGGAGGATTTGCACTATAGGGAGAGGCCAAATAGGCAGGGGCTGTTTTCCCTGGAGCGTCGGATGCGGAGGTTTATAAAATCATGAAGAGCATGGATAGGATAAGTAGACAAAAGGTCTTTTCCCTGGGATGGGAGAGTCCAGACTAGAGGATATAGGTTTAGGGTGAGAGGCGAAAGATATAAAAGGGACCAAGGAACAACTTTTTCACACAAAGGGTGGTGCATGTATGGAATGAGGTGCCAGAGAAAGTGGTGGAGGCTAGTATAATTGCAACATCTAAAAGGCATTTGGATGGGTATATGAATATGAAGGGTTTGGAGGAATATGGGTTAAGTGCTGGCAAATGGCACTAGATTAGGTTGGGATATCTGGGCAGTTGGACCAAAGAATTTGTTTCCACGCTGTACATCTCTATGACTCTATGTAGCTAAATCACTAATTATGTAGTCTTTTAGTGCACATCTGTACTAATGGGGTGCACGAGAAAGGGATGACCCATTCAGTAATCTTGATGTTTCATCAAACATTCTTTCAAATACAAAAATAGGTTTAACCCTAAACTTAAAAAGAGGGTTTTCTATTCAGAAGTTACAGATCAGCTACAGCAACTTGTTCTTAGAAAGCTTTCCTCCAAAACAGCTCATGTTTTAGCAGGTTTTCCTCTGATGAAACCTGATAAAACATGTATCTCCAAGACATTGTCCACATCAGCTCCAACAAGGGTCTTTAGCAAAACAAGCACTTATCAGTCATGAGATTTGCAGGATATCTTGTTTAAAAAAAAACTCAAGCATCCAGTGATTTCTGAATGACCCACTTAAATCCTTCCCCCATAACATTTAAAAGTTAAACCATCCAAACAATTTTAAAATACAAAAGTATCTTCAGAACACTTTCTAGAAGATGACAGAGTATGTGTTTATTTCAACATAATCAATTCTTTTAATTTCTCTACTATTCTACCTGATGGTAATACTATACTAATCAGATATCACAGTAAAACCTTCCTCGATAGATCACAATCCTTACTTTTGCAATTTGTTTAGAATGGTGATCAGTCACTGAACATACTCACATAAGGTACTTTTAACAAAAGAAATTTACTATAAAAAAAGGAAAAAGAAATGACAATTTTGATAAATCTCACCATAAAAGCAAAACAATATGCTTTACAGACAACTCAAGTGAACTAACACTCCTAACTTAATTTCAAAATTTCTGACTGAACTGATGAGATCACAAGTGTTTGCTTTCAGCACTTTCACCAGGTCATTCCCTCCGTTACTGTATTCCCTTGAGAAACAGAGGTTAACTTGTTGATTTTTCTCTGATTTTGGCTATTCTGAGGACTTTAAAATACCATTAGCATTCTTTACATCTCTACTGGTTGATGACTTTCACAAACTGTAAAATGCTCTTCTGCTGGAATGGATTTTCTGCAGTCAGTCAATCTGCTTTAGTCTCTGGCCATCTTTTTTTGTAGATCACAAAAACTCAAGTCAATTTAAGCAACAATAACGTGGCCAAGTAGCATGTTATAGAGCCATAGAGATGTATAGCATGGAAACAGACCCTTCGGTCCAACTAGAGTAATTTAGATTAAGTCGTATGATTTCTTTGAAAGGCTGGTCTTGAGATCACTGTTCCAAATGACCTTCAGATCTTTCTTAAGAAAAACAAATCAGCACTGAAACCTAAAACCTTGGGTACCTCTACTTTAGAATCCAAGTTGCCAAAAATAATAATAACAAATTTTCAAAACACTTCCAGCAGTAGATGGATTTTGCAACACAGTACGAATGGTATATTAAATAGATAAATTGATGGTAGACACACAACTTATAAGTGAAATAAGTAACCCGAAAGTTTAAATACATCGCCGATTACTACAAAGTATATGAATGGAAGTGGAAAAAACTATGAATATAAATCTGCCTTTGGTTTTCGAATTCTTGGTAGTTGTAACAACCTGATAGGGCTAGATTTACTTCTAATATAAATTTATATGTAAAATTAAAATATATGTCAAAACTTTAGTTCTGTGATTCATATCTTAGGGCAGTGAATTCAAATTATGCAACCTTAAAAACAAAAATGGTAGAAGTAATAACCTGATTGGGAAAACAAAATTTCTTATGCAAACAATTTATTGCTGAAAGAACTAAACCTTTAAACTTGCAGATCATCCTATAGTTGCGATAGTTAACAAAAGATTTAATAAATAACAGTTGATACAGGGATACATACAAAGCGATCTAACTTCCATCGAAACCACCATTCATGAAGGAATCCTTGCCATTCAAATAACTTTGAAATTGGCCACAGTGAAAAGGCATTTTCGAAAGAACTCTGAAAATTAATACAGACAAACAATACTTAAAGGATTCAACACAGTATTAAGTGAATTCAGCTTAGAAATCACATGGAACAAAATGTAAATTTCCCGGTATATCTTCAAAGTTTGGTTGAAATTTAATGCAAATATACTTAATCATTCAGCCAAAGCACAGAAGCTTCAATTCACTGATAACTCCCAGAAGACCAATCCAGTCAAGCCCGTATCCCCAAACTATTTCAGCCCTGAAGTTTTCTTTCCCTAAAGCACAAATAAAATTACCATTCAAAATGATGATCATCCCTGGTTCCACCACACACTTTGATAAGTGGTCTCATGTCATTAAAAAGATTCTTCAAAACTCCTTACATCTCTTGGCCAAAACTTTAAATCTTATACAACCCTATCAAATCTTCCTTCGATGTCCTTTGAACCAGAGAGAAACCCCTGAGCAATGGACCAATTACTACTAGGATATGCAGATACAATCTCCAGCTTGCACCACACTGAGAAAACCATGATCACATCAACAAACTATATTTCAAACTCAACAAATACTTAGGACAATAACTTAAGAACAGAACCTTCTACTTTCAATTATGAAGCCAAGGTGGCTCATAGCACATGCCTTTATGACAAGACAGTACTCATCCCTCTCTATCCACGAGGATTCCATTATAGGTTAAAAATTGCAGGCATGAGGTTTACCCAAGTACTGAATTTTGATGTTACTTATTTTTTGGCATGGATAGGCAATTTCACGATTTGAGATTTCATGGATATAGAGGATTAACTGAAATTGGCTTAAATGATATGCCACTGAGGTAACAAATTGGTGTTCACATGAAGAAAGAGACACATTTTTATTTGTTTCTTTTGATTAGAGGTAATTCTGGAAGAAAGAATCTATCAAAATGTTCTGACAGCAAGAGACAAACATCTTTCTGAAACATCTTGTCTTCTGTTTGTGGACCTGAAGAGATTGGAATTATGCCAATTTAAAAAATAATCATAAAATAAATGAATAGTACAAAAACACAAATGATCAAGCCATTTAAGCTAGTCAGGTAGTGAACTTCACGGACATGAGAAACAATCTCAGTTGTGTGAAATTCACGGAGCTGCAGAGTCTCTTATCATTTTGGGTAGGAATAGTATAATTGGCTTCCATAATCTTGGATTAAAGTCAGCTGGGGCTCTCATTCCCAGGATGTGGCATGACTAGTGGACATTAGATCCTAGTCAAATTCAGCATGGTACTTCATTCAACTTATTTCTTGAAATGCAGGCATAGTTGGCAAATGCAGAATTCACTGCTAATCTCTATTTGCCCTTGAGCAGAGTGGTTTGCGAGACCAAACGGCAACCAAGGGAACAGCATAGCTGCTCAGTGGTTAGCACTGCTGTCTCAAAGCACTTGGGACCCTGGTTAGATTCCAGCCTTAAGTGATTGTGCAAAACACACAGACATTCTGCCCACCTCTGTAGATTTCTGTCAGGTACTCCAGTTTCTTTTCACGGCCCAGAGGTGCACTTTATGGAGATTATACGTGGTAAATGTGGGGTTAGGGTAGTAAGATGGGGTGTTGAGTTTGGGTATGCCAGACTCAAATCTATCTTGATAGTTCAAGTCCTCGCTGGTTTCAATGAATGATCTTTCACTGAAACAAACATAATGCTACAGATTTGATTTTAACAATAAAACAGAAGTTTATTGTGCAAAATAAATGATAAAATAGAATAAACCAAACTATTTAAATATGCATAAAATGGTAGATTTCAAAACATATGGTCAAGAATATAATTCATCCTAAGCAAATACCTCCGATCTGAAATTTTTAAAATAAATTGAGGTAACCCCTTTTCCGACAGACTTAAAAGAACCTCCTTTTTTGTTGTGGTTCTGTTCGCCGAGCTGGGAATTTGTGTTGCAGACGTTTCGTCCCCTGTCTAGGTGACATGCTCAGTGCTTGGGAGCCTCCTGTGAAGCTCTTCTGTGATGTTTCCTCCGGCATTTTTCTTTGTCTCTGCCGCTTCCGGATGTCAGTTCCAGCTGTCCGCTGCAGTGGTCGGTATATTGGGTCCAGGTCAATGTGTTTGTTGATAGAATCTGTGGATGAGTGCCATGCCTCTAGGAATTCCCTGGCTGTTCTGTTTGGCTTGTCCTATAATAGTAGTGTTGTCCCAGTTGAACTCATGTTGCTTGTCATCCACGTGTGTGGCTATTAAGGATATCTGGTTGTGTCGTTTCATGGCTAGTTGGTGTTCATGGATACGGATCGTTAGCGGTCTTCCTGTTTGTCCTATGTATTGTTTTATGCAGTCCTTGCATGGGATTTTGTACACGACGTTGGTTTTGCTCATACTGGGTATCAGGTCCTTTGTCCTGGTGAGTTGGTGGCTGTTGGTTTGTGTGTTAGGAGTCCTAGTGGTTGTAGTCGGCTGGCTGTCAGTTCAGAAATGTTCTTGATGTATGGTAACGTGGCTAGTCCTTTGGGTTGTGGCATGTGCTCATTCTGTTGTCTTTCTCTTTGGCATCTTTTAATAAATTGCTAGGGTATCTGTTTTTGGCAAATACATTGTAGAAGTGTTCTTCTTTTTGCAGTTCTGGTGTGCTGCAGTGTGTTGTAGCCCTTTTGAACAGTGTCTTGATGCAACTTCTTTTGTGTGTGGGGTGGTTGCTTTCGTAGTTCAGGACTTGGTCTGTGTGTGTGGCTTTCCTGTATACCTTTGTGGTGAATTCTCCGTTCGGTGTTCTCTGTACCATCACGTCTAGGAATGGAAGTTGGTTGTCCTTTTCTTCCTCTCTAGTGAATCTGATTCCTGTGAGTGTGGCGTTGATGATCCGGTGTGTGTTCTCTATTTCTGTGTTTTTAATGATTACAAAGGTGTCATCTATATATCTGACCCAGAGTTTGGGTTGAATTTGCGTTAAGACCGTTTGTTCTTATCTTTGCATCACAGCTTCCGCTAGGAGTCCAGAGATGGGTGAGCCCATGGGTATGCCATTGATTTGTTCATATTAGATTAGATTAGATTAGATTAGATTACTTACAGTGTGGAAACAGGCCCTTCGGCCCAACAAGTCCACACCGCCCCGCCGAAGCGTAACCCACCCATACCCCTACATCTACATTTACCTCTTACCTAACACTATGGGCAATTTAGCATGGCCAATTCACCTGACCTGCACATCTTTGGACTGTGGGAGGAAACCGGAGCACCCGGAGGAAACCCACGCAGACACGGGGAGAACGTGCAAACTCCACACAGTCAGTCGCCTGAGGCGGGAATTGAACCCGGGTCTCAGGCGCTGTGAGGCAGCAGTGCTAACCACTGTGCCACCGTGCCGCCCATATATTTGGTTTGTGAAGTGTGTTGTGAGGCACAGGTCCAGTAGTTCGAGTATGCAGTCTTTGTTGATAGGTTCCCCGTCGTGTTGTCTGTTCTGTATGTCCAGCAGGTTGACTGTTGTTTCTCTATCGACAAAACCCTAACCAGAGAATACCAAACAGAGAATTTACTATAAAAGGTATACAGGAGACCACTAGGACTCATAACAGCACACAAACCAACAGCCACTCTCAGACAACAACTCACCAGGACAAAAGGACCCGATACCCAACATGAGCAAAACCAACGTAGTGTACAAAATCCCATGCAAGGACTGCACAAAGCACTACATAGGACAAACAAACAGTAAGACAGCTAACGATCCGTATCCATGAACACCAACTAGTCATGAAACGACACGACCAGCTATCCTTAGTAGCCACACATGCGGATGACAAGCAACATGAATTCGACTGGGACAACACTACTATTATAGGACAAGCCAAATGAGAACAGCCAGGGAATTCCTAGAGGCATGGCGCTCATCCACAGATTCTATCAACAAACACATCGACCTGGACCCAATATACCGGCCACCGCAGCGGACAGCTGGAACTGACAACCGGAAGCGGCAGAGACAAACCACTATAAATACCGGAGGAACATCACCGAAGCGCTTCACAGGAGGCTCCCAAGCACTGAGCATGTCACCTAGGCAGGAGACGAAACGTCTGCAACACAAATTCCCAGCTCGGTGAACAGAACCACAACAATGAGCGCCCGAGCTACAAATCTTCTCACAAACTTTGAACTCCTTTTCTCAGAAGCAACCGTGTTACACATCTAGCTTCTGCTAAGACTTATGCAAACCTGCTTACCTGAAACTCAAGATTTTTTCCCCTGCAACTATGGGTCCTCTAATCAAATGAAAATCAAACCAATTCCTGATCTTCTAAAAATGGAAAATTTAACTCACAAATATTTATTTTGCTCATTTATAAAAACCTTTCAATGTAGACAAATTCACATTAGCCTTCCCAAATAGAAACAATGTTTATTAAAAATCAAATCACCATGGCAAAAGAAATATCTACAAGTTAATTATTAAACCTCAAACACAAAAAGATCCATATGCTACTCACTGAAAACTCAAAAATCCAAAATAAAGGATATTAAAATAAAACAAATTAACACCTTACACGACATCATTAACAATCACACATTTGCAATCAGATATGAGCCAAACTAGTCATAGATAGATTTCCCTCCCTAAAGAACATCAGTGAATCAGAAGGCAGTTAACAAAACTTCATGTTGGTTTCATGGTCACTATTACTAACTTTCAGTTCTAGGTCATTAGTGTCAGGTCTCTGGATTTTTGTTTCTGTGATGTTACCACAATGCTATCACCTTTCCACCAAATGAAACCAATGAGCTGCTAATTGCAATCAGCCAGCTCTGATTACCACAGGTCAGTTGGGGGTAGAAGCCCACGAGGCAGAATCCACCTTTCCAGTGCTACTTTGAGAAATCTAGAGGATTGTTGGTTATGCCAGGTGGCACAGTGACTCACTGGTTAGCACTACTGCCTCACAGCACCAGGGACTCAGGTTCAATTCCATCCTTGGGCGACTGTCGGAGAAGAGGTTGCATATTCTCCTAGTGTCGGACTAGGTTTCCTCAGGGTGCTCCAGTTTCCTCAGTCCAAAAATGTGCAGGTTAGGTTTAGGTGGATTGGCCATGCTAAATTGCCCACAGTGTCCAGGGATGTCTTGGTTTGGTGGATCAGCCATGGTAGGTGCAAGGTTGCGGGTAGAGGGATGAGTTTGGGTGAGATGCTTTTTTTGAGAGTCGGTATGGACTTGTTGAGACAATTGACCTGTTCCCACACTGTTGTGATTCTACAGAGGCTACTCCTGCTAGTTTGGTGGAAACATGCATAGCACAAGCACTACTCACTGATAACAAAAAAAAACTTAGTATTGGTGGACTACAGGAATAATTACTGTGGTACTGTATCACCAATAAATGAACTAATAATAAATGGCTCAGGCTTGATACAGAGGAGGAGTGGTAGGGAGAAGTGAGGAGGATGAGGAACAAAAACCAATTCTATTTGAAGACGCAACTTTTCTGATTGATTAGTCTTTTTGCTTGCCACCCATGTGCCCTTTGGGTGCTGCTCAGAAAGTACATGAGTGTGACTTGTGCCGTGAGATGTTTCATAAATGGAATGTCAAATAAGAGGGTAATTGCAGAAAACTGGGAAATAAAAAGAATAATTATTACATAGGATGGAGTAAACTGATTTTTATAGTGTCAGTTTCCTTAGGCGTTATGCTGCTGTGCAAGACTGTGGTCCTTGACATAGACTAAACTTCTCGTGGAAATGCCATCTCAGTAAAGGAGCTTATTTACATGGCTAAAAGCTGCCATCATGTACAACAAGAACATGACATCCATCATTACATTCAAATTGGTATTGTACAACATTCTCATTTGAGTGCCACCTACTAGCCAACTTTAATTTTGCAAAATTGAAAATGATAGAACAGAACAAACTCTTCATGTGTGCCAATTAAAGAAATCATAAACTGGATTATTTCTACTGACAGCTGGTGTAATTGTTTAAGTTTCTGAACTTTTCCTATATTTTTAATGTAGGTAGAGACAGGGTAGGAATAGAGTGCCATCAGGATCAGATCATCTGTCCAGGATAGCAGATCTGTGCCTCAGGTGAGAAATAATGGGCAAGCTTTCGGAGAAATCTGTGAACCACTGCAGACATTATTGTAAAATTAATGTAGCAATGACTGCCTAGCTGGAGCCTGAGAAGGTGACAGACATTGAAGTTTAATGCAAGTTGGAATGAAATAAATTTTCAACTGGTTCTCATTTAGTGTTCAAACTATGTGATTAAAAAGCTCACTTTCTTCCCCTACCACAGGCACAGTAATATATAACATCACCAGAATTGTCAGATTCTTCTTGGTGAAAGATACCATTGATCACGTGGACATGTTCTGCATTGCTTTACATGAACTCAGCTTTTTCCATGGAGAAAGTAAAAATAACGTACTTTACCTTTCATGACTTCAGGATGGCTCAAAGTGCAATAAAACGAAGAAAGTACTTTTGAAATGCTATTTTAAAAACAAACTATAATAGGGGAAATATGGCAGCTACTTTCCAAATAGTAAGACGTTGCACAATGACATGATAATCACTTGGCACATATTCTGCTTTCCGGATGTTCATGGAGGGAAAAAATATGGACCAGAAACCAGGATAATTCGTATGACTTTCTTTGAAAAGGTTTCATGAGATCTGTTAAACTCCAACTGCAAAGTTGGAGTTTAACGTTTTATCCAAAAGGCAGTATCTCTTCAGTACTGAACAAGATACCAACCTATTATGTTGGTCACTTGGATCTGCAACTATTTGACTTAGGTGACAGTGTTCCAACTGAGCCAAACCAAATAAAAAAAAGTCAATGGTCAACTGGTGCTTGGACAGTCAGCATATCAGGCAGAGGAATTCCTATTATCTGGGTAAGAATCAGGATTCCTTCATAAGCACTGAAATATCCTTCATAATCCTGTAGCAGTTCTCTGCTACATTTGCATTTAAACCATCACAGTAAGTCAAAGGCTAGCTGCTGTACTCTGAGGGTTGTCATTCACAAACCTGGATCATGATTCCATTGGGAACTACTGCTCAGTAAGCATAAACTGAACACCGTGTTGTTACATTAGTATGTGACTATATCACTAATAAATGAACTAATAATAAATGGCTCAGGCTTGGTTTGGTTTGGGGTAGAGGTGGTAGGGTGATGTGAGGAGGATGAGGAACACCAATACCAATTCTATTTGAGGAGGCAAATTTTCTGATTGATTATCCCATTCGCTTACCACCCATGTGTCATTTGGGTGTTGCCACCAACATTCACACACTAAATCTACTGCAGAATTGTTCTGAAGGACTTGTCAGGTGAGAGAATATCAACATTTATGGTAGCATACCGCACAACCTACTGTAATGAGGAACAGCACCTGCATTTATCAGGCAAGAGGCGAAAGTAGCAGCAGCAACCTGAAAAACAGGATGGAAAGGAAATAGAAGAGGAAAACTACAATACACAATTTTTAAAAAATCTAGACTCCAATCATTGTATTCATGACTCATACCAGGACTTTGGGACTCCTCAACAGCCCTAATATTTCCTTTTTCTTATGTTTTCAATTTGTTAAAAGGTTTTTGTGAAGTACCTTGCAAAGTTTATATTAAAAATGCCATCTAAATTCAAGCTGTTATTGTTATCTAGCACAAGTGCAGCAGTTCAAGCTTTCAATATAACTCAAATTTTTTTTCTTAGCTTAGATCACTTACGGTGTGGAAACAGGCCCTTCGGCCCAACAAGTCCACACCGACCCTCCAAACAGCAACCCACCCAGACCCATTCCCCTACATTTACCACTTCACCTAACACTACGGGCAATTTAGCATGGCCAATTCACCCAACCTGCACATTTTTGGACTGTGGGAGGAAACCGGAGCACCCGGAGTATACCCATGCAGACACAGGGAGAATGTGCAAACTTCACATAGACAGTTGCCTGAGGCGGGAATTGAACCTGGGTCTCTGGCGCTGTGAGGCAGCAGTGCTGACCACTGTGCCGCTTTTGTCAGAAGCTATATGTACTGTACTGCAAGTTGCAATATTCAGTCATAGGACATGGCAAGGTGATGAATTCCACAGATATACCGATGAAGATGGCCTCCTATTCCTTGCTGGAGGGACGTGAACTCCAAGCCCTTTGCCAAGGTGGTGCTGTGCACAAGCTTTCTTGTAGGCTTGAACATATGATGAAGTCCTTATTGTTACACACATCTTCTGTAGTCTGGTCCACTGAAGCTCTCAAACAATTTCAGTGCATTAAAAATAATATGCAACATTGCCATCAGGCAATAGGTGCAATATCAGTGTCCAAACCGTGTACATTGTTATGTGATAGTTTCCATGTAGAGGAATGTAGAGATACGCAGATATTTTCCAACATCAATCCTTCCTGCATTAGCAGTGACTGACTCAGGGACATATGGCGAATATTGCCTTCTCCATTAATGTTAAAATTGAATGTGTACTTACACTCCTCCAGTTCTTAGACGCTGTCACCTTTCACTTGTCCTACTTTTTTCTACAAGCAAGATATAAATGCGCCAAAAAGTGTCTTGCAAAATGTTTAGGTGATGTTGCTGTTATGGCTGAAATGCAATCAAATCCAGATATGCAATAGTTCTAAACGCAGAAAACAACGTGATGCATTTGCCAAAGGTTAAGCATTGATTTAAGGAAATTGTTCAGTGATGAGGTATAGTGCATTGAATAATGGGTGAAGCTATTTGTGCAGTTGAGAAGATAGCTGTTTCAAGATTGAACTTACCATAATAAAATGATGTAAAATCATTAAACATCTATTCGCATTACATTCATGCTTTTGGATCAATAGTCCTTAAATTGACTTCTGTCTGCCTCAAGCACACGACTGGATGCCAAAGTACTCACACTCGCACAGATACAGATGCCTCTCCTCCCAACTTTCACCAAGACCTCAAGCGCATTGTCAGAAAACTTTGGTATGCTCTCTGGCACAGAAAGTATGGCATAAGTTTTGAAACATTTCTCGACTACAAAATCCTTCAAATAATGAACCACAAGATGCCTTGGAGTAGTGCTAACCATTCATGATAACTTAACTTTGGCTGATACATAAGCCAATAAACAGTGTAGGCTGGCCTTACATTTCTGCTCCTTTAAATTATGTGTAATGCGTTGCCTGAAATGTGGCCTGGATCAATTTTCACCAAGATCTCCAAGGCAGTTCTCAGGAATTATCTATTTTAACTGCTAGGAATCCTCAGAATTGAAGTCATCTGCAAAAGTGGAATGACTGTTTGCACTGAAAATTCTAATGACTTCTAAAGTACAATCAGAAGTTTAAATCAAACTCTGACTGAAAAATTAAATTGCATTTATCAAAACAAGCCTAGTTCTGGAAAAGTGTTATTGTTCCAACCTGAACATTTTGGAAATTTAAAATGATAATCTCAAAGTTTGAATTTCATGTCTGCTATTTTAAAAAAAAGGAACAACCAAGACAAAGTGAAGCGCTTCATGAAATTCAACAGCTCACCAATAATTTTATTTTCTATTTTATAAAAAATGTGCGAGATGTCTGGCAAAAGATCAAGATCGATTACATCTGCTCCACCAGAAATGATTTCAAAATAATTGCTTCTACTCTACCAGGAGAGAAAAATTGTAACCTTCTCCATTTCATAATTTTCTCTTAAAGAACATAAATACTAACCTGAGAAGTTGCAAGTAGGCATATACATAAAAACAAACCAAGCAGTTTGAACACCACAGCCCAATAGGGGGAGCAAGAACCTGAAATAAAACAATGAAATTCTATATTAATAAATGCAGATTATTGCAAAACTATAAAAGACAGTGGAAACACATACCGAATAGAAACATATACTGAATACTAAAATTATTCCATGCACACACCAATACATGGTACTTAATTTTATGCAATTTTCTAACATGGAAATAAATGAGCATTTACTTTGCATTGAACTAGAAATATTCTGTGAAAGAATATGGGCCATTAAATAATTTTTCCCAACTAACATAATTCTATTGCTATTTTGTTTTAGAAAGCTAGAGTATCAGCCCTGTTTCAAATTGCACAGATATTCATTTCCAAATTCAGAATGTGTGGTGTTCTTTCATGTTATTTGAAGAAAATGTAGCTAGCTATTAGTTACATTAGCTCAGATATTCAGACCAGGGTCAGAAACCTCATTGGATTAAACAAAGTTTGCTTACCTTTAAGGAGACTTCTGCATTGGAAAATGCTGGATAGGGATCTTCTGACACAAACCTGTGCAAGAATTCTTAAATCCAGCAGCAATGAACATTGCAAAAATCATGTCCCTTTTTACAGCACTAACTGTTGCATTCTGTAGTTTAATTTTCCAGACTCTCTGAAAACGGTTCTGAAAGGCTAAGTATGAAATGTTCGTGGGGACAGAGATTATTAGATCTCAATGTAGGGAGACTGTAGGGGCCAAGGAGGGGAGGGATGTCAAGACTGGTAAGCATGTAGGGTTATAGAGTCCGAGATCTTCAACAGATATAAAGGCCCTTCGTCTATCACACTCGTGCTGATTTAAAATGAGCCAGTTAACTATTCTAAACCTATTTTCCAGTACCTATGTACAGCCTTATAGGTTGAACATTGCAAGTGCACATCTAAATTCCTCCTAAATGTTATGAAGGTTTCTGCCTCTATCACCCTTACAGGTAGAGAGTTCCAGATTCCCACCATTTTTTGTCGTCCAACTGGGCAGGAGCGCTCAGGGGTTTAAGTTTAATATTTACCCACAATAAATGTAGGTTTTTAATCCTCTAACCCTTCCTGGCTAACAATTAAGTGAGTATGACTTTTCAAATTTATTGGGCAATTCCTTCAGTTTCAGCTCTGTCAGGGAATTCCACATGCACCCAACATGCTATTCCAGTCTATGCTGCTCTAACTTGCAACCATTAGATTATTGCTTATGTCAAATAACACTGTACACTTTTAGGACATGTTTCCATTTGCTGACATAAACCAAGTACTATACCGTTTTCTTCTTTCTTTCCAGTCTGTGGCCAAATGCCTAGTGTGACGTAAATAACCATGAACCAAAATGTTACTAAGGGAACAAAGTAATAGAACTGATATGGTCGATCCATTACGAGGCACAGCACCACCACTAAGAAATTCAGACGAAATAATATCTGCAAAGGAGAATTGACAAATTAGGTCACAGTTGCCAGCAAATTAGAATATTAATAGTAGCTGACCTTCACTTCTTTACAACTTCAATACGAAAAATGCCCTATTGTAACTGTAGGCACTTGGGAATAATGAATATGAATCTCAACGTTTACCCTCTTTGTAACTTGGAGACATATTTTCATGCCCTCTTCCAGCTCTACTTTTAAGAGAAGAGCAGGGAAGACAAGTTTATAAATGCAGTGCTGAGCCTGTGATTTCCCTCTACAGAAGCTAATGGCCTTATGTAATGAACAAAGAAATATCCTGTAGTAATGAGAAGAGGTCTTTTCGCAGATGAGCCAACTGAGATTTCGACTTTTGTTAAAGTTCATGTATTTATTTTGTTTCAAATTATAATCTTCAATTTGGGCTTCAAACATTCTAGTTCTAAAGTTATTTGTTGAAGCTAATTTCTCTTCACCAAAGTAAACCTCTAACGAGATGCAAATGAGTGGAGCATACTTCTTTTCAACTATGAAAGCTTTCCAAGCAAAGTGTTAAACTGACCAGAGTTATACATGCTTTTAAATTTAAACCAAAATTAATTTTGGCTCTACAGCTCATTTTTATCCACAGCAAACATTGTGAACACGAACTGTTTCCACAATAAGTAATATAAAAAATACACAAAGTTTGTGTACCTGACAAATGCGAGAGATTCCATATTCCCCGCTTTTCCAAAAGAAAGAAAAATGTCCATAACCTGTTTGAAACAGGTACGCCGCCACAAGAACACGAACATGCATGTATACAGGTAAAAACTAAAGATGGAAAGATGAATTATTAGATTACAATTTTCATGGCAGTGTCAGATAAATTTCAAAGCATTTTACAGCAAAGTAAATGAATGCTGACAATTAGCATAAAATTAACAAATTTCAGCTATAAAAACCTTCACAATCTTTGAATGTGTAAGAAATGACACTTACAGTACTTGCTCCTGATATATGATATATTAGTATAATTAGCTGCATCCAACCCTTCCATTCATCTGTTTGCTCTCGGTTCAGCATAGTTGTCTAATAAGAACAAAATAAACTGTCCATAATCATGCTTGTATAGTCAATTTATCAATTTCTATCTGCTGTTAGTCAAGTAAATAAATTGCTCTGGCTTATAAAAGACAAAGGCCAAAATAATTGCTTTAAAAAAAATGCTTAATTTCCATTAAATCAGAACACTCCTCCTACTAAAAATGGTTTAGTGGCTGTAAGAATATAGAACAGCAACCTAGTGTGATTTACTTTTTTTTCCCCCCCTGCAGTGAGTTAGTATCTATGATTCATATTTGAATGGAGAATGGTTGATCAGTAAAATTGTAGAGGATCCAAAAACTTGATGGGATGGTAAGTAGTGAGAAGGATACCCTCAGATTACAGGATATTACTTGCCTGATTACTTAGATTATTGGTCAGATGGGTTGATCTGAATTCAATCCAGATAAGTGAGAGGTGATGCGCTTGGGCAGGACAAACGAGGGAATACATGATAAAAAGCAGGAGCCTGGGAAGCACGGAGAATCATCGGTCCCTTAGGGTATCTGGACAAGTGGATAAAGCGGCTCAGAACGCATATGGGACTCTTGTCTTTATTAGCTGAGGTATAGAGTTTAAAAGTGGGTTGGGGGGTGGCGGGGGGGTGGGGGGGGGGGCGGGGGTGTTATGTTTACACTAGAAGTGCACAGAACAGTTACTCCACAGCTACAGCACTGTATGCAGTCTGGAATAGGAGGGATGTGATACTGCACTGGAGAGGGTACAGAGGAGATTTGCCAGCTTGTTACTTGGGCTGGAGAGTTTCAGTTATGGAGGTAGCTTGGACAGACTGGCATTGTGTTTCTTACAGCAGAGAAAATCGAGATGGGACATTATTGAGTATAAAATTGGGGGGGGGGGGGGAATAGATAGGAAAAACCTTTTCCCTTTGATGGAAGGATTAATGACTGGGGCATCAATTTAGTTAAAAAGGCAATAGGTTTACAAGAGATGTGTGCATGAGGGGGATGTGGGATTCTGGAACTCACTGCCTGTAAGGAAAAAGAAACCCTGGCAACATTTCAGTAGTATTTAGGTGTGAAGACATACAAGGTCACTGGCCAAGTTCTGGAAAATGGAAATGTTACATGGCTCTTTTAAACTCTCAGAGATATGTTGGGCTAAAGGGCCCTTTCCTGAGGTATAAGCTTCTATTACTATTCTTTATTTACAAATAGAAACCTACATGTAACCATGCACTAGGTCACAACAGTACTACAGAAATGTGCAACTTAAAGATGGCAGAAGTTCCCACAAAAGCAATGCCTGTTGTAAAATAGCTGGTTTTAGGACTTAGGAGAACCAACAGATCAATGAACCCATTAGATTGACTGTACAATTCAAATTTCAGATCCAAGCAATTATTTTACAAACTAACCATAGTCCAAAATAGAATCTGATGTTCAGATTTTACAAAGTGAAAAACACCATACAGGTCTGAGAATACATTTTTGATATTTCATTCAAGTATTTCTGCAAGGTTCATATTATATAAAGTAGCATTAGGAGGCTGTGTAAATAAACAAATGCCATTTCAAACTGAACTACAGAAATCTTATAAATACCGAAGCATATTGCAAAATGACAGTGATGCAAAAGTTTAAAACATACCTCTTTCGTATTATCATAATAGAAAACTCCCAGCACAATAATATACACCAGCGGTATGAAGAACGTTGAATGTGTGTAATATTTCTGCTCTTTCATGAACAGATCAGCTCTATCACAAAGATAGAAATAGCCCATGATCAGGCCTAATTTAGAAAGGGACAACAGCAGCTTTTCGGAATTGGACAATGAAGCAGTAGCAGGTTTCTTCTCTTCTCCACTCTCAACATCAGTACTAGGCTTAGTCTTCCACCAATTATGACAAAAGTAAGTGACAACTATGAAGCTTATAATACAAATGATGAAAAAGCAGCCAGTCAATTTCTGAATTAGAGAAAGGGGAGATCGGGGAAGACAACATGAACCATCAATAGGCTTCACAATCCTGTTGCAGTAGGAATTCAAGAGAATCATAGCGTTCTGTGAAAGAAAAAATATGAATTTAAATATTCAGTTAAAATGTTCAATGAAAAATCAAAGTTCAATACCTTTAAATTTTCAAAATACTCCACACTAGGTATCCATCTCATTAAAAAAATTATCTCAACTGCACCTTCCTGCACTATCCACAAGCTCTTATTTCCCCTGGTACTTAAAATTCCTTGACACCATATAGCATGATCCTGTTACTTATAAAGGTCTAAGATTATGAAAAACTTTAAGCCATAATCAGCAGTACTTGTTCAGACCAAACAACAAAAAGCAAATGAATTAGTTGTTAACAGTGTCATACTTTTAATAATTCCTGAGATAATTCTTTCATGTCTGGCATAAAAAGTTACTCTTGCAAATGAACTTTCATCTCTGAATAGCACTGTGGTATACTTGACCAAATGATAATCAAAAATCTTTGCTACTATAACGAACACAAGTCCCTTTCTCATTTTTCAAAATAAGCTATTAACATATTATCTCACTTTGGATATCAACTGCAAACTGGATTAACGGCTTTTAAAAAAACAGCAAGTATCAATATTGCACAGCAGATTGCAAATAATTATCAACATTAAAACTGAATCGCCTCAAAAACCTGAAAAGAAAGCCAACAAGCCTAACAGATTGAATTTGGATAGGTATCAAACAAAATTCGATATTGTTAGTCACGACCTCTAGTTCAGCCCAGAAGAACTGGGAAGTGGCAGCAGGTTGGTGAAAGTTATTTCTACCTATGCCAGCAATAAATGCCAGTGGTATCTGCAGAATTGGTAAATTAGGTGATTGATTACAGCCAATTATATGATCATTCAGAACTGTGTCAGGTTTTTGCAACAAAAGCAAAGTACCATGGATCTTGGAGATCTGAAGTGAAAACAAATGATAGAGAAATTCAGCATCTGAGAAGAGAGAAATGTAGTTAACGTTGAGTCCAATATGACTTTTTCTCAGAACAGACTGGACTTGAAATATTAACTCTGCTTCTCTTTCCAAAAATGCCACCAAACAGGCAAAGCTTCTAAAGCAGTTCAGATATTGAAATATTTGTTATAAATACAGGTTGTTCTGCTATAATGGGAGTTCCTTTATTGCAAATTCACTAACACGATTGACAAATTGGGGACACTGTTTCTAAAGTGCAAACTTTTAAAGCATGTATTGGTTATATTCCAGTGCCATTAGTTTAAATGGTGATGCTATCATACAATTTTCTTGTAACGTGGGATCGCATGAGAACAGAACTACGTTACAGCAAAACTGACTGTATAGGAGGTTTTCTTTCTTACATATGAAGTCCAGCTTGACAGAGTGCACTCTGACAAGTATTTTCTTACATCAGGGAATTTGGGAGTAACAGAATAAGTCAGAGTGAGACAAGACAAAGGGTGTTGCTTTGATTTTTTACAAAATATGGTGTGAGAAAAACAGATGAAATCCAGACAATCTAAATTCTTCAAGCTGGTAGATGAGCTTTAAGTTTTCTCCCTCTCAAAACTAGGGTAGTATAAACTCAAAACAAGGAAATACAAGTGTTGCAATTAAGTTACTTGATAATAATTACCATCAGTGAATAAAGACTTCAACTAAAATAAATGAAGCAAGATTATGATACAGCAGAGCAGGTTTGACAAAAGGTGCACGGATCACACAATAAGCATTTGTTGACAGCTTGAAAGGTCAGCTCATTTGGTCAGTAGTTCTATAGTACTAGCATTGCCAGGCACGTGCCCACTGTGAGACTACAACAAAGACTCAGCCACATCCATGGTCGAGGTCTCAGTAAAGGTTTGATGGATTTCAGGTGGAGATCTGGCAACTGCCTTGGAGGACCTGGGGTCCCCAAAATAGACCACCCTTCTTTTGTTTTTGTAAATATATTTATTAGCAAATTTTTTTAACATTACAAATTATTGAAAAAAACAAATATCAGTGTAATAAAAATAAAAACACGAATTACAATACAACTACTATCTACTAACCTATAATACAAAGCAAACCCTAACACTGTGCAAGGCAACACCAAAAAAAAGATAAGCAAAAACAAAAAAATCCACAAAATACAGAACAGCTATGCTCAGTGTAAAGCTTCCAAACAAAGGAACGGGAGCATTGTATACATTCCAGAATTAACTCAGGAGACCCCTCCAGGGCCCAGGGCTTGACAAACCTAACCATCCTGGTTAAACAAACACCCCAGTTAAGATAACTGACAAATCTATATCCAAATAACTCAAGTAGGGCTGCCATGTCTTATAAAAATTGCCTGTTGTGTGGTGCACCATGTTTGTAAAAAGGTCCAAGGGAATGTGCTCTATGATTAATTTTTGCCATTCCAGCAAGTTCTCAGATACCCAATTCATCAGAATATTCTTCCGTGCACAGTGTGCAAGAATATTAAATAGTTTCTTCCCATGCCCGTCTAAAGATGGTAAATTTGGTAGACCTAAGAGGAGAGATATCGGGTCTACTTTGACTTCAGTCCTCAATACCCTCCCTAACTCTCCCGCCACAGCGCTCCAATAAACACGGAGCCTCTGGCATGTTCAGAAACAATGGGTAAGAGTACCTAGACTGATTTTATATGTGGGGCACACTGAAGATGCCCTTTTTTTAAACTTCGCTAGACGGTATGGTACCAGATGAGCCCTGTGCAGAACTTTTAACTGTGTTGCACATGTCCTATTACAGATTACGATCTTTCGAGTATTCTCCCATATGTTCTCCCATGTTTCAGAAGAGATCTCCACTCCCAACTCTTGCTCCCAGACCTCACATAACCGGTTAATATCCTGCCAGGCCCTGCCACCCAGCAGGCGATAGAGGACACTAACCGAAAGGGTGCTTGTGGAACATAGCAACAACCTCTCTGTATTGGGCTTATGAGGCTTAGTGAGAAGTGTAGTCTTCTTCTGGATGAAATCCCTAACCTGAAAAAAATGGAAAAGATCTCTGCTGGGCAACTCATATTTGCGGCTCAGTTGCTCAAAAGACATCATAACCTCCCCCTCAAACAAGTCTCCCAAACTAGAAACTCCTCTTGCTGCCCATAGTTTGAACCCCGAGTCCATCATCTCTGGTCGGAACCCTGGCATGTCAACTATAGGTGTAAGTCTTGGATAAACAACCCTCACTCTGATGCATCACCCTCCACGCCTTGACTATACTAATGACAATGGGGTTCTGGCAATGGTCCATAACTGTCATCATCTTATCCAGGAAGAACAGGTTAATAAGACGGCACTTTGCCTGGGAGGCCTCGATATCCAGCCATATTGGGTTTGGATCATTACCTACCCAATCACAAACAAAGGACAGCAGGGAACTCTACTGATACCTCCTGATGTCTGGGAAATTAACTCCTCCCCCTCCATGAGGCAACTGCAATTTAGTAAGTTTGATAAGGGGCCGCCCATGATGCCAGACAAAGGAACCAAACCACCCCGTAAGCTTCTGCAGCATTGACCTGGGAAACATCATAGGGAGCATACGCATGGGATAAAGCAAACGAGGAAGAACATTTTATCTTAATGAGAGATATTCGGCCCAGCCATGAAATTGGAAGAGGCTCCCATCTCTGGAGATCTCGCCTAACATTGTCGAGCAAGTGGGCAAAGTTAGTCTGAAATAACAGATCAAACTTTGGGGTAATAAAATGCCTAGGAATTGGAACCCTGCCCGAGACCACTTAAAAGGGACCTTAGAGCTAGCTTCAACTTCTGGCACATCCTTAAGGTTGCCCAAAGGCATAGCCTCCAATTTGGCAAAGTTAATCTTATATTCTGAAATAGCCCCAAATGAACTGATACGTTGTATCAAATGGAGTACGGAGGTCATCAGGTTCAATAAAAACAGAAGGATATCATCCACATACAGTGCAATCTTGTGTGCCCTCGATCCCATTTCCTGAGCGGTTATGTGGGTGTTCTGACAAATGGCTTCTGCCAGCTGCTCTATCACCAATGTAAACAACGGTGAGAGGGGGCAGCCTTACTGACTACCCCTACCAATCATAAAATTCCCAGACTTCACCCTGTTGGTGACAACCATGGTCAGAGGGTGGTGATATAAAAACCTCTACCCACCTAGCAAAGGGTCCACCCAACCCAAACTGTTCTAAGACATAAAAAAGATATGGGCATTCCACCCTGTCAAATGCTTTCTTTGCATCTAAGGAAATCACCAACCGCTGAATTGATTGTTGCTGACAAACTTAGACCATATTCAGCAACCTTCTATTATTATTAGAGGACCTACGGCAGCTTATAAAGCCTGTCTGGTCTTCTTTAATAATATGGGGCAACACCCTTTTCAATCTCAGCGTCAGGATCTTGGACAGAATCTTGAAATCGGAATTTAATAGAGAGATGGTCCTGTATGAGGCACAATCCTGTACAGCAGTGCCTCTGGATCTTTTCCCAGGGATCTGGAAGCTTCTATGACTTTTTGCTTGTCCTTATATGAATGGAAGTGCACTAGGACCGAATGGGGGCGCTGCACCGGCCCTACCCTGTGCACTGTAATGTGATAAGCCCTTTCAATCTGTAGCCTGCTGGACTCGATGTGAAGGCCTAAAAACTTCGGCAGCCAGTTTTCAAAGAAGCTCACTGGCTGCTCACCTTCAGAAAGCCCAACAATTCGAAGATTTATCCTCCGACCTCTATTTTCGAGGTCGCCGATATGGTCTCACAAGGCCCGCACCTCTCGCTCCAGCACCTGGATTCGACTGGATGAGGATTCTATCACAGCTTCTGAGGCCTTAGTTCGACCCTCCACCTCCTCCAGCCTCTCTCCAAGGCCCTGGATCTCCTGCTCGTGCTTCTGCAGCATTGATGCGATAGGTTGGACCTGGGCACGAATCTCCCCATGGATCTTCTCAATTGCAGCCCCAACTTTCAAGTTAAGTCTCTCCATTGCTGCAGGTAATTCCTGAGAGTCTGTCAGGTCCCGGGGGCGGGGGCTGCTGCTGCAGCAGTCTCTGGTGCTGTAGGTGTTGCAGGAGTCTGCTGTTTGCTTTTTCCTTTTGGCATCCTTCCCACTCCCAAATATTAACAAATGTGTGTTCTGTAAGGTTTTAAACTAACAATTCCACCACATAAGTTGGCCAGGGATGGCAAAAAAACACCAGTATGCCTGTTAGGCAGAGCTGTCCACAGCAGTTCTACAGAATTGCCGCCAAATTTCCAAGTCGTCAGACGACCCTTCTTTAACTGAAACCAGCTCATGCAGCTGGACTTCCTGCATGGTCTAGGTCTATTCATGCTTTGAGTAAATACCAGCAGCAGTAAGAATGAAGCCCTTTCATGGGCATTAATTGGTCACTTGAGAACCTCAACAGGCTTAAGTGGAAACCCTCGCACATGACAATAGAAATACTAAGCCAAGGAATTCAACATTGCAGAGTACAACATACTTAAAAGGCAAAAAATAGCAGGTAGATTAGCTATTCTAATTAATGATAATAGCAGTAAATAAAAAGGATGCAGCTATCTGCAAAACAGAAACAGAAAGTATAACTAGAATCAATTACTCCAATAGGCTCAGTCTCCAGACCATTTAATAATAAAAGGGGGTGTAAAAAGAAATATGAAGACAAATTAAGGAAGTGAGTAAAAGAAACAGGATAAATCACAGAAGATTCAATTACCCTGAGGCAGGTGAAGGGAGAACCAACTAGCTACTATGTATAGAGAACTTTCTTTTGCTCAAAACAAACATTCACTACTAGATCTAAGTGGAGAATGAATCTGAACAGGTAAAGAAGTAGCTGGAGGGAATTTGTGGGCATTGGAATCACAATAAAAATACAACTCTAGATGCTATAGAAGGACATAAGTATGATAAAAAAACAGATTAATAGACTAGAGAAGAGCTGTTTTTAAGGAATGAGAACATAATTTGATAAAATAAAATGGCTAACTGTTACCAAACAATATAAAACAATGGGAAACATTCAATACTGGGATTCGGAAAGAAGTGAAGAGCAGAAGAGTGCATTATAGCTAAAATGATGTAATGGAAGAGGATTATTAAAAAGGAAAGAGCAGCAAAACTGGAGGCAAGGAGCAAGAGATAGCAGAATGATTAAATATGTAGCTTTGGTAATTACTAGGGAGGTAACAGAGACTAGATATTGAACGGTGAGAGGAGTAATCAACTAAATATTTGAAAATTAAAATGGGATGTAATAAATTAATTAAAACTCACAGGCTAGATCTCTTCATGTAGTTAGGTTACATATACATATTTTAAAAGATTCCAAGGAATGGAAAGAGGCAATACTACTTTTAAAAATACTAAATCAGAAAAAGACTAGTGTCAGAGAACTAGCAGATAGTTGGCACAATTTCCAAACTAAGAAGGGTGATATAATACCTTAAGGTAGCAAAAATAATGAAATTCTAAATAAAGAAGGAAATGGAATAATGTCTTGAAAAGAAAAATGCAATGAATAAAGCATCGATTTTAAAAGAGAAAATCATGTTTCAACAAAACTGATGAATGCTTCGGAGGTAATGGAGAGGGAATTGTAAATTCAGGTGTGCAATTTATCTGGACTTTCCAAATGTCTTTGATAATAGTGCCCGAAATAGATGTGCTTGCCTAGAGACCAATAATTTGTAAAAAGATATTCAAATTTCTAGTGGCTGACAGGAAGGATCACACAAGATTTCAAGTTAAGATGTTAACAGAACTAGCAAACTAAAACCAACATAGTATAAAACACTATTTAATAGTCAACAGTGATGCTGAACTCCAGAACAGAAAATGCCCGTTTTTGGTGAAGTTTTTTACTGTATATCAAGTGGACAATGATCTTTCAGGATGAGTGTGAAAAAAACTCTGTTCCTGACAGTATTCTTCTTTCTCAACTTGATAACTAAATTTTTAACCCTTAAAGTGACTTTCACGGTGTAGGAAGAATCAGAGATTCCTTTCTCTAACCAAGCTAGGTAAAAATCCAACCTTGATGAAATTCTTACAAATCCAGTTTCTTCAATCTGAGCATAAGTTCCTAACCACATTTTGCAGAAACACCATTATTTCCTCTACTTAACATGCAGGACAGCAAAATGTTAGAGGCAGCTATTTCTCCAGATTCTTGTGGAAGTTTCTGATGGAGAGATTCAGGGATATCTGACAATCTCTCAATGATATTGCAATGGCTTGTTCCCTTTCAAAAAGTCCATCTCTAAGGCATCATGAATCACATGGGCCTTATATCCTTGCAAATGCTGATTTCCACCTAGAGTGTCTTCTAAATCCTCAACTCCATCCTTGCATGGAGTTAAGTACAGTCTAAGGCATAAACAGTCATAAACTTGAACTCAACACCACTTATCTCTCAAAGATCAACAGCCTTTCTACGATTAACAATAACTGCTTGGTCAATGTTTACAGGTATGAATATCTTGCACCACCTATCAGCAAAATTACCTTTTTTTAATATTCATTCAATGTGGGTGTCACTGATTGGGCCAACATTTATTACCCATTTCTACTTGCCCTCAAGATGGAGGTTGGTAAGCTGTCTTCTTGAACTACTAGATTCTTTGCATTGTAGGCAGTTATGGAGGGAATTCCACTATTTTCTCCCTATGGCACTGAAAAAACAGCGATATATTTCCAAAACAGGACGGTGAGTGGCTTGTAGGGGATATTGCAAATGGTAGTCACCTCGTGAATCTGCTGTACTTGTCCTTCTAGATGGTAGCTGTCACTAGTTTGGAAAGTGATGCGTAAGGATCATTGGTGCATTTCTACAATGCATTTAGTAGATGTTACACATTGCTGCTACTGGGTGTCAGTGGTGGATGGAATGAAGGCTCATAGATGTGGTGGCGATCAAGTGAGTTACTTTTCCTTGCAAGGTACCAAGCTTCTTTAGTGTTGCTAAAGCTGCACACATCTAGGGAAATGGGGAATATTTAATCACACTCCTGAATTGTGCCTTGTAGATAGTATACAGGCTTTGGCTATCAGGAGGGGAGTTAATCACCTCCGTATTCGTAGCCTCTATTTCAAGAGATTATTTTTGACAATTTTCTTTTTATTTAGAAAAAAATAATCAATTCTAGATTTAAAAATATCTGTTCTCGCTCCAACTGACCAACAGATTCTGAGTAGTCATACCCAAATAATCTCTTCAAAATGAATAAATTGTGAGTAAATTCAGTTATGTTTTTCCCCTATGAAGGGCAAGAAGGGCAACCAAAATCAGTGGCGTGTAGCATTTTCATCTAATTGCAAGTTATAATAACATTTGAATGCATTTATATTTAATGTATTAAAGATACCTACTATGTCTCGAGTGGTTTCAGGTAAATGCAAGCCATCTAAAGATTCTGCAATAGTTTCTTCTGCAACTAATTTGGAAGCTCTGAGGATCTTGACCTTGGCTGCCATATTTCTGGTACTACTGTTCAAAATGCTTAAAGTCACATCATTGTATAAACCAATCCTCTGATTCGTGATCATCTTTCTGTTCTCACTTAGCAAATCTTCATAAACTGGATCTAAAAAACATAAAATTGACTTCACAAGTCAAATTAAAATCTCAGAATTTACAGAATGTACAAAGTTTAGGATAATTTAACAAAATAAGGATGGCTTTACCTTGGAGGACCCAATAGATGTCATTAGTTTCTGCTAACTTCTCCAGAAGAGGTGTAATTAATGTAAGATTGGTTTTGTACTGGGTGAGAGCTTCCATACTCCCATTATGTATCTTAATTGACCACTATAAACAAACAAACAAACAAAACATGTTTGAAATGCAAACCTGATGAGGAAATCTGCAAAATATTCCGACCTCAATTTAAAGAAAATTAACTTACTGTAGCAGCACCAACCACAATAAGGTGGGGTTTGAGATGAGCACCCTGTGAAGAAAATTGATAGTTAAATTTTTGTTATAAGTTAGCAGACATCCATGCTGAAAGTGAAAAGAAAATTATAGTACAGTTAAGGCGGCTCAGTGGTTAGCACTGCTGCCTCACAGCACCGGGGTCCCAGGATCGATTCCAGCCTTGGGCAACCGTCTGTGTGGCGTTTGCACATTCTCCCTGTGTCTGCGTAGGTTTCCTCCGGGTGTTCCGGTTTCCTCTCAGTCCAAAGATGTGCAGGTCAGGAGAATTGGCCATGCTAAATTGCCCATAGGGGTAGGTGTATTAGTCAGAGGGGGGTGGGTTACTCTTCGGAGGGTCAGTGTGGATTGGTTGGGCCGAAGGGCCTGTTTCCACGCTGTAGGGAACCTAATCTAATCAACACCAACTAGCTACTAAATGCCACGACCAGCTGTCCCTAGTAGTCATACACAGATGACGAGGACCTCAACAGTAAGAAAAAATATAACAAGGGAGAAACAATAAGCGAATCATGATCGAAGATATTAAACTAAATTAAAATTATTTTTGAAGCTACTGAAATGGTAAATAAAAGGGGTATTCACACTTTTCACTCTTATTCGAATAAAAAGATGTAGCCTGGTAGTACTAAATTTGTTGACTTCCAGGCACAAAGCTCAGAATATGAACTGCGCTTCCCACAGCTAACTTGAATAAGTGATGGAGTACAATCAACAAAGAGTCTATTGATAAGATGAATGTATTCAAGATGTAGGAGGATGCTCCACATATCCTATGCAAACAAAGGCTAGTAAGTAAGCACTGGAAAACAGTTGAAGAGAGGAGATTAACGCACAGAGAAAGGAACTTACAACATTTTGATCATATCATACGGCAGATGGTAGACATCATTGAAAGATTGACAGAAAACGCTACAGAGGGGGGATACAGGATAAAATTAATAACAGATCAACTACAGGCAGTCCATGTGGAATGTATAAAGGGCAGCAAAAGAACAGATAAGTTGAGCTCCATGATTTCTAGGAAGACGAACAAATGAGTAATAAACTATCAGGCAACAATACTATCTGCTAGAATTCAATATGACAAATAACAAATTAGCATATTCCTGTTTATAGTAATAAGAGCACATAATTTTTTTAAAATCACCAGCCTGCTGACTACCCCCCCAATCTTTAGTTAACCATTCACACAAACCTTCCTCAGCTTCACTTTGGTGTCTCAAAGTCTGTGCTATTAAGATGGAGTCACATGGACATAAATTTGGGAGACACAAAGCTTTGAAGCAGCATTCAAAGACAACAGCTTCAATCTATCAGGTATTTAGTTGGAGAAGTTAAGCTCATTCAGTACTGGACAATGGCCAAGCAATGTGATTATTCAGTGACAATGGTGAGGATCGAGTAACAGTGGCATGATAGAGCTGGGTAACATTCGGGCACAAGTGGAAATGGTCAAGGAATGGCAGCATTTCAATGAGAGAATATGAAGTAAAGTAAATCAGTGGAAAGTGATGGATGATGAGAGATGGCAAAAACAATTACTCCGATTTCCTCAATGCACACTGAAGAAATGGTGACAGTTCACTATGAATACATCATACAAGAAATCTAAACATTGAAGTGCTTGCAAGCATCAGAAAATTGGTCAAGTGATAGATTTGTTTGTAATCAGCATAAACACTGAAGGTTAGAATGAATATCAATGTCTGAGGGAGTCGTGTCAACCATATATTAATAAAATATATATTAATGTTTAGTAATATGCAGGCTAATGGGCATCGACTATAAATTCAAGTGAACATTCAACAGGCACAGGCAAACTGTGATCGTTGGGTTATGCATATGTTTTGTGCTCAAAGAGAGAGAAGATTGATTCCAGTTCTATCCTTCAAACGCTATCCCCTCCTGGAATAGAACATGCTTGGACCATCCAATAGTTAGAGAAGGTGGAAAGGTACTTGCTGAGAGGTGAGGAGGCAATTGCACAGTCTGATTGATCAGAAGTAAATTGAAGGTCAAGGAATAATAAAAGGCTTTTAAGGTGTTGAACATAATATGGCTTTTTTAAAATTGGTTTTCATTCACTCATAAGCAATGCCATGGAACATTTCTCCCTCAACATATTGTTTACGCATGATACAATAGCTCCTCAAGAACCAATATTTTTAATTTCACAGGTATTTATGATCCCTCCCAATTTTTGATGAATTATATAAATACAAAATAAAGTTTTGACAAAGTCTGGACACCACTAAATTCTCAACATTTACACCTGTGAATAGCACAATTTAGATTATACATAGAGGTGCTCAAAATCATTGCTAGTCTAGATAGAACTGCTCTCATTGCTAGAAATGTCAGGTGCCATATCAAACCAGGAAACAGCAGATATTCAAAAAAGGACATAAGAAAATATTTACTATGCAGAGAAGTTATTAGGAACTAGAATATGTTAGAATTGGGTGCAAACAGATTAAACTGTGATCTTCGAAAGGGAGTTGGATAGGTATCTCAAAGACAGAACATCTATAAGCTTTGGGAAAAGGGTGTGAATGTGGGAATAGTTTTTTTTGCAGAATGTTAACATGGATATGTCAGGCTGTATAGTCTCCTTCTATGCTATAACCATTATAATTCTATGATCTAACCATAAAAGAACATACAGAGCTTTACAGAAGCTAGGGGCAGACATTCAATGGGAACAGAAGGATTTTGAGGTGAGAGAGATGGTCCCAGTGATGTAGTTGAGAAGATGGAAGAGAGGGGTAAGGAATCACGATATCATAAAAGCATCAGAGCTAGGGAATACTTCCCAGATGCGGTGAGCCAATATTTGAGAAAGTTGAAAAGGAAAACAAAGATCATGAAGTCAATTTTCTGGAGCTCAAGAAGTTGTTAAGATGTTAGGCGTGTATACAAGAACTTTAACAGAAGACTAGATTAAGTCAAGCAGAAAAGTCGAAAGTACAGTTAAGAAAACAAACCCTTAATGAAAGTGTAGGTAGCAATGAAAATAAGATTGAGGTATAAGCCTGTGATAGAATGTAGAACATAGAATAATAGTGCAGAACAGCCCCTTCGGCTCTCGATGTTGCACCAACCTGTGAACTATTCTGAGCTCGTCCCCCCTACACTATCCCATCATCCATGTGCTTATCCAAGCTTTGTTTAAATCTCCCTAATGTGGCTGAGTTAACTACACTGGCAGGTAGGGCATTCCACGCCCTTACCACTCTGAATAAAGAACCTGCCTCTGACAGCGATCTTAAATTTATCACCCCTCAATTTGTAGTTATGCCCCCTTGTACACGCTGACATCATCATCCCAGGAAAAGGACTTTCACTGTCCACCCTATCTAATCCTCTGATCATCTTGTACGTCTCTCTCAAATCCCCTCTTAGCCTTCTTCTTGCCAATGAGAACAGACCCACGTCTCTCAGCCTTTCCTCAATAGACCTTCCCTCCAGGCCAGGCAACATCCTGGTAAATGTTCTCTGCACATTTTCCTATGCTTCCACATCCTTCCCAAAATATGGTGACCAGAACTGAACACAATATTCCAAGTGCAGCCACACTCACGTTTTGTATAGTTGCATCATGATATTACGGCTCCAGAACTCAACCCCTCTACCAATGAAACCTAATAAACCATATGCCAGCACTATCAACCCAGGTGGCAACTTTCAGGGATCTATGTATATGGACATCCACACTTCCAAGAATCTTTCCATTGACCCAGTACTCTGCCTTCCTGTAATTCTTCCCAAAGTGCATCACATGACATTTAGCTGCATTGATATCCATTTGCAACCTTTCAGCCCAATTCTGCAGTTTATCTAAGTCCCCCTGCAACCTGTAACATTCTTTCAAACTGTCCACTACTCCACCGACTTTAGTGTCATCTGCAAATTTACTAATCCATCCACATATGTCTGCGTCTAAGTCATTTTTATAAATGACTAACAGCAGTAGTCCCAAAACAGATCCTTGTGGCACACCACTAGTAACTGGACTCCAGGCTGAATATTTTCTATCAACCACCACTCGTTGCCTTCTTTCAGAAAGCCAGTTTCTAATCCAAACTGCTAAATCACCCTCAATCCAGTGCCTCTGCCATTTATCCAAAATTAGAATTGATATTAGAGTAGTTCTGCTACAAATTCAGATGGAGAAGTAAAGTTCAGACCAGGATCAAACAAAAATGTGGACAGAGTAATTCATTGGCTTTCCCAGGAGTCTGAGTATAACCAATGAATGCAAGTCAAGAAGACTTCAGTGCAGAGTGTGCAATATATAATTGCATTAATCCTGCAAACAGTTTGGACTTGACATCTCACCTAGTCTAATAACATAGCCTGGAGTCAATGATGATCGAATCAGACATACTCAAAGTGGAAAATGGTGCAATAGTTGCAATGCTGACAAATAACATATGGTTAATGAATAGAAGAAAACTGAAGATGGAGCAACACACAAGGAAGTGACTAAAGGCTTGAATGGAGAAATCATTTCAGAAGATGATGCTATTTGTGAGGTCCAAGTGAACTGTAGAAGCATAGAAATAGCAGAATGTACTAATCAAGAGAATTAATTATAATTCAGTATTAACATGTGAAAGGTTTCACTTGTGATGCTAATCAATTGAAAGTGCACGTTTTTGTATTACTAAAAAGAATTTAACAGCAATGAAGCAAACTGCAGTATGAAATGAATTTCACATTGATTAGCTAGTCAATTATTAATTCTTCAAGTCTTAAATCTATTGCTTGGTAGTATAAAACTTAAACATTGCTGAAAGGAGATTTTGAAGCTTTTTGTCTTGCGGTAATAATAGCAAGCAGAAGAATGTCAAATTTTAAATTATCACAACAATTTATACTACAGGGAGAAAGGAGGCGGATTTGCTTGGCAAGGTGATTCTGATTATCCATGGCGACACCTTGGACAAAGTAATAGGGAAGTAACAGCCCCCTGCATGTAAATAATTGTAACAAACTGTAAGGCTTGAACAGATTTATTTTGTTTATTGACATGCCCTTGCGTATGCACATACGTTACTTCTGGAAAGCACAGGAGATACAGTATGAGCTCATGTGAATATCTTAAATAATAGATTATTATTGTAGCTACTGACTCACTTACAACTGTTTATCAAGTATTGCCCAACAGTCGATCTTACCATTTATACTCATGTAAAGTTGATCTCATGTAAAAGTGGACCCCTTAGTTTTGGCTAACAAGTCTTGTATTTACCATATATCATGTATTAAAGTGGACCCTACTATATCACATTATAAATCTCTTACAAAGGAAACTGCATTTATCCATTAACCCACCTTAAACAAAATTGCATTCATTCATATAGGTAACTCTACTCATCACTTTGTTTACTATATTGTGTCTCTATTCATTCAAAACTCTACTTTGCCCACTTGGTTTACTACAGCACGTTTTGATTCATTCAGAATAGCACCAAGTCTCTCGATGCCAATCGCACTTTGTTAACTATACATCCAAAAGTTAATATCATTAAAAAATTCCTCATTTTAATATGCCATTATATCTGAATAAAAGAGAGACATATTAGCTACATAGATCTTTACTTCTTTGACAAATCTGTTAATGTTGCTGAGGCTCATTACTTATGAGAGTAAATGGGAAGGAAATGAGAGAATTTAGTGGGAAAATTCAAGACACTTCCATATTCAGAATTTAATAAATGTTTCATTTTAAGTGTGCCATTGTACCAGGCCATGACGATATTGAACAGTGTGATTTTGCAGGATTTTGATGAATCTTTAACATTAAATTTTCGTACTAGTAAGTATAAATAAAATTTACTACTAGTAATTCATTCTTTTTTTCTCTTGCTTTTATCTGGTAGTTACCTTTACCGTAATTCATTGTATTTTTCTTCTTTACCCTGGATTAATTGAGCGATCAAATTGACTTCTGCTAATAACAGTATTTCGAACTGCAGCATGAATTTCAGCCCCTCAAAACTAGCATCCCTATAACAGTCGACCCTATAAACTGAACCTTTAAAAATACTCTAAAAAATTTGACTTTTACACAAGTATTACAGTATGTAAGAATTTATTCTTTTGGTTTTGGCTGGTAAAATGCAGTCTGCATTCTGCTCATCATAAACAATTGGAAGAGCATAGTTTGATTTAATCATCCAATTATTAGTGCACATGACTTGTGTAATTGCCTCTGTACTGGTCCTGAAGTTCACACAAGACACTGCTCAGTTGCTTCATGGTCAGAATATCTTTCTGGATTGGTGGCATCATTATATTAACTACTCGTTGCATTGAAGCAGCATGAAATGGCTTTTCTTTTAAAACGGTCATTCAAATTTTTGACATACTTGACCCTTCCAGGGTGATTAAAGCAGACGAGGCATTTTTCAGTCCAAAACCGATTTCCAAATCTGTTCACCAGGAAACACTCAATGATCTGACCTGGATGGTCATTGACAATAGTATTACTGGATGCTATTTCTGTGCTAAGGTTAAAAAGTTAGCAAACGGCTGCCACCTTTTCACAAGACGGCCGATAAAACAAATCTTTAAGTATATGCAGCTATATTAATCCCAATGTGTCCATTAACTAATGAAAGAAAACAGGCTTGTTACCGACATAGCTGAAACCCATTGACATTGTCTCAGTTAGCATATTGTGGGAAAGAGAGCTCATTAGACTGCTTGATTCCAAATAAAAACTGGAGCACAGATTGAAGCACAGCAAGGTAAGGAAATCCTTACACACAACTGCAGATTCAATCATCATGAATATATTATGCATGAATTGAAAATATACATGGAGTATTGTGATTATACTATGGCTTTAATGTTATTTTGGTATTGTATTTATAGTACTTGTGGTACTATGTGCTTAAGGTATTTTGTGCTTTTCTTTCAAAAGAGAGATTTTGAGCCAGAGGTATCAAGTTGGAACATTTAAGCCAATAAAGTTAACAACTTGACATCCGCCTGGCACGTTTTCTAAAAAAAAATTGGAACAATGGAAGCAGCATGAAAGAGTGTAGTCAGGCTCACACAGAACCAGGACGTCAATAGTAGTTGGGGTTTTGAAGTTGGCTGTGGAAGCAGTTTCATCTATCTCCGCCACAGCAAAAAGTTGGAGCTTTCCCTCCACTAGAATTTTCTGTTTTCTCCTGGACTGGAGAAACATCGTATGTGAGACAATCTATTTTACTGAATTTGACTTTGCGAAGGGGATGTTTATGGGATGTTATTATATTGGAACAGTTGCTGTTTAGAAGTTAAATAATCTAATATTCTGTTAAGCTTTCCAACAGAGTTAAAGTTATACCAATTCTTCTTTCTTTTGTTTGTATTTGAGATGGATAAAAGAAATTAGTGTTTTTGGCTTAAAGCCAAATAGTGTGACTAATTGAATTACATCTGGAACACAGGATCTTACGCTTATCTTTAAATAAGATAAAAATTAGGGTCTCTCCTTGATAATATTTGAAGGGAGTTTGGACTGGTCCATAATAATATGAAGTTATTCCATCAAAAATTCAGTTTTCATGGAAACTTATGAAAACACATTCATATGGAGAGATTCATTCTCTGAAAACAGAGATTCTTCTCTGTGGTGCCTTGGAGAAAGCCTTGACCAAATCGAATCAATGTACCAACTAAATCATTACCCTTCTTCTCCAGTAATATCAAAGGTTGTGACCACATTTGCAAAATAATTTCCCCCATTACTTGTCAATAATCATAGAATCCCTACAGTGTGGAAACAAGCCATTTAGCCCAACAAGTCCACTCCAACCCTTCGAAGAGTGACCCATTCCTCTATCCTATTACTCTATGTTTACCCTTAACTACTGCACCCAACTTAGACATTCCTGAACATTATGGGCAATTTAGCATAGCCAATTCACCTAACTTACACATTTTTGGACTGTGAGAGGAAACCAGAGCACCCAGAGGAAATCCATGAAGACACGGGGAGAATGTGCAAACTCCACAAAGACAGTCACCCGAGGCTGGAATTGAACCAGAGTCCCTGGTGCTGAGAGGAAGCAGTGCTAACCATTAAACCACCATGCTACCCTACATATTAAAGGGTATTTTATCATACATACCTCATTCCAAGCTTTAAAACAATCCTTCATGGAGTTGTTTACTTCAGGGTACCACAAAAAATCCTGCAGTTCAAAACAAAGTGAAAATACCAAACAGAAGTTGAGAGATTTTAATTTCTTAATTTATTTGGACAGTTGAGATTAACAAAGATAGAAACAAAGCTGCTGTTTATTAAAATTGAACCAAGTCACGAGCAAAGAAAGTGGAAAGCTATAGGACCATCACAATTAAGCCTTCTATTCTCTCTCATTTTGACAGTGTCCAAATATCTCATTTTCTTCCCTTTTTGCTCCCAGTTCAGGAATAATATCAGCTGCAGCTCCTACACCACCTCCTGTCAGAGGTTAGGAAAGACTTAACTTGCACCTACAGAACACACAGACACAATAAATATATATTTTATTGATGTTGTGTGAAGTGCAGCAAAAAATCTCAGTTTTTAATAAAAAGAAGGTATTGCTGCTGGTTAGTTTTCATAACGCTCCAAAAGATACACCAGAGAATTATGGCTCATAACTTAAACAGCCAATTTGTGTGCAATATTATTTTCAGCACCCCAATTAGCATTTTATACCTCCCATCGCAAGTATAATGATTAATGCTGAATTGGCATTTGTATAAAAGGATCTCCAAACTGCCTGTGAAACATACCATGTACAGTGGCTCAAATATGGCTATCCAAAAAAGATATGTTCATAAGCTGCTATGCAATTTTAGTTGTTACTAATTAAGTAAAATAATTTAACAATATAATTGTTAACATTGTTGCAATGGTTCCAGTGTTGGACTAGGGTGGACAAAGTCACAAGTCACACAACACCAGGTTATAATCCCACAGGTGCATTTGAAATCAAAAGATGAAGTGGAGGGAAGCGCACAGGCACAAATTCTGTGCCTGTGTATTTCCCTCCAATTCACTCGACCAAGGAGCAGTGCTCCGAAAGCCTGTAATTTCAAATAAACATAGGAAAAATAGTCTGGCGTTATGTGACTTCTGACTTTTGAATAATGTTGCTTTAGCCTGACTTTATTGCCTTAGATAACTAGTTTTTTTTCCACACTTTAAACTACTCTTGATCTGCCCACAACTCAGCTTTACCTTTCCTAATTGTTTTCAAAAGTTATTTCTTCGCTTTTTTTTAAAAAAACTTTAACTGACATGATCCAAACTTTAATGCAAATTCCACTCCGAGGTTGCCAACTGAGACTGCATCAGTATTTGCTTTATTTACACTAATGGCTTGCAGAAATGATTATCAAGCTGTCCCAGTTAAGCAGAATTATCAAGTTATAATAAAAATAATGCCAAAAAATTTTTTCATGCAGAACTTACAACTTTCAACGAAGTGCTTCTATCTTCAAAGGAAATGTTTTCATGCTGTAAATTAAGTACATTGTTTATCTTATTATCTTAATATTATCTTAAAAACATGTCATGCTTTAAGTTTTGTTGCTTGCTTACAATCAACAAAGTTCACATATTTAAAATTCTCAAACAAACACTCTCCAATTGAAAACTGCACTATTTTTACACTTTTTCCTGGCGGAACTGGGATTCAAACCTTAAACTTTCAATAACGTGTTTTATTAGTTATGGTAATAAGACAACACCAACAAGGAGCAGTGCGGATATTGCAACTGCTCCTCGGATTGCAGGCTTAGTTAAAGATTTATTACAGGTTTTCTGAAAAGTTATTATGCTATTATAGTTTACTAATAAGACATTTTCCACTTTTTTTTTTAAAAACATCTGTTGAAAAATTGCTTTTTTTCATTATATTAATAAAGCAGCTTTTGAAAGGCCTACAGTTTACGACTGACTATTTTTTAAAGTTCTTAATTCAGAAACAAAAGACATGTGTTTTAGAAGGTTTTTTTTAAGCATTGCAAATTTTTTTTTGAAAAACTGAACAGTTTTTCTTAAAATAAAGACTAGCGTTTTCATTGCAGATAGTCCTACACATGGTCACCTCTGGAGAAGTTTTTTTTGAAGAATTTATTGAAGAATAATTGTTTATATCAGGTTAATCAGCTAAGTGGTTGATTTTATCTAAGTTTTAAACGTTTGATATAGATATATATATATATATTTTATAAAAATTTTTTTTTCCATTTTAACATTATTTTCGATAGGTAATGAAAGGTAGTTTATTTTATATATAAGGTGTTACTGAAACATTCTTTTCAGGCTTAATGTTACTAAGGCAACAATTAAGGTAGAGGGAGATGGCTAGTAAATTTAGGTAAGTTATTACCCAGCAGGATTAGTCAGATAGATCGGTGAGTGTCAGGAAAGGCAAGAAGGTAGTTCAAAAGTCTCCAGTGGCTACTTCTCTATCAAATAGATATTCAGTTTTTGGAACTGTTGAAGAGGATAGTCTCTCTTAGTAAAATGGAATGGCCCATCTGAACTGGATGCTCTGAATAATTCTTATGTTAGACAGTATTTGACAAATTTTAATAGAATTATTTTTATAGGAAACTCTCCTGTCTGGGGCATCATCAGGAGAATCTGAGGCAGTGAGCATAAATCTAAGATGGTTTGTTGCTTCCCTGGTGCTAGGATTAAAGGACGTATCTACATGTTTCAAGTATATTGTTAAAGGTGAGACTGAGAAACCAGAAATTATTGTACAGATTGGTAGGAATGACATTTTTAAGCAAAGATTAAATCAGTAAATTTAAGAGATTAGGTAGAAGATGAAAAATAAAAATAGTAGTAATTTCTGGTTTACTTCCAATGCCAAACTCAAAAACATGGGAAGGAACAAGAGTTTAAAGGAGATAGGGATTCAAGCTTTTGGACAATTAGATTGTCTTTTGGGACAGAAAAGACCTGTTCAAAAAGGATGGGTCTAACCTAAACTAGAAAGTAACCAATATCTTAGCAGGGAGATCTGCCCATTCTATTAAGGGGGAGAGTGGGTGGCACGGTGGCACAGTGGTTAGCACTGCTGCCTCACAGCACCAGAGATCCGGGTTCAAATCCCGTCTCGGGCAACTGACTGTGTGGAGTTCCCTCCCACGGTCCAAAAACGTGCAGGTTAGGTGAATTGGCCATGCTAAATTAGTGTTAGGTGAAGGGGTAAAGTAGGCGAATGGGTCTGGGTGGGTTGCACTTTGGCCGGTCAGTGTGGACTGAAGGGCCTGTTTCCACACTAAGTAATCTAATCTAAACTTTACACTGATAGAGAAGGCAAGCGAAGGAATTCTAAGTAGCACTGTAAATGGAAGGATTGATGGAGAAGGCTCTGAATATGAGGACAGCATATAAATTTGAAAAAAAGACGAGAGAGTCAGAGTACATAGTATCTCTGAAGAACTTAATTGCATTTATTTCAATGCAAGGGGTTTTACAGGTAAAGCTGAAGAACTCGTGGCATGTTTGAGAACATGGGATTTGGATGTCATAGCCATTATAAAAGCTCGGCTGAGAGATAGACAAGATTGGCAGCTCAATGTTCCAGGTCTTAATGCTATAGGAAGGAGAAAAGGAGGCAAGAAAGGACAGGGGGTGGCATTTTTGATTAATACATTACTGATGTAACTAGGGAAGACATTTCTCAAGAGTCACCCAGTGAAAATATAAGGGTAGAAATTACAAATAAGAAAAGTTGTTTTGATAGGATTGTACTATCACCCACCCAATAGTAAGAGATAAATCGAGAAACAAATATGTAGGGAGAACTCGTATGCAAGCATACTAAGTTTGTAATACTGGGGGATTTTAACTTTCCAAACATTGACTGGGACTACCATGGTGCTAAAGATTCGGATGGTGAAGAGTTTGCCAAATGTGTTCAAGAAAATTCTCTTTATCTCTAGCAGGAGCATCCATATACTGAAGGAGCAAACTCGACCTTCTTTTGCGCAATAAGGAATTAAAAGTTGGGGAACTTTGGATAAAGCGATCATAATTCTATTAGTTTCAAAATGGTTACAGAAAAGGATAAACCTTAAATAAATGTTAAAAGTTTTTAAATTGGAGTAAGGCCAATTTTAATGGTATGTGACAAGAACATCAAAAGTTGATTGGGGTAGATTGTTCGTAGGGAAAAGGATGTCTGACAAGCGGAAGGCTTTCAAGAGTCTCATCACGAGTTCAGTGGCATTTTGATCCTGTAAGAGTGAAGGATAAGGCTTGTAAGATGAAGAAACAATGGATGAATAAAGATATTGAAGTTCTAGTCAAGAATAAACGAGAATCTTATTTCAGATATAGCCAACTTGGTTCAATTGAATCTCCTAATCAATATAAAGAGTGTAGGGGCATTCTTAAGAGAAAACAGGAAGGTAAAGAGGGGATGTACGATAACATTGGATTATCCTTAACCTTATCTGCCAAGAGCTTTTACAAGTACATTAAGAGTCAGAGGGTAACTAGAGAGAGTAGGGGCTCTTAAAGATCAATGGGGTAACTTTTGTGTTGAACCCCAGAAGATGGGAGAGAAACTAAGTGAATATGTTGCATCAGTTTTTAGTGGAGAAAAATGTAGAGAAATGAATTGATATTTTAAGAACAGTTTACATTAAAGTGGAAGTTTGAGGGGTCTTAGAGAATATAAAAGTAGATCAGGTTCTGGAAATTTATCCAATGTATCCCAGGATATTGTGGGAAGGAAAGGAGGAAATTACGAGACCCCTTGAAGAAATATTTGTAGCATCTACAACTATGGGTGAAGAGCCCAATGACTGGAGAGTGGCTAATGTTGTACCTATGTTTAATAAGGGTTAGAAGGAGAAACCAGGAAACCACTGACCTGAGAAAGTGTGACTTCGGTTGTGGATATATTGTTGGAGGGGATTTTAAAAAATAGGAATTATGGACATTTAGAGAAGCAAAAAAAAAATTAGGGATATTCAGCATGGCTTTAAGAGAGGAAAGTCATGTCTCAAACTTGAGTTTTTTGACGAAGTTATCAAAAGATTGCTGATAGCAGAGCAGTAGACATTATTTATTTAGATTTTAGTAAAGAATTGACAAGGTTTCACTTGGTAGGTCAATTCATAAAGTTAGATCACATGGAATTCAGTGAACTTGCCAATTGGCTACATAATTGGCTTAACAGCAGGAGACAGAGTAATGGTGCAGGGTTACTTTTCGAACTGGAGGCCTGTGACTAGCGGCGTTCCACATGGATCAGTTCTGCGTCCTCTTTTGCTCATCATTCATTTAAATGATTTGGATGAGAATATAGAAGGCATGGTTAGTAAGTCTGTGGATGACACCAGAATTGGTGGCATAATAGACAGCGAAGAAGGTTTTCTAAGATTACAAAAGTATCTTGATTAAATGGGTCAATGGGCTGAAAAATAGCATATGGAATTCAAATTGGATAAATGTGAGGTATTGCATTTTGGTACAAGAGTAGGGCTTATACAATTTTTGGTAGTGTTGTAGAACAGAGGGACTTCGGGGTGCAGGTACATAATTGTTTAAAGTTTGCTTCACATACAGACAGGATGGTTAAAAAGGCATTTGGCACACCTGCCTTCATTGCACAGTCTTTTGAGTATAGGAGTTAGGATGTTATGTTGAGGTTGTACAGGACACTGGTGAGGCCTTTTCTGGAATACGGTGCCGAGTACTGATCGTCCAGTTATTGGAAAGATATTATCAAGCTGGAGAAGGTTCAGAAAAGATTTACCAAGATCTTTCTGGGTATAGAAGGTTGGATAGGTTGAGACTTTTTCCACTGTAATGTAGGAGGTTGAGAGGTGACCTGACAGAATATTATAAAATAATGAAAGGTATAGATAGAGTTGATAGTAGCTATATTTTCCCTTGGATAGGGAATTTCAAGACTCAGGGACACATTTTTAAGGTGAGAAGAGAAAGATTAAAAAAAAGACAGGAGGCAATTATTTTACACAGAGGGTGGTTCACATGTGAAATGAACTTCCTGAGGAAGTGGTTCCAACACAACATTTAAAAAAAGACAGTTGGATGGATACTGTGTATACATAGGAAAGGTTTGGAGGGATATGGGCCAGGAGCAGGCAGGTGGGACTAGCTTAGTTTGGGATTATCTTCAGCATGGATTAGTTGGACTGAGGGGTCTGTTTTTGTGCTGTACGACTCTATGACTTGCTAAAGATTAGTCACATCACAAACAGAGAAATTAGTAATTGTTTTGAATGGGAGCCAAATAAGACAGCTCCATAGCTACAGCAGAACAGAAATATTTTTCTGCATTCTTTGGAAAAGTAATGACATTATTAGGAAACTGAATATGGACTTAAACAATAGAATTCATCGCAATATTCATCAGGGCTACAATATAATTTTATGGATGTAACTTACATGGTACTTTCAATTGACTCGTTAATATTTGCACGACAGAAATGCCAGGCAATGTTGATCACCAAAATCTAACCACCGCCCCTTGAAATTCAATGATATTACCATTACTGAATCCCCCATTATCAACATCTTGGGGTTATCATTGACCAGAGACTCAAACACAATGGCTACAAGAGCAGATCGAAGGCTGCTACAAGAGCAGCATGTAACTGACCTACTGACTCCCCAAAGCCTGTCTATCGTCTACAAGGTACAAGTCAGGCACGTCATGGAATACTCCCCAGTTGCCTGGGTGGGTGTAGCTCAAACAACACAAAAAGCTTGACACCATCCAGGCCAAAGCAACCCACTTGACTGGCACTACATCTACAAGCACCCATTCCCACAACCACAAATGCTTAGGAGCAGCAGTGTGTACTATTTACACTAAGTGGTGACTTGTAAACCTTTCACTATACTCATTTGAGTATGTGATAATAAAGCAATTTTAATTCAATTTCAAGTTGCACTGCAGAAATTCACCAAAGATCCTCAGATAGCACCTTCTAAACCTATCTAGAAGGACAAGAACAGCAGATCATTGGAACACCAACACCTGAAAATTCCCCTCCAAGCCACTAACCATCCTGACTTGGAAATATATTGTCAGTCCATCACTGTTGAGAGGTCCAAATCCTGGATTTTCCCCTAGATGGCATTGTAGGTCAAACCTACAGTAGGTGTATGGCAGTAGTTCAACGCGGCAGCTCATCACCACCCTCTCAAGGGCAACTATGGACACAAAATAAATGCTGGCCAGCCAGCGGCAACCATATCCCACAAAAAAATGAATTTAAAAATATTAATTTTAAGTCAAAGCTACACTTTTGCATATCACCAGCTTTTCAGAGTATTCCTCAATTTTTAGATTTTCTGTACAATTAAGAAACACCATTTATTTATCGTGATGCCTATCATGAATTCAGCTTATTCAAAGAGCCTTGCCGGGAATGAAGTACATTGAACTGCGAAGGCAGCCAATTTATGTACAGGAACAGCCTCACCAGCAAGAGATGAATTAACCAGATACTCCTTTTCCAGCGATGCTTATCAAGGGATGAACGTTCACAACAATCACTCAATGTTGGCCAAAATAGTATCTTTACGTTGGAGTGGAGCTTATATATGACCATCTGGCTTAAGTTATAGAACTGTCATTACTGGCTCAGCACAAAAATAAAAACGTTGAAAATCAGGTTGAACCCATGGTCAGCACACAATAGCTAACTATCTAGAATGCAGATTACAAAGTACTCGTTGGCTCAAAGAACGAATATTGATTTACTTTAAGTAACAATGTAATACAACTGTAGCAGAATGCTGAAGAAAGAATGATGCAAAGTTGAGGTTGATGAATACTATTAACAGCAACAGTAAATCTTTCACATATTTCATTTCACAAATCTTCCGTTTCATCCAAATATTGCTCTTTTGTTCTTGGAGAAAACCCAACATATAGCCATCTCTCCCTAGTTTGATTGACCTTTTGATTTTGGGTCATAAGACCATATTTAAATCTAATTTCTAATCGTCTTCCTAGAACAGTTGCAATCTTAGAAATGGTGAACCTTAGCAACCAATTTAGGTCACGTTTAATACAAATTCCCCAAAGTGCTTCATAAGAATATTATAAAACAAAGCAGGACATCCAGTCACAAAGGAAATATTAGATTAGTTAGGGTCTGTTTCTGTGCTGTATGACTCTTCGATCTAACTCATCCAATACCGACCAGGTTTCCCCAAACTAAACTAGACTCATATTCCTGCATTTGACCCAGATCCCTCTTAAACTTTCTTATTCATGTACCTGAACAAGTGTCTTTTAACCGTACCGGCATCTACTACTTCCTCTGGCAGTTCAGTAAAAACTTCGTTAAAAAGGCAGGTTTTAAGGATTGCGTTTTTACATTCATTTGAGAGAAGTCAGCAATTATCCCTAGTTGCCCTCAAGAAAGTGCTGGCGAGCTGTTTTCTTGAACCGTTGCAGCCCATGTGCTGTGGGATGACACACAATGCCCTCAGTCTAGATTAGAGTGGTGCTGGAAAAGCACAGCAGGTCAGGCAGCATCCGAGGAGCAGGAAAATCGATGTTTCGGGCAAAAGCCCTTCATCAGAAATAGAGGCAGGGTGCCTGCAGAGTGGAGAGATAAATGAGAGGGGGGTGGGGAGAAAATAGCAAAGAGTACAATGGGTGAATGGGGGTCGGGCTAAAGATGATAGGTCAGAGGGGAGGGTGGAGTGAATAGGTGAAAAGGAAGATAGGCAGGTAGGACAGGTCATCAGGGCGGTGCTGAGCTGGAAGGTTGGAGCTGGGCTGAGGTGGGGGACAGGGAAATGAGGAAACTGGTGAAATCCACATTGATGCCATGGGGTTGAAGAGTTCCGAGGCAGAAGTTTTACCTGCTCATCCACCAACATCATTTATTGTATCCGTTGCTCCCGATGCGGTCTCCTCTACACTGGGGAGACTGGACGCCTCCTAGCAGTGCGCTTTAGGGAATATCTCCGGGACACCCGCACCAATCAACCTCACTGCCGTGGCCCAACATTTCAACTTCCCCCTCCCACTCTGCCGAAAACATGCAGGTCCTGGGCCTCCTTCACCGCTGCCCCCTCACCACCCGACGCCTGGAGGAAGATGCCTCATCTTCTGCCTCGGAACACTTCAACCCCAGGGCATTAATGTGGACTTCACCAGTTTCCTCATTTCCCCTTCCCCACCCCCCCACCTCACCCCAGCTCCAACCTTCCAGCTCAGCACTGTCCCCATGACTTGTCCTACCTGCCTATCTTCCTTTCCACCTATCCACTCCACCCTCCTCTTTGACCTATCACCTTCATCCCCACCCCCATTCACCCAATTGTACTCTATGCTACTTTCTCCCCACCCCCACCCCCCTCTCATTTCTCTCTCCACTCTACAGGCACCCTGCCTCTATTCCTGATGAAGGGCTTTTGCTCAAAACGTGGCTTTTCCTGCTCCGTGGATGCTGCCTGACCTGCTGTGCTTTTCCAGCGCAACTCTAATCTAGACTCTGGTTTCCAGCATCTGCAGTCCTTGTTTTTACACAATGCCCTCAGGCAGGGAATTCCAGGATTTTGACACAATGACAGTGAAGGAACAGTGATATATTTCCAAGTCAAGATGGTGAGTGGTTTGGAGAGGAATTTAAAGGTAACTTCTAGATGGAGTGGTCGTGGGCTTGAAAGGTGCAGTTTGAGGATCTTTAGCAAATTTATGCACTGTGTCTTGCAGATGGTACACACTGCTGCTACTGAGTATTCGTGGTGGAGGGAGTGGATGTGGTGACAAATCAAGTGGGTTGCTTTGTCCTAGATGGTGTCAAGCATCTTGAGCAGTGTTGGGGCTGCATCCATTTGGGGAAGTGAGGACTTTTCCACCACACTTGACGTGTCTTGTAGATAATGGACAGGAGCCTCCTTCTCGGATTATAGACATGGTTTAATTGTCCACCATTCACGACTGCAGAGCTTAGAGATGATCCACTGGTTGTGGGATTGCTCAGCTCAATCGATCAGTTGCTGCTTATGCGGTTTGGCATGCCTGTTCAATAGCTTCAACTAAGTTCACACCTCATTTTCAGGTATACTTAGTGCTGCTCTTGGCATGCCCTCCTGAACTCTCTATTGAACCACAGTTGATCCCTGTCATAATGGCAATAGTTGAGTGGAGGATATGGTGGGCCATGAGGTTTCAGATTGTGGACTACAATTCTGCTGCTCTTGATGGTCCACAACACCTCACTGATGCCTAGTCTTGAGTTGTTTGATCTGTGCAAAGTGTGTCACATTTAGAACAGTAATAGTCCCACACAACACAATAAGGGCTATTCACAAAATGAAGGTGGGGCTTCATGTTAGAGTTAACGTTTTGGGTCACGTGATCCTTCCTTAGATGCTTTTCTAGCAATTTCTATTTTTATCTCTGGTTTACAGGATCAGCAGTTCTTTCAGTTTTTATTTTTACAGATTGGCTTCAGGAGTGACCATTACTCAATGTATGGTGGCAGTTAAATTTCCTAGTACCAATCTTTCTCTCTATTATTGACACAGTCTAAATCAAAGCAAGAAAGAATAGTTCATACCTTGTTACCTTCTTCTTTAATGTCAGAATTTATAATTTTAATGAAGGAGTAGAAGAACTGCCGAATTCTGGAATCTCCTACAAAAGCTATGTATTTGTTCAGAAGACAGTTCTTTACTTCACTGAAGGAAAGAAAAATGTGACAAGTTAAACAGAAAAGTAATAAAAATTAGGACATTTGATTAAAACACATACATCCAAATTTCCTGTTGCATTTGCCATTAAATTTTACTTGTCACAGCATTCCGGTTTTAGGTGGCCATGCAAATACTATTTGGAATAGGTGTCTCAAAGTCGTACTAGATATAAAAGCTAATAATAAACTGTTTCTGCGAGCATATCAAAGATAGCACTGCTCAGAAGCAAAGGGGACAAGATGGTTAACAAAGGAAGTTAAAATTGATGCAGGATTAAAAGAAAAAGTCCTATAAGTTTGCCAGAAATAGGAGTAAAATTGAAGATTAGGAAGAGTTTGGAACACAGCAAGAAAAAAGGACCAAGATATAACAAGGACCAAGATATAACAAGGACCAAGATATAACAAGGACCAAGATATAACAAGGACCAAGATATAACAAGGACCAAGATATAACAAGGACCAAGATATAACAAGGACCAAGATATAACAAGGACCAAGATATAACAAGGACCAAGATATAACAACAGTACTACAAATATAAACTAACAAATCAGAAAAACGGACAATAACGCTTTCTACAGGCATGCAAAAAGATTTCATTTACTCAAGATAAATGTGGAACCATGACAGACAGAGTCAGAACAATTTATAATGGATAAAGAAATGGCAGAGAAACAAAATAATTGTGTCTGCTTTCACTGGAGAATTTGCAAGAATTCCCTCTGAATTAGAGATCCAAAGGCCTGGCTAAAATCAAGATTTGCAGGAAAGGATTATTACTAAGAAGGTTGCATCAGAAAAATTAATAGTACTGAAGGCCAGTAAGGCCCTGGTGTTTGTTGAAATTGTTGGAGCGTTTTTAAGGACGTTACTAACAGAACTGATAAGAGTGTGTAACAGGTGTGGCATACTTAGATTTTTAGAAAGCTTCTTAATCAAGTCTCCACTATAGGCTGGTTAGCAAAAAGTAAAGCACATGGGATAAGAGGTAATGTACAAGCATGGATTAAGAATTAGCTAATGGGGAAAACAGTATGAATAACAGAGTCATTCTCAGTTTGGCAGCATGTAATCAGCAGGGTAGTGCATGAATTGGTATTTGGGCCCCGGCTGTTCATATATATATCAATGATTTGAATGTGGGGATCAAATATAATATTTCCAAATTCAGAATGACACAAAACTAGGTGGGAATGCCTGATGCGAGAAAGATGCAAAGTGGATTCAAGAGGATTTGGATACGCTTAGTGAATGGACAAAAACCCAAAAGATGGAATATAATGTGGGAAAAAAACAGATTATCTAACTTTGTGGGAAGAACAGGTAAGCTGGATATTATGTAAATGGAACTTGATGAGAAAATTTCGCACAAAAGGGACCTGGTGTCATCAGTCACTGAAAATTAACACATAGGCTTTTATCATAAGAGCATTTCAGTGCAGGAGCAGCAAAGTATTTTTCACACAATCAAACAAAAAAACATACGACTGTGGATGCTGGAATTCTGAAACAAAAACTATAGGCCTTAGATAGAAATGTTAGCATGGGAAAATGGTTGAGTACTGTATTGGCAGTCAACTGAAGCTCAGGGTCATTTTTGTGGTCTGAGCACAGATGTTCCTCAAAGTGGTCATCTACTCTGTTTCATCCTCCCATTATGGAGGAGACCGAACTCTGAACAATGTATACAATAGATCAGATCAAATGACGCACAAGTAAACGGTCACTTCATCTGTAAATTACTTCTGTGGCATGGATAGTGAGAAACGAGGAGATAAATGGGCAAGTGCTGCACCTTCTGCAATTGCATGGGAAGGCACCATGGGGGTATGTGGAGTTGTTGAAGTGGAGAGTTGGCCAAAGAGCCCCAGAGGGAATGGTCCCTGTAGAATGCCATCAAGGGAGGGGAAGGAAATATATGCATGGCATCCTACTGCAGGAGGTGGAAATGATGGTTCATGATCCTTTGGATGAGGTTAGTAAGATCGAAAGTGAGAACTGGGGTACCTGATCTTTATAAAAGCAAATTGTGTCCATTTCCGGCAATAGTCTATCCACTAATATCCATTACAAGCCCACTGACTCCCCACAGCTATCTGGACAACAGCTCCTCTCACCCTACGTCCAGTAAGGACTCTATTCCTTTCTCTCAGCTCCTTCGCCCTCGCCGCATTTGTTCTGATGAGGCCACTTTCCAAAGCAGTGCTCTTAATATGTGCTCCTTCTTCTCAGTAGCTTCCCACCTACAATTGTTGACAGGGCTCTCGACAGCGTACGGTCCATCTCCCATGCCACAACGCTCACCCTCTCCCTCCCAGAACAAGGATAGGGTCCCTCTTGTTCTCACCTTTCACCCAACCAGCCTTCACATGCAAAGAATAATCCTCCGCCATTTTCACCAACTCCAACACGACGCCACCACCAAACACATCTTCTCTTCCCTCCCAGTCTGCATTCCGCAGAGATCGTTCCCTCCGGAACAACCTAGTCCACTCCTCCATCACACATAACACCTCTCCCATGCAATCGCAGAAGGTGCAACACCTACCCCTTTACCTCTTCCATGCTCACCATCCAAGGACCCAAACACACTTTTCAGATTAAGTAGCATTTCACTTGTACCTCTTTCAATTTGGTCCCATTGCATTCATTGCTCCCAATGTGGTCTCTCTATGTCAGAGAGACAAAACGCTGGCTAGGTGATCGCTTTGCTGAGCACCTTCGGTCTATATGCAATCAGATCCCGGACATTCCCGTGGCTTGCCACTTCAACACACAACCTGCTCCCATGCCCACATGTCTGTCCTTGGCCTGCTGCAATGTTCCAGTGAAGCTCAACACAAACTGGAGAAACAGCATCTCATCTTCCGACTAGGCACGTTACATCCTGCCAGTCTCAACACTGAATTCGGCAGGTCAGGCAGCATCCAAGGAACAGGAGAATCGACGTTTCGGGCATAAGCCCGTCTTCAGGCTTATGCCCGAAACGTCGATTCTCCTGTTCCTTGGATGGTGCCTGACCTGCTGCGCTTTTCCAGCAACACATTTTCAGCTCTGATCTCCAGCATCTGCAGTCCTCACTTTCTCCTCAACACTGAATTCAACAACTTCAGATGACTATCCTATCTTGACACCTCTGTTTTCATTCTGCTCCGTTATTTTATTTCATTTGTTTTATTTATCATTTTTAAAAATATGTTTTTCACTGTTTTGTACCTCTTATTTCTTGATTGTCTCTCTTTCTCTCTCATCACCTTTTCCTCTCCTTTTCCCCCTTTGCTACCCTTCTCCCCTGTTTTCCACTTTTGGCTCTGCTTCACCCATCCCACTGGCTTCAGCCTTGGTCATTCACAGCTCCTAATCTCCCTATAATCTCTCTACGCACTGTCAGTCATTATCACCTCTTCATTGCTACTTTTGCTTCTGGAGCCACGACTCCCCTTCTCTCAGCCTAGTATAAATACCTCTCTATTTCTCCTTTTTTTAGCTTTGACAAAGGGTCAGTTAGACTCGAAACGTCAGCTCTTTTCTCTCCTTACAGATGCTGCCAGACCTGCTGAGATTTTCCAGCATTTTCTCTTTTGGGACCTGATCTTTGTTGGGAAGAGGAGAGAAGAGGAGGGGAGAGAATGGATGAGGGCATTAATGCGAGAAATGGGTTGAACACAGTTGAGGACACCATCAACCATTCTGAAGGAGTCCTTACAGGAGACAGGATGAACAGTTGTTAACTGTGGAAGACACTAGATTTGTAATGCATTTCAGTGACTAACTATCCCTAGAAATAGAAGATATTACGGGCGGCACGGTGGCACAGTGGTTAGCACTGCTGCCTCACAGCGCCAGAGACCTGGGTTCAATTCTCGACTCAGGCGACTGACTGTGTGGAGTTTGCACATTCTCCCTGTGTCTGCGTGGGTTTCCTCCGGGTGCTCCGGTTTCCTCCCACAGTCCAAAGATGTGCAGGTTAGGTGAGTTGGCCATGCTAAATTGCCCATAGTGTTAGGTAAAGGGGTAAATGCTGGGGAATGGGGGGGTTGCAGGTCGGTGTGGACTCGTTGGGCCGAAGGGCCTGTTTCCACACTCTAAGTAATCTAATCTAATCTAAATATCCAATACGGGAAGGTAAGAGTGAGAAATGGACTAGATGAAAATGATAGTAGGATGGAAATTAGAAGTAAAATTGATCATTTTTACCAATTCTGGTGGGAGAGGGAAACAGCACCAATTATGCTGTTCAAAAGATTTGTGGGCAGGGATCCAGGTAAGACTAGAACAAAGAATGTGTCACATAAATGGAGTAGTGACCACACTCTAACCTGAAGAAAATGAGAGGATGTTCAACCTGAGGGCAAGCTTGGCTAGGCAGGAGAGGGTGGTGGTAGATGGGAGCAGTTTAGGCCATCTCTTAAAAGGATACAGTATTGTGCCCTGAGTTTCTACAAAGGTTGGAGATATCAGAATTGCAGAACTAATAGAACCTAGGAGGTTATTCGAAGTGATTTAGCACTTAAGTTAGTTCGTCTAAATCCAGACAGGTCACCCCAGGTGACTTCAAGGATTGCAGCTGAGAATCCGGAAGGAAACCAGAGTAGAAACTGTCCAGGCTCAGATTAAAATTTTTCCTCTTCAAATACGAGAAGGGGATAAAACAGAAAATTATAGACTAAAAAATCTCACAAACTACTAATGCAATAATAAAGTCTGTATGAAATTACTAGGTGCTTTGTAATAGTTAAATCAGAGACACTCAGCATAGATTGCTAAGTCAGGTTCTGTTTGATTAACTTTAGAGCTCTCAGCAGAATAAATTACAAAAAGGCTAATAATTAGACATGGATGTTCAAAAACATCTTCCAAGTACTTGACAGTTGATAACTATAATACAGCTTCTCCCAAAAGAACTAATCTTAGTAAAATCAACTGCCTCAATATTTCTGAGCTAAATACCAGATGTTAGCTAAACCTGTACAAAATGGTGGGGTACTGGCAATGTGACTCATAATCCAGAGGCTCAAGCTAAATGCTACAGCAATTTAAGTCCAGTCCCTACTGTTGGAATTTAAAACTCAAATTAACGCAAGTCCAGAATTGAAAAAGTTTAGGAAATCTAACTATGAAGTTTTGTCATTAAACATTAGTTAAGCTATTCTGCAAAAGGAGGAAATATGAAATGTGAAAAAATCTGTTAAGACAGCAAGTGTTTAGGATCTGGAATGCACTGCCTGGGTATGTGGTGAATGCAGCTTTAATTTAGAAATTCAAGGGGACAAAAAAATGACTATTTAAACAAAGACAATATGTGCAGGGATAGAGGGAACAGATAAGAATTTGGCAGTAAGTCAAAATGTTCAAAGCTGGCATATGTGCCAAGTGGCCCCCTTCTGCACCATAACAATTCTACACTTCTGAGAAAATCCATCGAGCTCACTAATGTCCTTTAGGGAAGGAATTCTGCCATCCTTACATGGTCTAGCTTATATGGTGACAGATCCAGTGATGTAGTTCACTCTTAACTGCAGCAAATGACCAAGCAAGACACTCTGTTCAAGGGCAGTTTGGGAAGAACAAGTGTTGACCTTCCCAGCAATACTCCAATCTCATGAACATTTGTCCCAGAGCTCTGGGAGGTTAGAAAAATGATGCATTGACTCATAGGAGGTCAATTAGAGAAGGGGTAGCGAGAATAGAATCAAACCAAGTCAATACCTTGAATATTCAAAAAAATATTAAAAATAGATAACTACAATCCTAGATGTCTTAATTGTATTGAAATAATGGATCATCAAGAACAAGCGTGACGATAAAAGACAGACTTGCAATAGAGTTAGGCTATGTCTCAAAACACACTACAGCCAATGAAATACTTGAAGCATCGTCACTAATGCAGGATGAGCTGCTGTAAAATTGCACAGTATACTCCCACAAACAGCAATGATAATGTCTAGACAATTTGATTTTGTATATTGATCAAGGAAAAATATTAGCTAGGATAAGGGGATCATTCTTCACTCCTTATAAAAGGAATGCCATGACATCTTTTCACACAAGCACATAAATAGGACCTCTGTTTAATATTTCATCAAAAAAACAACACCTCAATACTCACTGGAATGAAAATTTTGATTTTTATGTTAAATCTTGGAGTAGGACTTGGCCTGGGTGAAAGCATCAACTTAACTATACAATCATATCCGAGGAAACTATGATTAACACAGTGTCAGATGACAGATTGCATTCAACATTAATACTAAAATCTTAGCTTTTAGCAGACTGGCATTATCAAAATGAAGTGGAAATCAATAATAGATATTAGCTATAAATGTTAGTTGAAAGTACTGATGAACAGTGGGAGGTGCTCAGAAATCAATGTATTTTATTTCAGGATCACTATTTATCTGCAGGTGAGAGACATCTACTTGCCAAATAAGAGGAATGTAGTTGACAAAATGTGGGGCATCATAAACTTTATTTTAAAAAAGGCAAGAGCGAAGAACAGTGTAAAAGCAGAACATGTCCAGGGACTTGGGAGAAATATGTTTTCAAAATTAAATTAGCAGAAAGAGTAGCTGAGATATCGTGTGTGTCCATTAAAGCTGGATGTAATTAAGATAATTAAGATAAAAAGATGAAGCAATTGAGCACAGTAAAATACTGTAATGTACAGTTAAAAAAATGCAAATTATTTAGTGTAGTGTATTTATGATACGCAAATCATTTTGGACTTACATGTTAAGCTTCCACTTTTTCAGTTAAGTAATCATAGTTAACAAATTTGGTAAATGACAGAATTAAACTAGGGAAAATGTAAATAGCTAAGGGACAAAGAAAGTAATGAGGGGCAATAAATATTTGCAAAAACATAACTTGCAAGAATATTAACAATCACTTTCAAATATGTTGACAAAATGAGAGAGAAAAATGTGGACAATGAAAACCACATGCAAACAAGATTTAACAGGCAAAGATAATATAACAGACATGCTTAATGAATATTTCATACTGTTTTTCACAGTATGAAAATGGTACAAAATGTGAAACAGAAAAGGGAACATGAATCTAATTGAAAAGGAAGAACGTGGTAGAAAATACTCTGATGTAAGTTGACAAATTTCAAGGACTAATAGCTTCTGTTAGATTATGAAGAAAAGCAGGTTAGTAAATTATAGTCATTTGGCCATACTTTTCTAAAGTTGTTTTTTTTCCATTCATTCATTGAATGTGACTCAGCCAGTATTTATTGCCCATTGAAATTGCCCTGTAGAAAGTGGTGGTTAGCTGAATTTTTGAACTAGGCAAAAGTGAGGACTGCAGATGCTGGAGATTAGAATTGAGAATGTGGTGCAGGAAAAGCGCAGATCAGGCAGCATCCGAGGAGCAGGAAAAAGTCTTTGATTGGGGCCTGAAGAGCTTTTGCCCAAAACGCCAATTTTCCTGCTCCTCAGATGCTGCCTAACCTGCTGTGCTTTTCCAGCACTACACTCTTGACTCTGAATTTTTGGTTGTAGGGACACCAACAGCATTGTTAGGGAGAAAGTTCCAGGATTTTAACTTGGTAACAGCCTGATTTGTTTGGAGGAGGAATCACTCATTTTACAAATTAAAGTAAACAAAGTAGTAAACAAAGTAGTAAACACAGTACAGCACTGGTAATTTAAATATTATGTTAATCTTCACTGCTTTTGTATCAGCTGTTTAAATCACTTTCTGCAAATGAGGAAACAAATAAAATATGAAACAATTTTCCTGTGTTCCCTATATAGGCTTGTTAGAATTTTATAAATTTCTGAGACTCTATCCATCATTCTTCAAAGCTTCAGTAAATAGAGTCGTAACTGATCCAATCTCTCTTCTGAAGATAGTCCTGTCATCTCAGGAATCTGTCAGGTAAACCTTCTTTTCACTCCCTCCAGTCAGACAATTCCCCCCGCCCCCGCCAGACGAGGTGACTAAAACTACACACAATATTTCGCATATAGTCTCACCAAGGCCTTGTACAATTGCAGCAAATCATCCTGCTCCTGTACTCGAATCCTCTGTGAAAACGAACTGCTTGGTTACTTTCAGCAAACAGTGCACAAGGATACGCAGGTCTTACTTCTCCTCCCCCTCATCTCTCACCATTCAATAAATAATTTGCCTTCCTGCTTTAGCTGCCAAACTGGACAACCTCATCTACCACGCAGATGAGCTGAGTAACTAAAGATACCAAATCCTCTTTACGAGTGTTAATAACATCCTTTGTTTCAAGCTGCAGAAATTCATGTAAGTTCAGGTACAATAATAACCCTTGAAATTATTTTAAACACTTGCCTGATTTTGTATTTATGCATCATGCAGCCATTAGGTTGCCAGACATTCTCACCAAGGAATCGGCCACTAGATAGGAGCCACTCACAGGTATCACCACCTAGATGGAGATGATCACAGAATAATAAGAAATCTATTAAACAATGTTCATTAAACACAACTAAAAAAAAATCAAGCAGCAACTGGGTACAAAGTGATTGAAAGTAGCAAAACAATTTAACTCATTGAGAGCATGAGACATTTGTGCTATACCTAGCTGCGTGATTTGAATTTTGGCCATTCATGGCTAGGAGGGCAATTTACAGAAATAAATAGATATTTATTAAATTCAGCTTTAACAAGGTTATCAAATCCTACACAAACTAAAACAAAGAAGTGCAGATGCTGGAAATTTGAAACAACAGCAGAAATTGCTGAAGACACTCAGGGTCTGGCAACATCTGTTGAGAGAAAGCAGAGTTAACTGAGTCCAGTGACCCTTTTTTAGAACTGGCACACAAACTAGACGTATACAGTATTAAAAAAATTCACAGGATGCAAGCGTCACCAGCATGGCCAGCATTTATGACTCATCGCTAACTGGCCTTGAGAAGGTAATGATGAGCTAATCTCCAGGTTCATGTGACATAGGGACATCCATACTGCCATTACAGAGGGACTTGTATGATTTTTACCAAGTGATAACAAAGGAACTGTAATATAACTCGAAGTCCTATCGTGCACTGTTTGAAGAACTGTATGCAGTTGACATTCCCATTCTCCTCCTGTCTTCATTCTTCGAGGTGGTAGAGGTCATGAGTTTGGAAGATGCTGCTAAAAACCTCAGTTTCTGCAACACATCATATACAAGGTTGCCAATACGTACCACTTGTAGAACTTGTGAAATTTTAGGATAGTAGATGCGATTTCAGTCCAGCAGATTTTGTTGCCCTGGATCTTGCCAAACTTCTTGAATGCAGTTGCACTTATCTAGGCAGCCTGATTCCATCACATTTCTGACTAATACCTTGTGAGCAAACTATAGGAAAGTGGGAGAAACACATGCAGGTCCCACAGAATTCCCCACACCTCTGACCTGCTCTTATAGCTGAAGTATTTATCTTGGTCCAAATGCAGATTCCTAATCACTTTGTGGAATACCTCCAGTTCAGTCTGAAATATGAATAGAATCCTTACAGTGTGGAAACATGCCATTCAACTCAACAAGTACATACCGAACCTCTGAAGAGTATCCCACCCAAACCCATTCTCCTACCATATAATTCCCATGGCTAACACACTTAATCTAGTGTGGACACTACAGGGCAACATAACATGGCCAATCCACTTGCACATATTCGGACTGTGGGAGAAAACTGGAAAATGTGCAAGCTCCACACAGACAGTTAGATTAGATTACTTACAGTGTGGAAACAGGCCCTTCGGCCCAACAAGTCCACACCGACCCTCTGAAGAGCAACCCACACAGACCATTTGCCTATATTTACCCCTTCACCTGATACTACAGGCAATTTAGCATGGCCAATTCACCTAACCTGCATATTTGTTTTGGACTGTGGGAGGAAACCGGAACACCCGGAAGAAACCCATGCAGACATGTGCAGACTCCACACAGCCAGTTGCCTGAGGCAGGAATTGAACCCGGGTCTCTGGCGCTGTGAGGCAGCAAGGCTAACCACTGTGCCAGGAGGGTGAAATCGAACACAGATTCCTGGCACTGAGGCAGCAGTGCTAACCACTGAGCCGCCATGCCGCCTCTAGAATCACAGAATATTCTCAGTGTGGAAGCAAGCTATTTGACCCATTGAGTCCACACTGATCCTCTAAAGAGCATGCCAACTAGACCCAAACCCCTTAACGTATCCCTGTAACCTTGCATGTCCCATTACTAACCCACCTAGCCTGCACATCCCTGGATATTTTGGCAATCTGACATGGCCAATCCACCTAAAGTGCACATCTTTTGTTGTCGGAGGGAACCAAAGCACCCAGAGGAAATCCACGCAGACAGGAGAATGTACAAACTCCACAAACACAGTTGCCTGACGCTGGAATCGAACTCAGGTCTTTGGCACCGAGAAGCAGCAGTGCTAACCACTTTTCACTCCGAGGGAGGTTTAGGGCTGCTCCCTTATTTGAGAGAGATGGCTTGTACTAAATTTAACATTTGGGTCACCATGCCTCAAGCGATAGGAAAGACTGGAGGAGGTGGGAGCTTCATGACCTCCATTTCTAAGGGAATTGAACCCATGCTGTTAGCGTCACTCTGCATCGCAAACCAGCTATCCAGTCAATTGAGCTAAGCAATCCCCCAAGCTACTGGTTGCATACCATTTCAATGCTATACCTCCTGATCAAGATTATTCTCTGTTTTCTTATGACTACAGCTTTCTAATAAAGCTCAGCTCACACCTTAGGAATAGCACCTCAGATTTCAGACACTTTACAGCCTTCTGGACTTGGCAGAGCTAAATTGAAACCTTTGCTATCAATGTTTGCTTCCAAGTTTCAGAAGGAGACCTTAACACAGCTAGGCATTCAGTCAGTGGACTGAACATGTTCTCAGAAAAATCAATTGTGACTCCACAGGAAAGCAGGCAAGTGATTGGTTGAAGAATATTTTGCTCATTTATTTTTCAAAACTAATGTAATTCATTAGGAGTAAAGTTTTATGAATAGTAGTAAAGCCAATCGGAACTAATAGGATTTATTCCAATTAAAAAATCTAATTTGCACACAATAAAGATGTGAGGTCAGCTAAGCCATAGCATGGTTGCAGACCTTATGAATGAAAATGAGGATTACCAAGTAGATGAACAAACGGATCTTGGCACTGTGGTAAAAAGAGGCACAGGGGAGGAGAGAGCGCGAGAAAGAAAATATGGTCAGGGGAATAGACTAGTTTTCTGCCTGGTACAAGAATTGCTCTGAGCTGGAGAGAAATTTACAATGGAATGGATATGATCTAGATGTCACGGTTAATATAGGTACAAATAATATAGTTAAGAATAGAACGATAGTTCTGCTTTGGGAGTACAACCAGCTAGAAGTTAATTTTAAAAAAACAAAACCACAGAAAGAGGATAGTCTCTATTTTCATCTGAATCGTGAGCAAGTCTTCATAAAGGTAAAACTGATTAGGGAGTCGTATATGCAACTCAAAAGGTTGGTGTGGAAAAGTGAGCTACCATTCATAGGCACTGTCATCAGTATTAGAGGAAGTGAGAGCTGTATCATTGGATAGTCTTCAATTGAACTATTCTGGGTCCAGTGATTCACTAAGTCATATAATTAGAACAGTAGACAAGACTTAACTAAATTGTGGGGGATTTAAAACATAGATTAAATGAAGGAAGAAGTCATTAATTGTAAGGGGAGGGGATGACCTAGTGGCATTATCACTAAACTATTAATCCAGGGTTGCAAGTAATGTTCTGAATCAGACATGGCACTTTGTGAATTTTGAGTTCAATAAAAATCTGGAATTAAGAGGTTATTGATGACTATGAAATTGTTATCCATTGTCAGACAAAACAACCTGGTAGCTTTAAGGAAGGAAACTTACCCACTCTGACCTAAAATGTTACTCTCGACCCACAATAATGCAGTTGACTTCTAAATGTCCTCTCAGCAATTAGGGGTGGTCATCAAATGCTGGTGATAACCACATCCTTAATTAAAAGTAAAAAACAAGAGCAAGGCAGTAATAATCAGAACGTGGATCAGAATGTTTAAAGGTACATAACATTTGAAATGACATGAAACTGAGAAAAGGTAAAGAACAGCCTTCTTAATTAAGGATGAAATTAGCTTTAAAGGTCCAGGAGGTAGAATTAGTTTGAACAGAGGTGTAAGCAGCAGCAAAAAAAGTCAGAAGTCACTTGTGGAAGCCATTTATAGCCCCCGCCATCGTATCCACAGGCCCGAGAAAAAAGGTACAGAGAAGGCCATGGGTGATTTTAACCTACTTAAATAGATTAGACAAAATCAGGTTGATAACGAGGATGAGTTCATGGCGTGTCTTCAAGACAGTGTCTTGAACAGCATATTTTGTACCCAACTATTTAAAATGTGGTAATAGACAACAAGACTGGATAATTAATTAAATCATAGTAAAGGTGCCCCTATGATTTGATGGTGGATTTTTAAAAACTCTCCAAAGTAGCATCAATCATGACTGAACTTTGCATCCAGTTTGAGGGAGAGAAGAGTGGTCCAAGGTTTGTATTTTAAACCTGAATAAGGGTAATTATGCAGATTATGAAACAGAGGTGGCTAACATTATCATGGTGCTAATTTCGCATTTAATGACACTGAGAAAATTACTAGAATTAAAAAGATAAGTTTGCATGGCTAACTGACTCCAAATGCATTGTTTTTAATTTTCTAGAACTTTTAGGTTCTAGGTCCAATCAAAATTGTAAAGTAGCAAAATGCAACTCCTGTAGTCGAAAAAAGAGGAAACAGACAGCACTGAATCATAGTCCAGTTAATTTAACATCTCTCACAAAGAAAATGCTGGAATTCATTAAATAAATTAAATGACAGGAAGCCATTGATGCAATTAATTTTTTTGGGGAAGGTTGACAATGAGTGGTCTTCCACAAAAATTAATGCTGGGACTTTAATATTTATAAGTATACCAACACTTCAGATGAAAGGACCAAGTGTACAGTGTTCACATTTGTTTGTGATCCAAAGTTAGGTAGGAAGTTGTGAAGAGGACGTAGCAGTCCTCAAAGGATATGTATCGATTGAGTAGCAAAGGCTTGACAGATAGTGTGTAATATGAGAAAGCATGAACTGGTTTACTTTGGCAGAAAACAATACAAAAGCAATATGTTTAAATGGAGAGTTGTTGTAGAAACTTTTAGAGTACAGAGTTCCAGGTGTTCCTGGTTCACAAATCAAAAAATAAAATGCAGCTACAGTAAATGATTATAAGGCAAATTGAACTTTAAAGTTTATTGGAACAAGAAAGGAATAAAAATTTGGGCAAATGTTACTAAAGTTATACAGGGCATTAGTAAATAATTTTGGTCTCCCTGAAAAAAACGCAACCATGTTAAAAGTAGTTCAAACAAGATTTATTAACTATTGATTTGAATTGGAGGGCAGTGCAGGGTCATAAACAAAGGCTGTGTCAGTCTAGAAGAAAGAAAAGGTGATCATATTGCAACCTCAATGTCGGATCTTGAAAGTATTTTACAGGGTGTATGCAGAAAGGATGGCTCTTCTTGAGAGAGACAGAGGGGACAGTTTGAAAATAAAAAGGAGACTCCTATTAAAAACTGAGGGGAGGACAATTTTTTCCTCTGACAGTGGTTAGTCTGTGAAATTATCTTCTGCAAAGAGTGGTGGAGACAGGGTCATTGAATATTTGAAAGGAAGAGGCAGTCATATTTTTGATTAACAGAGGTGTCAGGGATAGGCAGGAAAGAATGCAGTTGAAACCACAATCAATTCAGTCATGATTAGATGGTGGAACAGATGCAAAGTGTTGAGTAACTTGGTCCTGTTTCACATTCATATGCTCATGTGTCACTTGCACTTTTCATGTTGCTTTGGTTGCATTTTCAATCTTGCTTTAGTTATCAGATGCACATGTTCATTATTCTATCAATCCCACCATAACGACATCTTGTTTGGTTCTTTTCCTGCCTCATAACAACTCCATTTAGTCCAGCACAATTAACGCTTTTCTCATTTAATCCCTCCGGTCTTCTGCCTGGGCAGACATTTCGTTTTGTTAGTTTTCTCACATTCTTCCATTTCACTTGCTTAAAAATTATTACATTTCAGACCCTTCCCAGTTATGATGAATGGTCATTAATGTAACTTCAGTTGCTAAACACAATATATCCAGTATTCGCTGCCCTTAAATTGGAGTTACCATAATCTTTTGACAGTACAAGGTGTTCTGATATAACAACAGTCACACTCCTCTGCAATCTTGCACTATAGAAAATCATGCTATGGAGAATTGTTATATATAAAATACATCGCACTGTAGAAGATCACTACAGAAAATCTGTGCCCGTTCAGTAGAAAGTTTGTAACCTAAACAGCAGTAGCAATTAGTCAATTGTATTATAGCCAATTCCCATTGACAAATTATGCATTCTACCAAAACAATCTGTATATGAAATGATTCTAGCAGGAATTCTAAGAACATCCTAACTTCCCAAAGAGACGTCAGGATAAGCACAGCCCTAACAATCCACGAGCTTCACATTGTGCACTACAAAGCAGCCCACATAATTGGTGCACCGTCCACCTTCAACATTCACAGTGGAAGGGTGTACCATACAGAAGATGCAACATTACAAGCCAAAGTTGTGACCATTAATATCTAGGTGGACGAGGGCAGCAGAGTTCCCGTCCAAACGACACACCAATATTAAACTTGGCAACACATCACTGTCCCTTCACAATCATAGTTAGAGTTATACAGCACGGCAAAAGACCCCGTAGTCCAATTTATACGCACCAACCGAAACTGATCCAGTCCAATTTGGCCCATATCCCTTTAAACCCTTCCAATTAATTTAACAATCCAGATGCCTTTTAAAATGTTGTAATTGTATCCACTGCCTCCAAGTCCTCTGGCAGCTCATTCCATATACGCATCACCCTTTGCATGAAAAAGTTGCCCCTCAGGTCCCTTTTAAATCTCCCCTCACCTTATACACCTCTCATGATCATATAAACCTTAACAAGCTCACCCCCTCAGCCTCCAATGCTCCGCGGGAAAAAGAAACAGCCTTTTAAGCTTCTCCCGATAGGTCAAACCTTCCAATCCCAGCATCATCTTTGTTCATCTCATTCTGGAATGTATTTAACAGTACTGTGGGTATACCTGCACCACCCCCCCAACCCCCACAAGGACTGCAGAGGTTCAAGAAGATGGTTCACCACCATCTTCTCCCAAGGCGACTGGGAATGGACAATAAATGCAGGCCCAGCCAAAGCCCACATCCCACAACTGAATGAAAAAAGCATAATGATGTACCCTCTACAAATGCTTAACTGCTGTACATATTCATTAAAAATACATAATTCTCTCACCAAGCTGTATAAGATTTTCACATTTAATTAAACATGAGAATACATTTAAAATTACCAAATACAGAAAAATCTCTAAGTATCAACATAATCACCAGTTACCCAGTAAATTTACTTCAAGTTTCTTACTCATCTATTGTTATCACTGACTAAAATAATTGATAATCAGATCAAGTTCAAAACCTTACATTAAATACAAATTTTTCAGACAAAAAATATACTAAGTTTGAATGTTTTCCATTTGCAGTTTCTGCAATATAATTATATGCTATTGAAAATTAGTTACATCACAAAACAGATGAAACAGTGTTAAGATTTGCGACTATAAAAAGCAAAAACAGACAAGTAGTATACTGAAGACTGTTTAGGAAATGCAGCTAATATTCAGCACATCTTTTGTGAATACGAACATTTATTTCAGTAGGGAACAGCTGATGTTGGTAAACAGCAAAAGGAAAATAAAAGATGTGAAACATTCTCTGCAGTGAAGCATAACAGAATAGTAAAATGACTACATAATTTGCAAGGTTTAAAAAGGTGGTTTTGACAAGTTAAAATGATAATATATCTTCATCACTTTGACTTATGCCATTACTGTTAGCCAAATCTGCTGTCAACTAATTCAAATACATTCTAATTTTCCTCTGACAAAGTTAATCATAGATGAAACACTGTTTGACACTACTTCATGTAAGGTATATTAAGCAAAGTACATCAATGGTTTCAAGTGAGAGACTTAAATATTTGTATGTTCTATTCATTTCTAGATGCTCCTTCCCAACCTCTATCTTCTCTCCTTCACAACTTAAGACCTTCTAGCCCTGTTAATGGGTACATTTTAGTCTGAAACAAGTTTAAGTTCCAGAATTAAAAGTTATATGCATAAACTCCATTGGCCATGCTCTGAATCTTTGTTTTTAACTATGCTTGTTTCAATATATAGTATACTGCTACAGTTTGACTTGTATTGACTTAGACAAGCCTTGGATTCTTCCATCAGTTTCAATGCTAAACTATGCTATGAATTAATTGTGATGATTGTTCAACTATCAAGTAGCTTCATGTTTAACATAGCTTTTTCTAGGTTAGCATCACTTATCTCTCCCAAACTGTTCCTATCTTCTGCATTTCAATGGACTGTTACCTTTTTAAAATATAAATTAAAATGAGAGTCCTAGATGCTTTTCTGCACTACAGTTCTTAAAATTGCTTCATGACTCATGTGACTTCCACAAACTATCAAGGTTGTATATGACTAAACTACTTCCTTGAATTAGACATGTTATGGACTTTTTCTTCACGTATTCTTAGGCTCTGGATTATTGACTGTTGGAGAGTTGCCACAGTATATATTGTAGATGGGACACATTCTGCCAATGTTTTATTGTCCTGGGACTCAATGTTGAAAGTGGTGGATTGGGTGCCAATCAAGCAAGCTACTTTGACTTGCATTGTGTCAAACTTTGAGAAGGGTTACTCATTGTAACACTGCCATCCTCTGATTGGTTGTTTTGCAGCTCCAGCATTTGTATGGCAAGCTCAATTTCTGGTAAATGGAAGGCCAAAAATTGTTGATAGTGAGGAAATTCAGTAATTGCAATTCCATTTAATATCAAGAAATGATAAATTCTCTCTCACTGGATGATGCCTTCCTGCATATATGTAAGAACTGCCTCAGTTTCTGTGCAATTGCAAGTGGTGGACATTGTTCAAGCAGTGAATACCACAGCTTCTGAACTTGATGGATTGATCAACAATAACACAGCACAGCTAAAAGTTGTTTACTCTGAGACATTATCCTGGCCTGTTGAGACTCAGTGATTGTACTGCTAACCATTTGCTAGAAGTTCTGGATTCAAAACCCACCTGCTGCAGAGGTGTGTCATAACTTAGCCAGAGGAAAAAGAAGCCTTTTTTTGCACATTACTAGCACACTTATCTTTGAGCCACAGGACCCGAGTTCAAGGCCAACCTGTCTCAGAGGCGTGACTGAACAGGTTGGTTAAAAATAGCTACTCGAAGGAACTGTGTTTTCTTGTTACTCGCTGCTAGTATTCCTAATTCTGGACCAAGAGACTTGGATTAAAGTCCCACTTGCTCCAGAAGTATATAACAACAACTCCAAACAGGTCGATTAGAAAATATCCACCCAAAGATACTACTTCGGTGATAGCTGCCATTTATAGTGATGGACCTCCAATAACTACTAACATAATTTTTGTGTGTTTGAAATCAGACAGCTCTCTTCCCTTCACCCAAATCCCATTGACCCCAGTTTTTCTAGGATTATGCCATACTTAATCAGAAGCTAACTTGAGATAAAGTTCTGGATAACATCTCTGAAGTGCCATCCTTTATCCTTCTTTCTGCCAAGGTTATGAGGTTAGGATGTGTGTGGCCCTAGCAGAATCAAAACTGATCATAGGACAAAGGAGCAGAAGTAGGCCATTCAACCCACTGAATCTGCTCCATCGTGCAATGAGATCATGGCTGTTCTGATAATCAACTCCACCTGCCTTTTTCCATAATCTTCGATTCTCTTGATTAAAAAAATCCATCCCTCTCAATACTGAATATAGTTGAACAACCCACCTGCTCCTTGCAGTAAAGAATTCCACAGATTTATTACCCTGTGAAAAAGCAGTACTATTAAATGGGTGACCCCTTATTCTGAAATTATATCCTTGTCCTCGACTCTCCCATAAAGGGAAATTATCTTTTGGCACCTACCCTCTCAAGTCTCTAAGAATCTTGAACTTTTCAACAAGGTGGCCTCTCATTCTTCTAAATTGCATTGTGTATATGTAAAACAGCTTACAGATCCAGCTGTGTGGTCTGACTAGCACCTTAAAGTTTTGGAAGACCTCCCTATTTTTATAGTCCACTCTATTGAGATAAAGACAACATTCCTTTCCTTTCTTATTATCCGTTGAACTTGGATGCTAGCTGTTTGAGATTTGTGAATAAGGATTGCTAAATATATCTTTGCTGTAGCTTTCTGCAGCATTTCTTCATTTAAATAATATTCAGCTCCTTTACTCTTCCTGTCAAAATGCATAACCTCATACCTCTTCAATTACATCCTATTTGCTAAGTTTATGTCCACTTGTTTCATCTGTCTTCATCCCTCCTTAGACTGACTCATCTTCACCATTTGCATCATCTGTAAACTTGGCTACAGCATATTCACGTTCCTCATTCAAGTTATAATAACAACTCTTCTGAAAATAGGTTGCCATCTGAAATCATCCTCATATTCCAACTGTCTTCTATTAGTTAGCTAATTCTCTATCCATGATCCGACCATTACCTCCAAATTCATAGGATCTTATTCTAAAGATGGTACCTTATCAAGTGGTTATTAGTGGTCAGTCATCTCAGTTCCAGGAAATCTCTGTAGGAGCTCCTTGGGGCAGTGTCCTAGACCCAACCGTCTTCAGCTGCTTCAATGATCCTCTATTGACCACAAGGTCAGAAGCGGGACTTTTGCACACGATTTCAAAATATTCAGCACTATTCACAACAACTATTGAAATAGTTCATGTCCAAATGTAACAAGATCTGGACAATGCTTTTGTGCTGCAACACTCCCTTTTTGCCAGGTTGTGTGTATTTCCAAATGCATTTAAGCAGCTTGGCAAGGTCCAGGACAAAGCGGTTTGCTTCATTGGCACCGCATCCACAAATATCCATTTCTTCCACTGCTGGTGCTCAGTGGCAACAGTGTGCACCATCTACACGATACACTGCAGAATTCAGCAAAAATTGCTATTTTCCTTCCACAACATTCACCATTCTGACATGGAAGTATGTTGCTGTTCCTTCCCTGTCACTGGACTAAAATCCTGGAATTCTCTCCCCAACAGCAAGGTCGGCCTATTTACAGGTCCTGGACTGCAGCAATTCAAGACAGCAGCTCATCACCATCTTCTCAAGGAATGGATAATAAATGCTGGCCCAGACAGAGATGGCCATCTTCCACAAGTGAAGAATTGTTTGTTCAAAATTCTGTTTGTGTTCTTCCCTTTTTGAATAAATGTCTTCACATCCCTTTTAATTTCTTACCTCCAACCATTCGCAATCCACATTTTTTCAATCCAAGAATCTAAAATTCTTTCCTTTCATACCTGCTCCATTCTGTACTACCAATGCTGCCTCATCACACTTTGCTTTCTTCCTGTACTTTGAGCAGGGAACAGGATTCTCCTTTCAAAGTGCAGCATGATAACAGCACTGTTGATGACCTCTTCCATCATTTACTGATGATCAGGAGTAGATTAAAAAGGGGAGGTAATTGGATTTGTCCCGATTCTTGCAGACAGGACACAGCAGGACAATCCTTGGGACTTTTCCAGAATCTAAGAATTCCTGGAAGAATGCTAACATTACACCTACAATCTGTATTGTTCTTGCTTAAGTATCTTAGGATGCATCCTGTCAGATCCAGGGGACTTATTGATCTCTACCCCCATTCATTCCCCTAGCACTTTTTGTCTATTGATAGTCATTCTATTTATTTCCTCTCCTTCTTTTGAACCTGACAGAACTTTGGAGTGATATTAGTGTCTTTTAATGCGAAGACTGATGCAAAGTATTTATTCAACTCCTTTGCTATTCCCTGGATCCTCATTATTTCCCCAGCCTTGCTCTTTAAAGGTTTTGGTATTCACTTTGTCCTCGCTCTTCCTTCCTACACAGATTCAGAGACATACAGCACGGAAACAGACCCTTCTTCGGTCTAACTAGTCCATGCCGAACATAATCCCAAACTAAACTAGTCCCACCTGCTTGGTCCTGGCCCATATTCCTCCAAACCTTTCCCATTCATGTATCCATCCAAATGTCTTTTAAACATTGCAATTGTACCCTCATTCACCACTCTCTCAGGATGTTCATTCCACACAGGAACGACCTGGTGTAAAAAATTTGCTTCATGGTCTTTTTTAAAATCGCTGTCCACTCACCTTAAAAATGTACCCCCAAGTCTTCAAATTCCCCATCTTAAGGAATAGACAACTAATATTAACTCTATTTATACCTCTCATTATTTTATAAATTTCTGTCTGGTCATCTCTCAACCTCCTACACTCCAGTCAAATAAGTCCCAGTGTATGTTCATAACTCAACCTTTCCATATTTGACATATTTAAAGAAACTCATACTGTTTCATTTTGATATCACTTACAAATTTAGACTTCAAAGTTTATTTTCTCCCTCATACTTTTTTGGGAGGGTTTTGTATATTTTTAAAAAAACTCCCCAATCCTCTGTTTACCAGCAATTTTAAGTCACATTCAATGTTTTTTCTTTCAACCTGATGTTATCTTTAGCTTTCCTCAATCATGGCAACCATCCAAAATTACTTGACGCCTGGTTGAATCCACCTGTTTTAGAAGACTGTGCCAATCACACTATGAATTTTTCTTTCAGGCTACCTCTGCTATTCTGACTACCCTAAATTACAAAAAGAGTGTCAGCCATGATTAATATGGTGCATTTTTACATATCCTCATTTGATGAGGATATGTAAAATGCAGAGGGAGCGAGAGCACAAGAGTGAGACAGATGGAGACACAGAGACAGAGGGAGACTGACAGACATAGGGATGAGAGGCAGAGGGAGGGACAGAGGCAGAGGCAGAGGGAGGGACAGAGGCAGAGGCAGAGGGCATAGAGACAGAGGGAAGGAGCGAGACAGACAGACAGACAGAGGGGTAAGGAGCGAAAGCAAGAGAGAGGGACACACAGGGAAGGGGAGAGAGAGAGAGCACACGAGCCAGACAGTATCCCAATGTATTCAGAGTTGCCTGCGCTTCTCCATAATCTTAAAATTAAAACTCTGCTGCTTTACCTTAATTCGCATCAAGTTCCAAGCCAAATAACCTCCAAATGAGGAAATTGCCAAATAAGGTTGTAACATTCATTTTTAACATGAATCAAATTCACACAAATGAATTTTATTTCAACTCTGAAGAATTTTATTTTATCTCAACTATTTGAAGTTACAACCACAAGCATTTTCATTACCCTTGACATGACAATGTCTTCAGCAAGTCTCTTACTGTTCCTAACAACCTAGAAAAAACCTGAAGACTTTAAACCTCATCATTGCACAAAGTTAAACACAAAGATCTAGGATGAGGTGAAATAAAAGAAAATCTACATTATGTAACTAAAGAACAAAGAACAGTTTACCTCGGGAACAGGCCCTTCGACCTACCACTGCATCAACACATGACTATTTCCTGAACTAAAAACTTTCACTTATATTATTTCGCCCTTTATTTCTTGCCTATTCATGTATTGGTCCAGATGCCTCTTAAATGCTGTATTCTGCCACCTCCTCCTGCAGTGCATTCCTGGCACTTTCATACCATCTGTATTTAAAAAAAACTTACCTCTCCCATCTTCTTTAAAACTTTCCCTATTTTACCTCAAGGCCATGTTCCCTAGTAATTGACCTTCTACCCTGGGAAAAAGACTATTTGATAAATGCCTCTCAATTTTGTAAACTTCTATCAAGTCATCCTTCAACTGCCAATGTTCAATTGAAAACAAACCAAATTTGACCACTCTCTCCTCTTAGATAATAACCTCCAAACCTGGCAATTTCCTGATAAAAAGTCAGGAAGTGTGACGCTGGAAAAGTACAGATCAGCCAGCATCCGAGGAGCAGGAGAGTCGCGATTCCAGTTTAAGCCCTTTGATCTAGCATTTTTATATCCTCTCCAAAGCCTCAATTTTTCTGGTACTGTGGCAACTAGAAATGCAAACAGTATTCCAAATGTGGCCTGAAGTTGTACTCAGCTGCCACATGACTTGGCAATTTTTATACTCTATTACCCGAATGAAGGCAGGATTACCATATGCTTTCTTACCACTTTATCTACTAATGTTGCCACTTTCAAATGAACTGTGGACTTATGCTCCTTATACCCTCTACGTTAATACGAAGGGTTCAACCATTTACTGTATACAGTACTTTCCTCTCACATTAGACCTTCCAAAATGCATCATCTCGCATTTGTCCAGATTAAATTCCATCCACTATTTCTCCACCCAAGTCTCCAGTTGTGTTCTCTTCACTATCCGTAGCTCCTGCAATCTTTGTTCCATCCACAAACTTATCAGATGACCTACATTTTCCTCCAAACTGTTTATAAATATTACAAACAGGGGTTCCAGCACTGATCCCTGTGCAAGACCACTGGTCACAGACCTCTAATCAGAAAAACACCGTTCCCATGCTACTCTATGACAAAACCAGTTTTGTATCCATCTTACAGCTCAGCACAGATCCCATGTGACTTTACCTTCTGTAGCAACCTGCTACATGGGATATTGTCAAAGACCTTGCTAAAGTCCATGTAGACATCATCCATTGCTCTGTCCTCAATTATCTTTGAAACTGCTTCAAAAAAAACTCAACCAAGTTTGTGAGACACTACCTCCCCTGCATAAAGCCATGCTGCCTATTGCTAGTCAGTGCATCTTTTTTCCAAATGAGTATAAATCCAGTCTCCTAGAGCCTTCTCCAATAACTTCCCTATCATTGGTGGAAAATCACTGGCCTGTAATTTCCCATAAATTGTCTTTTGCCCCCCTTTAGGAAGGTAATTGAAGCAGCTGCAGAGGTTGGACAAACGTGATTTGTTTTCACTTGAATGTTGGGAGTTGAAGGACAATTTGATAGAAGTTTACACAATTGAGGGGTATGGATAGCTGGTGTCTCTTTCCAGGGTAGAAATTCTGATCACCAACCACAGACATTGGCAGAAGTGTACATCATAGACAAAAATGGACTGCAGTAACTTAGGTCCCTTCAACAGAACCTTGCAAACTAGCAACCTCAACCACCTAGAAGGACAAAAGCAGCTGATGGATAGGAATACCACTTGCAAATTCTCCCTCAAGCCACACACACAATGGAGGTATGGAAGACTTGAAGTATGTCACCATTGCTGGCTTACTCAAACTCCCTAACAGCACTGTGGGTATACCTACACTCCAAGGTTTGCAGTAGTTCAATGCCACCTTCAAGAATATTTAGAAATGATCAATACCTACCATCCTAGCCAGTGATGCCCAAATTAAGATTTAAAAAATTCCAGAATTTGAGCGATATCAGGAGGCAGTTTGGCATACACAATCTACATGGATAGGAGATGCCACACTGGAGTGGTGCAAAAAAATGTGCACACCTATCTATAACCCCTACCACAGCAAAATGAAGTTCATAAAATAGCAACACATTTAAATTTAACAGATAGCAGTGTGCAGAAAATGATCATAACCTTTTCTAGGCTAAGTTAAAACATGAAATCACTTGATAGCATAGCAGAGCTCTAACAGTTAACTCAAAGTACCGGTCAGCCATGTAACTCTGATAAAAGAATGCATGACTCAAAAGTCAAAGTCAATGCAAGTCAAGCTGCAGTAGCATAACACCTGCTGAAACAAGCATTGTAAAAATAAAGATTAAAGGAATTGCAAAGCATGACCAATTAGTTTAGGCATGTAGTTTTAAAGATGCAGCTTAAACATGTAGTTTTAACTAAAATGCACCTACTATTAAGGCTATGGAAACTTAAGCTATGGAAAAAAGGGGGTGTTGGGACAGGCTGGATGGAAATAGATAATACATACAACTAAAATATTTCGCTTGCAAAGTATGCTGTTTGTTCAACCATGTTCACCATTCATTCCATTCACCACCAACACACTGTGGCAACAGTATATCACCTACAATATGTAGGGCAGGTTCTTTCAAGTGCATCTTCCAAATTCGTGACTTCTACCACCTAGAGCAACAAGGTAGCAAATTTATGGTAACATGATCACCTGTAAGCTGCCTCCAAGTTCCATACAATCTTGACTTAGATTTATATTGCCGTTCCTTCACAGTTCCATGGTTGTTGACTCAGCAACAATCTTCCCAGTAGCATGTGAATGTCTCCACTGTTCAACAATGCAGCAATTCAAAACATCAGCTCATCACCATCTTCTCCAGGACAATTACAGATGACAAATGAATGCTGGTCTGGTCAACCACACACATCACAAAAGAATACAACATAATTGCAATATAGGAGCCAAAAAGCTATTCCAATTCCAGTTTGGTTTCCAGTGTAGCTGTTACAAACATTTAATATTAAACATTTGTCAGAACCTTCAAATTTGCTTTCTACATCCTTCTGGTAGTAGACAAACTTTTAAAAAGGACATATTTCCTATTAGCTTGATTTGATATGCAGTCTTTCAAGAGATCCTACATTAAATATCCAACTGCTTTTAAATGCAAAGGATTCTACAGCTCCATTCAATTAACATATATGCACAGACAGATTAGGAGCGGGGTAGACTATTTGACCCCTTAAACACGCTGTGTCATTCAATAAGGGCCAGTAGACTTCCCCTGGTGTCCTCTTAACAGTTGTATATCCACGATCATTAAAATAATCAGCTGACGACTTGATAATTTCTCATTGCTTCTCATGGAAGCTTTGTACACATTAACTGGCTGTGCTATGTTGTAGGCAAAAGTGAGAATGCAGATGCTGGAGATTACAGTCGAGAATGTGGTGCTGGAAAAGCACAGCAAGTCAGGCAGCATCAGAGGAGCAGGAGAGTCGACATTTTGGGCAAAAGCCCGAAACGTGACTCTCCTGCTCCTCAGATGCTGCCTGACCCGCTGTTTTTCCAGCGCCACACTCAGTACTTTGTTTTCCTACAGCAGGGCTACAACAAAGTATTTTATGGCAAGTGTTATTAAGTCTCAAAAGCAATCATATAGGTTTTCTTCTTTAAAAGTTGCATATTTCCAAGTGGGGGATCAAACAACCAACTGGTATTATTGCTAGACTATTCATTCAGACATCTAAGTAATGTTCTATGGATCCAGTTTAATTCCTGCCACATCAGAGAATGCCACAGTGATGTACAGTGCAGAAACAGACCCTTCGGTCCAACTCATCCATGCTGACCAGATATCCTAACCTAATCTAATCCCATTTAACAGCACTTGGTCCATATCCCTCCTCTTATTCATATACCGAACCAGATGCCTTTTAAATGTTGTAATCGTACTAGCCTCCACCATTTCCTCTGGCAGCTCATTCCATACATGTACCACCCTCTGTATGAAAATGTTGCCCCTGAGGTCCCTTTTAAGTCTTTCCCCTCTCACCTAAAAACCTTTGCTCTCGTGTTCTGGACTCCCCCACCACAGAGAAAAGACCTTGTCTATTTACACTTTCCACGCCCCTCATAATTTTATGAACTTCTACAAGGTCACTCCTTAGGCTCCAAATTCCAAGGAAACAAGCACCAATCTATCCAGCTCAAACCCTCCAACCCTGGCAACATCCTCACAAATCTTTGCTGAATCCTTCCTAGTTTTACAAATTCCTTCCAATAAGAGGGAGACCAGAATTGCACACAATATTCCAAAAGTTGCCTAACCAATGTCTTTTACAGCCTCCTCCCAACCCCTATACTCAATGCTTTGGCCAATAAAGGAAAGCATACCAAACAACACCTTCACTATTCTAACTACCTGTAACTTTATTTTGTTCAGCAACCTTACCATTAATTAATGGTATAAGTAGTGCCTAATTTGCCTTTTGAAAATACAGCACTTCAGGTTTATCTAAATTAAACTCCATCTGTAAAATTTTGGCACATCTGATCAAGATCTTATTGCACTCTGTGGTAACTTTCTTCACTGTCCACTACATCTCCAATTTTGGGGTCATCTGCAAACTTACCAACTATACCTCTGTTCACATCCATATCGTTTTATGGAAATGACAAAAAGCAGTGGACCTAGCACCAATCCTTGTGGCACTCCACTGATCACAGGCTTCCAGTCTGAAAAGTAACCCTCCACCACCACCTGCTTTCTACCTTCGAGCCAGTTCTCTATCCAACTGGTTAGTGCTCCCTGTATTCCATGTGATCTAACTTTGCTAACCAGTCTACCATGAGGAACCTTGTTGAACAACTTACTGAAATCCATATGGATCACATTCACTGTTCTGCCCTTATGAGTCCTCTTCATTACTTCTTCAAAAAACTCAAGTAAGGGAGACACGATTTCCCATGCACAAAGTGGTGTTGATCATTCCTAATCACTCCTTCCTTTTCAAATACACGTAAGTCCTGTCCCTCAGGATTTCCTCCAACAACTTGCCCATTACCGATGTCAGGCTCGGTGATGTTTAGTTCTTTGGCTTCTCCTTACCACTTCCTTAAATAGTGGCACCACTTAAGCCAACCTCCAGTCTTCCAGCAACTCAACTGTGACTATGGCAGTCCCAGTCTATGTTTGGAAGGTTAAAATCCCCTCACATTACCACCCTATTATTCTCACAGATAACAGAGATCTCCTACAAATTTATTTCTCAATTTCTAGCACAATCCCAATAAGGTGATCATCCCTTTCTTATTTCAGTTCCACCCAAATAACCTCCCTGGACATATTTCCAGGAATATTCTAAGTACAGACGTAATGTTATCCCTTAACAAAAATGCCACTCCCCCATCTCGCTATTCTTTCTGTAACATTTGTATCCTGGAACATTAAGCTGCCAGTCCTGTCCATTCCTGAGTCACGTCCCTGCAATTGCTATGATATCCTAGTCCCATGTTCATTTGCCTTCCCAGTTAGGCCTCTTGTACTGAAATAAATTTAACTGCATTTATCAGTCCTACCGCATCCTCCGCCTTATTCTTGCCCGACCTGACTGTTTGATTTGCTCTTGTAGCCAACTGTACCAGTCTCAATCTGATCTCTGCCCTCACTATCAAATCGCTTGGAACCTGACGTATCCTCATTACATACAGCACATCTCAGTACCAGAAACTTGGCTATTCATGCTGCATTCCAGAGAGTTCATAACACCCTACCTTTTTCAAAATAGCATACTTATTTGAGATGGGGATTGCCATAAGAGACTCCTGCACTACCTGCCTCCCTCTTCTACTTTTCCGGAGCTAACACATCTACCTGACCGTATCTGCAATTTATCCCCCTTCTTATAACTGCCGTCCATCAAACCTAGTTCCTGTAAATTCCTCACAGCTAACTGCCGCTCCATCTGATCCATGCGATTCGAAACGGTTTGCAAGCATACACACTTACTAAAGTAATAATCATCAATAAAATGGACATTTCCGCCTAATCTCCCACATCCAACAAGCGCAGCACATCACTTCACTAAAAGCCATTTTTGCACCATAATCTACAGACCAGAAAATAGCAGTCTTACTGCATTAAAAAAAACTTAGTACCTATGTTTTATATTTTTAAATTCTAATCAAGAGACAGTTCTCAATAAAACATATAATCAAGAAAGAACCCACTGTACTCACTAATTGTTAAATTTACAAAGAAAAGCAAGTTTACACTTGATAACAATGCTCCCGTTGTGAGCTGTCCCACACAGGTTCTTCCAAGGTCAGCTGTGATTTTCACGGTTTGTTAATTTTTTTTATGCACTCCGTTGTTCAGAAATACTTGCACTCAAACAGCAAAGGCTGTGCAGATTCACTGGTGTGTCATGTAGCAGTGTAGGTTTCTTTCTCTCTCTCTCTCTCTGATTGACCATGTGGTCTCTGCCTTTGTCTCTTTCCAAACATCAACTGGGACTGCCGTAGTGTTAAAGGTTTAGATGGAGAGGAATTTTTTAAGTGCGTACAAAATAATTTTCTGATTCAGTATGTGGATGTATCTACTAGAGAAGGTGCAAAACTTGACCTACTCTTGGGAAATAAGGCAGAGCAGGTGACTGAGGTGTCAGTGGGGGAGCACTTTAGGGCCAGCGACCATAATTCTATTTGTTTTTAAATCGTGATGGAAAAGGATAGACCAGATCTAAAAGTTGAAGTTCTAAATTGGAGAAAGGCCAATTTTGACAATATTAGACAAGAACTTTTGAAAGCTGATTGGAGGCAGGTGTTTGCAGGTAAAGGGACGGCTAGAAAATGGGAAGCCTTCAGAAATGAGATAAGAATCCAGAGAAAGTATATTCCTGTTAGGGTGAAAGGGAAGGTTGGTAGGTATAGGGATGATTAAAGAAATTGAGGGTTTGGTTAAGAAAAAAAGAAGGAAGCAAATGTCAGGTATAGACAGGATAGATCGAGAGAATCCTTAGAGTATAAAGGAAGTAGGAGTATACTAAAGAAGGAAATCAGGAGGGCAAAAAGGGGACATGAGATAGCTTTGGCAAATAGAATGAAGGAAAATCCAAAGGGTTTTCACAAATATATTAAGGACAAAAGGGTAATTAGGGAGAGAATAGGGCCCCTCAAAGATCAGCAAGGCTGCCTTTGTGTGGAGCCACAGAAAATGGGGGAAGATACTAAATGAATATTTTGCATCAGTATTTACTGTGGAGAAGGATATGGAAGATATAGACTGTAGGGAAATAGATGGTGACATCTTGCAAAATGTTCAGATTACAGAGGAGGAAGTGCTGGGTGTCTTGAAACGGGTAAAGGTGGATAAATCCTCAGGACCTGATCAGATGTACCCGAGAACTCTGTGGGAAGCTAGAGAAGTGATTGCTGGGCCTCTTGCTGAGATATTTGTATCATTGATAGCCACGGGTGAGGTGCCGGAAGACTGGAGGGTTGGCAAACATGGTGCCACTGTTTTAGAAGGGCGGTAAAGACAAACCAGGGAACTATAGACCAGTAAGCCTGACCTCAGTGGTGGGCATGTTGTTGGAGGGAATCCAGAGGGACAGGATGTCCTTGTATTTAGAAAGGCAAGGACTGACAAGGGATCGCCAACATGACTTTGTGCGTGGGAAATCATGTTTCTCAAACTTGATTGAGTTTTTTGAAGTAGTAACAAAGATGATTGATGAGGGCAGAGCAGTAGATGTGATCTATATGGACTTCAGTAAGGCATTTGACAAGGTTCCCAATGGGAGACTGATCAGCAAGGTTAGATCTCATGGAATAAATGGAGAACTAGCCATTTGGATACAGAACTGGCTCAAAGGTAGAAGACATAGGGTAGGTGGTGGATTGTTTTTCAGACTAGCCACAAGGATCGGTTCTGGGCCCTCTACGTTTTGTCATTTACATAAATGATTTGGATGCGAGCAGAAGAGGTACAGTTAGTAAGTTTGCAGATGACACGAAAATTGGAGGTGCAGTGGACAACGAAGAGGGTTACCTCAGATTACAACAGGATCTTGACCAGATGGGCAAATGGGCTGAGAAGTGGCAGATGGAGTTTACTTCAGATAAATGTGAGGGGCTGCATTTTGGGATAGCAAATCGTAGCAGGACTTATACACTTAATGGTAAGGTCGCTGAACAAGAGACCTTGGAGTGCAGGTTCATAGCTCCTTGAAAGTGGAGTCGCAGGTAGATAGGATAGTGAAGGCGGTGTTTGGTCTGCTTTCTTTTATTGGTCAGAGTATTGAGTACAGGAGTGGGGAGGTCATGTTGCAGCTGTACAGGACATTGGTTAGGCCACTGTTGGAATATTGCAATTCTGGTCTCCTTGCTATCAGAAAGATGTTGTGAAACTTGAAAGGGTTCAGAAAAGATTTACAAGGATGTTGTCAGGGTTGCAGGATTTGAGGTATAGAGAGAGAGGCTGAACAGGCTGGGGCTGTTTTCCCTGGAATGTCAGAGGCCGAGGGGTGACCTTATAGAGGTTTACAAAATTATGAGGGGTATGGATAGGGTAAATAGGCAAAGTCTTTTCCCTGGTGTCGGGGAGTCCAGAACTAGAGAGCATAGGTTTAAGGTGAGAGGGGAAAGATATGAGAGACCTGTGGGGCAACGTTTTCACGCAGAGGGTGATACAGGTATGGAATGAGCTGCCAGAGGATATGGTGGAGGCTGGTACAATTGCAACATTTAAGACGCATTTGGATGGGTATATAAATAGGAAGGGTTTGGAGGGATATGAGCCGGGTGCTGGCAGATGGGACTAGATTGGGTTGGGATATCTCGTCAACATGGACGGGTTGGACTGAAGGGTCTGTTTCCATGCTGTACATCTCTATGACTCTAAATGCCATTCACATCACTCTGTTGTTCACTGGCCTACACTGGTCATCAGTCTGACAAAGCATTGATTTTGAACATCTAATTACATCCTGAGCTTGTTCATTCATTATAGGTGTGTGCTTTCCTCCAGTCCTACAACCCTCCAAGGCTTCAATGCTACTCCAACATTGGGTTTCTTGTGCACCCATATTTTGAATACTGCATTGCAGCCAGCCCACTTCCAGCTGCCGATACCACCAAACTCTGGAATGAGCTCCCTAAACGTCTTCACCTTTAGCTTACTCCTTTTAAACCTCTTTTGGCATCTATCCTAATACTTCATGTGTTTGGCTACATTTGCTTTATAAATGCTATTTGCAAAGTTTTAATTACAATAAAAGTTATGTTAACATCTGCTGTTGGTGCAATGAGATAATCTACATTAGCTATTTAAGAGTTTGAACATGCTCAGGATGTTGCTCACTTGCAATAAAACAAAATGCGCTTGTCGATAATCCACTATACAACTTTGAAACTGTACAGATTGCCCAAATTCAAAAACAAAGACGTTTACTAAATAAGAGTACATTGTGTAAAATGTTCCAAGTGGTATTTGACAACTTGAACATCAAGTTCATACTGATTAGCGATGCAGTACAATGTTGCATTTTGAATCTGTGAAACAATCTTTCGAGTTAACCAAGTTCAGCCTGACAGCAGCCATCTGATTGGTTGAGCTTTGGTGTTAAATAGCTAGAACTATCCAAAACGGCACTGAAAAAATATTTAAAGCCTTCAAATAGAAAACATGAATCGGTCTCAGTGACCCTCTGTGTGAAAAGGTTACCCCTTAGGTCCCTTTTATATCTTTTCCCTCTCACCCTAAACCTATGTCCTCTAGTTCAGGACACCCCCGGCCCAGGCACAAGACCTTATCTATTTATTCTTTCCATGTCCCTCATGACTTTATAAACCTCTATAAAGGTCAATCCTCAGGCTCCAAACTACAAGGAAACCAGCACCAATCTATTCAGCATCTCCCTATAGCTCAAATCCTCCAACCCGGACAACATTCTTGTAAATCTTTTCTGATCCCTTTCATGTTTCACAACATCTTTCTGTTAGGAAGGAGACCAGAACTGTACACAATATTCCAAAAGTGTCCTAACCAATATCCATAACACGACCTGCCAACTCCTATACTCAATGCTCTGACCAATAAAGCATACCAAACGCCTTCTTCACTATCCAGTCTATGTATGACTCTACTTTCAAGGATCTATGAACCTACACTCCATGGTCTCTTTATTCAGCCAACACTCGCCAGGACCTTCCCATTAAGTGTATAAGACCTGCTCTTTCAAAATGCAGCACCTTGCATCTATCTAAATTGAACTCCATCTGCGACTCCTCAGCCCATTGGAACAACTCAAACCCAGAACCTTCTCACCCAAGGGATGAAAGTCCTACTGCAAAATTTGAGCACACTAGGCTTACATCTCAGTCATAATACTGTCCCTCCAAAGGTCATCACCTTAATGCGTTGGAAAAAATGTGCTCCAGTTATAACTATGAAAGATGACAAATAATGAGACAGATTTGATTTAGTATGTCACATGTACCAAAATACAGTGAAAAGTGTTGTATTCCACGCTATCCAGACAAATCATACTATATTCTGCATTCTGTTGTAAGGTATGACAGCGTCAGAGAATACGAGGTGGTCCTTTCAAAAGTCTGATAACTGCAGGGAAGAAGCTGTTCTTGAATCTGTTGGCAAAAGTTTGAAAATACTTGTATCTTCTGCCTGATCAAAAAGGTAGAAGAGAGTATAAACTGGGTGCGAGGGGTCTTTGATAACGTTGGCTGCTTTCCTGAGGTAGCAGGAAGTATAGACGGAGTCAATGAAAGGAGGCTGACTTGTGAGATGGACTGGGTTCATTCACAACTCTAATTTCTTGCGGTCTTGGGCACAGCAGTTGCCAAACCAAGCTGCAATGCATCCGGATAGGATGCTCTCTATGGTGCATCTATAAAAATTGTTATGAGTCATTGCAGACATGCTGAAATTCCTTAGTTTTCTGGGGGAAGTTGAGGAATTGTTGTGCTTTCTTGACTTCGAATTGATAGATCCTTGGTTATTATTTACTCCTAGAACCTCAGCACCACTGATTCAGGTAAAGGTGAGCCCTTTAATTGAATTGGAGGACTAGCTCCTTCCTTTTGCTGATATTGAGGGAGAGATTGTTGTCTTTACACCTTGCCATGACGTTCCCTCTCTCTCTTTCAAATTCGTAAATGGAGTTTGATCGGAATTTGGCCAAACAGTCACTCGTGTATAAGGAGCATAGTAAGGGCCAAGTACAAAGCTTTACAAGGCACCAGTGTTCATGATTATTGTGGAAGTGATGTAGTCGCCTATACTTACTGATTGCGGTCTACAGGTCAGGAAGGGAAGGTCCAATTGTAGAGGGGGAGCAGAGTCCGCATCTTGGAGTTGGAGATGAATTCGGTTGGAATTATGGGGTTGAAGGTTGAACGTAATTCAATAAACAGAAGTTTGACATAGGTGTCCTTATTATCTAGATGTTCCAGGGATGAATGCAGAGCCAGGGAGAGGACGTCCTATTATAATTTGGCAACTGTTGTATTAGGTCAGGGCAATCTGGCATGCTGGAGCTGATGTGTGCCATTAATAACTTCTCAAAGCACTTCATGATGTTTGATGTCATAGCCAGCGGGCTGTAGTCATTAAGGCTCCAAAGAAAAATCAGGCACCAGGATGACCAGTGGTCTTCTTGAAGCAGGTAGGAACCTCACATCGGAATAGGGAGAGGTTAATGATTGCAAATACCGCTGCTCCATGCAGGATCGGCGTGCACAACCACCGACTTCAGCCAGGCCAGTTGCCGTCTGTGGGTTCACTCTCAAGAAGGTCGATCTAACATCAATGGCAGTGACTTTCTGATGCAGCAGGTGACATTTCACTTACTCTCTGTTCAAACAAACATAGAATGCATTGAGGTCGTCAGGGATAGATGCATTTTTGCCAGCGATTTTACTCAACTTCACTTTGTAGCCCCTTATATCATGTACACCTTGCCACTGTGACATGTCAAACTCCTTGTAGTTAGCCCTGTGACTCTAGTTTAGTCTGATATTGTCTCTTGGCATCCCTGATGACTTTGTGAAGATTGTACCTAGATTTCTTGTATAGATCAAGGTTACCCGACTTGAACGCCTCAGATCTGGACTTGAATAGGGAGCGTATCTTCCAGTTCATCCATGGCTTCCAGATGGGAGTATGCAGATTAATCTCTTTGGCACTTACTGATGAAGTCTGTGACGGTGTGGCATACTCATTCAGGTTGGCAACTGAGTCCTTGAAAATGGACCAGTTCACTGACTCCAAGCAGTCACATAGGACTCGGCAGACCCAGAAAGCCAAAAGGCATTCCCTAACAGCTCCTCTTGCCTCAAATCACCAGCATACTCAGGGAGATCAAAGAAAATGCTTCAATGTCAATGTTATGGTTCAAGGAGAGTTTGAATGATTAAGATGATCTTATTAACAATTGTTCAAAAGTGTAGCAGTCTGCACCAAGTTGCTTCAATGCTTTTAGTTTAAGATGAGGCACAGCAGTGCCAGTGAAGAAAAGACTAATCCTGTACTCCAGTTCTTACCGTCCGCAGGTCAACCTGCCTCATTTGCTCAAATATCATGAGTCAGGAAAAGGCTAGAAACATGAAGATCTATGGCAGTAGCTCTCAAACCTTAGTAGATGTCATCCTTGATTTGAAGGATAGTTGATAACAATGATTATTATTGCTGCCTGTTAACAAAGATGTTAACACAGGTCTGCCTGCCCTGGCAGGTGAATAGAATTGAAGAGAAGCAGAGGAATTCCCTTGACCAAATTTGCTTTCAAGTTTTAAAACATCAAAATCTTCAGTTAAAATATAACCACTGG